>NW_027646216.1:0-595962 GCF_951394435.1 Stenella coeruleoalba
CATAAGTTGGTTTTCTAAATTTGAGACCCTGTTCTGTTTTGGAATTCAGTTCCTGTGTAGCCAAGTTTACATTCCGTGTATTAGTGATATCTTATGATGTTTCTTTTTCTGTGTGACTTATTTCAGTTAGAATCATCGTACCTGAATCCACTCATTATGCTCCTACGGGCCTGATGACATAGATTTCATTGCTGAGTGATACTGCATTGTACATAAGTACCACAAGTTCTTTATCCATTTTTCACTTTCTGTGATATTGAATTTGTACGGTAAATGAGGTTCTTGTAAACAGAGGCGTCCCAAACTTTGGGGTGGCTGTGTCTTTTTGATTTTAATTTCCCTAAGCTATAGGACCATAAGTGGAAGTGCCCTAGGCTCTGTTGCTTTGTTTTTTAGATGTTTCAGGAAACACCATACACTTCTCCCGAATGGCTGTTGAGAATTCACATCCCGCCCATCAGCATAACAAGGCTCCCAGTTCTCCATGGCCTGTCCTGCCTTTCTGGATTTTACACTTTTTTCAGATGGCCCTTTTGACCGGGGGGAAGTGAGACTTCATTGTAGTGCAGATTTCCTTTGCAAGCTTGCTTGGTTGGCCAAAAAGGGCGTATGCGTTTTTTCCTGAATATATTCAGGAAAACCGCATACGCCCTTTTTGGCCAAGTGCATCATTGTGGACGTTCTGCCTCTTTTCCTATGCTTTCAATGCAATTCCTGTCTACCTCCTGAAATCGGTTTCCTGCAATTCTGCCCTGCTTTCAAGTCCTCTTGGCAGCCTTACTTCAGTATATTTTTGGACGATAGCTGTCATTTATAACTCTGCAGGTTTGTGAATTACAGTGCCCCTGAGCTCCTTTCTTCAACTCGCTTTCTTGTGACCTGGCCGCAACACCACAGGATGGCTTCAGGCCCTAATCCGGTTCCGGCACGGCACGCTGAGCCTTTGGTTAATTCCTCTTCCTGGTGGGAAATGATAGTTAAATTTTCCCGTCCAGACACCTCCAGCTAGTCTCTCATTGGTTCTCCCTATTCCTGTTCATCTTCCGCAGAAATTGCGAACTGGGCCAAACAGGAGGTTAAAGGCGCTGACTCTCCAAGTGGGGAGAGTGTTAGTAAAGCGTCTGGAATGTTGCACCCGAGTACCAGGGGAGGAAAACTGAGACATATTTGAACACGTCTCCCGTTCACATGGTTGATCATACTCTGGGTTCCACATGCATGTTTTAGCTGAAGGAAGAATACCTTAAACCTGGAGAGTTGAGACCCGTGTAATGGGTACCATGCAATATGACTTCAAAGGGTCTTCATTTGCTCACCGAACCTCTCCAATCCTATCACTGCTGTGTTTATGCCCCTGTACACACGCTTGATTCTCTTTTGGAGACATAGCAATCCATAGGTTTTAAGATACTTACTAGTCAGGTACATTCTTAGGCTTTTATTATGCGGTGTTGAGTCCATTTCGTTGAGCAAGGAGTAGCTCTTGTCTATTCCATATTTGGCTTAAGGAACTTTATCTGTGTTGATTTCAATCTCTGGTTTTATGCAGCACCCCAACTCACCTTTCCCCTTAAGCAAGCATAAGTTGGTTTTCTAAATTTGAGACCCTGTTCTGTTTTGCAATTCAGTTCCTGTGTAGCCAAGTTTACATTCCGTGTATTAGTGGTATCTTATGATGTTTCTTTTTCTGTGTGACTTATTTCAGTTAGAATCATCGTACCTGAATCCACTCATTATGCTGCTACGGGCCTGATGACATAGATTTCATTGCCGAGTGATACTGCATTGTACGTAAGTACCACAAGTTCTTTCTCCATTTTTCACTTTCTGTGATATTGAACTTGTACGGTAAACGAGGTTCTTGTAAACAGAGGCGTCCCAAACTTTGGGGTGGCTGTGTCATTTTGATTTTAATTTCCCTAAGCTATAGGACCATAAGTGGAAGTGCCCTAGGCTCTGTTGCTTTGTTTTTTAGATGTTTCAGGAAACACCATACACTTCTCCCGAGTGTCTGTTGGCAATTTACATCCCGCCCATCAGCATAACAAGGCTCCCAGTTCTCCATGGCCTGTCCTGCCTTTCTGGATTTTACACTTTTTTCAGATGGCCCTTTTGACCGGGGGGAAGTGAGACTTCATTGTAGTGCAGATTTCCTTTGCAAGCTTGCTTGGTTGGCCAAAAAGGGCGTATGCGATTTTTCCTGAATATATTCAGGAAAAAACGCATATGCCCTTTTTGGCCAAGTGCATCATTGTGGACGTTCTGCCTCTTTTCCTATGCTTTCAATGCAATTCCAGTCTACCTCCTGAAATCGGTTTCCTGCAATTCTGCCCCGCTTTCAAGTCCTCTTGGCAGCCTTACTTCAGTATATTTTTGGACGATTGCTATCATTTATAACTCTGCAGGTTTGTGAATTACAGTGCCCCTTTGCTCCTTTCTTCAACTCGCTTTCTTCTGAGCTGGCCACAACACTGCAGGATGGCTTCAGGCCCTAATCTGGTTCCGGCACGGCACGCTGAGCCTTTGGTTATTTCCTCTTCCTGGTGGGAAATGAGAGTTAAATTTGCCCGTCCAGACACCTCCAGCTAGTCTCTCATTGGTTCTCCGTATTCCTGTTCATCTTCCGCAGAAATTGCAAACTGGGTTAAACAGGAGGTTAAAGGAACTGACTCTCCAAGTCGGGAGAGTGTTAGTAAAGCGTCTGGAATGTTGCACCCGAGTACCAGGGTACGAAAACTGAGACATATTTGAACACGTCTCCCGATCACATGGTTGATCACACTCTGGGTTCCACATGCATGTTTTAGCTGAAGGAAGAATACCTTAAACCTGGGTAGTTGAAACCCGTGGAATGGGTACCATGCAATATGACTTCAAAGGGTCTTCATTTGCTCACCGAACCTCTCCAATCCTATCACTGCTGCGTTTATGCCCCTGTACACATGCTTGATTCTCTTTCGGAGACATAGCAATCCATAGGTTTTAAGATACTTACTAGTCAGGTACATTCTTAGGCGTTTAATATGCGGTGTTGAGTCCATTTCGTTGAGCAAGGAGTAGCTCTTGTCTATTCCATATTTGGCTTAAGGAACTTTATCTGTGCTCATTTCAATCTCTGGTTTTATGCAGCACCCCAACTCAACTTTCCCCTTAAGACAAGCATAAGTTGCTTTTCTTAATTTGAGACCCTGTTCTGTTCTGTAATTCAGTTCCTGTGTAGCCAAGTTTACATTCCGTGTATTAGTGATATCTTATGATGTTTCTTTTTCTGTGTGACTTATTTCAGTTAGAATCATCGTACCTGAATCCACTCATTACGCTGCTACGGGCCTGATGACATAGATTTCATTGCTGAGTGATACTGCATTGTACGTAAGTACCACAAGTTCTTTATCCATTTTTCACTTTCTGTGATATTGAACTTGTACGGTAAACGAGGTTCTTGTAAACAGAGGCGTCCCAAACTTTGGGGTGGCTGTGTCTTTTTGATTTTAATTTCCCTAAGCTATAGGACCATAAGTGGAAGTGCCCTAGGCTCTGTTGCTTTGTTTTTTAGATGTTTCAGGAAACACCATACACTTCTCCCGAGTGTCTGTTGGCAATTTACATCCCGCCCATCAGCATAACAAGGCTCCCAGTTCTCCATGGCCTGTCCTGCCTTTCTGGATTTTACACTTTTTTCAGATGGCCCTTTTGACCGCGGGGAAGTGAGACTTCATTGTAGTGCAGATTTCCTTTGCAAGCTTGCTTGGTTGGCCAAAAAGGGCGTATGAGTTTTTTCTGAATATATTCAGGAAAAAACGCATACGCCCTTTTTGGCCAAGTGCATCATTGTCGACGTTCTGCCTCTTTTCCTGTGTTTTAAATGCAATCCAATTCCGATTCCTCCTGAAATCAGTTTCCTGCAATTCTGCCCTGCATTGAAGTCTTCTTGGCAGCCCTACTTCAGTATATTTTCAGACAATAGTTGTCATTTATAAATCTGCAGGTTTGTGAATTACAGTGCCCCTGAGCTCCTTTCTTCAACTCGCTTTCTTGTGAGCTGGCCACAACACCGCAGGATTGCTTCAGGCCCTAATCTGGTTCCGGCACGGCACGCTGATCCTTTGGTTATTTCCTCTTCCTGGTGGGAAATGAGAGTTAAATTTGCCCGTCCAGACACCTCCAGCTAGTCTCTCATTGGTTCTCCCTATTCCTGTTCATCTTCCGCAGAAATTGCAAACTGGGCCAAAGAGGAGGTTAAAGGCACTCACTCTCCAAGTGAGGAGAGTGTTAGTAAAGCGTCTGGAATGTTGCACCCGAGTACCAGGGAACGAAAAGTGAGACACATTTGAACACGTTTCTCGATCACACGGTGGATCATACTCTGGGTTCCACATGCATGTTTTAGCTGAAGGAAGAATCCCTTAAACCTGGAGAGTTGAGACCCATGGAATGGGTACCATGCAATATGACTTCAAAGGGTCTGCATTTGCTCACCGAACCTCACCAATCTTATGAGCCCCAAGTGTCCAGCCTTATGTGTCACCCAGCTCTGGGTGTAGATATGGTAAATGCAGGTTGCATGAGAAGCCTTGAATGAATTACTTAAGTATTGCTCTCTATTTCACTGTCATTGTGTTTTGTTTAAGAAATTTATTTTTAATATGGGATTTAGCTGATTTTCACTGCTTTAATGCCGCTGTACACACTCTTGATTCTCTTACAGAGATATATAAATCCATAGCTTTTATGATTCTTACTAGGAAGGTATATTCCTAGGTGTTGAATATGGGGTGTTGAGTCCATTTCGTTGAGCAAGGAGTAGCTCTTGTCTATTCCATATTTGGCTTAAGGAACTTTATATGTGCTCATTTCAATCTCTGGTTTTATGCAGCACCCCAACACACCTTTCCCCTTAAGCAAGCATAAGTTGGTTTTCTAAATTTGAGACCCTGTTCTGTTTTGGAATTCAGTTCCTGTGTAGCCAAGTTTACATTCCGTGTATTACTGATATCTTATGATGTTTCTTTTTCTGTGTGACTTATTTCAGTTAGATTCATCGTACTTAATCCACTCATTATGCTGCTACGGGCCTGATGACATAGATTTCATTGCTGAGTGATATTGCATTGTACGTAAGTACCACAACTTCTTTATCCATTTTTCACTTTCTGCAATATTGAACTTCTACCGTATATGAGGTTCTTGTAAACAGAGCCATCCCAAACTTTGGGGTGGCTGTGTCTTTTTGATTTTAATTTCCCTAAACTATAGGACCATAAGTGGAAGTGCCCTAGGCTCTGTTGCTTTGTTTTTTAGATGTTTCAGGAAACACCATACACTTCTCCAGAGTGTCTGTTGGCAGTTTACATCCCGCCCATCAGCATAACAAGGCTCCCAGTTCTCCATGGCCTGTCGTGCCTTTATGGATTTTACACTTTTTTCAGATGGCCCTTTTGACCAGGGGAAAGTGAGACTTCATTGTAGTGCAGATTTCCTTTGCAAGCTTGCTTGGTTGGCCAAAAAGTGTGTATGCGTTTTTTCCTGACTATATTCAGGAAAAAACACATACGCCCTTTTTGGCCAAGTGCATCATTGTCGAGGTTCTGACTCTCTTCATATGTTTTCAATGCAATTCCAGTGTACCTCCTGAAATCGGTTTCCTGCAATTCTGCCTTGCTTTCAATGCTTCTTCATAGCCTTACCTCAATATATTTTTTTAAAATAGTTGGCCTTTATAACTCTGCAGGTTTTTGAATTGCAGTGGCCCTTAGCTCCATTTTTCAGCTCTTATTTTTGTGATCTTGCCCCATAACCGCAGGATTCCTTGAAGCTCTATTCTTCTTCTGGGGCACCTTGCTGTGCCTTTGGTTAATTCTTCTTACTGATGTGAAATTAGAGTGACATGTGCCCATTGAAACCGCTACAGCTAGTTTCTCACTGGTTCCCCCTATTCCCATTCATCCTCCGCACTAACTGCAGACTGTGTGATACCAGAACTTAAAGGCATTGACTCCATGTGGGGATGTTGTTAGTAAAGCGGCTGGAATGTCGATCCGGAGCCCCAGGAGAGGAAAAATGAGGTGTGTTTTAGAAACCTTTCCCGATCATATGGTATACCAGTCGCTGGGTTTCCCAAGCATGGTTTAGCTGTAGGAAGATTCCCTTCAACCTGGAGTGTTGGGACCCTTGGACTGAGTAGCATGAAGTATTGCATTAAACTTTCGGCAGTTGCTCACCAAAGCTCACCAATCCTCTCAGCCCCAAGTGTCCAGCCTTATGTCTTATCCAGCTGTGGGTTTATATGTGGTCAATCCAGGTTGCATCACAGCCCCTGAGCGAATTTTGTAAGAATTTTTCTCTCTTTCATTGTTTCAGCGTTTTGTTTTTAAAATTTATTTCTATAATGGGGTTTAGCTCATTTTCACTGCTGTGTTTGTGCCGCTCTGCACACACTTGATTCCCTTATGGAGATATATCAATACATGGGTTTTAAGATTCTTATTACTCAGATATATTTCTCTGCGGTGTATAGGGTGTGTTGAGGCCAGTTCATTGAGCAAGGTGTAGATCTTGTCTAATACCTATTTGGTTTATTGAACGGTATCTGTGCTAATTTCAAACTCTGGTTTTATGCATCACCCCACCTCTCCTTTCCCCTTAAGCTGACATAAGTGTGTTTTCTAAATGTGAGACACTGTTCTGTTCTGTAATTCATTTCTTGTGCAGCCATATTTACCCTCCCTCTATAAGTGATATCTTATGATATGTTTCTTTTTCTGTTTGACTTATTTCAAGTAGTATTATCGGACCTAAATCCACTCTTTATCCTTCTACTAGCCTTATTACATTGATTTCATGGTGAAGAGATATTCCATTGTACATAAGTACCACATCTTCTTTATCCATTGTTCTCTTTCCTGGGATATTTAAGGTGTACTGAAGTTGAGGTTCTTGTAAACAGAGTAGCCCTAAACTGTGGTGTGCTTGTGTCTTGTTGATTTTTAGACTTCCCTAGATATACTCCCATGATTGGAAGTGTCCTATGCTCCGTAGCTCTGTTTTTTAGATGATTTAGGAACCACCATACACTTCTCCAGAGTGGCTCTCGGCAGTTCACACACTGCCCATCAGCGTATAAAGGCTCCCTGTTCTCCATGGCCTGTCCTGCATTTCTGGTTTTTACAATTTTTTAGGATGGCCCTTTTGACCGGTGGGAAATGAGACTACTTTGTTGTGCACATTTGCATTGCTTGCTTGCTTCGTTGCCCATAAAGTGCGTATGCGTTTTTTCCTGGATATAATCAGGAAAAAACGCATACGCCCTTTTGGGCCAACTGCATCATTGTCGAAATTCTGCCGCTTTTCATGTGCGTTAAAGACGAGTCCAATCTATCTCTTGAAATCTGTTTCTTGCAATTCTGTCTTGCATTCAGATCCTCTTCTTTGCCTTACCTCAACATATTTTTGGACGTTAGTTTTCATTTATAACTCTGCAGGTTTGTGAATTGCAGTGACCCTGAGCTCCATTTTTTAAGTTGTTCTTTTGTGAGCTGGCCTCAAACCCGCAGGATTGCTTCAGGCCCTATTTTGGCTCCGGCAAGGCAGGCTGAGCCTTTCTTTAATTCTTATTCTTAATGGGAAATTAGAGTGATATGTGCCCGTCCAAACCCCTACAACTATTCTCTTATCGGTTCCCCCTCTTCCCGTTCATCCTCCTCACAATTTGCAAAATGTGTGAAACAGAAGTTTAAATGTGCTGATTCTCCAAGTGGGGAGATTCTAAGTAACGTGGCTGGAATGCTGAACAGGAGCACCAGGAGAGGATAAATGAGGTGCATTTTAGACACATCTCCCGATCACATGGTGTACAGTCCTCTGGGTTTTCCATGCATGTTTTAGCTGTAGGAAGATCCCTTGAACCTGCAGATTTGGGACCCATTGAATGGGTACCAGGTAGTATTACTTTAAAGGGTGTGCATTTCCTCACCCAACCTCACATTTCTCTTAGCGCAAACAGTTTCCAGCCTTATGTCTCATCCTGCTGTGGGTCTAGATGTGTTCAATCCATGTTGCATCACCGTCCCTGAGGAAAAGTTGTAAGAGGTTTTCTCTGTCTCTCTGTCGTTTATTTTTTTCAATTTATTACTATATTGGTTTCAGCTGATTTTCAAAGCTCTGTTTCTTGCTGCTGTACATCCACTTGATTCACGTACAGAGAGACATCAATAAATTCTTTTTCAGATTCTTACCAGTCGTATATATTCTTTTCCGGTGACTTGAGTGTGCTGAGTGCAGTTCTTTTAGCTACCGTGTAGGCCTTGTTGATTATCAGTTTGGTATTTGGAATGGTATCTTTGCTAATTTCAACCTCCTGGATGATGCCTCACCCCTCCCCACCTTTCCCGTTTAGCAGCCTTATGCGTGTTTTCTACATATTTGACTATGTTTTTGTTTTGTAATTTATTTCATGTGTAGCCATTTTGGATTCCACCTTTAAGTGATATCTTATGATATGTGTCTTTTTCTTTTTGAATTCTGTCACTTAGAATGATCATACGTAACTCCTCCGGAGTTGTTACAACTGGCCATATTTCATTGATTTCCAGGCTGAATAATATTCCACTCTACCTAAGTACCACATCTCTATCCATTTCTTCCCTCCAGAGACATTTAAGTTATATCCTAGTCGAGGATCTTTTAAACAGAGAGGGGGTAAACATTGGGGTGCCTGTGTCCTCTCAATTTTTGTTTTTCCCAAGATATACGCCCATGAGTGCAAGTGCCCTATGCTCTGTAGCTCATTTTCTAGATGCTTTAGTAAACACAATACACTTCTCCAGAATGGCCGTTGGCAATATACATTTCCACTATAAGTCTCACAGGGCTCCCTCTTCTCGTTGCCCTGTCCTGCATTTCTGTTGTTTACGCTTTATGAGGATGGCTCTTCTGACAGATGCGAAGTGATATCTTTTGTAGTATTGACTTCCAGTGCCCCCCTGTTTGGTTGGCTAAAAAAGTGTATGCCCTTTTCTTGAATATATACAGAAAAAAACGCATACACCCTTTTTGGCCAACTGCAATGTTGGCAATGTTCAGCTCCTTTTCTTGTGCTTAATGGCGAGTCCTTTCTACCTCCTCAAATCCCTTTCCTGCCATTCTCCCTTGCTTACAAGTCCTTTTCTCTGACTTTCCTCAAGACATTTTTCAGTGATGGATATTTTCAACTCTGCAGTTTTGTGAATTTTACTGCCCCTGAGTTCCATTGTTCAACTTGTGTTTATGGGAACTGGCCACAAAGCAGCGGGATTTCCTCAAGCCCTATACTGTTTCCATGGGCAACCCTAGCCTTTGGTCAATTCGTCTTCCTGATTGGAAATTAGAGTGACATGTGCCTGTCTGAACACCTAGGACTTGTCTCTCATTGTTCCTCATCCTTCCGCTTCATCCTCTGGACAAATTCCAAACTGTACGCAACAGGATGTTGACAGTGCTGACATCTCCAAGTGGGGAGACTGTTAGTAAAGACGCTGGAGGGGTGAACCCGAGCACCAGGAGATGAGGAGATGAGATGCCTTTTCCAAACTCTTCCCGATCAGACGGTATACCATCCTCTGGGTGTGACAGACATGTTTTAGCAGTAGGAAGAGTCCCATTCATGTAAGGAGAACACCAGGGCTTTTTCAAAATCAGTGTCTCCCCGAAACCCAAACTGGGGAAGTTTTTAAGCTACGGCTACACATATGTTCATTAAGGGCCTTGGGAAGTAGGCAGAGTCCAAACTTTAGATGATTGAAGTCTTCAGCGTCAGAAGCACTCACCACCAGCTTCCCTTAGGCTACACTTTAACTATCATTGATAGATGATGTCAATAAAAATATCTATTCTTTTTCAGATTATTTCCCCTTATAGGTTATTGCAAAATGTTGAGTGTAGTTCCCTGTGCTATACAGTAGTTCCTTGTTGATGATCTATTTTATACATAGCAGTGTGTATGTGTTCATTCCAAACTGTTAATTTATCCCTCCTCCCACCTTTCCCCTTTGGTAATAATAAATTATAAGATTTTATACTTCTCAGAAATGGGGGAGCTGAAAGAGAGGTATCATTTTCAATGGAAAAGCATTTAAAACAAGATTGAAGGTTTAACCAAGATTATTAGCTGTACATCCTTGGAAAGAAATCACTTCGTTTCTCTAATATTGACCTGACAAATAAGACAAACCTTTTCACTGAACTTGCTTATAAAAAGTGATGGAAATATCAAATGGAAGTGTTAGAAACATCTTATTTTACCCGAGCCTTATACACTGTTCTATGTTAACTACAGTTTGGCTCACACATCTGTTCATTGAGGTTACAATAGTCTCAATTTCTGTTACTGATCCTCCAGAGTGGACCCCAACAAGTGTCCCCCTGCCCAGTGTCATTGGGGCCAACAGATCGAGACTGAGTTTGGTTCACAAGCAAAGGAAACTTTATATTTTGATCAGAGAATGGAGAGGTGAGAGCATGCACTACCCCGTGGGCTGTGGGCTGGGCTGCTGTGTAGAGATCCTGTCAGAGTCAGTGGGAGGGAGGGAGGCGGCGGAGCTCTCGAGGGCCGGGTTGGCTGTAGCTCAGGCTCTATATCGTGGAGTCTGCACTGGGCCCCAGGAGCTGAGGTGTCGACCCAGCCATTCTGCACTAGGAAATCTGGTCTGAAGTGCCGGGTGTGGAACCTCTGCATGCGGGACCCTAGGAGCACGTGAAATTAGACAACGCACAAAGGATAAAAAAGGTTAGACTTGACTTTATTGCCCAGATTCTATTTTTATCTCCCAGGGATTTTTAATGGGCTTTGCTGGGGACAAACCCCTCCTCTGCCTTTTGTCCCGTTCCTCATTCTTGGAGTGCTGAGGGTGCAGACCCTTCTTCTGTAACTGCTGAGTGCTGAGTTGGGAGCCCTCATACCCTGGGGCGAGGGTCAGAGCTTCTCCCCAGCAGCCTCCCGGTGACGTTGATTGTCCCCAGGACCCCTGCCTCCCTGCTCGTCCACCTGAGCACCAGCATTGGAAGTGTTATAGATTCTAATGACCTTTAAGGGTCCAGGAAAGAGATGTGCAGAGACACTGTGGGGGCCGGTTTCACCCCGCCCCACATTTGTTCGGCCACCTTAGGCTGACCGTTTCTGCCAGCCTAGATGCTCTGACCAGTAGTCTGCGCTTTCTTCAATTAGGCCCCTGAATTAACGTACAAACAGCACCAGGTGTCAGAGCCCTGCCCGCTCAACTCCCAGACAGTCCAGGGTCAGTGGTGATCAAGGACCATGATGGCTACTGAGTCAACAGCCTTTTGAAGTAAACAGGAGTCCAGCCGGTCTTATTGGCCACCATCATCACGGTGTCTGTAGGCTTTTCTATGGTGACAGTGTGGTATACTGTTCCCCCGCCAAGATTATTAGCTCCCCTCTGGGTGCAGTAAGTCCTGCAAGCAGTAGTCTACTCTTTTGGGACACACCCTTGTTGTTTTATGAGAGAAACTCCAGGTCAAGTGATGTTCACACGAGTCATCATGGTGCCCTGTTGCCCCCGGTTATCTCTCTGGATGTTGGAGTTGGAGGGCCTCCTCACTCGAGGTCGGTGTGCCCACGGAGCGAACCCTGCAACTTCAGGGCATGGTTGGTGGTTAGGATCACCACGTGGGGTCCTTTTCCCTTAGGAGGGAGATGGCCTTTTGGGCTGCTGATTTCCAGGTTTTTAGATACCGCCAGTATCTTGGCCAGATGTGGCAGTGGGCCAAGCCCCTTAGTGACCGTAGTTTATCCTACCTGGATGGCATTCTTGCATTGTTCCATTTCAAGTGGTCCCAGTTTTTGCACTAATTCTCCAATGGCGATTCACCTTTCACTGGGAATGTAAAGGTCAAAGGGTTTAGCTAAATTAGGGAGTTCCAGGGCAAGGGTCTGAATTGACTGCTCTTTCCATTCTTGAAAGGCCACTTCTGGATTCTATTCAAAAGGATCATCATCTTTTCCTTTCAGTGTTTCATATAGAGGCCCAGCTAGTAGACTGTAGTTAGGGATCCAGAAGCAGCAAACTCTGGCCTCTCCAGGAACCCCTAAGCTGTCTTCTAGTTTTAGAAAGGGGTAAGGCTGAAAATGGTTTCTTCCCTTTCCTGGGATGGGCTTCTCTGACCTTCTGCGAGAATGAAGCCCAGGCAGGTCACCGCAGTCTGTGATATTTGAGCTTTTCCTTGGACAACTTCTATCCTTTATTGGCTTGGTAGTTCAGAGGCCTCCTTAGTAGGGCTGGCGATCAGAATGTCGTCTGCATATTGAAGGAGGGTTTCCTTTTCCAGAGGTAGAACTTTTAGGTCTTTAGCTAAGCTTTCCCCAAAGACGGTGTGGGAATTTTTGCACCCTTGGGGCCAGACGGCCCAGAAGTATTGTTTTAGTTGTATGTTGAGTCCTGCCACTCACAAGCCAAAATTTCTTGTGACTCTGGGACTAATGGAATACAAAAGAAGGCATCATTGAAGACTAATACAGAATACCATGTCCTGGTGGTTGGTAGAATGACCAGCAGGGTGTAGGAATTAGGAGCAACTGGAGGTATATCCTCGGTGGCTTCACTGACTGTCCTGACATCTTTTACCAGGTCCCCAGCAGCCCATGGGGCTCTCGTGGTCAGACCAATCCCAGAATATGGAGCTCACCTGGGCAGGTACCCCACCCCCACCCCAGCCCTCGGGGCTCTCGTGGTCAGGCCCCTCCCAGGATACAGAGCTACCCTTGCAGGTACCGTGGCAGGGCTGGGCACACAGGAACCGTGCACATAGCCCTCATTGCAGAGCACCCCCAGCTCACCTGTCGCTCAGAGCTGACACAGAGCACCTCAGAGCAGGACTTGAACTAACAAACAGCAGCTGCGACAGGTCTGTGACCCTGGGCATCACTCCGTGAGGCCTCCCTCCACCTGGTCTTCCAGAGACTTCCACTGCACCCGGGGCACAAGGCCTCTGTCTCCAACCACCACCCACCCCTCCTCTCCCTGACTCCTGGGTTCCTCTCATTAGGAGAGGGTTTTCTTGAAGTTGTCTCCCACTCATGGGCCAGATAAAATGATTAGAAAACAAGCCAAAGCTGCAGCCCCTTGTCTATCCTGACTCTCAGGAGCCCACACCTGTTCCTTGGACCTGGCCGGTTCAGCAAGTTCCATTTTCTGCAACTGTGAGACCCTGAGGGGCGATGATTGGCTGACCTGGGCAGCCTTACCGTGCCGGCCAGCCCTCCCCAGGTGTGCCTGGGTTGAGATCAATATAAATACCACTCCAGGCAGCAAGAGCCCCTGCAGCCGTGCCTGACGCCATTTTCTCTGCCCTGTCAGCAGTCTCGGGGCTGGGCTGGTGGGAGGGAGTGAGAGGCCACGGCTTTGTGGGTGGCCCAGTGTGAGTGGGGCTCTGCTGGACTTTCTGCAGCAGTTGCCAGGCTGCCACCTGCTAAAGAAGAGGATGTGTCACCCATAACTGCTGCTGGAATTTCTCCCTGGGCAGAGGTGAGGAAGGAAAAAAGCAGTGGGGGCAGGGACAGGACGGGTATCTCAGGCAGGGAAATGGAAATCTTCCAGAAGAGCACCCAGGGCCAGAACCATCCTGGCTGGCCTGCAGGTACCAAGTCGGCCGGCATGCTGTCACTCGTGTGGCTCTATGGCCCTTCCTCTAGGCTTTCAAGTCCTTGTATATATTCAGGTGTTTTACCTGGGACGGGTGGGAATAGTTCAGCAGCAACTGGCCTGGGGCTCAGCTCACGTTTACTCACAGATGCCTCGGCACGGTGCCCCAGCTTTGCAATGAGGACGCTTGTTGCGTGGGGTCTGCTGGCCTAATGGGAGACGATTCCCCACCACTGAGCAACTTCAGAATTGTTTACAACTGGAGCAAGAGCCCTGATACGGTTTTCCTCTGTGTAACTGGTGGGTTCTGTGTTTTTTTCTCTTTTTTGTTTTTGGTTCAAGGTAGATTTTATTCCTCTGTTTTGTATTTACAGATATAAGCATGGAAATAATTTATTCATATGAATACATGTATGTGCAGGGAATAATTGTTTTTTCTGTTTTATTTTTTAAATTTTATTTCTTTTTAATTTTGAATTTTATTTTATATTTTTATACAGCAGGTTCTTATTGGTTATCTATTTTATACATATAAATGTATACATGCCAATCCCAGTCTCTCAACTCCTCCCACCACCACCCCCCCAACAGCTTTCCCCCCTTGTTGTCCATACGTTTGTTGTCTACATCTGTTGCTCTATTTATGCCTTGCAAAATGGTTAATCTGTACAGTTTTTCTAGGTTCCACATATATGCATGAATATACAAGATTTGTTTTTCTCTTTCTGACTTACTTCACTCTGTATGACAGTCTCTAGATCCATCGACGTCTCTACAAATGACCCAATTTCATTCCTTTCATGGCTTAGTAATATTCCATTTTATATATGTACCACAGCTTTATGCATTCGTCTGTCTGTGGGCATTTAGGTTGCTTCCATTACCTCGATATTGTAAATAGTGATGCAATGAACATTGCGGTGAATGACTCTTTTTGATTTATGGTTTTGTCTGGGTATATGTCCAGTACTGGGATTGCTGTATCATATGGTAATTCTATTGTTAGTTTCTTAAGAAATTCCATATTGTTCTCCATAATGACTGTATCAATTTATATTCCCAACAATAGTGGAAGAGGGTTCCTTTTCTCCACACCCTTTCCAGCATTTTCTGTTTGTAGATTTTCTATGATGCCTATTCTACCAGGTGTGAGGTGATACCTCATAGTTGAATCCATTTCGTTGAGCAAGGGGTAGGTCTTGTCTATTACATATTTGGCTTATGGAACGGTATCTGCGCTAATTTTAAACTCTGCTTTTATGCAGCACCTCAATTCACCTTCCCCCTTAAGCAGGCATATGTTGGTTTTCTAAACTTGAGACCCTGTTCTCCTTTGTAATTCAGTTCATGTGTAGCCAAGTTCACATTCCGTGTATTAGTGATATCTTATGATGTTTCTTTTTCTGTGTGAGTTATTTCAGTTAGAATCACCGTACCCGATCCACTCATTGTGATACTACGGGCCTGGTGACATAGATTTCATTGCTGAGTGATAATGCATTGTACGTGAGTACCACAACTTCTTTATCCATTTTTCACTTTCTGTGATATTGAACTTGTACTGTAAACGAGGTTGTAAACAGAGCCGTCCCAAACTTTGGGGTGGCTGTGTCTTTTTTATTTTAATTTCCCTAAGCTATAGGACCATAAGTGCAAGTGCCCTAGGCTCTGTTGCTTTGTTTTTTAGATGTTTCAGGAAACACCATACACTTCTCCCGAGTGTCTGTTGGCAATTTACATCCCGCCCATCAGCATAACAAGGCTCCCAGTTCTCCATGCCCTGTCCTGCCTTTCTGGATTTTACACTTTATTCAGGATAAAACGCATACGCCCTTTTTGGCCAAGTGCATCATTGTGGACGTTCTGCCTCTTTTCCTATGCTTTCAATGCAATTCCAGTCTACCTCCTGAAATCGGTTTCCTGCAATTCTGCCCTGCTTTCAAGTCCTCTTGGCAGCCTTACTTCAGTCTATTTTTGGACGATAGCTGTCATTTATAACTCTGCAGGTTTGTGAATTACAGTGCCCCTGAGCTCCTTTCTTCAACTCGCTTTCTTGTGACCTGGCCGCAACACCGCAGGATGGCTTCAGGCCCTAATCTGGTTCCGGCACGGCATGCTGAGCCTTTGGTTATTTCCTCTTCCTGGTGGGAAATGAGAGTTAAATTTGCCCGTCCAGACACCTCCAGCTAGTCTCTCATTGGTTCTCCCTATTCCTGTTCATCTTCCGCAGAAATTGCAAACTGGGCCAAACAGGAGGTTAAAGGCGCTGACTCCTCAAGTGGGGAGAGTGTTAGTAAAGCGTCTGGAATGTTGCACCCGAGTATCAGGGGAGGAAAACTGAGACATATTTGAACACGTCTCCCGTTCACACGGTTGATCATACTCTGGGTTCCACATGCATGTTTTAGCTGAAGGAAGAATACCTTAAACCTGGAGAGTTTAGACCCGTGGATGGGTACCATGCAATATGACTTCAAAGGGTCTTCATTTGCTCACCGAACCTCTCCAATCCTATCACTGCTGCGTTTATGCCGCTGTGCACACGCTTGATTCTCTTTTGGAGACATAGCAATCCATAGGTTTTAAGATACTTACTAGTCAGGTACATTCTTAGGCGTTTAATATGCGGTGTTGAGTCCATTTCGTTGAGCAAGGAGTAGCTCTTGTCTATTCCATATTTGGCTTAAGGAACTTTATCTGTGCTCATTTCAATCTCTGGTTTTATGCAGCACCCCAACTCACCTTTCCCCTTAAGCAAGCATAAGTTGGTTTTCTAAATTTGAGACCCTGTTCTGTTTTGGAATTCAGTTCCTGTGTAGCCAAGTTTACATTCCGTGTATTAGTGATATCTTATGATGTTTCTTTTTCTGTGTGACTTATTTCAGTTAGAATCATCGTACCTGAATCCACTCATTATGCTGCTACGGGCCTGATGACATAGATTTCATTGCTGAGTGATATTGCTTTGTACGTAAGTACCACAAGTTCTTTATCCATTTTTCACTTTCTGTGATATTGAACTTGTACGGTAAACGAGGTTCTTGTAAACAGAGGCGTCCCAAACTTTGGGGTGGCTGTGTCTTTTTGATTTTAATTTCCCTAAGCTATAGGACCATAAGTGGAAGTGCCCTAGGCTCTGTTGCTTTGTTTTTTAGATGTTTCAGGAAACACCATACACTTCTCCCGAGTGTCTGTTGGCAATTTACATCCCGCCCATCAGCATAACAATGCTCCCAGTTCTCCATGGCCTGTCCTGCCTTTCTGGATTTTACACTTTTTTCAGGTGGCCCTTTTGACCAGGAGGAAGTGAGACTTCATTGTAGTGCAGATTTCCTTTGCAAGCTTGCTTGGTTGGCCAAAAAGGGCGTATGCGTTTTTTCCTGAATATATTCAGGAAAAAACGCATACGCCCTTTTTGGCCAAGTGCATCATTGTGGACGTTCTGCCTCTTTTCCTATGCTTTCAATGCAATTCCAGTCTACCTCCTGAAATCGGTTTCCTGCAATTCTGCCCCGCTTTCAAGTCCTCTTGGCAGCCTTACTTCAGTCTATTTTTGGACGATAGCTGTCATTTATAACTCTGCAGGTTTGTGAATTACAGTGCCCCTGAGCTCCTTTCTTCAACTCGCTTTCTTGTGACCTGGCCGCAACACCGCAGGATGGCTTCAGGCCCTAATCTGGTTCCGGCACGGCATGCTGAGCCTTTGGTTATTTCCTCTTCGTGGTGGGAAATGAGAGTTAAATTTTCCCGTCCAGACACCTCCAGCTAGTCTCTCATTGGTTCTCCCTATTCCTGTTCATCTTCCGCAGAAATTGCAAACTGGGCCAAACAGGAGGTTAACGGCGGTGACTCTCCAAGTCGGGAGAGTGTTAGTAAAGCATCTGGAATGTTGCACCCAAGTACCAGGGGAGGAAAACTGAGACATATTTGAACACGTCTCCCGTTCACATGGTTGATCATACACTGGGTTCCACATGCATGTTTTAGCTGAAGGAAGAATACCTTAAACCTGGGTAGTTGAGACCCGTGTAATGGGTACCATGCAATATGACTTCAAAGGGTCTTCATTTGCTCACCGAACCTCTCCAATCCTATCACTGCTGCGTTTATGCCCCTGTACACACGCTTGATTCTCTTTTGGAGACATAGCAATCCATAAGTTTTAAGATACTTACTAGTCAGGTACATTCTTAGGCATTTAATATGGGGTGTTGAGTCCATTTCGTTGAGCAAGGAGTAGCTCTTGTCTATTCCATATTTGGCTTAAGGAACTTTATCTGTGCTCATTTCAATCTCTGGTTTTATGCAGCACCCCAACTCACCTTTACCCTTAAGGAAGCATAAGTTGGTTTTCTAAATTTGAGACCCTGTTCTGTTCTGTAATGCAGTTCCTGTGTAGCCAAGTTTACATTCCGTGTATTAGTGATATCTTATGATGTTTCTTTTTCTGTGTGACTTATTTCAGTTAGAATCATCGTACCTGAATCCACTCATTATGCTGCTACGGGTCTGATGACATAGATTTCATTGCTGAGTGATACTGCATTGTACGTAAGTACCACAAGTTCTTTATCCATTTTTCACTTTCTGTGATATTGAACTTGTACGGTAAACGAGGTTCTTGTAAACAGAGGCGTCCCAAAATTTGGGGTGGCTGTGTCTTTTTGATTTTAATTTCCCTAAGCTATAGGACCATAAGTGGAAGTGCCCTAGGCTCTGTTGCTTTGTTTTTTAGATGTTTCAGGAAACACCATACACTTCTCCCGAGTGTCTGTTGGCAATTTACATCCCGCCCATCAGCATAACAAGGCTCCCAGTTCTCCATGGCCTGTCCTGCCTTTCTGGATTTTACACTTTTTTCAGATGGCCCTTTTGACCGCGGGGAAGTGAGACTTCATTGTAGTGCAGATTTCCTTTGCAAGCTTGCTTGGTTGGCCAAAAAGGGCGTATGAGTTTTTTCTGAATATATTCAGGAAAAAACGCATACGCCCTTTTTGGCCAAGTGCATCATTGTCGACGTTCTGCCTCTTTTCCTGTGTTTTAAATGCAATCCAATTCCGATTCCTCCTGAAATCAGTTTCCTGCAATTCTGCCCTGCATTGAAGTCTTCTTGGCAGCCCTACTTCAGTATATTTTCAGACAATAGCTGTCATTTATAAATCTGCAGGTTTGTGAATTACAGTGCCCCTGAGCTCCTTTCTTCAACTCGCTTTCTTGTGAGCTGGCCACAACACCGCAGGATTGCTTCAGGCCCTAATCTGGTTCCGGCACGGCACGCTGATCCTTTGGTTATTTCCTCTTCCTGGTGGGAAATGAGAGTTAAATTTGCCCGTCCAGACACCTCCAGCTAGTCTCTCATTGGTTCTCCCTATTCCTGTTCATCTTCCGCAGAAATTGCAAACTGGGCCAAAGAGGAGGTTAAAGGCACTCACTCTCCAAGTGAGGAGAGTGTTAGTAAAGCGTCTGGAATGTTGCACCCGAGTACCAGGGAACGAAAAGTGAGACACATTTGAACACGTTTCTCGATCACACGGTGGATCATACTCTGGGTTCCACATGCATGTTTTAGCTGAAGGAAGAATCCCTTTAACCTGGAGAGTTGAGACCCATGGAATGGGTACCATGCAATATGACTTCAAAGGGTCTGCATTTGCTCACCGAACCTCACCAATCTTATGAGCCCCAAGTGTCCAGCCTTATGTGTCACCCAGCTCTGGGTGTAGATATGGTAAATGCAGGTTGCATGAGAAGCCTTGAATGAATTACTTAAGTATTGCTCTCTATTTCACTGTCATTGTGTTTTGTTTAAGAAATTTATTTTTAATATGGGATTTAGCTGATTTTCACTGCTTTAATGCCGCTGTACACACTCTTGATTCTCTTACAGAGATATATAAATCCATAGCTTTTATGATTCTTACTAGGAAGGTATATTCCTAGGTGTTGAATATGGGGTGTTGAGTCCATTTCGTTGAGCAAGGAGTAGCTCTTGTCTATTCCATATTTGGCTTAAGGAACTTTATCTGTGCTCATTTCAATCTCTGGTTTTATGCAGCACCCCAACACACCTTTCCCCTTAAGCAAGCATAAGTTGGTTTTCTAAATTTGAGACCCTGTTCTGTTTTGGAATTCAGTTCCTGTGTAGCCAAGTTTACATTCCGTGTATTACTGATATCTTATGATGTTTCTTTTTCTGTGTGACTTATTTCAGTTAGATTCATCGTACTTAATCCACTCATTATGCTGCTACGGGCCTGATGACATAGATTTCATTGCTGAGTGATATTGCATTGTACGTAAGTACCACAACTTCTTTATCCATTTTTCACTTTCTGCAATATTGAACTTCTACCGTATATGAGGTTCTTGTAAACAGAGCCATCCCAAACTTTGGGGTGGCTGTGTCTTTTTGATTTTAATTTCCCTAAACTATAGGACCATAAGTGGAAGTGCCCTAGGCTCTGTTGCTTTGTTTTTTAGATGTTTCAGGAAACACCATACACTTCTCCAGAGTGTCTGTTGGCAGTTTACATCCCGCCCATCAGCATAACAAGGCTCCCAGTTCTCCATGGCCTGTCGTGCCTTTATGGATTTTACACTTTTTTCAGATGGCCCTTTTGACCAGGGGAAAGTGAGACTTCATTGTAGTGCAGATTTCCTTTGCAAGCTTGCTTGGTTGGCCAAAAAGTGTGTATGCGTTTTTTCCTGACTATATTCAGGAAAAAACACATACGCCCTTTTTGGCCAAGTGCATCATTGTCGAGGTTCTGACTCTCTTCATATGTTTTCAATGCAATTCCAGTGTACCTCCTGAAATCGGTTTCCTGCAATTCTGCCTTGCTTTCAATGCTTCTTCATAGCCTTACCTCAATATATTTTTTTAAAATAGTTGGCCTTTATAACTCTGCAGGTTTTTGAATTGCAGTGGCCCTTAGCTCCATTTTTCAGCTCTTATTTTTGTGATCTTGCCCCATAACCGCAGGATTCCTTGAAGCTCTATTCTTCTTCTGGGGCACCTTGCTGTGCCTTTGGTTAATTCTTCTTACTGATGTGAAATTAGAGTGACATGTGCCCATTGAAACCGCTACAGCTAGTTTCTCACTGGTTCCCCCTATTCCCATTCATCCTCCGCACTAACTGCAGACTGTGTGATACCAGAACTTAAAGGCATTGACTCCATGTGGGGATGTTGTTAGTAAAGCGGCTGGAATGTCGATCCGGAGCCCCAGGAGAGGAAAAATGAGGTGTGTTTTAGAAACCTTTCCCGATCATATGGTATACCAGTCGCTGGGTTTCCCAAGCATGGTTTAGCTGTAGGAAGATTCCCTTCAACCTGGAGTGTTGGGACCCTTGGACTGAGTAGCATGAAGTATTGCATTAAACTTTCGGCAGTTGCTCACCAAAGCTCACCAATCCTCTCAGCCCCAAGTGTCCAGCCTTATGTCTTATCCAGCTGTGGGTTTATATGTGGTCAATCCAGGTTGCATCACAGCCCCTGAGCGAATTTTGTAAGAATTTTTCTCTCTTTCATTGTTTCAGCGTTTTGTTTTTAAAATTTATTTCTATAATGGGGTTTAGCTCATTTTCACTGCTGTGTTTGTGCCGCTCTGCACACACTTGATTCCCTTATGGAGATATATCAATACATGGGTTTTAAGATTCTTATTACTCAGATATATTTCTCTGCGGTGTATAGGGTGTGTTGAGGCCAGTTCATTGAGCAAGGTGTAGATCTTGTCTAATACCTATTTGGTTTATTGAACGGTATCTGTGCTAATTTCAAACTCTGGTTTTATGCATCACCCCACCTCTCCTTTCCCCTTAAGCTGACATAAGTGTGTTTTCTAAATGTGAGACACTGTTCTGTTCTGTAATTCATTTCTTGTGCAGCCATATTTACCCTCCCTCTATAAGTGATATCTTATGATATGTTTCTTTTTCTGTTTGACTTATTTCAAGTAGTATTATCGGACCTAAATCCACTCTTTATCCTTCTACTAGCCTTATTACATTGATTTCATGGTGAAGAGATATTCCATTGTACATAAGTACCACATCTTCTTTATCCATTGTTCTCTTTCCTGGGATATTTAAGGTGTACTGAAGTTGAGGTTCTTGTAAACAGAGTAGCCCTAAACTGTGGTGTGCTTGTGTCTTGTTGATTTTTAGACTTCCCTAGATATACTCCCATGATTGGAAGTGTCCTATGCTCCGTAGCTC
Organism: Stenella coeruleoalba; assembly: GCF_951394435.1. Taxonomy (NCBI): domain Eukaryota; kingdom Metazoa; phylum Chordata; class Mammalia; order Artiodactyla; family Delphinidae; genus Stenella; species Stenella coeruleoalba. The sequence goes on from NW_027646216.1 coordinate 21,855, forward strand.
TGTTTTTTAGATGATTTAGGAACCACCATACACTTCTCCAGAGTGGCTCTCGGCAGTTCACACACTGGCCATCAGCGTATAAAGGCTCCCTGTTCTCCATGGCCTGTCCTGCATTTCTGGTTTTTACAATTTTTTAGGATGGCCCTTTTGACCGGTGGGAAATGAGACTACTTTGTTGTGCACATTTGCATTGCTTGCTTGCTTCGTTGCCCATAAAGTGCGTATGCGTTTTTTCCTGGATATAATCAGGAAAAAACGCATACGCCCTTTTGGGCCAACTGCATCATTGTCGAAATTCTGCCGCTTTTCATGTGCGTTAAAGACGAGTCCAATCTATCTCTTGAAATCTGTTTCTTGCAATTCTGTCTTGCATTCAGATCCTCTTCTTTGCCTTACCTCAACATATTTTTGGACGTTAGTTTTCATTTATAACTCTGCAGGTTTGTGAATTGCAGTGACCCTGAGCTCCATTTTTTAAGTTGTTCTTTTGTGAGCTGGCCTCAAACCCGCAGGATTGCTTCAGGCCCTATTTTGGCTCCGGCAAGGCAGGCTGAGCCTTTCTTTAATTCTTATTCTTAATGGGAAATTAGAGTGATATGTGCCCGTCCAAACCCCTACAACTATTCTCTTATCGGTTCCCCCTCTTCCCGTTCATCCTCCTCACAATTTGCAAAATGTGTGAAACAGAAGTTTAAATGTGCTGATTCTCCAAGTGGGGAGATTCTAAGTAACGTGGCTGGAATGCTGAACAGGAGCACCAGGAGAGGATAAATGAGGTGCATTTTAGACACATCTCCCGATCACATGGTGTACAGTCCTCTGGGTTTTCCATGCATGTTTTAGCTGTAGGAAGATCCCTTGAACCTGCAGATTTGGGACCCATTGAATGGGTACCAGGTAGTATTACTTTAAAGGGTGTGCATTTCCTCACCCAACCTCACATTTCTCTTAGCGCAAACAGTTTCCAGCCTTATGTCTCATCCTGCTGTGGGTCTAGATGTGTTCAATCCATGTTGCATCACCGTCCCTGAGGAAAAGTTGTAAGAGGTTTTCTCTGTCTCTCTGTCGTTTATTTTTTTCAATTTATTACTATATTGGTTTCAGCTGATTTTCAAAGCTCTGTTTCTTGCTGCTGTACATCCACTTGATTCACGTACAGAGAGACATCAATAAATTCTTTTTCAGATTCTTACCAGTCGTATATATTCTTTTCCGGTGACTTGAGTGTGCTGAGTGCAGTTCTTTTAGCTACCGTGTAGGCCTTGTTGATTATCAGTTTGGTATTTGGAATGGTATCTTTGCTAATTTCAACCTCCTGGATGATGCCTCACCCCTCCCCACCTTTCCCGTTTAGCAGCCTTATGCGTGTTTTCTACATATTTGACTATGTTTTTGTTTTGTAATTTATTTCATGTGTAGCCATTTTGGATTCCACCTTTAAGTGATATCTTATGATATGTGTCTTTTTCTTTTTGAATTCTGTCACTTAGAATGATCATACGTAACTCCTCCGGAGTTGTTACAACTGGCCATATTTCATTGATTTCCAGGCTGAATAATATTCCACTCTACCTAAGTACCACATCTCTATCCATTTCTTCCCTCCAGAGACATTTAAGTTATATCCTAGTCGAGGATCTTTTAAACAGAGAGGGGGTAAACATTGGGGTGCCTGTGTCCTCTCAATTTTTGTTTTTCCCAAGATATACGCCCATGAGTGCAAGTGCCCTATGCTCTGTAGCTCATTTTCTAGATGCTTTAGTAAACACAATACACTTCTCCAGAATGGCCGTTGGCAATATACATTTCCACTATAAGTCTCACAGGGCTCCCTCTTCTCGTTGCCCTGTCCTGCATTTCTGTTGTTTACGCTTTATGAGGATGGCTCTTCTGACAGATGCGAAGTGATATCTTTTGTAGTATTGACTTCCAGTGCCCCCCTGTTTGGTTGGCTAAAAAAGTGTATGCCCTTTTCTTGAATATATACAGAAAAAAACGCATACACCCTTTTTGGCCAACTGCAATGTTGGCAATGTTCAGCTCCTTTTCTTGTGCTTAATGGCGAGTCCTTTCTACCTCCTCAAATCCCTTTCCTGCCATTCTCCCTTGCTTACAAGTCCTTTTCTCTGACTTTCCTCAAGACATTTTTCAGTGATGGATATTTTCAACTCTGCAGTTTTGTGAATTTTACTGCCCCTGAGTTCCATTGTTCAACTTGTGTTTATGGGAACTGGCCACAAAGCAGCGGGATTTCCTCAAGCCCTATACTGTTTCCATGGGCAACCCTAGCCTTTGGTCAATTCGTCTTCCTGATTGGAAATTAGAGTGACATGTGCCTGTCTGAACACCTAGGACTTGTCTCTCATTGTTCCTCATCCTTCCGCTTCATCCTCTGGACAAATTCCAAACTGTACGCAACAGGATGTTGACAGTGCTGACATCTCCAAGTGGGGAGACTGTTAGTAAAGACGCTGGAGGGGTGAACCCGAGCACCAGGAGATGAGGAGATGAGATGCCTTTTCCAAACTCTTCCCGATCAGACGGTATACCATCCTCTGGGTGTGACAGACATGTTTTAGCAGTAGGAAGAGTCCCATTCATGTAAGGAGAACACCAGGGCTTTTTCAAAATCAGTGTCTCCCCGAAACCCAAACTGGGGAAGTTTTTAAGCTACGGCTACACATATGTTCATTAAGGGCCTTGGGAAGTAGGCAGAGTCCAAACTTTAGATGATTGAAGTCTTCAGCGTCAGAAGCACTCACCACCAGCTTCCCTTAGGCTACACTTTAACTATCATTGATAGATGATGTCAATAAAAATATCTATTCTTTTTCAGATTATTTCCCCTTATAGGTTATTGCAAAATGTTGAGTGTAGTTCCCTGTGCTATACAGTAGTTCCTTGTTGATGATCTATTTTATACATAGCAGTGTGTATGTGTTCATTCCAAACTGTTAATTTATCCCTCCTCCCACCTTTCCCCTTTGGTAATAATAAATTATAAGATTTTATACTTCTCAGAAATGGGGGAGCTGAAAGAGAGGTATCATTTTCAATGGAAAAGCATTTAAAACAAGATTGAAGGTTTAACCAAGATTATTAGCTGTACATCCTTGGAAAGAAATCACTTCGTTTCTCTAATATTGACCTGACAAATAAGACAAACCTTTTCACTGAACTTGCTTATAAAAAGTGATGGAAATATCAAATGGAAGTGTTAGAAACATCTTATTTTACCCGAGCCTTATACACTGTTCTATGTTAACTACAGTTTGGCTCACACATCTGTTCATTGAGGTTACAATAGTCTCAATTTCTGTTACTGATCCTCCAGAGTGGACCCCAACAAGTGTCCCCCTGCCCAGTGTCATTGGGGCCAACAGATCGAGACTGAGTTTGGTTCACAAGCAAAGGAAACTTTATATTTTGATCAGAGAATGGAGAGGTGAGAGCATGCACTACCCCGTGGGCTGTGGGCTGGGCTGCTGTGTAGAGATCCTGTCAGAGTCAGTGGGAGGGAGGGAGGCGGCGGAGCTCTCGAGGGCCGGGTTGGCTGTAGCTCAGGCTCTATATCGTGGAGTCTGCACTGGGCCCCAGGAGCTGAGGTGTCGACCCAGCCATTCTGCACTAGGAAATCTGGTCTGAAGTGCCGGGTGTGGAACCTCTGCATGCGGGACCCTAGGAGCACGTGAAATTAGACAACGCACAAAGGATAAAAAAGGTTAGACTTGACTTTATTGCCCAGATTCTATTTTTATCTCCCAGGGATTTTTAATGGGCTTTGCTGGGGACAAACCCCTCCTCTGCCTTTTGTCCCGTTCCTCATTCTTGGAGTGCTGAGGGTGCAGACCCTTCTTCTGTAACTGCTGAGTGCTGAGTTGGGAGCCCTCATACCCTGGGGCGAGGGTCAGAGCTTCTCCCCAGCAGCCTCCCGGTGACGTTGATTGTCCCCAGGACCCCTGCCTCCCTGCTCGTCCACCTGAGCACCAGCATTGGAAGTGTTATAGATTCTAATGACCTTTAAGGGTCCAGGAAAGAGATGTGCAGAGACACTGTGGGGGCCGGTTTCACCCCGCCCCACATTTGTTCGGCCACCTTAGGCTGACCGTTTCTGCCAGCCTAGATGCTCTGACCAGTAGTCTGCGCTTTCTTCAATTAGGCCCCTGAATTAACGTACAAACAGCACCAGGTGTCAGAGCCCTGCCCGCTCAACTCCCAGACAGTCCAGGGTCAGTGGTGATCAAGGACCATGATGGCTACTGAGTCAACAGCCTTTTGAAGTAAACAGGAGTCCAGCCGGTCTTATTGGCCACCATCATCACGGTGTCTGTAGGCTTTTCTATGGTGACAGTGTGGTATACTGTTCCCCCGCCAAGATTATTAGCTCCCCTCTGGGTGCAGTAAGTCCTGCAAGCAGTAGTCTACTCTTTTGGGACACACCCTTGTTGTTTTATGAGAGAAACTCCAGGTCAAGTGATGTTCACACGAGTCATCATGGTGCCCTGTTGCCCCCGGTTATCTCTCTGGATGTTGGAGTTGGAGGGCCTCCTCACTCGAGGTCGGTGTGCCCACGGAGCGAACCCTGCAACTTCAGGGCATGGTTGGTGGTTAGGATCACCACGTGGGGTCCTTTTCCCTTAGGAGGGAGGTGGCCTTTTGGGCTGCTGATTTCCAGGTTTTTAGATACCGCCAGTATCTTGGCCAGATGTGGCAGTGGGCCAAGCCCCTTAGTGACCGTAGTTTATCCTACCTGGATGGCATTCTTGCATTGTTCCATTTCAAGTGGTCCCAGTTTTTGCACTAATTCTCCAATGGCGATTCACCTTTCACCGGGAATGTAAAGGTCAAAGGGTTTAGCTAAATTAGGGAGTTCCAGGGCAAGGGTCTGAATTGACTGCTCTTTCCATTCTTGAAAGGCCACTTCTGGATTCTATTCAAAAGGATCATCATCTTTTCCTTTCAGTGTTTCATATAGAGGCCCAGCTAGTAGACTGTAGTTAGGGATCCAGAAGCAGCAAACTCTGGCCTCTCCAGGAACCCCTAAGCTGTCTTCTAGTTTTAGAAAGGGGTAAGGCTGAAAATGGTTTCTTCCCTTTCCTGGGATGGGCTTCTCTGACCTTCTGCGAGAATGAAGCCCAGGCAGGTCACCGCAGTCTGTGATATTTGAGCTTTTCCTTGGACAACTTCTATCCTTTATTGGCTTGGTAGTTCAGAGGCCTCCTTAGTAGGGCTGGCGATCAGAATGTCGTCTGCATATTGAAGGAGGGTTTCCTTTTCCAGAGGTAGAACTTTTAGGTCTTTAGCTAAGCTTTCCCCAAAGACGGTGTGGGAATTTTTGCACCCTTGGGGCCAGACGGCCCAGAAGTATTGTTTTAGTTGTATGTTGAGTCCTGCCACTCACAAGCCAAAATTTCTTGTGACTCTGGGACTAATGGAATACAAAAGAAGGCATCATTGAAGACTAATACAGAATACCATGTCCTGGTGGTTGGTAGAATGACCAGCAGGGTGTAGGAATTAGGAGCAACTGGAGGTATATCCTCGGTGGCTTCACTGACTGTCCTGACATCTTTTACCAGGTCCCCAGCAGCCCATGGGGCTCTCGTGGTCAGACCAATCCCAGAATATGGAGCTCACCTGGGCAGGTACCCCACCCCCACCCCAGCCCACGGGGCTCTCGTGGTCAGGCCCCTCCCAGGATACAGAGCTACCCTTGCAGGTACCGTGGCAGGGCTGGGCACACAGGAACCGTGCACATAGCCCTCATTGCAGAGCACCCCCAGCTCACCTGTCGCTCAGAGCTGACACAGAGCACCTCAGAGCAGGACTTGAACTAACAAACAGCAGCTGCGACAGGTCTGTGACCCTGGGCATCACTCCGTGAGGCCTCCCTCCACCTGGTCTTCCAGAGACTTCCACTGCACCCGGGGCACAAGGCCTCTGTCTCCAACCACCACCCACCCCTCCTCTCCCTGACTCCTGGGTTCCTCTCATTAGGAGAGGGTTTTCTTGAAGTTGTCTCCCACTCATGGGCCAGATAAAATGATTAGAAAACAAGCCAAAGCTGCAGCCCCTTGTCTATCCTGACTCTCAGGAGCCCACACCTGTTCCTTGGACCTGGCCGGTTCAGCAAGTTCCATTTTCTGCAACTGTGAGACCCTGAGGGGCGATGATTGGCTGACCTGGGCAGCCTTACCGTGCCGGCCAGCCCTCCCCAGGTGTGCCTGGGTTGAGATCAATATAAATACCACTCCAGGCAGCAAGAGCCCCTGCAGCCGTGCCTGACGCCATTTTCTCTGCCCTGTCAGCAGTCTCGGGGCTGGGCTGGTGGGAGGGAGTGAGAGGCCACGGCTTTGTGGGTGGCCCAGTGTGAGTGGGGCTCTGCTGGACTTTCTGCAGCAGTTGCCAGGCTGCCACCTGCTAAAGAAGAGGATGTGTCACCCATAACTGCTGCTGGAATTTCTCCCTGGGCAGAGGTGAGGAAGGAAAAAAGCAGTGGGGGCAGGGACAGGACGGGTATCTCAGGCAGGGAAATGGAAATCTTCCAGAAGAGCACCCAGGGCCAGAACCATCCTGGCTGGCCTGCAGGTACCAAGTCGGCCGGCATGCTGTCACTCGTGTGGCTCTATGGCCCTTCCTCTAGGCTTTCAAGTCCTTGTATATATTCAGGTGTTTTACCTGGGACGGGTGGGAATAGTTCAGCAGCAACTGGCCTGGGGCTCAGCTCACGTTTACTCACAGATGCCTCGGCACGGTGCCCCAGCTTTGCAATGAGGACGCTTGTTGCGTGGGGTCTGCTGGCCTAATGGGAGACGATTCCCCACCACTGAGCAACTTCAGAATTGTTTACAACTGGAGCAAGAGCCCTGATACGGTTTTCCTCTGTGTAACTGGTGGGTTCTGTGTTTTTTTCTCTTTTTTGTTTTTGGTTCAAGGTAGATTTTATTCCTCTGTTTTGTATTTACAGATATAAGCATGGAAATAATTTATTCATATGAATACATGTATGTGCAGGGAATAATTGTTTTTTCTGTTTTATTTTTTAAATTTTATTTCTTTTTAATTTTGAATTTTATTTTATATTTTTATACAGCAGGTTCTTATTGGTTATCTATTTTATACATATAAATGTATACATGCCAATCCCAGTCTCTCAACTCCTCCCACCACCACCCCCCCAACAGCTTTCCCCCCTTGTTGTCCATACGTTTGTTGTCTACATCTGTTGCTCTATTTATGCCTTGCAAAATGGTTAATCTGTACAGTTTTTCTAGGTTCCACATATATGCATGAATATACAAGATTTGTTTTTCTCTTTCTGACTTACTTCACTCTGTATGACAGTCTCTAGATCCATCGACGTCTCTACAAATGACCCAATTTCATTCCTTTCATGTCTTAGTAATATTCCATTTTATATATGTACCACAGCTTTATGCATTCGTCTGTCTGTGGGCATTTAGGTTGCTTCCATTACCTCGATATTGTAAATAGTGATGCAATGAACATTGCGGTGAATGACTCTTTTTGATTTATGGTTTTGTCTGGGTATATGTCCAGTACTGGGATTGCTGTATCATATGGTAATTCTATTGTTAGTTTCTTAAGAAATTCCATATTGTTCTCCATAATGACTGTATCAATTTATATTCCCAACAATAGTGGAAGAGGGTTCCTTTTCTCCACACCCTTTCCAGCATTTTCTGTTTGTAGATTTTCTATGATGCCTATTCTACCAGGTGTGAGGTGATACCTCATAGTTGAATCCATTTCGTTGAGCAAGGGGTAGGTCTTGTCTATTACATATTTGGCTTATGGAACGGTATCTGCGCTAATTTTAAACTCTGCTTTTATGCAGCAACTCAATTCACCTTCCCACTTAAGCAGGCATATGTTGGTTTTCTAAACTTGAGACCCTGTTCTCCTTTGTAATTCAGTTCATGTGTAGCCAAGTTCACATTCCGTGTATTAGTGATATCTTATGATGTTTCTTTTTCTGTGTGAGTTATTTCAGTTAGAATCACCGTACCCGATCCACTCATTGTGATGCTACGGGCCTGGTGACATAGATTTCATTGCTGAGTGATAATGCATTGTACGTGAGTACCACAACTTCTTTATCCATTTTTCACTTTCTGTGATATTGAACTTGTACTGTAAACGAGGTTGTAAACAGAGCCGTCCCAAACTTTGGGGTGGCTGTGTCTTTTTGATTTTAATTTCCCTAAGCTATAGGACCATAAGTGGAAGTGCCCTAGGCTCTGTTGCTTTGTTTTTTAGATGTTTCAGGAAACACCATACACTTCTCCCGAGTGTCTGTTGGCAATTTACATCCCGCCCATCAGCATAACAAGGCTCCCAGTTCTCCATGCCCTGTCCTGCCTTTCTGGATTTTACACTTTATTCAGGATAAAACGCATACGCCCTTTTTGGCCAAGTGCATCATTGTGGACGTTCTGCCTCTTTTCCTATGCTTTCAATGCAATTCCAGTCTACCTCCTGAAATCGGTTTCCTGCAATTCTGCCCCGCTTTCAAGTCCTCTTGGCAGCCTTACTTCAGTATATTTTTGGACGATAGCTGTCATTTATAACTCTGCAGGTTTGTGAATTACAGTGCCCCTGAGCTCCTTTCTTCAACTCGCTTTCTTGTGACCTGGCCGCAACACCACAGGATGTCTTCAGGCCCTAATCTGGTTCCGGCACGGCACGCTGAGCCTTTGGTTAATTCCTCTTCCTGGTGGGAAATGATAGTTAAATTTTCCCGTCCAGACACCTCCAGCTAGTCTCTCATTGGTTCTCCCTATTCCTGTTCATCTTCCTCAGAAATTGCGAACTGGGCCAAACAGGAGGTTAAAGGCGCTGACTCTCCAAGTGGGGAGAGTGTTAGTAAAGCGTCTGGAATGTTGCACCCGAGTATCAGGGGAGGAAAACTGAGACATATTTGAACACGTCTCCCGTTCACATGGTTGATCATACACTGGGTTCCACATGCATGTTTTAGCTGAAGGAAGAATACCTTAAACCTGGAGAGTTGAGACCCGTGTAATGGGTACCATGCAATATGACTTCAAAGGGTCTTCATTTGCTCACCGAACCTCTCCAATCCTATCACTGCTGTGTTTATGCCCCTGTACACACGCTTGATTCTCTTTTGGAGACATAGCAATCCATAGGTTTTAAGATACTTACTAGTCAGGTACATTCTTAGGCATTTAATATGGGGTGTTGAGTCCATTTCGTTGAGCAAGGAGTAGCTCTTGTCTATTCCATATTTGGCTTAAGGAACTTTATCTGTGCTCATTCCAATCTCTGGTTTTATGCAGCACCCCAACTCACCTTTCCCCTTAAGCAAGCATAAGTTGGTTTTCTAAATTTGAGACCCTGTTCTGTTTTGCAATTCAGTTCCTGTCTAGCCAGGTTTACATTTCGTGTATTAGCGATATCTTATGATGTTTCTTTTTCTGTGTGACTTATTTCAGTTAGAATCATCGTACCTGAATCCACTCATTACGCTGCTACGGGCCTGATGACATAGATTTCATTGCTGAGTGATACTGCATTGTACGTAAGTACCACAAGTTCTTTATCCATTTTTCACTTTCTGTGATATTGAACTTGTACGGTAAACGAGGTTCTTGTAAACAGAGGCGTCCCAAACTTTGGGGTGGCTGTGTCTTTTTGATTTTAATTTCCCTAAGCTATAGGACCATAAGTGGAAGTGCCCTAGGCTCTGTTGCTTTGTTTTTTAGATGTTTCAGGAAACACCATACACTTCTCCCGAGTGTCTGTTGGCAATTTACATCCCGCCCATCAGCATAACAATGCTCCCAGTTCTCCATGGCCTGTCCTGCCTTTCTGGATTTTACACTTTTTTCAGGTGGCCCTTTTGACCAGGAGGAAGTGAGACTTCATTGTAGTGCAGATTTCCTTTGCAAGCTTGCTTGGTTGGCCAAAAAGGGCGTATGCGTTTTTTCCTGAATATATTCAGGAAAAAACGCATACGCCCTTTTTGGCCAAGTGCATCATTGTGGACGTTCTGCCTCTTTTCCTATGCTTTCAATGCAATTCCAGTCTACCTCCTGAAATCGGTTTCCTGCAATTCTGCCCCGCTTTCAAGTCCTCTTGGCAGCCTTACTTCAGTCTATTTTTGGACGATAGCTGTCATTTATAACTCTGCAGGTTTGTGAATTACAGTGCCCCTGAGCTCCTTTCTTCAACTCGCTTTCTTGTGACCTGGCCGCAACACCGCAGGATGGCTTCAGGCCCTAATCTGGTTCCGGCACGGCATGCTGAGCCTTTGGTTATTTCCTCTTCGTGGTGGGAAATGAGAGTTAAATTTTCCCGTCCAGACACCTCCAGCTAGTCTCTCATTGGTTCTCCCTATTCCTGTTCATCTTCCGCAGAAATTGCAAACTGGGCCAAACAGGAGGTTAACGGCGGTGACTCTCCAAGTCGGGAGAGTGTTAGTAAAGCATCTGGAATGTTGCACCCAAGTACCAGGGGAGGAAAACTGAGACATATTTGAACACGTCTCCCGTTCACATGGTTGATCATACACTGGGTTCCACATGCATGTTTTAGCTGAAGGAAGAATACCTTAAACCTGGGTAGTTGAGACCCGTGTAATGGGTACCATGCAATATGACTTCAAAGGGTCTTCATTTGCTCACCGAACCTCTCCAATCCTATCACTGCTGCGTTTATGCCCCTGTACACACGCTTGATTCTCTTTTGGAGACATAGCAATCCATAGGTTTTAAGATACTTACTAGTCAGGTACATTCTTAGGCATTTAATATGGGGTGTTGAGTCCATTTCGTTGAGCAAGGAGTAGCTCTTGTCTATTCCATATTTGGCTTAAGGAACTTTATCTGTGCTCATTTCAATCTCTGGTTTTATGCAGCACCCCAACTCACCTTTACCCTTAAGGAAGCATAAGTTGGTTTTCTAAATTTGAGACCCTGTTCTGTTCTGTAATGCAGTTCCTGTGTAGCCAAGTTTACATTCCGTGTATTAGTGATATCTTATGATGTTTCTTTTTCTGTGTGACTTATTTCAGTTAGAATCATCGTACCTGAATCCACTCATTATGCTGCTACGGGTCTGATGACATAGATTTCATTGCTGAGTGATACTGCATTGTACGTAAGTACCACAAGTTCTTTATCCATTTTTCACTTTCTGTGATATTGAACTTGTACGGTAAACGAGGTTCTTGTAAACAGAGGCGTCCCAAACTTTGGGGTGGCTGTGTCTTTTTGATTTTAATTTCCCTAAGCTATAGGACCATAAGTGGAAGTGCCCTAGGCTCTGTTGCTTTGTTTTTTAGATGTTTCAGGAAACACCATACACTTCTCCCGAGTGTCTGTTGGCAATTTACATCCCGCCCATCAGCATAACAAGGCTCCCAGTTCTCCATGGCCTGTCCTGCCTTTCTGGATTTTACACTTTTTTCAGATGGCCCTTTTGACCGCGGGGAAGTGAGACTTCATTGTAGTGCAGATTTCCTTTGCAAGCTTGCTTGGTTGGCCAAAAAGGGCGTATGAGTTTTTTCTGAATATATTCAGGAAAAAACGCATACGCCCTTTTTGGCCAAGTGCATCATTGTCGACGTTCTGCCTCTTTTCCTGTGTTTTAAATGCAATCCAATTCCGATTCCTCCTGAAATCAGTTTCCTGCAATTCTGCCCTGCATTGAAGTCTTCTTGGCAGCCCTACTTCAGTATATTTTCAGACAATAGCTGTCATTTATAAATCTGCAGGTTTGTGAATTACAGTGCCCCTGAGCTCCTTTCTTCAACTCGCTTTCTTGTGAGCTGGCCACAACACCGCAGGATTGCTTCAGGCCCTAATCTGGTTCCGGCACGGCACGCTGATCCTTTGGTTATTTCCTCTTCCTGGTGGGAAATGAGAGTTAAATTTGCCCGTCCAGACACCTCCAGCTAGTCTCTCATTGGTTCTCCCTATTCCTGTTCATCTTCCGCAGAAATTGCAAACTGGGCCAAAGAGGAGGTTAAAGGCACTCACTCTCCAAGTGAGGAGAGTGTTAGTAAAGCGTCTGGAATGTTGCACCCGAGTACCAGGGAACGAAAAGTGAGACACATTTGAACACGTTTCTCGATCACACGGTGGATCATACTCTGGGTTCCACATGCATGTTTTAGCTGAAGGAAGAATCCCTTAAACCTGGAGAGTTGAGACCCATGGAATGGGTACCATGCAATATGACTTCAAAGGGTCTGCATTTGCTCACCGAACCTCACCAATCTTATGAGCCCCAAGTGTCCAGCCTTATGTGTCACCCAACTCTGGGTGTAGATATGGTAAATGCAGGTTGCATGAGAAGCCTTGAATGAATTACTTAAGTATTGCTCTCTATTTCACTGTCATTGTGTTTTGTTTAAGAAATTTATTTTTAATATGGGATTTAGCTGATTTTCACTGCTTTAATGCCGCTGTACACACTCTTGATTCTCTTACAGAGATATATAAATCCATAGCTTTTATGATTCTTACTAGGAAGGTATATTCCTAGGTGTTGAATATGGGGTGTTGAGTCCATTTCGTTGAGCAAGGAGTAGCTCTTGTCTATTCCATATTTGGCTTAAGGAACTTTATCTGTGCTCATTTCAATCTCTGGTTTTATGCAGCACCCCAACACACCTTTCCCCTTAAGCAAGCATAAGTTGGTTTTCTAAATTTGAGACCCTGTTCTGTTTTGGAATTCAGTTCCTGTGTAGCCAAGTTTACATTCCGTGTATTACTGATATCTTATGATGTTTCTTTTTCTGTGTGACTTATTTCAGTTAGATTCATCGTACTTAATCCACTCATTATGCTGCTACGGGCCTGATGACATAGATTTCATTGCTGAGTGATATTGCATTGTACGTAAGTACCACAACTTCTTTATCCATTTTTCACTTTCTGCGATATTGAACTTCTACCGTATATGAGGTTCTTGTAAACAGAGCCATCCCAAACTTTGGGGTGGCTGTGTCTTTTTGATTTTAATTTCCCTAAACTATAGGACCATAAGTGGAAGTGCCCTAGGCTCTGTTGCTTTGTTTTTTAGATGTTTCAGGAAACACCATACACTTCTCCAGAGTGTCTGTTGGCAGTTTACATCCCGCCCATCAGCATAACAAGGCTCCCAGTTCTCCATGGCCTGTCGTGCCTCTATGGATTTTACACTTTTTTCAGATGGCCCTTTTGACCAGGGGAAAGTGAGACTTCATTGTAGTGCAGATTTCCTTTGCAAGCTTGCTTGGTTGGCCAAAAAGTGTGTATGCGTTTTTTCCTGACTATATTCAGGAAAAAACACATACGCCCTTTTTGGCCAAGTGCATCATTGTCGAGGTTCTGACTCTCTTCATATGTTTTCAATGCAATTCCAGTGTACCTCCTGAAATCGGTTTCCTGCAATTCTGCCTTGCTTTCAATGCTTCTTCATAGCCTTACCTCAATATATTTTTTTAAAATAGTTGGCCTTTATAACTCTGCAGGTTTTTGAATTGCAGTGGCCCTTAGCTCCATTTTTCAGCTCTTATTTTTGTGATCTTGCCCCATAACCGCAGGATTCCTTGAAGCTCTATTCTTCTTCTGGGGCACCTTGCTGTGCCTTTGGTTAATTCTTCTTACTGATGTGAAATTAGAGTGACATGTGCCCATTGAAACCGCTACAGCTAGTTTCTCACTGGTTCCCCCTATTCCCATTCATCCTCCGCACTAACTGCAGACTGTGTGATACCAGAACTTAAAGGCATTGACTCCATGTGGGGATGTTGTTAGTAAAGCGGCTGGAATGTCGATCCGGAGCCCCAGGAGAGGAAAAATGAGGTGTGTTTTAGAAACCTTTCCCGATCATATGGTATACCAGTCGCTGGGTTTCCCAAGCATGGTTTAGCTGTAGGAAGATTCCCTTCAACCTGGAGTGTTGGGACCCTTGGACTGAGTAGCATGAAGTATTGCATTAAACTTTCGGCAGTTGCTCACCAAAGCTCACCAATCCTCTCAGCCCCAAGTGTCCAGCCTTATGTCTTATCCAGCTGTGGGTTTATATGTGGTCAATCCAGGTTGCATCACAGCCCCTGAGCGAATTTTGTAAGAATTTTTCTCTCTTTCATTGTTTCAGCGTTTTGTTTTTAAAATTTATTTCTATAATGGGGTTTAGCTCATTTTCACTGCTGTGTTTGTGCCGCTCTGCACACACTTGATTCCCTTATGGAGATATATCAATACATGGGTTTTAAGATTCTTATTACTCAGATATATTTCTCTGCGGTGTATAGGGTGTGTTGAGGCCAGTTCATTGAGCAAGGTGTAGATCTTGTCTAATACCTATTTGGTTTATTGAACGGTATCTGTGCTAATTTCAAACTCTGGTTTTATGCATCACCCCACCTCTCCTTTCCCCTTAAGCTGACATAAGTGTGTTTTCTAAATGTGAGACACTGTTCTGTTCTGTAATTCATTTCTTGTGCAGCCATATTTACCCTCCCTCTATAAGTGATATCTTATGATATGTTTCTTTTTCTGTTTGACTTATTTCAAGTAGTATTATCGGACCTAAATCCACTCTTTATCCTTCTACTAGCCTTATTACATTGATTTCATGGTGAAGAGATATTCCATTGTACATAAGTACCACATCTTCTTTATCCATTGTTCTCTTTCCTGGGATATTTAAGGTGTACTGAAGTTGAGGTTCTTGTAAACAGAGTAGCCCTAAACTGTGGTGTGCTTGTGTCTTGTTGATTTTTAGACTTCCCTAGATATACTCCCATGATTGGAAGTGTCCTATGCTCCGTAGCTCTGTTTTTTAGATGATTTAGGAACCACCATACACTTCTCCAGAGTGGCTCTCGGCAGTTCACACACTGGCCATCAGCGTATAAAGTCTCCCTGTTCTCCATGGCCTGTCCTGCATTTCTGGTTTTTACAATTTTTTAGGATGGCCCTTTTGACCGGTGGGAAATGAGACTACTTTGTTGTGCACATTTGCATTGCTTGCTTGCTTCGTTGCCCATAAAGTGCGTATGCGTTTTTTCCTGGATATAATCAGGAAAAAACGCATACGCCCTTTTGGGCCAACTGCATCATTGTCGAAATTCTGCCGCTTTTCATGTGCGTTAAAGACGAGTCCAATCTATCTCTTGAAATCTGTTTCTTGCAATTCTGTCTTGCATTCAGATCCTCTTCTTTGCCTTACCTCAACATATTTTTGGACGTTAGTTTTCATTTATAACTCTGCAGGTTTGTGAATTGCAGTGACCCTGAGCTCCATTTTTTAAGTTGTTCTTTTGTGAGCTGGCCTCAAACCCGCAGGATTGCTTCAGGCCCTATTTTGGCTCCGGCAAGGCAGGCTGAGCCTTTCTTTAATTCTTATTCTTAATGGGAAATTAGAGTGATATGTGCCCGTCCAAACCCCTACAACTATTCTCTTATCGGTTCCCCCTCTTCCCGTTCATCCTCCTCACAATTTGCAAAATGTGTGAAACAGAAGTTTAAATGTGCTGATTCTCCAAGTGGGGAGATTCTAAGTAACGTGGCTGGAATGCTGAACAGGAGCACCAGGAGAGGATAAATGAGGTGCATTTTAGACACATCTCCCGATCACATGGTGTACAGTCCTCTGGGTTTTCCATGCATGTTTTAGCTGTAGGAAGATCCCTTGAACCTGCAGATTTGGGACCCATTGAATGGGTACCAGGTAGTATTACTTTAAAGGGTGTGCATTTCCTCACCCAACCTCACATTTCTCTTAGCGCAAACAGTTTCCAGCCTTATGTCTCATCCTGCTGTGGGTCTAGATGTGTTCAATCCATGTTGCATCACCGTCCCTGAGGAAAAGTTGTAAGAGGTTTTCTCTGTCTCTCTGTCGTTTATTTTTTTCAATTTATTACTATATTGGTTTCAGCTGATTTTCAAAGCTCTGTTTCTTGCTGCTGTACATCCACTTGATTCACGTACAGAGAGACATCAATAAATTCTTTTTCAGATTCTTACCAGTCGTATATATTCTTTTCCGGTGACTTGAGTGTGCTGAGTGCAGTTCTTTTAGCTACCGTGTAGGCCTTGTTGATTATCAGTTTGGTATTTGGAATGGTATCTTTGCTAATTTCAACCTCCTGGATGATGCCTCACCCCTCCCCACCTTTCCCGTTTAGCAGCCTTATGCGTGTTTTCTACATATTTGACTATGTTTTTGTTTTGTAATTTATTTCATGTGTAGCCATTTTGGATTCCACCTTTAAGTGATATCTTATGATATGTGTCTTTTTCTTTTTGAATTCTGTCACTTAGAATGATCATACGTAACTCCTCCGGAGTTGTTACAACTGGCCATATTTCATTGATTTCCAGGCTGAATAATATTCCACTCTACCTAAGTACCACATCTCTATCCATTTTTTCCCTCCAGAGACATTTAAGTTATATCCTAGTCGAGGATCTTTTAAACAGAGAGGGGGTAAACATTGGGGTGCCTGTGTCCTCTCAATTTTTGTTTTTCCCAAGATATACGCCCATGAGTGCAAGTGCCCTATGCTCTGTAGCTCATTTTCTAGATGCTTTAGTAAACACAATACACTTCTCCAGAATGGCCGTTGGCAATATACATTTCCACTATAAGTCTCACAGGGCTCCCTCTTCTCGTTGCCCTGTCCTGCATTTCTGTTGTTTACGCTTTATGAGGATGGCTCTTCTGACAGATGCGAAGTGATATCTTTTGTAGTATTGACTTCCAGTGCCCCCCTGTTTGGTTGGCTAAAAAAGTGTATGCCCTTTTCTTGAATATATACAGAAAAAAACGCATACACCCTTTTTGGCCAACTGCAATGTTGGCAATGTTCAGCTCCTTTTCTTGTGCTTAATGGCGAGTCCTTTCTACCTCCTCAAATCCCTTTCCTGCCATTCTCCCTTGCTTACAAGTCCTTTTCTCTGACTTTCCTCAAGACATTTTTCAGTGATGGATATTTTCAACTCTGCAGTTTTGTGAATTTTACTGCCCCTGAGTTCCATTGTTCAACTTGTGTTTATGGGAACTGGCCACAAAGCAGCGGGATTTCCTCAAGCCCTATACTGTTTCCATGGGCAACCCTAGCCTTTGGTCAATTCGTCTTCCTGATTGGAAATTAGAGTGACATGTGCCTGTCTGAACACCTAGGACTTGTCTCTCATTGTTCCTCATCCTTCCGCTTCATCCTCTGGACAAATTCCAAACTGTACGCAACAGGATGTTGACAGTGCTGGCATCTCCAAGTGGGGAGACTGTTAGTAAAGACGCTGGAGGGGTGAACCCGAGCACCAGGAGATGAGGAGATGAGATGCCTTTTCCAAACTCTTCCCGATCAGACGGTATACCATCCTCTGGGTGTGACAGACATGTTTTAGCAGTAGGAAGAGTCCCATTCATGTAAGGAGAACACCAGGGCTTTTTCAAAATCAGTGTCTCCCCGAAACCCAAACTGGGGAAGTTTTTAAGCTACGGCTACACATATGTTCATTAAGGGCCTTGGGAAGTAGGCAGAGTCCAAACTTTAGATGATTGAAGTCTTCAGCGTCAGAAGCACTCACCACCAGCTTCCCTTAGGCTACACTTTAACTATCATTGATAGATGATGTCAATAAAAATATCTATTCTTTTTCAGATTATTTCCCCTTATAGGTTATTGCAAAATGTTGAGTGTAGTTCCCTGTGCTATACAGTAGTTCCTTGTTGATGATCTATTTTATACATAGCAGTGTGTATGTGTTCATTCCAAACTGTTAATTTATCCCTCCTCCCACCTTTCCCCTTTGGTAATAATAAATTATAAGATTTTATACTTCTCAGAAATGGGGGAGCTGAAAGAGAGGTATCATTTTCAATGGAAAAGCATTTAAAACAAGATTGAAGGTTTAACCAAGATTATTAGCTGTACATCCTTGGAAAGAAATCACTTCGTTTCTCTAATATTGACCTGACAAATAAGACAAACCTTTTCACTGAACTTGCTTATAAAAAGTGATGGAAATATCAAATGGAAGTGTTAGAAACATCTTATTTTACCCGAGCCTTATACACTGTTCTATGTTAACTACAGTTTGGCTCACACATCTGTTCATTGAGGTTACAATAGTCTCAATTTCTGTTACTGATCCTCCAGAGTGGACCCCAACAAGTGTCCCCCTGCCCAGTGTCATTGGGGCCAACAGATCGAGACTGAGTTTGGTTCACAAGCAAAGGAAACTTTATATTTTGATCAGAGAATGGAGAGGTGAGAGCATGCACTACCCCGTGGGCTGTGGGCTGGGCTGCTGTGTAGAGATCCTGTCAGAGTCAGTGGGAGGGAGGGAGGCGGCGGAGCTCTCGAGGGCCGGGTTGGCTGTAGCTCAGGCTCTATATCGTGGAGTCTGCACTGGGCCCCAGGAGCTGAGGTGTCGACCCAGCCATTCTGCACTAGGAAATCTGGTCTGAAGTGCCGGGTGTGGAACCTCTGCATGCGGGACCCTAGGAGCACGTGAAATTAGACAACGCACAAAGGATAAAAAAGGTTAGACTTGACTTTATTGCCCAGATTCTATTTTTATCTCCCAGGGATTTTTAATGGGCTTTGCTGGGGACAAACCCCTCCTCTGCCTTTTGTCCCGTTCCTCATTCTTGGAGTGCTGAGGGTGCAGACCCTTCTTCTGTAACTGCTGAGTGCTGAGTTGGGAGCCCTCATACCCTGGGGCGAGGGTCAGAGCTTCTCCCCAGCAGCCTCCCGGTGACGTTGATTGTCCCCAGGACCCCTGCCTCCCTGCTCGTCCACCTGAGCACCAGCATTGGAAGTGTTATAGATTCTAATGACCTTTAAGGGTCCAGGAAAGAGATGTGCAGAGACACTGTGGGGGCCGGTTTCACCCCGCCCCACATTTGTTCGGCCACCTTAGGCTGACCGTTTCTGCCAGCCTAGATGCTCTGACCAGTAGTCTGCGCTTTCTTCAATTAGGCCCCTGAATTAACGTACAAACAGCACCAGGTGTCAGAGCCCTGCCCGCTCAACTCCCAGACAGTCCAGGGTCAGTGGTGATCAAGGACCATGATGGCTACTGAGTCAACAGCCTTTTGAAGTAAACAGGAGTCCAGCCGGTCTTATTGGCCACCATCATCACGGTGTCTGTAGGCTTTTCTATGGTGACAGTGTGGTATACTGTTCCCCCGCCAAGATTATTAGCTCCCCTCTGGGTGCAGTAAGTCCTGCAAGCAGTAGTCTACTCTTTTGGGACACACCCTTGTTGTTTTATGAGAGAAACTCCAGGTCAAGTGATGTTCACACGAGTCATCATGGTGCCCTGTTGCCCCCGGTTATCTCTCTGGATGTTGGAGTTGGAGGGCCTCCTCACTCGAGGTCGGTGTGCCCACGGAGCGAACCCTGCAACTTCAGGGCATGGTTGGTGGTTAGGATCACCACGTGGGGTCCTTTTCCCTTAGGAGGGAGGTGGCCTTTTGGGCTGCTGATTTCCAGGTTTTTAGATACCGCCAGTATCTTGGCCAGATGTGGCAGTGGGCCAAGCCCCTTAGTGACCGTAGTTTATCCTACCTGGATGGCATTCTTGCATTGTTCCATTTCAAGTGGTCCCAGTTTTTGCACTAATTCTCCAATGGCGATTCACCTTTCACCGGGAATGTAAAGGTCAAAGGGTTTAGCTAAATTAGGGAGTTCCAGGGCAAGGGTCTGAATTGACTGCTCTTTCCATTCTTGAAAGGCCACTTCTGGATTCTATTCAAAAGGATCATCATCTTTTCCTTTCAGTGTTTCATATAGAGGCCCAGCTAGTAGACTGTAGTTAGGGATCCAGAAGCAGCAAACTCTGGCCTCTCCAGGAACCCCTAAGCTGTCTTCTAGTTTTAGAAAGGGGTAAGGCTGAAAATGGTTTCTTCCCTTTCCTGGGATGGGCTTCTCTGACCTTCTGCGAGAATGAAGCCCAGGCAGGTCACCGCAGTCTGTGATATTTGAGCTTTTCCTTGGACAACTTCTATCCTTTATTGGCTTGGTAGTTCAGAGGCCTCCTTAGTAGGGCTGGCGATCAGAATGTCGTCTGCATATTGAAGGAGGGTTTCCTTTTCCAGAGGTAGAACTTTTAGGTCTTTAGCTAAGCTTTCCCCAAAGACGGTGTGGGAATTTTTGCACCCTTGGGGCCAGACGGCCCAGAAGTATTGTTTTAGTTGTATGTTGAGTCCTGCCACTCACAAGCCAAAATTTCTTGTGACTCTGGGACTAATGGAATACAAAAGAAGGCATCATTGAAGACTAATACAGAATACCATGTCCTGGTGGTTGGTAGAATGACCAGCAGGGTGTAGGAATTAGGAGCAACTGGAGGTATATCCTCGGTGGCTTCACTGACTGTCCTGACATCTTTTACCAGGTCCCCAGCAGCCCATGGGGCTCTCGTGGTCAGACCAATCCCAGAATATGGAGCTCACCTGGGCAGGTACCCCACCCCCACCCCAGCCCACGGGGCTCTCGTGGTCAGGCCCCTCCCAGGATACAGAGCTACCCTTGCAGGTACCGTGGCAGGGCTGGGCACACAGGAACCGTGCACATAGCCCTCATTGCAGAGCACCCCCAGCTCACCTGTCGCTCAGAGCTGACACAGAGCACCTCAGAGCAGGACTTGAACTAACAAACAGCAGCTGCGACAGGTCTGTGACCCTGGGCATCACTCCGTGAGGCCTCCCTCCACCTGGTCTTCCAGAGACTTCCACTGCACCCGGGGCACAAGGCCTCTGTCTCCAACCACCACCCACCCCTCCTCTCCCTGACTCCTGGGTTCCTCTCATTAGGAGAGGGTTTTCTTGAAGTTGTCTCCCACTCATGGGCCAGATAAAATGATTAGAAAACAAGCCAAAGCTGCAGCCCCTTGTCTATCCTGACTCTCAGGAGCCCACACCTGTTCCTTGGACCTGGCCGGTTCAGCAAGTTCCATTTTCTGCAACTGTGAGACCCTGAGGGGCGATGATTGGCTGACCTGGGCAGCCTTACCGTGCCGGCCAGCCCTCCCCAGGTGTGCCTGGGTTGAGATCAATATAAATACCACTCCAGGCAGCAAGAGCCCCTGCAGCCGTGCCTGACGCCATTTTCTCTGCCCTGTCAGCAGTCTCGGGGCTGGGCTGGTGGGAGGGAGTGAGAGGCCACGGCTTTGTGGGTGGCCCAGTGTGAGTGGGGCTCTGCTGGACTTTCTGCAGCAGTTGCCAGGCTGCCACCTGCTAAAGAAGAGGATGTGTCACCCATAACTGCTGCTGGAATTTCTCCCTGGGCAGAGGTGAGGAAGGAAAAAAGCAGTGGGGGCAGGGACAGGACGGGTATCTCAGGCAGGGAAATGGAAATCTTCCAGAAGAGCACCCAGGGCCAGAACCATCCTGGCTGGCCTGCAGGTACCAAGTCGGCCGGCATGCTGTCACTCGTGTGGCTCTATGGCCCTTCCTCTAGGCTTTCAAGTCCTTGTATATATTCAGGTGTTTTACCTGGGACGGGTGGGAATAGTTCAGCAGCAACTGGCCTGGGGCTCAGCTCACGTTTACTCACAGATGCCTCGGCACGGTGCCCCAGCTTTGCAATGAGGACGCTTGTTGCGTGGGGTCTGCTGGCCTAATGGGAGACGATTCCCCACCACTGAGCAACTTCAGAATTGTTTACAACTGGAGCAAGAGCCCTGATACGGTTTTCCTCTGTGTAACTGGTGGGTTCTGTGTTTTTTTCTCTTTTTTGTTTTTGGTTCAAGGTAGATTTTATTCCTCTGTTTTGTATTTACAGATATAAGCATGGAAATAATTTATTCATATGAATACATGTATGTGCAGGGAATAATTGTTTTTTCTGTTTTATTTTTTAAATTTTATTTCTTTTTAATTTTGAATTTTATTTTATATTTTTATACAGCAGGTTCTTATTGGTTATCTATTTTATACATATAAATGTATACATGCCAATCCCAGTCTCTCAACTCCTCCCACCACCACCCCCCCAACAGCTTTCCCCCCTTGTTGTCCATACGTTTGTTGTCTACATCTGTTGCTCTATTTATGCCTTGCAAAATGGTTAATCTGTACAGTTTTTCTAGGTTCCACATATATGCATGAATATACAAGATTTGTTTTTCTCTTTCTGACTTACTTCACTCTGTATGACAGTCTCTAGATCCATCGACGTCTCTACAAATGACCCAATTTCATTCCTTTCATGGCTTAGTAATATTCCATTTTATATATGTACCACAGCTTTATGCATTCGTCTGTCTGTGGGCATTTAGGTTGCTTCCATTACCTCGATATTGTAAATAGTGATGCAATGAACATTGCGGTGAATGACTCTTTTTGATTTATGGTTTTGTCTGGGTATATGTCCAGTACTGGGATTGCTGTATCATATGGTAATTCTATTGTTAGTTTCTTAAGAAATTCCATATTGTTCTCCATAATGACTGTATCAATTTATATTCCCAACAATAGTGGAAGAGGGTTCCTTTTCTCCACACCCTTTCCAGCATTTTCTGTTTGTAGATTTTCTATGATGCCTATTCTACCAGGTGTGAGGTGATACCTCATAGTTGAATCCATTTCGTTGAGCAAGGGGTAGGTCTTGTCTATTACATATTTGGCTTATGGAACGGTATCTGCGCTAATTTTAAACTCTGCTTTTATGCAGCAACTCAATTCACCTTCCCACTTAAGCAGGCATATGTTGGTTTTCTAAACTTGAGACCCTGTTCTCCTTTGTAATTCAGTTCATGTGTAGCCAAGTTCACATTCCGTGTATTAGTGATATCTTATGATGTTTCTTTTTCTGTGTGAGTTATTTCAGTTAGAATCAACGTACCCGATCCACTCATTGTGATGCTACGGGCCTGGTGACATAGATTTCATTGCTGAGTGATAATGCATTGTACGTGAGTACCACAACTTCTTTATCCATTTTTCACTTTCTGTGATATTGAACTTGTACTGTAAACGAGGTTGTAAACAGAGCCGTCCCAAACTTTGGGGTGGCTGTGTCTTTTTGATTTTAATTTCCCTAAGCTATAGGACCATAAGTGGAAGTGCCCTAGGCTCTGTTGCTTTGTTTTTTAGATGTTTCAGGAAACACCATACACTTCTCCCGAGTGTCTGTTGGCAATTTACATCCCGCCCATCAGCATAACAAGGCTCCCAGTTCTCCATGCCCTGTCCTGCCTTTCTGGATTTTACACTTTATTCAGGATAAAACGCATACGCCCTTTTTGGCCAAGTGCATCATTGTGGACGTTCTGCCTCTTTTCCTATGCTTTCAATGCAATTCCAGTCTACCTCCTGAAATCGGTTTCCTGCAATTCTGCCCCGCTTTCAAGTCCTCTTGGCAGCCTTACTTCAGTATATTTTTGGACGATAGCTGTCATTTATAACTCTGCAGGTTTGTGAATTACAGTGCCCCTGAGCTCCTTTCTTCAACTCGCTTTCTTGTGACCTGGCCGCAACACCGCAGGATGGCTTCAGGCCCTAATCTGGTTCCGGCACGGCACGCTGAGCCTTTGGTTAATTCCTCTTCCTGGTGGGAAATGATAGTTAAATTTTCCCGTCCAGACACCTCCAGCTAGTCTCTCATTGGTTCTCCCTATTCCTGTTCATCTTCCGCAGAAATTGCGAACTGGGCCAAACAGGAGGTTAAAGGCGCTGACTCTCCAAGTGGGGAGAGTGTTAGTAAAGCGTCTGGAATGTTGCACCCGAGTATCAGGGGAGGAAAACTGAGACATATTTGAACACGTCTCCCGTTCACATGGTTGATCATACACTGGGTTCCACATGCATGTTTTAGCTGAAGGAAGAATACCTTAAACCTGGAGAGTTGAGACCCGTGTAATGGGTACCATGCAATATGACTTCAAAGGGTCTTCATTTGCTCACCGAACCTCTCCAATCCTATCACTGCTGTGTTTATGCCCCTGTACACACGCTTGATTCTCTTTTGGAGACATAGCAATCCATAGGTTTTAAGATACTTACTAGTCAGGTACATTCTTAGGCATTTAATATGGGGTGTTGAGTCCATTTCGTTGAGCAAGGAGTAGCTCTTGTCTATTCCATATTTGGCTTAAGGAACTTTATCTGTGCTCATTCCAATCTCTGGTTTTATGCAGCACCCCAACTCACCTTTCCCCTTAAGCAAGCATAAGTTGGTTTTCTAAATTTGAGACCCTGTTCTGTTTTGCAATTCAGTTCCTGTCTAGCCAGGTTTACATTTCGTGTATTAGCGATATCTTATGATGTTTCTTTTTCTGTGTGACTTATTTCAGTTAGAATCATCGTACCTGAATCCACTCATTACGCTGCTACGGGCCTGATGACATAGATTTCATTGCTGAGTGATACTGCATTGTACGTAAGTACCACAAGTTCTTTATCCATTTTTCACTTTCTGTGATATTGAACTTGTACGGTAAACGAGGTTCTTGTAAACAGAGGCGTCCCAAACTTTGGGGTGGCTGTGTCTTTTTGATTTTAATTTCCCTAAGCTATAGGACCATAAGTGGAAGTGCCCTAGGCTCTGTTGCTTTGTTTTTTAGATGTTTCAGGAAACACCATACACTTCTCCCGAGTGTCTGTTGGCAATTTACATCCCGCCCATCAGCATAACAATGCTCCCAGTTCTCCATGGCCTGTCCTGCCTTTCTGGATTTTACACTTTTTTCAGGTGGCCCTTTTGACCAGGAGGAAGTGAGACTTCATTGTAGTGCAGATTTCCTTTGCAAGCTTGCTTGGTTGGCCAAAAAGGGCGTATGCGTTTTTTCCTGAATATATTCAGGAAAAAACGCATACGCCCTTTTTGGCCAAGTGCATCATTGTGGACGTTCTGCCTCTTTTCCTATGCTTTCAATGCAATTCCAGTCTACCTCCTGAAATCGGTTTCCTGCAATTCTGCCCCGCTTTCAAGTCCTCTTGGCAGCCTTACTTCAGTCTATTTTTGGACGATAGCTGTCATTTATAACTCTGCAGGTTTGTGAATTACAGTGCCCCTGAGCTCCTTTCTTCAACTCGCTTTCTTGTGACCTGGCCGCAACACCGCAGGATGGCTTCAGGCCCTAATCTGGTTCCGGCACGGCATGCTGAGCCTTTGGTTATTTCCTCTTCGTGGTGGGAAATGAGAGTTAAATTTTCCCGTCCAGACACCTCCAGCTAGTCTCTCATTGGTTCTCCCTATTCCTGTTCATCTTCCGCAGAAATTGCAAACTGGGCCAAACAGGAGGTTAACGGCGGTGACTCTCCAAGTCGGGAGAGTGTTAGTAAAGCATCTGGAATGTTGCACCCAAGTACCAGGGGAGGAAAACTGAGACATATTTGAACACGTCTCCCGTTCACATGGTTGATCATACACTGGGTTCCACATGCATGTTTTAGCTGAAGGAAGAATACCTTAAACCTGGGTAGTTGAGACCCGTGTAATGGGTACCATGCAATATGACTTCAAAGGGTCTTCATTTGCTCACCGAACCTCTCCAATCCTATCACTGCTGCGTTTATGCCCCTGTACACACGCTTGATTCTCTTTTGGAGACATAGCAATCCATAAGTTTTAAGATACTTACTAGTCAGGTACATTCTTAGGCATTTAATATGGGGTGTTGAGTCCATTTCGTTGAGCAAGGAGTAGCTCTTGTCTATTCCATATTTGGCTTAAGGAACTTTATCTGTGCTCATTTCAATCTCTGGTTTTATGCAGCACCCCAACTCACCTTTACCCTTAAGGAAGCATAAGTTGGTTTTCTAAATTTGAGACCCTGTTCTGTTCTGTAATGCAGTTCCTGTGTAGCCAAGTTTACATTCCGTGTATTAGTGATATCTTATGATGTTTCTTTTTCTGTGTGACTTATTTCAGTTAGAATCATCGTACCTGAATCCACTCATTATGCTGCTACGGGTCTGATGACATAGATTTCATTGCTGAGTGATACTGCATTGTACGTAAGTACCACAAGTTCTTTATCCATTTTTCACTTTCTGTGATATTGAACTTGTACGGTAAACGAGGTTCTTGTAAACAGAGGCGTCCCAAACTTTGGGGTGGCTGTGTCTTTTTGATTTTAATTTCCCTAAGCTATAGGACCATAAGTGGAAGTGCCCTAGGCTCTGTTGCTTTGTTTTTTAGATGTTTCAGGAAACACCATACACTTCTCCCGAGTGTCTGTTGGCAATTTACATCCCGCCCATCAGCATAACAAGGCTCCCAGTTCTCCATGGCCTGTCCTGCCTTTCTGGATTTTACACTTTTTTCAGATGGCCCTTTTGACCGCGGGGAAGTGAGACTTCATTGTAGTGCAGATTTCCTTTGCAAGCTTGCTTGGTTGGCCAAAAAGGGCGTATGAGTTTTTTCTGAATATATTCAGGAAAAAACGCATACGCCCTTTTTGGCCAAGTGCATCATTGTCGACGTTCTGCCTCTTTTCCTGTGTTTTAAATGCAATCCAATTCCGATTCCTCCTGAAATCAGTTTCCTGCAATTCTGCCCTGCATTGAAGTCTTCTTGGCAGCCCTACTTCAGTATATTTTCAGACAATAGCTGTCATTTATAAATCTGCAGGTTTGTGAATTACAGTGCCCCTGAGCTCCTTTCTTCAACTCGCTTTCTTGTGAGCTGGCCACAACACCGCAGGATTGCTTCAGGCCCTAATCTGGTTCCGGCACGGCACGCTGATCCTTTGGTTATTTCCTCTTCCTGGTGGGAAATGAGAGTTAAATTTGCCCGTCCAGACACCTCCAGCTAGTCTCTCATTGGTTCTCCCTATTCCTGTTCATCTTCCGCAGAAATTGCAAACTGGGCCAAAGAGGAGGTTAAAGGCACTCACTCTCCAAGTGAGGAGAGTGTTAGTAAAGCGTCTGGAATGTTGCACCCGAGTACCAGGGAACGAAAAGTGAGACACATTTGAACACGTTTCTCGATCACACGGTGGATCATACTCTGGGTTCCACATGCATGTTTTAGCTGAAGGAAGAATCCCTTAAACCTGGAGAGTTGAGACCCATGGAATGGGTACCATGCAATATGACTTCAAAGGGTCTGCATTTGCTCACCGAACCTCACCAATCTTATGAGCCCCAAGTGTCCAGCCTTATGTGTCACCCAGCTCTGGGTGTAGATATGGTAAATGCAGGTTGCATGAGAAGCCTTGAATGAATTAGTTAAGTATTGCTCTCTATTTCACTGTCATTGTGTTTTGTTTAAGAAATTTATTTTTAATATGGGATTTAGCTGATTTTCACTGCTTTAATGCCGCTGTACACACTCTTGATTCTCTTACAGAGATATATAAATCCATAGCTTTTATGATTCTTACTAGGAAGGTATATTCCTAGGTGTTGAATATGGGGTGTTGAGTCCATTTCGTTGAGCAAGGAGTAGCTCTTGTCTATTCCATATTTGGCTTAAGGAACTTTATTTGTGCTCATTTCAATCTCTGGTTTTATGCAGCACCCCAACACACCTTTCCCCTTAAGCAAGCATAAGTTGGTTTTCTAAATTTGAGACCCTGTTCTGTCTTGGAATTCAGTTCCTGTGTAGCCAAGTTTACATTCCGTGTATTACTGATATCTTATGATGTTTCTTTTTCTGTGTGACTTATTTCAGTTAGATTCATCGTACTTAATCCACTCATTATGCTGCTACGGGCCTGATGACATAGATTTCATTGCTGAGTGATATTGCATTGTACGTAAGTACCACAACTTCTTTATCCATTTTTCACTTTCTGCGATATTGAACTTCTACCGTATATGAGGTTCTTGTAAACAGAGCCATCCCAAACTTTGGGGTGGCTGTGTCTTTTTGATTTTAATTTCCCTAAACTATAGGACCATAAGTGGAAGTGCCCTAGGCTCTGTTGCTTTGTTTTTTAGATGTTTCAGGAAACACCATACACTTCTCCAGAGTGTCTGTTGGCAGTTTACATCCCGCCCATCAGCATAACAAGGCTCCCAGTTCTCCATGGCCTGTCGTGCCTTTATGGATTTTACACTTTTTTCAGATGGCCCTTTTGACCAGGGGAAAGTGAGACTTCATTGTAGTGCAGATTTCCTTTGCAAGCTTGCTTGGTTGGCCAAAAAGTGTGTATGCGTTTTTTCCTGACTATATTCAGGAAAAAACACATACGCCCTTTTTGGCCAAGTGCATCATTGTCGAGGTTCTGACTCTCTTCATATGTTTTCAATGCAATTCCAGTGTACCTCCTGAAATCGGTTTCCTGCAATTCTGCCTTGCTTTCAATGCTTCTTCATAGCCTTACCTCAATATATTTTTTTAAAATAGTTGGCCTTTATAACTCTGCAGGTTTTTGAATTGCAGTGGCCCTTAGCTCCATTTTTCAGCTCTTATTTTTGTGATCTTGCCCCATAACCGCAGGATTCCTTGAAGCTCTATTCTTCTTCTGGGGCACCTTGCTGTGCCTTTGGTTAATTCTTCTTACTGATGTGAAATTAGAGTGACATGTGCCCATTGAAACCGCTACAGCTAGTTTCTCACTGGTTCCCCCTATTCCCATTCATCCTCCGCACTAACTGCAGACTGTGTGATACCAGAACTTAAAGGCATTGACTCCATGTGGGGATGTTGTTAGTAAAGCGGCTGGAATGTCGATCCGGAGCCCCAGGAGAGGAAAAATGAGGTGTGTTTTAGAAACCTTTCCCGATCATATGGTATACCAGTCGCTGGGTTTCCCAAGCATGGTTTAGCTGTAGGAAGATTCCCTTCAACCTGGAGTGTTGGGACCCTTGGACTGAGTAGCATGAAGTATTGCATTAAACTTTCGGCAGTTGCTCACCAAAGCTCACCAATCCTGTCAGCCCCAAGTGTCCAGCCTTATGTCTTATCCAGCTGTGGGTTTATATGTGGTCAATCCAGGTTGCATCACAGCCCCTGAGCGAATTTTGTAAGAATTTTTCTCTCTTTCATTGTTTCAGCGTTTTGTTTTTAAAATTTATTTCTATAATGGGGTTTAGCTCCTTTTCACTGCTGTGTTTGTGCCGCTCTGCACACACTTGATTCCCTTATGGAGATATATCAATACATGGGTTTTAAGATTCTTATTACTCAGATATATTTCTCTGCGGTGTATAGGGTGTGTTGAGGCCAGTTCATTGAGCAAGGTGTAGATCTTGTCTAATACCTATTTGGTTTATTGAACGGTATCTGTGCTAATTTCAAACTCTGGTTTTATGCATCACCCCACCTCTCCTTTCCCCTTAAGCTGACATAAGTGTGTTTTCTAAATGTGAGACACTGTTCTGTTCTGTAATTCATTTCTTGTGCAGCCATATTTACCCTCCCTCTATAAGTGATATCTTATGATATGTTTCTTTTTCTGTTTGACTTATTTCAAGTAGTATTATCGGACCTAAATCCACTCTTTATCCTTCTACTAGCCTTATTACATTGATTTCATGGTGAAGAGATATTCCATTGTACATAAGTACCACATCTTCTTTATCCATTGTTCTCTTTCCTGGGATATTTAAGGTGTACTGAAGTTGAGGTTCTTGTAAACAGAGTAGCCCTAAACTGTGGTGTGCTTGTGTCTTGTTGATTTTTAGACTTCCCTAGATATACTCCCATGATTGGAAGTGTCCTATGCTCCGTAGCTCTGTTTTTTAGATGATTTAGGAACCACCATACACTTCTCCAGAGTGGCTCTCGGCAGTTCACACACTGGCCATCAGCGTATAAAGTCTCCCTGTTCTCCATGGCCTGTCCTGCATTTCTGGTTTTTACAATTTTTTAGGATGGCCCTTTTGACCGGTGGGAAATGAGACTACTTTGTTGTGCACATTTGCATTGCTTGCTTGCTTCGTTGCCCATAAAGTGCGTATGCGTTTTTTCCTGGATATAATCAGGAAAAAACGCATACGCCCTTTTGGGCCAACTGCATCATTGTCGAAATTCTGCCGCTTTTCATGTGCGTTAAAGACGAGTCCAATCTATCTCTTGAAATCTGTTTCTTGCAATTCTGTCTTGCATTCAGATCCTCTTCTTTGCCTTACCTCAACATATTTTTGGACGTTAGTTTTCATTTATAACTCTGCAGGTTTGTGAATTGCAGTGACCCTGAGCTCCATTTTTTAAGTTGTTCTTTTGTGAGCTGGCCTCAAACCCGCAGGATTGCTTCAGGCCCTATTTTGGCTCCGGCAAGGCAGGCTGAGCCTTTCTTTAATTCTTATTCTTAATGGGAAATTAGAGTGATATGTGCCCGTCCAAACCCCTACAACTATTCTCTTATCGGTTCCCCCTCTTCCCGTTCATCCTCCTCACAATTTGCAAAATGTGTGAAACAGAAGTTTAAATGTGCTGATTCTCCAAGTGGGGAGATTCTAAGTAACGTGGCTGGAATGCTGAACAGGAGCACCAGGAGAGGATAAATGAGGTGCATTTTAGACACATCTCCCGATCACATGGTGTACAGTCCTCTGGGTTTTCCATGCATGTTTTAGCTGTAGGAAGATCCCTTGAACCTGCAGATTTGGGACCCATTGAATGGGTACCAGGTAGTATTACTTTAAAGGGTGTGCATTTCCTCACCCAACCTCACATTTCTCTTAGCGCAAACAGTTTCCAGCCTTATGTCTCATCCTGCTGTGGGTCTAGATGTGTTCAATCCATGTTGCATCACCGTCCCTGAGGAAAAGTTGTAAGAGGTTTTCTCTGTCTCTCTGTCGTTTATTTTTTTCAATTTATTACTATATTGGTTTCAGCTGATTTTCAAAGCTCTGTTTCTTGCTGCTGTACATCCACTTGATTCACGTACAGAGAGACATCAATAAATTCTTTTTCAGATTCTTACCAGTCGTATATATTCTTTTCCGGTGACTTGAGTGTGCTGAGTGCAGTTCTTTTAGCTACCGTGTAGGCCTTGTTGATTATCAGTTTGGTATTTGGAATGGTATCTTTGCTAATTTCAACCTCCTGGATGATGCCTCACCCCTCCCCACCTTTCCCGTTTAGCAGCCTTATGCGTGTTTTCTACATATTTGACTATGTTTTTGTTTTGTAATTTATTTCATGTGTAGCCATTTTGGATTCCACCTTTAAGTGATATCTTATGATATGTGTCTTTTTCTTTTTGAATTATGTCACTTAGAATGATCATACGTAACTCCTCCGGAGTTGTTACAACTGGCCATATTTCATTGATTTCCAGGCTGAATAATATTCCACTCTACCTAAGTACCACATCTCTATCCATTTTTTCCCTCCAGAGACATTTAAGTTATATCCTAGTCGAGGATCTTTTAAACAGAGAGGGGGTAAACATTGGGGTGCCTGTGTCCTCTCAATTTTTGTTTTTCCCAAGATATACGCCCATGAGTGCAAGTGCCCTATGCTCTGTAGCTCATTTTCTAGATGCTTTAGTAAACACAATACACTTCTCCAGAATGGCCGTTGGCAATATACATTTCCACTATAAGTCTCACAGGGCTCCCTCTTCTCGTTGCCCTGTCCTGCATTTCTGTTGTTTACGCTTTATGAGGATGGCTCTTCTGACAGATGCGAAGTGATATCTTTTGTAGTATTGACTTCCAGTGCCCCCCTGTTTGGTTGGCTAAAAAAGTGTATGCCCTTTTCTTGAATATATACAGAAAAAAACGCATACACCCTTTTTGGCCAACTGCAATGTTGGCAATGTTCAGCTCCTTTTCTTGTGCTTAATGGCGAGTCCTTTCTACCTCCTCAAATCCCTTTCCTGCCATTCTCCCTTGCTTACAAGTCCTTTTCTCTGACTTTCCTCAAGACATTTTTCAGTGATGGATATTTTCAACTCTGCAGTTTTGTGAATTTTACTGCCCCTGAGTTCCATTGTTCAACTTGTGTTTATGGGAACTGGCCACAAAGCAGCGGGATTTCCTCAAGCCCTATACTGTTTCCATGGGCAACCCTAGCCTTTGGTCAATTCGTCTTCCTGATTGGAAATTAGAGTGACATGTGCCTGTCTGAACACCTAGGACTTGTCTCTCATTGTTCCTCATCCTTCCGCTTCATCCTCTGGACAAATTCCAAACTGTACGCAACAGGATGTTGACAGTGCTGACATCTCCAAGTGGGGAGACTGTTAGTAAAGATGCTGGAGGGGTGAACCCGAGCACCAGGAGATGAGGAGATGAGATGCCTTTTCCAAACTCTTCCCGATCAGACGGTATACCATCCTCTGGGTGTGACAGACATGTTTTAGCAGTAGGAAGAGTCCCATTCATGTAAGGAGAACACCAGGGCTTTTTCAAAATCAGTGTCTCCCCGAAACCCAAACTGGGGAAGTTTTTAAGCTACGGCTACACATATGTTCATTAAGGGCCTTGGGAAGTAGGCAGAGTCCAAACTTTAGATGATTGAAGTCTTCAGCGTCAGAAGCACTCACCACCAGCTTCCCTTAGGCTACACTTTAACTATCATTGATAGATGATGTCAATAAAAATATCTATTCTTTTTCAGATTATTTCCCCTTATAGGTTATTGCAAAATGTTGAGTGTAGTTCCCTGTGCTATACAGTAGTTCCTTGTTGATGATCTATTTTATACATAGCAGTGTGTATGTGTTCATTCCAAACTGTTAATTTATCCCTCCTCCCACCTTTCCCCTTTGGTAATAATAAATTATAAGATTTTATACTTCTCAGAAATGGGGGAGCTGAAAGAGAGGTATCATTTTCAATGGAAAAGCATTTAAAACAAGATTGAAGGTTTAACCAAGATTATTAGCTGTACATCCTTGGAAAGAAATCACTTCGTTTCTCTAATATTGACCTGACAAATAAGACAAACCTTTTCACTGAACTTGCTTATAAAAAGTGATGGAAATATCAAATGGAAGTGTTAGAAACATCTTATTTTACCCGAGCCTTATACACTGTTCTATGTTAACTACAGTTTGGCTCACACATCTGTTCATTGAGGTTACAATAGTCTCAATTTCTGTTACTGATCCTCCAGAGTGGACCCCAACAAGTGTCCCCCTGCCCAGTGTCATTGGGGCCAACAGATCGAGACTGAGTTTGGTTCACAAGCAAAGGAAACTTTATATTTTGATCAGAGAATGGAGAGGTGAGAGCATGCACTACCCCGTGGGCTGTGGGCTGGGCTGCTGTGTAGAGATCCTGTCAGAGTCAGTGGGAGGGAGGGAGGCGGCGGAGCTCTCGAGGGCCGGGTTGGCTGTAGCTCAGGCTCTATATCGTGGAGTCTGCACTGGGCCCCAGGAGCTGAGGTGTCGACCCAGCCATTCTGCACTAGGAAATCTGGTCTGAAGTGCCGGGTGTGGAACCTCTGCATGCGGGACCCTAGGAGCACGTGAAATTAGACAACGCACAAAGGATAAAAAAGGTTAGACTTGACTTTATTGCCCAGATTCTATTTTTATCTCCCAGGGATTTTTAATGGGCTTTGCTGGGGACAAACCCCTCCTCTGCCTTTTGTCCCGTTCCTCATTCTTGGAGTGCTGAGGGTGCAGACCCTTCTTCTGTAACTGCTGAGTGCTGAGTTGGGAGCCCTCATACCCTGGGGCGAGGGTCAGAGCTTCTCCCCAGCAGCCTCCCGGTGACGTTGATTGTCCCCAGGACCCCTGCCTCCCTGCTCGTCCACCTGAGCACCAGCATTGGAAGTGTTATAGATTCTAATGACCTTTAAGGGTCCAGGAAAGAGATGTGCAGAGACACTGTGGGGGCCGGTTTCACCCCGCCCCACATTTGTTCGGCCACCTTAGGCTGACCGTTTCTGCCAGCCTAGATGCTCTGACCAGTAGTCTGCGCTTTCTTCAATTAGGCCCCTGAATTAACGTACAAACAGCACCAGGTGTCAGAGCCCTGCCCGCTCAACTCCCAGACAGTCCAGGGTCAGTGGTGATCAAGGACCATGATGGCTACTGAGTCAACAGCCTTTTGAAGTAAACAGGAGTCCAGCCGGTCTTATTGGCCACCATCATCACGGTGTCTGTAGGCTTTTCTATGGTGACAGTGTGGTATACTGTTCCCCCGCCAAGATTATTAGCTCCCCTCTGGGTGCAGTAAGTCCTGCAAGCAGTAGTCTACTCTTTTGGGACACACCCTTGTTGTTTTATGAGAGAAACTCCAGGTCAAGTGATGTTCACACGAGTCATCATGGTGCCCTGTTGCCCCCGGTTATCTCTCTGGATGTTGGAGTTGGAGGGCCTCCTCACTCGAGGTCGGTGTGCCCACGGAGCGAACCCTGCAACTTCAGGGCATGGTTGGTGGTTAGGATCACCACGTGGGGTCCTTTTCCCTTAGGAGGGAGGTGGCCTTTTGGGCTGCTGATTTCCAGGTTTTTAGATACCGCCAGTATCTTGGCCAGATGTGGCAGTGGGCCAAGCCCCTTAGTGACCGTAGTTTATCCTACCTGGATGGCATTCTTGCATTGTTCCATTTCAAGTGGTCCCAGTTTTTGCACTAATTCTCCAATGGCGATTCACCTTTCACCGGGAATGTAAAGGTCAAAGGGTTTAGCTAAATTAGGGAGTTCCAGGGCAAGGGTCTGAATTGACTGCTCTTTCCATTCTTGAAAGGCCACTTCTGGATTCTATTCAAAAGGATCATCATCTTTTCCTTTCAGTGTTTCATATAGAGGCCCAGCTAGTAGACTGTAGTTAGGGATCCAGAAGCAGCAAACTCTGGCCTCTCCAGGAACCCCTAAGCTGTCTTCTAGTTTTAGAAAGGGGTAAGGCTGAAAATGGTTTCTTCCCTTTCCTGGGATGGGCTTCTCTGACCTTCTGCGAGAATGAAGCCCAGGCAGGTCACCGCAGTCTGTGATATTTGAGCTTTTCCTTGGACAACTTCTATCCTTTATTGGCTTGGTAGTTCAGAGGCCTCCTTAGTAGGGCTGGCGATCAGAATGTCGTCTGCATATTGAAGGAGGGTTTCCTTTTCCAGAGGTAGAACTTTTAGGTCTTTAGCTAAGCTTTCCCCAAAGACGGTGTGGGAATTTTTGCACCCTTGGGGCCAGACGGCCCAGAAGTATTGTTTTAGTTGTATGTTGAGTCCTGCCACTCACAAGCCAAAATTTCTTGTGACTCTGGGACTAATGGAATACAAAAGAAGGCATCATTGAAGACTAATACAGAATACCATGTCCTGGTGGTTGGTAGAATGACCAGCAGGGTGTAGGAATTAGGAGCAACTGGAGGTATATCCTCGGTGGCTTCACTGACTGTCCTGACATCTTTTACCAGGTCCCCAGCAGCCCATGGGGCTCTCGTGGTCAGACCAATCCCAGAATATGGAGCTCACCTGGGCAGGTACCCCACCCCCACCCCAGCCCTCGGGGCTCTCGTGGTCAGGCCCCTCCCAGGATACAGAGCTACCCTTGCAGGTACCGTGGCAGGGCTGGGCACACAGGAACCGTGCACATAGCCCTCATTGCAGAGCACCCCCAGCTCACCTGTCGCTCAGAGCTGACACAGAGCACCTCAGAGCAGGACTTGAACTAACAAACAGCAGCTGCGACAGGTCTGTGACCCTGGGCATCACTCCGTGAGGCCTCCCTCCACCTGGTCTTCCAGAGACTTCCACTGCACCCGGGGCACAAGGCCTCTGTCTCCAACCACCACCCACCCCTCCTCTCCCTGACTCCTGGGTTCCTCTCATTAGGAGAGGGTTTTCTTGAAGTTGTCTCCCACTCATGGGCCAGATAAAATGATTAGAAAACAAGCCAAAGCTGCAGCCCCTTGTCTATCCTGACTCTCAGGAGCCCACACCTGTTCCTTGGACCTGGCCGGTTCAGCAAGTTCCATTTTCTGCAACTGTGAGACCCTGAGGGGCGATGATTGGCTGACCTGGGCAGCCTTACCGTGCCGGCCAGCCCTCCCCAGGTGTGCCTGGGTTGAGATCAATATAAATACCACTCCAGGCAGCAAGAGCCCCTGCAGCCGTGCCTGACGCCATTTTCTCTGCCCTGTCAGCAGTCTCGGGGCTGGGCTGGTGGGAGGGAGTGAGAGGCCACGGCTTTGTGGGTGGCCCAGTGTGAGTGGGGCTCTGCTGGACTTTCTGCAGCAGTTGCCAGGCTGCCACCTGCTAAAGAAGAGGATGTGTCACCCATAACTGCTGCTGGAATTTCTCCCTGGGCAGAGGTGAGGAAGGAAAAAAGCAGTGGGGGCAGGGACAGGACGGGTATCTCAGGCAGGGAAATGGAAATCTTCCAGAAGAGCACCCAGGGCCAGAACCATCCTGGCTGGCCTGCAGGTACCAAGTCGGCCGGCATGCTGTCACTCGTGTGGCTCTATGGCCCTTCCTCTAGGCTTTCAAGTCCTTGTATATATTCAGGTGTTTTACCTGGGACGGGTGGGAATAGTTCAGCAGCAACTGGCCTGGGGCTCAGCTCACGTTTACTCACAGATGCCTCGGCACGGTGCCCCAGCTTTGCAATGAGGACGCTTGTTGCGTGGGGTCTGCTGGCCTAATGGGAGACGATTCCCCACCACTGAGCAACTTCAGAATTGTTTACAACTGGAGCAAGAGCCCTGATACGGTTTTCCTCTGTGTAACTGGTGGGTTCTGTGTTTTTTTCTCTTTTTTGTTTTTGGTTCAAGGTAGATTTTATTCCTCTGTTTTGTATTTACAGATATAAGCATGGAAATAATTTATTCATATGAATACATGTATGTGCAGGGAATAATTGTTTTTTCTGTTTTATTTTTTAAATTTTATTTCTTTTTAATTTTGAATTTTATTTTATATTTTTATACAGCAGGTTCTTATTGGTTATCTATTTTATACATATAAATGTATACATGCCAATCCCAGTCTCTCAACTCCTCCCACCACCACCCCCCCAACAGCTTTCCCCCCTTGTTGTCCATACGTTTGTTGTCTACATCTGTTGCTCTATTTATGCCTTGCAAAATGGTTAATCTGTACAGTTTTTCTAGGTTCCACATATATGCATGAATATACAAGATTTGTTTTTCTCTTTCTGACTTACTTCACTCTGTATGACAGTCTCTAGATCCATCGACGTCTCTACAAATGACCCAATTTCATTCCTTTCATGGCTTAGTAATATTCCATTTTATATATGTACCACAGCTTTATGCATTCGTCTGTCTGTGGGCATTTAGGTTGCTTCCATTACCTCGATATTGTAAATAGTGATGCAATGAACATTGCGGTGAATGACTCTTTTTGATTTATGGTTTTGTCTGGGTATATGTCCAGTACTGGGATTGCTGTATCATATGGTAATTCTATTGTTAGTTTCTTAAGAAATTCCATATTGTTCTCCATAATGACTGTATCAATTTATATTCCCAACAATAGTGGAAGAGGGTTCCTTTTCTCCACACCCTTTCCAGCATTTTCTGTTTGTAGATTTTCTATGATGCCTATTCTACCAGGTGTGAGGTGATACCTCATAGTTGAATCCATTTCGTTGAGCAAGGGGTAGGTCTTGTCTATTACATATTTGGCTTATGGAACGGTATCTGCGCTAATTTTAAACTCTGCTTTTATGCAGCAACTCAATTCACCTTCCCACTTAAGCAGGCATATGTTGGTTTTCTAAACTTGAGACCCTGTTCTCCTTTGTAATTCAGTTCATGTGTAGCCAAGTTCACATTCCGTGTATTAGTGATATCTTATGATGTTTCTTTTTCTGTGTGAGTTATTTCAGTTAGAATCACCGTACCCGATCCACTCATTGTGATGCTACGGGCCTGGTGACATAGATTTCATTGCTGAGTGATAATGCATTGTACGTGAGTACCACAACTTCTTTATCCATTTTTCACTTTCTGTGATATTGAACTTGTACTGTAAACGAGGTTGTAAACAGAGCCGTCCCAAACTTTGGGGTGGCTGTGTCTTTTTGATTTTAATTTCCCTAAGCTATAGGACCATAAGTGGAAGTGCCCTAGGCTCTGTTGCTTTGTTTTTTAGATGTTTCAGGAAACACCATACACTTCTCCCGAGTGTCTGTTGGCAATTTACATCCCGCCCATCAGCATAACAAGGCTCCCAGTTCTCCATGCCCTGTCCTGCCTTTCTGGATTTTACACTTTATTCAGGATAAAACGCATACGCCCTTTTTGGCCAAGTGCATCATTGTGGACGTTCTGCCTCTTTTCCTATGCTTTCAATGCAATTCCAGTCTACCTCCTGAAATCGGTTTCCTGCAATTCTGCCCCGCTTTCAAGTCCTCTTGGCAGCCTTACTTCAGTATATTTTTGGACGATAGCTGTCATTTATAACTCTGCAGGTTTGTGAATTACAGTGCCCCTGAGCTCCTTTCTTCAACTCGCTTTCTTGTGACCTGGCCGCAACACCGCAGGATGGCTTCAGGCCCTAATCTGGTTCCGGCACGGCACGCTGAGCCTTTGGTTAATTCCTCTTCCTGGTGGGAAATGATAGTTAAATTTTCCCGTCCAGACACCTCCAGCTAGTCTCTCATTGGTTCTCCCTATTCCTGTTCATCTTCCGCAGAAATTGCGAACTGGGCCAAACAGGAGGTTAAAGGCGCTGACTCTCCAAGTGGGGAGAGTGTTAGTAAAGCGTCTGGAATGTTGCACCCGAGTATCAGGGGAGGAAAACTGAGACATATTTGAACACGTCTCCCGTTCACATGGTTGATCATACACTGGGTTCCACATGCATGTTTTAGCTGAAGGAAGAATACCTTAAACCTGGGTAGTTGAGACCCGTGTAATGGGTACCATGCAATATGACTTCAAAGGGTCTTCATTTGCTCACCGAACCTCTCCAATCCTATCACTGCTGCGTTTATGCCCCTGTACACACGCTTGATTCTCTTTTGGAGACATAGCAATCCATAAGTTTTAAGATACTTACTAGTCAGGTACATTCTTAGGCATTTAATATGGGGTGTTGAGTCCATTTCGTTGAGCAAGGAGTAGCTCTTGTCTATTCCATATTTGGCTTAAGGAACTTTATCTGTGCTCATTTCAATCTCTGGTTTTATGCAGCACCCCAACTCACCTTTACCCTTAAGGAAGCATAAGTTGGTTTTCTAAATTTGAGACCCTGTTCTGTTCTGTAATGCAGTTCCTGTGTAGCCAAGTTTACATTCCGTGTATTAGTGATATCTTATGATGTTTCTTTTTCTGTGTGACTTATTTCAGTTAGAATCATCGTACCTGAATCCACTCATTATGCTGCTACGGGTCTGATGACATAGATTTCATTGCTGAGTGATACTGCATTGTACGTAAGTACCACAAGTTCTTTATCCATTTTTCACTTTCTGTGATATTGAACTTGTACGGTAAACGAGGTTCTTGTAAACAGAGGCGTCCCAAACTTTGGGGTGGCTGTGTCTTTTTGATTTTAATTTCCCTAAGCTATAGGACCATAAGTGGAAGTGCCCTAGGCTCTGTTGCTTTGTTTTTTAGATGTTTCAGGAAACACCATACACTTCTCCCGAGTGTCTGTTGGCAATTTACATCCCGCCCATCAGCATAACAAGGCTCCCAGTTCTCCATGGCCTGTCCTGCCTTTCTGGATTTTACACTTTTTTCAGATGGCCCTTTTGACCGCGGGGAAGTGAGACTTCATTGTAGTGCAGATTTCCTTTGCAAGCTTGCTTGGTTGGCCAAAAAGGGCGTATGAGTTTTTTCTGAATATATTCAGGAAAAAACGCATACGCCCTTTTTGGCCAAGTGCATCATTGTCGACGTTCTGCCTCTTTTCCTGTGTTTTAAATGCAATCCAATTCCGATTCCTCCTGAAATCAGTTTCCTGCAATTCTGCCCTGCATTGAAGTCTTCTTGGCAGCCCTACTTCAGTATATTTTCAGACAATAGCTGTCATTTATAAATCTGCAGGTTTGTGAATTACAGTGCCCCTGAGCTCCTTTCTTCAACTCGCTTTCTTGT
This sequence comes from Stenella coeruleoalba, assembly GCF_951394435.1. Taxonomy (NCBI): domain Eukaryota; kingdom Metazoa; phylum Chordata; class Mammalia; order Artiodactyla; family Delphinidae; genus Stenella; species Stenella coeruleoalba. The sequence goes on from NW_027646216.1 coordinate 61,715, forward strand.
GAGCTGGCCACAACACCGCAGGATTGCTTCAGGCCCTAATCTGGTTCCGGCACGGCACGCTGATCCTTTGGTTATTTCCTCTTCCTGGTGGGAAATGAGAGTTAAATTTGCCCGTCCAGACACCTCCAGCTAGTCTCTCATTGGTTCTCCCTATTCCTGTTCATCTTCCGCAGAAATTGCAAACTGGGCCAAAGAGGAGGTTAAAGGCACTCACTCTCCAAGTGAGGAGAGTGTTAGTAAAGCGTCTGGAATGTTGCACCCGAGTACCAGGGAACGAAAAGTGAGACACATTTGAACACGTTTCTCGATCACACGGTGGATCATACTCTGGGTTCCACATGCATGTTTTAGCTGAAGGAAGAATCCCTTAAACCTGGAGAGTTGAGACCCATGGAATGGGTACCATGCAATATGACTTCAAAGGGTCTGCATTTGCTCACCGAACCTCACCAATCTTATGAGCCCCAAGTGTCCAGCCTTATGTGTCACCCAGCTCTGGGTGTAGATATGGTAAATGCAGGTTGCATGAGAAGCCTTGAATGAATTAGTTAAGTATTGCTCTCTATTTCACTGTCATTGTGTTTTGTTTAAGAAATTTATTTTTAATATGGGATTTAGCTGATTTTCACTGCTTTAATGCCGCTGTACACACTCTTGATTCTCTTACAGAGATATATAAATCCATAGCTTTTATGATTCTTACTAGGAAGGTATATTCCTAGGTGTTGAATATGGGGTGTTGAGTCCATTTCGTTGAGCAAGGAGTAGCTCTTGTCTATTCCATATTTGGCTTAAGGAACTTTATCTGTGCTCATTTCAATCTCTGGTTTTATGCAGCACCCCAACACACCTTTCCCCTTAAGCAAGCATAAGTTGGTTTTCTAAATTTGAGACCCTGTTCTGTCTTGGAATTCAGTTCCTGTGTAGCCAAGTTTACATTCCGTGTATTACTGATATCTTATGATGTTTCTTTTTCTGTGTGACTTATTTCAGTTAGATTCATCGTACTTAATCCACTCATTATGCTGCTACGGGCCTGATGACATAGATTTCATTGCTGAGTGATATTGCATTGTACGTAAGTACCACAACTTCTTTATCCATTTTTCACTTTCTGCGATATTGAACTTCTACCGTATATGAGGTTCTTGTAAACAGAGCCATCCCAAACTTTGGGGTGGCTGTGTCTTTTTGATTTTAATTTCCCTAAACTATAGGACCATAAGTGGAAGTGCCCTAGGCTCTGTTGCTTTGTTTTTTAGATGTTTCAGGAAACACCATACACTTCTCCAGAGTGTCTGTTGGCAGTTTACATCCCGCCCATCAGCATAACAAGGCTCCCAGTTCTCCATGGCCTGTCGTGCCTTTATGGATTTTACACTTTTTTCAGATGGCCCTTTTGACCAGGGGAAAGTGAGACTTCATTGTAGTGCAGATTTCCTTTGCAAGCTTGCTTGGTTGGCCAAAAAGTGTGTATGCGTTTTTTCCTGACTATATTCAGGAAAAAACACATACGCCCTTTTTGGCCAAGTGCATCATTGTCGAGGTTCTGACTCTCTTCATATGTTTTCAATGCAATTCCAGTGTACCTCCTGAAATCGGTTTCCTGCAATTCTGCCTTGCTTTCAATGCTTCTTCATAGCCTTACCTCAATATATTTTTTTAAAATAGTTGGCCTTTATAACTCTGCAGGTTTTTGAATTGCAGTGGCCCTTAGCTCCATTTTTCAGCTCTTATTTTTGTGATCTTGCCCCATAACCGCAGGATTCCTTGAAGCTCTATTCTTCTTCTGGGGCACCTTGCTGTGCCTTTGGTTAATTCTTCTTACTGATGTGAAATTAGAGTGACATGTGCCCATTGAAACCGCTACAGCTAGTTTCTCACTGGTTCCCCCTATTCCCATTCATCCTCCGCACTAACTGCAGACTGTGTGATACCAGAACTTAAAGGCATTGACTCCATGTGGGGATGTTGTTAGTAAAGCGGCTGGAATGTCGATCCGGAGCCCCAGGAGAGGAAAAATGAGGTGTGTTTTAGAAACCTTTCCCGATCATATGGTATACCAGTCGCTGGGTTTCCCAAGCATGGTTTAGCTGTAGGAAGATTCCCTTCAACCTGGAGTGTTGGGACCCTTGGACTGAGTAGCATGAAGTATTGCATTAAACTTTCGGCAGTTGCTCACCAAAGCTCACCAATCCTCTCAGCCCCAAGTGTCCAGCCTTATGTCTTATCCAGCTGTGGGTTTATATGTGGTCAATCCAGGTTGCATCACAGCCCCTGAGCGAATTTTGTAAGAATTTTTCTCTCTTTCATTGTTTCAGCGTTTTGTTTTTAAAATTTATTTCTATAATGGGGTTTAGCTCCTTTTCACTGCTGTGTTTGTGCCGCTCTGCACACACTTGATTCCCTTATGGAGATATATCAATACATGGGTTTTAAGATTCTTATTACTCAGATATATTTCTCTGCGGTGTATAGGGTGTGTTGAGGCCAGTTCATTGAGCAAGGTGTAGATCTTGTCTAATACCTATTTGGTTTATTGAACGGTATCTGTGCTAATTTCAAACTCTGGTTTTATGCATCACCCCACCTCTCCTTTCCCCTTAAGCTGACATAAGTGTGTTTTCTAAATGTGAGACACTGTTCTGTTCTGTAATTCATTTCTTGTGCAGCCATATTTACCCTCCCTCTATAAGTGATATCTTATGATATGTTTCTTTTTCTGTTTGACTTATTTCAAGTAGTATTATCGGACCTAAATCCACTCTTTATCCTTCTACTAGCCTTATTACATTGATTTCATGGTGAAGAGATATTCCATTGTACATAAGTACCACATCTTCTTTATCCATTGTTCTCTTTCCTGGGATATTTAAGGTGTACTGAAGTTGAGGTTCTTGTAAACAGAGTAGCCCTAAACTGTGGTGTGCTTGTGTCTTGTTGATTTTTAGACTTCCCTAGATATACTCCCATGATTGGAAGTGTCCTATGCTCCGTAGCTCTGTTTTTTAGATGATTTAGGAACCACCATACACTTCTCCAGAGTGGCTCTCGGCAGTTCACACACTGGCCATCAGCGTATAAAGTCTCCCTGTTCTCCATGGCCTGTCCTGCATTTCTGGTTTTTACAATTTTTTAGGATGGCCCTTTTGACCGGTGGGAAATGAGACTACTTTGTTGTGCACATTTGCATTGCTTGCTTGCTTCGTTGCCCATAAAGTGCGTATGCGTTTTTTCCTGGATATAATCAGGAAAAAACGCATACGCCCTTTTGGGCCAACTGCATCATTGTCGAAATTCTGCCGCTTTTCATGTGCGTTAAAGACGAGTCCAATCTATCTCTTGAAATCTGTTTCTTGCAATTCTGTCTTGCATTCAGATCCTCTTCTTTGCCTTACCTCAACATATTTTTGGACGTTAGTTTTCATTTATAACTCTGCAGGTTTGTGAATTGCAGTGACCCTGAGCTCCATTTTTTAAGTTGTTCTTTTGTGAGCTGGCCTCAAACCCGCAGGATTGCTTCAGGCCCTATTTTGGCTCCGGCAAGGCAGGCTGAGCCTTTCTTTAATTCTTATTCTTAATGGGAAATTAGAGTGATATGTGCCCGTCCAAACCCCTACAACTATTCTCTTATCGGTTCCCCCTCTTCCCGTTCATCCTCCTCACAATTTGCAAAATGTGTGAAACAGAAGTTTAAATGTGCTGATTCTCCAAGTGGGGAGATTCTAAGTAACGTGGCTGGAATGCTGAACAGGAGCACCAGGAGAGGATAAATGAGGTGCATTTTAGACACATCTCCCGATCACATGGTGTACAGTCCTCTGGGTTTTCCATGCATGTTTTAGCTGTAGGAAGATCCCTTGAACCTGCAGATTTGGGACCCATTGAATGGGTACCAGGTAGTATTACTTTAAAGGGTGTGCATTTCCTCACCCAACCTCACATTTCTCTTAGCGCAAACAGTTTCCAGCCTTATGTCTCATCCTGCTGTGGGTCTAGATGTGTTCAATCCATGTTGCATCACCGTCCCTGAGGAAAAGTTGTAAGAGGTTTTCTCTGTCTCTCTGTCGTTTATTTTTTTCAATTTATTACTATATTGGTTTCAGCTGATTTTCAAAGCTCTGTTTCTTGCTGCTGTACATCCACTTGATTCACGTACAGAGAGACATCAATAAATTCTTTTTCAGATTCTTACCAGTCGTATATATTCTTTTCCGGTGACTTGAGTGTGCTGAGTGCAGTTCTTTTAGCTACCGTGTAGGCCTTGTTGATTATCAGTTTGGTATTTGGAATGGTATCTTTGCTAATTTCAACCTCCTGGATGATGCCTCACCCCTCCCCACCTTTCCCGTTTAGCAGCCTTATGCGTGTTTTCTACATATTTGACTATGTTTTTGTTTTGTAATTTATTTCATGTGTAGCCATTTTGGATTCCACCTTTAAGTGATATCTTATGATATGTGTCTTTTTCTTTTTGAATTCTGTCACTTAGAATGATCATACGTAACTCCTCCGGAGTTGTTACAACTGGCCATATTTCATTGATTTCCAGGCTGAATAATATTCCACTCTACCTAAGTACCACATCTCTATCCATTTTTTCCCTCCAGAGACATTTAAGTTATATCCTAGTCGAGGATCTTTTAAACAGAGAGGGGGTAAACATTGGGGTGCCTGTGTCCTCTCAATTTTTGTTTTTCCCAAGATATACGCCCATGAGTGCAAGTGCCCTATGCTCTGTAGCTCATTTTCTAGATGCTTTAGTAAACACAATACACTTCTCCAGAATGGCCGTTGGCAATATACATTTCCACTATAAGTCTCACAGGGCTCCCTCTTCTCGTTGCCCTGTCCTGCATTTCTGTTGTTTACGCTTTATGAGGATGGCTCTTCTGACAGATGCGAAGTGATATCTTTTGTAGTATTGACTTCCAGTGCCCCCCTGTTTGGTTGGCTAAAAAAGTGTATGCCCTTTTCTTGAATATATACAGAAAAAAACGCATACACCCTTTTTGGCCAACTGCAATGTTGGCAATGTTCAGCTCCTTTTCTTGTGCTTAATGGCGAGTCCTTTCTACCTCCTCAAATCCCTTTCCTGCCATTCTCCCTTGCTTACAAGTCCTTTTCTCTGACTTTCCTCAAGACATTTTTCAGTGATGGATATTTTCAACTCTGCAGTTTTGTGAATTTTACTGCCCCTGAGTTCCATTGTTCAACTTGTGTTTATGGGAACTGGCCACAAAGCAGCGGGATTTCCTCAAGCCCTATACTGTTTCCATGGGCAACCCTAGCCTTTGGTCAATTCGTCTTCCTGATTGGAAATTAGAGTGACATGTGCCTGTCTGAACACCTAGGACTTGTCTCTCATTGTTCCTCATCCTTCCGCTTCATCCTCTGGACAAATTCCAAACTGTACGCAACAGGATGTTGACAGTGCTGACATCTCCAAGTGGGGAGACTGTTAGTAAAGATGCTGGAGGGGTGAACCCGAGCACCAGGAGATGAGGAGATGAGATGCCTTTTCCAAACTCTTCCCGATCAGACGGTATACCATCCTCTGGGTGTGACAGACATGTTTTAGCAGTAGGAAGAGTCCCATTCATGTAAGGAGAACACCAGGGCTTTTTCAAAATCAGTGTCTCCCCGAAACCCAAACTGGGGAAGTTTTTAAGCTACGGCTACACATATGTTCATTAAGGGCCTTGGGAAGTAGGCAGAGTCCAAACTTTAGATGATTGAAGTCTTCAGCGTCAGAAGCACTCACCACCAGCTTCCCTTAGGCTACACTTTAACTATCATTGATAGATGATGTCAATAAAAATATCTATTCTTTTTCAGATTATTTCCCCTTATAGGTTATTGCAAAATGTTGAGTGTAGTTCCCTGTGCTATACAGTAGTTCCTTGTTGATGATCTATTTTATACATAGCAGTGTGTATGTGTTCATTCCAAACTGTTAATTTATCCCTCCTCCCACCTTTCCCCTTTGGTAATAATAAATTATAAGATTTTATACTTCTCAGAAATGGGGGAGCTGAAAGAGAGGTATCATTTTCAATGGAAAAGCATTTAAAACAAGATTGAAGGTTTAACCAAGATTATTAGCTGTACATCCTTGGAAAGAAATCACTTCGTTTCTCTAATATTGACCTGACAAATAAGACAAACCTTTTCACTGAACTTGCTTATAAAAAGTGATGGAAATATCAAATGGAAGTGTTAGAAACATCTTATTTTACCCGAGCCTTATACACTGTTCTATGTTAACTACAGTTTGGCTCACACATCTGTTCATTGAGGTTACAATAGTCTCAATTTCTGTTACTGATCCTCCAGAGTGGACCCCAACAAGTGTCCCCCTGCCCAGTGTCATTGGGGCCAACAGATCGAGACTGAGTTTGGTTCACAAGCAAAGGAAACTTTATATTTTGATCAGAGAATGGAGAGGTGAGAGCATGCACTACCCCGTGGGCTGTGGGCTGGGCTGCTGTGTAGAGATCCTGTCAGAGTCAGTGGGAGGGAGGGAGGCGGCGGAGCTCTCGAGGGCCGGGTTGGCTGTAGCTCAGGCTCTATATCGTGGAGTCTGCACTGGGCCCCAGGAGCTGAGGTGTCGACCCAGCCATTCTGCACTAGGAAATCTGGTCTGAAGTGCCGGGTGTGGAACCTCTGCATGCGGCACCCTAGGAGCACGTGAAATTAGACAACGCACAAAGGATAAAAAAGGTTAGACTTGACTTTATTGCCCAGATTCTATTTTTATCTCCCAGGGATTTTTAATGGGCTTTGCTGGGGACAAACCCCTCCTCTGCCTTTTGTCCCGTTCCTCATTCTTGGAGTGCTGAGGGTGCAGACCCTTCTTCTGTAACTGCTGAGTGCTGAGTTGGGAGCCCTCATACCCTGGGGCGAGGGTCAGAGCTTCTCCCCAGCAGCCTCCCGGTGACGTTGATTGTCCCCAGGACCCCTGCCTCCCTGCTCGTCCACCTGAGCACCAGCATTGGAAGTGTTATAGATTCTAATGACCTTTAAGGGTCCAGGAAAGAGATGTGCAGAGACACTGTGGGGGCCGGTTTCACCCCGCCCCACATTTGTTCGGCCACCTTAGGCTGACCGTTTCTGCCAGCCTAGATGCTCTGACCAGTAGTCTGCGCTTTCTTCAATTAGGCCCCTGAATTAACGTACAAACAGCACCAGGTGTCAGAGCCCTGCCCGCTCAACTCCCAGACAGTCCAGGGTCAGTGGTGATCAAGGACCATGATGGCTACTGAGTCAACAGCCTTTTGAAGTAAACAGGAGTCCAGCCGGTCTTATTGGCCACCATCATCACGGTGTCTGTAGGCTTTTCTATGGTGACAGTGTGGTATACTGTTCCCCCGCCAAGATTATTAGCTCCCCTCTGGGTGCAGTAAGTCCTGCAAGCAGTAGTCTACTCTTTTGGGACACACCCTTGTTGTTTTATGAGAGAAACTCCAGGTCAAGTGATGTTCACACGAGTCATCATGGTGCCCTGTTGCCCCCGGTTATCTCTCTGGATGTTGGAGTTGGAGGGCCTCCTCACTCGAGGTCGGTGTGCCCACGGAGCGAACCCTGCAACTTCAGGGCATGGTTGGTGGTTAGGATCACCACGTGGGGTCCTTTTCCCTTAGGAGGGAGGTGGCCTTTTGGGCTGCTGATTTCCAGGTTTTTAGATACCGCCAGTATCTTGGCCAGATGTGGCAGTGGGCCAAGCCCCTTAGTGACCGTAGTTTATCCTACCTGGATGGCATTCTTGCATTGTTCCATTTCAAGTGGTCCCAGTTTTTGCACTAATTCTCCAATGGCGATTCACCTTTCACCGGGAATGTAAAGGTCAAAGGGTTTAGCTAAATTAGGGAGTTCCAGGGCAAGGGTCTGAATTGACTGCTCTTTCCATTCTTGAAAGGCCACTTCTGGATTCTATTCAAAAGGATCATCATCTTTTCCTTTCAGTGTTTCATATAGAGGCCCAGCTAGTAGACTGTAGTTAGGGATCCAGAAGCAGCAAACTCTGGCCTCTCCAGGAACCCCTAAGCTGTCTTCTAGTTTTAGAAAGGGGTAAGGCTGAAAATGGTTTCTTCCCTTTCCTGGGATGGGCTTCTCTGACCTTCTGCGAGAATGAAGCCCAGGCAGGTCACCGCAGTCTGTGATATTTGAGCTTTTCCTTGGACAACTTCTATCCTTTATTGGCTTGGTAGTTCAGAGGCCTCCTTAGTAGGGCTGGCGATCAGAATGTCGTCTGCATATTGAAGGAGGGTTTCCTTTTCCAGAGGTAGAACTTTTAGGTCTTTAGCTAAGCTTTCCCCAAAGACGGTGTGGGAATTTTTGCACCCTTGGGGCCAGACGGCCCAGAAGTATTGTTTTAGTTGTATGTTGAGTCCTGCCACTCACAAGCCAAAATTTCTTGTGACTCTGGGACTAATGGAATACAAAAGAAGGCATCATTGAAGACTAATACAGAATACCATGTCCTGGTGGTTGGTAGAATGACCAGCAGGGTGTAGGAATTAGGAGCAACTGGAGGTATATCCTCGGTGGCTTCACTGACTGTCCTGACATCTTTTACCAGGTCCCCAGCAGCCCATGGGGCTCTCGTGGTCAGACCAATCCCAGAATATGGAGCTCACCTGGGCAGGTACCCCACCCCCACCCCAGCCCTCGGGGCTCTCGTGGTCAGGCCCCTCCCAGGATACAGAGCTACCCTTGCAGGTACCGTGGCAGGGCTGGGCACACAGGAACCGTGCACATAGCCCTCATTGCAGAGCACCCCCAGCTCACCTGTCGCTCAGAGCTGACACAGAGCACCTCAGAGCAGGACTTGAACTAACAAACAGCAGCTGCGACAGGTCTGTGACCCTGGGCATCACTCCGTGAGGCCTCCCTCCACCTGGTCTTCCAGAGACTTCCACTGCACCCGGGGCACAAGGCCTCTGTCTCCAACCACCACCCACCCCTCCTCTCCCTGACTCCTGGGTTCCTCTCATTAGGAGAGGGTTTTCTTGAAGTTGTCTCCCACTCATGGGCCAGATAAAATGATTAGAAAACAAGCCAAAGCTGCAGCCCCTTGTCTATCCTGACTCTCAGGAGCCCACACCTGTTCCTTGGACCTGGCCGGTTCAGCAAGTTCCATTTTCTGCAACTGTGAGACCCTGAGGGGCGATGATTGGCTGACCTGGGCAGCCTTACCGTGCCGGCCAGCCCTCCCCAGGTGTGCCTGGGTTGAGATCAATATAAATACCACTCCAGGCAGCAAGAGCCCCTGCAGCCGTGCCTGACGCCATTTTCTCTGCCCTGTCAGCAGTCTCGGGGCTGGGCTGGTGGGAGGGAGTGAGAGGCCACGGCTTTGTGGGTGGCCCAGTGTGAGTGGGGCTCTGCTGGACTTTCTGCAGCAGTTGCCAGGCTGCCACCTGCTAAAGAAGAGGATGTGTCACCCATAACTGCTGCTGGAATTTCTCCCTGGGCAGAGGTGAGGAAGGAAAAAAGCAGTGGGGGCAGGGACAGGACGGGTATCTCAGGCAGGGAAATGGAAATCTTCCAGAAGAGCACCCAGGGCCAGAACCATCCTGGCTGGCCTGCAGGTACCAAGTCGGCCGGCATGCTGTCACTCGTGTGGCTCTATGGCCCTTCCTCTAGGCTTTCAAGTCCTTGTATATATTCAGGTGTTTTACCTGGGACGGGTGGGAATAGTTCAGCAGCAACTGGCCTGGGGCTCAGCTCACGTTTACTCACAGATGCCTCGGCACGGTGCCCCAGCTTTGCAATGAGGACGCTTGTTGCGTGGGGTCTGCTGGCCTAATGGGAGACGATTCCCCACCACTGAGCAACTTCAGAATTGTTTACAACTGGAGCAAGAGCCCTGATACGGTTTTCCTCTGTGTAACTGGTGGGTTCTGTGTTTTTTTCTCTTTTTTGTTTTTGGTTCAAGGTAGATTTTATTCCTCTGTTTTGTATTTACAGATATAAGCATGGAAATAATTTATTCATATGAATACATGTATGTGCAGGGAATAATTGTTTTTTCTGTTTTATTTTTTAAATTTTATTTCTTTTTAATTTTGAATTTTATTTTATATTTTTATACAGCAGGTTCTTATTGGTTATCTATTTTATACATATAAATGTATACATGCCAATCCCAGTCTCTCAACTCCTCCCACCACCACCCCCCCAACAGCTTTCCCCCCTTGTTGTCCATACGTTTGTTGTCTACATCTGTTGCTCTATTTATGCCTTGCAAAATGGTTAATCTGTACAGTTTTTCTAGGTTCCACATATATGCATGAATATACAAGATTTGTTTTTCTCTTTCTGACTTACTTCACTCTGTATGACAGTCTCTAGATCCATCGACGTCTCTACAAATGACCCAATTTCATTCCTTTCATGGCTTAGTAATATTCCATTTTATATATGTACCACAGCTTTATGCATTCGTCTGTCTGTGGGCATTTAGGTTGCTTCCATTACCTCGATATTGTAAATAGTGATGCAATGAACATTGCGGTGAATGACTCTTTTTGATTTATGGTTTTGTCTGGGTATATGTCCAGTACTGGGATTGCTGTATCATATGGTAATTCTATTGTTAGTTTCTTAAGAAATTCCATATTGTTCTCCATAATGACTGTATCAATTTATATTCCCAACAATAGTGGAAGAGGGTTCCTTTTCTCCACACCCTTTCCAGCATTTTCTGTTTGTAGATTTTCTATGATGCCTATTCTACCAGGTGTGAGGTGATACCTCATAGTTGAATCCATTTCGTTGAGCAAGGGGTAGGTCTTGTCTATTACATATTTGGCTTATGGAACGGTATCTGCGCTAATTTTAAACTCTGCTTTTATGCAGCACCTCAATTCACCTTCCCCCTTAAGCAGGCATATGTTGGTTTTCTAAACTTGAGACCCTGTTCTCCTTTGTAATTCAGTTCATGTGTAGCCAAGTTCACATTCCGTGTATTAGTGATATCTTATGATGTTTCTTTTTCTGTGTGAGTTATTTCAGTTAGAATCACCGTACCCGATCCACTCATTGTGATACTACGGGCCTGGTGACATAGATTTCATTGCTGAGTGATAATGCATTGTACGTGAGTACCACAACTTCTTTATCCATTTTTCACTTTCTGTGATATTGAACTTGTACTGTAAACGAGGTTGTAAACAGAGCCGTCCCAAACTTTGGGGTGGCTGTGTCTTTTTTATTTTAATTTCCCTAAGCTATAGGACCATAAGTGGAAGTGCCCTAGGCTCTGTTGCTTTGTTTTTTAGATGTTTCAGGAAACACCATACACTTGTCCCGAGTGTCTGTTGGCAATTTACATCCCGCCCATCAGCATAACAAGGCTCCCAGTTCTCCATGGCCTGTCCTGCCTTTCTGGATTTTACACTTTTTTCAGATGGCCCTTTTGACCGGGGGGAAGTGAGACTTCATTGTAGTGCAGATTTCCTTTGCAAGCTTGCTTGGTTGGCCAAAAAGGGCGTAGGCGATTTTTCCTGAATATATTCAGGAAAAAACGCATATGCCCTTTTTGGCCAAGTGCATCATTGTGGACGTTCTGCCTCTTTTCCTATGCTTTCAATGCAATTCCAGTCTACCTCCTGAAATCGGTTTCCTGCAATTCTGCCCCGCTTTCAAGTCCTCTTGGCAGCCTTACTTCAGTATATTTTTGGACGATTGCTATCATTTATAACTCTGCAGGTTTGTGAATTACAGTGCCCCTTTGCTCCTTTCTTCAACTCGCTTTCTTCTGAGCTGGCCACAACACTGCAGGATGGCTTCAGGCCCTAATCTGGTTCCGGCACGGCACGCTGAGCCTTTGGTTATTTCCTCTTCCTGGTGGGAAATGAGAGTTAAATTTGCCCGTCCAGACACCTCCAGCTAGTCTCTCATTGGTTCTCCCTATTCCTGTTCATCTTCCGCAGAAATTGCAAACTGGGTTAAACAGGAGGTTAAAGGAACTGACTCTCCAAGTCGGGAGAGTGTTAGTAAAGCGTCTGGAATGTTGCACCCGAGTACGAGGGTACGAAAACTGAGACATATTTGAACACGTCTCCCGATCACATGGTTGATCACACTCTGGGTTCCACATGCATGTTTTAGCTGAAGGAAGAATACCTTAAACCTGGGTAGTTGAAACCCGTGGAATGGGTACCATGCAATATGACTTCAAAGGGTCTTCATTTGCTCACCGAACCTCTCCAATCCTATCACTGCTGCGTTTATGCCCCTGTACACATGCTTGATTCTCTTTCGGAGACATAGCAATCCATAGGTTTTAAGATACTTACTAGTCAGGTACATTCTTAGGCGTTTAATATGCGGTGTTGAGTCCATTTCGTTGAGCAAGGAGTAGCTCTTGTCTATTCCATATTTGGCTTAAGGAACTTTATCTGTGCTCATTTCAATCTCTGGTTTTATGCAGCACCCCAACTCTCCTTTCCCCTTAAGACAAGCATAAGTTGCTTTTCTTAATTTGAGACCCTGTTCTGTTCTGTAATTCAGTTCCTGTGTAGCCAAGTTTACATTCCGTGTATTAGTGATATCTTATGATGTTTCTTTTTCTGTGTGACTTATTTCAGTTAGAATCATCATACCTGAATCCACTCTTTGTGCTGCTAAGGGCCTGATGACATAGATTTCATTGCTCAGTGATATTGCTTTGTAAGTAAATACCACAACTTCTTTATCCATTTTTCACTTTCTGCGATGTTGAACTTGTACTGTAAACGAGGTTCTTGTAAACAGAGCCGTTCCATATTTTGGGGTGGCTGTGTCTTTTTGATTTTAATTTCCCTAACCTATAGGACCATAAGTGGAAGTGCCCTAGGCTCTGTTGCTTTGTTTCTTAGATGTTTCAGGAAACACCATACACTTCTCCCGAGTGTCTGTTGGCAATTTACATCCCGCCCATCAGCATAACAAGGCTCCCAGTTCTCCATGGCCTGTCCTGCCTTTCTGGATTTTACACTTTTTTCAGATGGCCCTTTTGACCGGGGGGACGTGAGACTTCATTGTAGTGCAGATTTCCTTTGCAAGCTTGCTTGGTTGGCCAAAAAGGGCGTATGCGTTTTTTCCTGAATATATTCAGGAAAAAACGCATACGCCCTTTTTGGCCAAGTGCATCATTGTGGACGCTCTGCCTCTTTTCCTATGCTTTCAATGCAATTCCAGTCTACCTCCTGAAATCGGTTTCCTGCAATTCTGCCCCGCTTTCAAGTCCTCTTGGCAGCCTTACTTCAGTCTATTTTTGGACGATAGCTGTCATTTATAACTCTGCAGGTTTGTGAATTACAGTGCCCCTGAGCTCCTTTCTTCAACTCGCTTTCTTGTGACCTGGCCGCAACACCGCAGGATGGCTTCAGGCCCTAATCTGGTTCCGGCATGGCACGCTGTGCCTTTGGTTAATTCCTCTTCCTGGTGGGAAATGAGAGTTAAATTTGCCCGTTCAGACACCTCCAGCTAGTCTCTCATTGGTTCTCGCTATTCCTGTTCATCTTCCACAGAAATTGCAATATGGGCCAAACAGGAGGTTAAAGGCGCTGACTCTCCAAGTGGGGAGAGTGTTAGTAAAGCGTCTGGAATGTTGCACCCGAGTACCAGGGTATGAAAACTGAGACATATTTGAACACGTTTCCCGATCACATGGTTGATCATACTCTAGGTTCCACATGCATGTTTTAGCTGAAGGAAGAATACCTTAAACCTGGGTAGTTGTAACCCGTGGAATGGGTACCATGCAATATGACTTCAAACGGTCTTCATTTGCTCACCGAACCTCTCCAATCCTATCACTGCTGTGTTTATGCCCCTGTACACATGCTTGATTCTCTTTCGGAGACATAGCAATCCATAGGTTTTAAGATACTTACTAGTCAGGTACATTCTTAGGCGTTTAATATGGGGTGTTGAGTCCATTTCGTTGAGCAAGGAGTAGTTCTTGTCTATTCCATATTTGGCTTAAGGAACTTTATCTGTGCTCATTTCAATCTCTGGTTTTATGCAGCACCCCATCTCACCTTTACCCTTAAGCAAGCATAAGTTGGTTTTCTAAATTTGAGACCCTGTTCTGTTCTGTAATTCAGTTCCTGTGTAGCCAAGTTTACATTCCATATATTAGTGATATCTTATGATGTTTCTTTTTCTGTGTGACTTATTTCAGTTAGAATCATCATACCTGAATCCACTCATTGTGCTGCTAAGGGCCTGATGACATAGATTGCATTGCTGAGTGATATTGCTTTGTAAGTAAATACCACAAGTTCTTTATCCATTTTTCACTTTCTGCGATGTTGAACTTGTACTGTAAAGGAGTTTCTTGTAAACAGAGCCGTTCCAAACTATGGGGTGGCTGTGTCTTTTTGATTTTAATTTCCCTAAGCTATAGGACCATAAGTGGAAGTGCCCTAGGCTCTGTTGCTTTGTTTTTTAGATGTTTCAGGAAACACCATACACTTCTCCCGAGTGTCTGTTGGCAATTTACATCCCGCCCATCAGCATAACAAGGCTCCCAGTTCTCCATGGCCTGTCCTGCCTTTCTGGATTTTACACTTTTTTCAGATGGCCCTTTTGACCGGGGGGAAGTGAGACTTCATTGTAGTGCAGATTTCCTTTGCAAGCTTGCTTGGTTGGCCAAAAAGTGCGTATGCGTTTTTTCCTAAATATATTGGAAAAAACGCATACGCCCTTTTTGGCCAAGTGCATCATTGTGGACGTTCTGCCTCTTTTCCTATGCTTTCAATGCAATTCCAGTCTACCTCCTGAAATCGGTTTCCTGCAATTCTGCCCCGCTTTCAAGTCCTCTTGGCAGCCTTAATTCAGTCTATTTTTGGACGATAGCTGTCATTTATAACTCTGCAGGTTTGTGAATTACAGTGCCCCTGAGCTCCTTTCTTCAACTCGCTTTCTTGTGACCTGGCCGCAACACCGCAGGATGTCTTCAGGCCCTAATCTGGTTCCGGCATGGCACGCTGTGCCTTTAGTTAATTCCTCTTCCTGGTGGGAAATGAGAGTTAAATTTGCCCGTTCAGACACCTCCAGCTAGTCTCTCATTGGTTCTCGCTATTCCTGTTCATCTTCCACAGAAATTGCAATATGGGCCAAACAGGAGGTTAAAGGCGCTGACTCTCCAAGTGGGGAGAGTGTTAGTAAAGCGTCTGGAATGTTGCACCCGAGTACCAGGGTATGAAAACTGAGACATATTTGAACACGTTTCCCGATCACATGGTTGATCATACTCTAGGTTCCACATGCATGTTTTAGCTGAAGGAAGAATACCTTATACCTGGGTAGTTGTAACCCGTGGAATGGGTACCATGCAATATGACTTCAAACGGTCTTCATTTGCTCACCGAACCTCTCCAATCCTATCACTGCTGTGTTTATGCCCCTGTACACATGCTTGATTCTCTTTCGGAGACATAGCAATCCATAGGTTTTAAGATACTTACTAGTCAGGTACATTCTTAGGCGTTTAATATGGGGTGTTGAGTCCATTTCGTTGAGCAAGGAGTAGTTCTTGTCTATTCCATATTTGGCTTAAGGAACTTTATATGTGCTCATTTCAATCTCTGGTTTTATGCAGCACCCCAACTCACCTTTCCCCTTAAGCAAGCATAAGTTGGTTTTCTAAATTTGAGACCCTGTTCTGTTTTGAAATTCAGTTCCTGTGTAGCCAAGTTTACATTCCGTGTATTAGTGATATCTTATGATGTTTCTTTTTCTGTGTGACTTATTTCAGTTAGAATCATCGTACCTGAATCCACTCATTATGCTGCTATGGGCCTGGTGACATAGATTTCATTGCTGAGTGATACTGCATTGTACGTAAGTACCACAAGTTCTTTATCCATTTTTCACTTTCTGTGATATTGAACTTGTACGGTAAACGAGGTTCTTGTAAACAGAGGCGTCCCAAGCTTTGGGGTGGCTGTGTCTTTTTGATTTTAATTTCCCTAAGCTATAGGACCATAAGTGGAAGTGCCCTAAGCTCTGCTGCTTTGTTTTTTAGATGTTTCAGGAAACACCATACACTTCTCCCGAGTGTCTGTTGGCAATTTACATCCCGCCCATCAGCATAACAAGGCTCCCAGTTCTCCATGGCCTGTCCTGCCTTTCTGGATTTTACACTTTTTTCAGATGGCCCTTTTGACTGGGGGGAAGTGAGACTTCATTGTAGTGCAGATTTCCTTTGCAAGCTTGCTTGGTTGGCCAAAAAGGGCGTATGCGTTTTTTCCTGAATATATTCAGGAAAGAACGCATACGCCCTTTTTGGCCAAGTGCATCATTGTGGACGTTCTGCCTCTTTTCCTATGCTTTCAATGCAATTCCAGTCTACCTCCTGAAATCGGTTTCCTGCAATTCTGCCCCGCTTTCAAGTCCTCTTGGCAGACTTACTTCAGTATATTTTTGGACGATAGCTGTCATTTATAACTCTGCAGGTTTGTGAATTACAGTGCCCCTGAGCTCCTTTCTTCAACTCGCTTTCTTGTGAGCTGGCCGCAACACCGCAGGATGGCTTCAGGCCCTAATCTGGTTCCAGCACGGCACGCTGAGCCTTTGGTTATTTCCTCTTTCTGGTGGGAAATGAGAGTTAAATTTGCCCGTCCAGACACCTCCAGCTAGTCTCTCATTGGTTCTCCCTATTCCTGTTCATCTTCCGCAGAAATTGCAAACTGGGCCAAACAGGAGGTTAAAGGGACTGACTCTCCAAGTGGGGAGAGTGTTAGTAAAGCGTCTGGAATGTTGCACCCGAGTACCAGGGTACGAAAACAGAGACATATTTGAACACGTCTCCAGATCACATGGTTGATCATACTCTAGGTTCCACATGCATGTTTTAGCTGAAGGAAGAATACCTTAAACCTGGGTAGTTGAAACCCGTGGAATGGGTACTATGCAATATGACTTCAAAGCGTCTTCATTTGCTCACCGAACCTGTCCAATTCTATCACTGCTGTGTTTATGGCCCTGTACACATGCTTGATTCTCTTTCGGAGACATAGCAATCCATAGGTTTTAAGATACTTACTAGTCAGGTACATTCTTAGGCATTTAATATGGGGTGTTGAGTCCATTTCGTTGAGCAAGGAGTAGCTCTTGTCTATTCCATATTTGGCTTAAGGAACTTTATCTGTGCTCATTTCAATCTCTGGTTTTATGCAGCACCCCAACTCACCTTTACCCTTAAGCAAGCATAAGTTGGTTTTCTAAATTTGAGACCCTTTTCTGTTCTGTAATTCAGTTCCTGTGTAGCCAAGTTTACATTCCATGTATTAGTGATATCTTATGATGTTTCTTTTTCTGTGTGACTTATTTCAGTTAGAATCATCGTACCTGAATCCACTCATTATGCTGCTACGGGCCTGATGACATAGATTTCATTGCTGAGTGATACTGCATTGTACGTAAGTACCACAAGTTCTTTATCCATTTTTAACTTTCTGTGATATTGAACTTGTACGGTAAACGAGGTTCTTGTAAACAGAGGCGTCCCAAACTTTGGGGTGGCTGTGTCTTTTTGATTTTAATTTCCCTAAGCTATAGGACCATAAGTGGAAGTGCCCTAGGCTCTGTTGCTTTGTTTTTTAGATGTTTCAGGAAACACCATACACTTCTCCCGAGTGTCTGTTGGCAATTTACATCCCGCCCATCAGCATAACAAGGCTCCCAGTTCTCCATGGCCTGTCCTGCCTTTCTGGATTTTACACTTTTTTCAGATGGCCCTTTTGACCAGGGGGAAGTGAGACTTCATTGTAGTGCAGATTTCCTTTGCAAGCTTGCTTGTTTGTGCAAAAAGGGCGTATGCGTTTTTTCCTGAATATGTTCAGGAAAAAACGCATACGCCCTTTTTGGCCAAGTGCATCATTGTGGACGTTCTGCCTCTTTTCCTATGCTTTCAATGCAATTCCAGTCTACCTCCTGAAATCCGTTTCCTGCAATTCTTCCCCGCTTTCAAGTCCTCTTGGCAGCCTTACTTCAGTATATTTTTGGACGATAGCTGTCATTTATAACTCTGCAGGTTTGTGCATTACAGTGCCCCTGAGCTCCTATCTTCAACTCGCTTTCTTCTGACCCGGCCTCAACACCGCAGGATGGCTTCAGGCCCTAATCTGGTTCTGGCACGGCACGCTGAGCCTTTGGTTAATTCCTCTTTCTGGTGGGAAATGAGAGTTAAATTTGCCCGTCCAGACACCTCCAGCTAGCCTCTCATTGGTTCTCACTATTCCTGTTCATCTTCCGCAGAAATTGCAAACTGGGCCAAACAGGAGGTTAAAGGGACTGACTCTCCAAGTCGGGAGAGTGTTAGTAAAGCGTCTGGAATGTTGCACCCGAGTACCAGGGGAGGAAAACTGAGACATATTTGAACACGTCTCCCGTTCCCATGGTTGATCATACTCTGGGTTCCACATGCATGTTTTAGCTGAAGGAAGAATACCTTAAAACTGGAGAGTTGAAACCCGTGGAATGGGTACCATGCAATATGACTTCAAAGGGTCTTCATTTGCTCACGAACCTCTCCAATCCTATCACTGCTGCGTTTATGCCCCTGTACACATGCTTGATTCTCTTTCGGAGACATAGCAATCCATAGGTTTTAAGATACTTACTAGTCAGGTGCATTCTTAGGCGTTTAATATGGGGTTTTGTGTCCATTTCGTTGAGCTAGGAGTAGCTCTTGTCTATTCCATATTTGGCTTAAGGAACTTTATCTGTGCTCATTTCAATCTCTGGTTTTATGCAGCACCCCAACTCACCTTCCCCTTAAGCAAGCATAAGTTGGTTTTCTAAATTTGAGACCCTGTTCTGTTTTGGAATGCAGTTCCTGTGTAGCCAAGTTTACATTCTGTGTATTACTGATATCTTATGATGTTTCTTTTTCTGTGTGACTTATTTCAGTTAGAATCATCGTACCTGAATCCACTCATTATGCTGCTACGGGCCTGATGACATAGATTTCATTGCTGAGTGATACTGCATTGTACGTAAGTACCACAAGTTCTTTATCCATTTTTCACTTTCTGTGATATTGAACTTGTACGGTAAACGAGGTTCTTGTAAACGGAGGCGTCCCAAACTTTGGGGTGGCTGTGTCTTTTTGATTTTAATTTCCCTAAGCTATAGGACCATAAGAAGAAGTGCCCTAGGCTCTGTTGCTTTGTTTTTAGATGTTTCAGGAAACACCATAAGCTTCTCCCAAGTGGTTGTTGGCAATTTACATCCCGCCCATCAGCATAACAAGGCTCCCAGTTCTCCATGGCCTGTCCTGCCTTTCTGGATTTTACACTTTTTTCAGATGGCCCTTTTGACCGGGGGGAAGTGAGACTTCATTGTAGTGCAGATTTCCTTTGCAAGCTTGCTTGGTTGGCCAAAAAGGGCGTATGCGTTTTTTCCTGAATATATTCAGGAAAAAACGCATACGCCCTTTTTGGCCAAGTGCATCATTGTGGACGTTCTGCCTCTTTTCCTATGCTTTCAATGCAATTCCAGTCTACCTCCTGAAATCGGTTTCCTGTAATTCTGCCCCGCTTTCAAGTCCTCTTGGCAGCCTTACTTCAGTCTATTTTTGGACGATAGCTGTCATTTATAACTCTGCAGGTTTGTGAATTACAGTGCCCCTGAGCTCCTTTCTTCAACTCGCTTTCTTGTGACCTGGCCGCAACACCGCAGGATGGCTTCAGACCCTAATCTGGTTCCGGCACGGCACGCTGAGCTTTTGGTTAATTCCTCTTCCTGGTGGGAAATGAGAGTTAAATTTGCCCGTCCAGACACCTCCAGCTAGCCTGTCATTGGTTCTCGCTATTCCTGTTCATCTTCCGCAGAAATTGCAAACTGGGCCAAACAGGAGGTTAAAGGGACTGACTCTCCAAGTGGGGAGAGTGTTAGTAAAGCGTCTGGAATGTTGCACCCGAGTACCAGTGTATGAAAACTGAGACATATTTGAACACGTCTCCCAATCACATGGTTGATCATACTCTAGGTTCCACATGCATGTTTTAGCTGAAGGAACAATACCTTACACCTTGGTAGTTGAAACCCGTGGAATGGGTACCATGCAATATGACTTCAAAGGGTCTTCATTTGCTCACGAACCTCTCCAATCCTATCACTGCTGCATTTATGCCCCTGTACACATGCTTGATTCTCTTTCGGAGACATAGCAATCCATAGGTTTTAAGATACTTACTAGTCAGGTACATTCTTAGGCGTTTAATATGCGGTGTTGAGTCCATTTCGTTGAGCAAGGAGTAGCTCTTGTCTATTCCATATTTGGCTTAAGGAACTTTATCTGTGCTCATTTCAATCTCTGGTTTTATGCAGCACCCCAACTCACCTTTCCCCTTAAGCAAGCATAAGTTGGTTTTCTAAATTTGAGACCCTGTTCTGTTCTGTAATTCAGTTCCTGTGTAGCCAAGTTTACATTCCGTGTATTACTGATATCTTATGATGTTTCTTTTTCTGTGTGACTTATTTCAGTTAGAATCATCATACCTGAATCCACTCATTGTGCTGCTAAGGGCCTGATGACACAGATTTCATTGCTGAGTGATATTGCTTTGTAAGTAAATACCACAACTTCTTTATCCATTTTTCACTTTCTGCGATGTTGAACTTGTACTGTAAACGAGTTTCTTGTAAACAGAGCCGTTCCAAACTTTGGGGTGGCTGTGTCTTTTTGATTTTAATTTCCCTAAGCTATAGGACCATAAGTGGAAGTGCCCTAGGCTCTGTTGCTTTGTTTTTTAGATGTTTCAGGAAACACCATACACTTCTCCCGAGTGTCTGTTGGCAATTTACATCCCACCCATCAGCATAACAAGGCTCCCAGTTCTCCATGGCCTGTCCTACCTTTCTGGATTTTACACTTTTTTCAGATGGCCCTTTTGACCGGGGGGAAGTGAGACTTCATTGTAGTGCAGATTTCCTTTGCAAGCTTGCTTGGTTGGCGAAAAAGGGCGTATGCGTTTTTTCCTGAATATATTCAGGAAAAAACGCATACGCCCTTTTTGGCCAAGTGCATCATTGTGGACGTTCTGCCTCTTTTCCTATGCTTTCAATGCAATTCCAGTCTACCTCCTGAAATCGGTTTCCTGCAATTCTGCCCGCTTTCAAGTCCTCTTGGCAGCCTTACTTCAGTCTATTTTTGGACGATAGCTGTCATTTATAACTCTGCAGGTTTGTGAATTACAGTGCCCCTGAGCTCCTTTCTTCAACTCGCTTTCTTTTGAGCTGGCCGCAACACCGCAGGATGGCTTCAGGCCCTAATCTGGTTCCGGTACGGCACGCTGAGCCTTTGGTTATTTCCTCTTCCTGGTGGGAAATGAGAGTTAAATTTGCCCGTCCAGACACCTCCAGCTAGCCTCTCATTGGTTCTCGCTATTCCTGTTCATCTTCCGCAGAAATTGCAAACTGTGCCAAACAGGAGGTTAAAGGCGCTGACTCTCCAAGTGGGGAGAGTGTTAGTAAAGCGTCTGGAATGTTGCACCCGAGTACCAGGGGAGGAAAACTGAGACATATTTGAACACCTCTCCCGTTCACACGGTTGATCATACTCTGGGTTCCACATGCATGTATTAGCTGAAGGAAGAATACCTTAAACCTGGAGAGTTGAGACCCGTGGAATGGGTACCATGCAATATGACTTCAAAGGGTCTTCATTTGCTCACCGAACTTCTGAAACCCTATCACTGCTGCGTTTATGCCCCTGTACACACGCTTGATTCTCTTTTGGAGACATAGCAATCCATAGGTTTTAAGATACTTATTAGTCAGGTACATTCTTAGGCGTTTAATATGGGGTGTTGAGTCCATTTCGTTGAGCAAGGAGTAGCTCTTGTCTATTCCATATTTGGCTTAAGGAACTTTATCTGTGCTCATTTCAATCTCTGGTTTTATGCAGCACCCCAACTCACCTTTCCCCTTAAGCAAGCATAAGTTGGTTTTCTAAATTTGAGACCCTGTTCTGTTTTGAAATTCAGTTCCTGTGTAGCCAAGTTTACATTCCGTGTATTAGTGATATCTTATGATGTTTCTTTTTCTGTGTGACTTATTTCAGTTAGAATCATCGTACCTGAATCCACTCATTGTGCTGCTAAGGGCCTGATGACATAGATTTCATTGCTGAGTGATACTGCATTGTACGTAAGAACCACAAGTTCTTTATCCATTTTTCACTTTCTGTGATATTGAACTTGTACGGTAAACGAGGTTCTTGTAAACAGAGCCGTTCCAAACTTTGGGGTGGCTGTGTCTTTTTCATTTTAATTTCCCTAAGCTATAGGACCATAAGTGGAAGTGCCCTAGGTTCTGTTGCTTTGTTTTTTAGTTGTTTCAGGAAACACCATACACTTCTCCCAAGTGGTTCTTGGCAATTTACATCCCGCCCATCAGCATAACAAGGCTCCCAGTTCTCCATGGCCTGTCCTGCCTTTCTGGATTTTACACTTTTTTCAGATGGCCCTTTTGACCGGGGGGAAGTGAGACTTCATTGTAGTGCAGATTTCCTTTGCAAGCTTGCTTGGTTGGCCAAAAAGGGCGTATGCGTTTTTTCCTGAATATATTCAGGAAAAAACGCATACGCCCTTTTTGGCCAAGTGCATCATTGTGGACGTTCTGCCTCTTTTCCTATGCTTTCAATGCAATTCCAGTCTACCTCCTGAAATCGGTTTCCTGCAATTCTGCCCCGCTTTCAAGTCCTCTTGGCAGCCTTACTTCAGTCTATTTTTGGACGATAGCTGTCATTTATAACTCTGCAGGTTTGTGAATTACAGTGCCCCTGAGCTCCTTTCTTCAACTCGCTTTCTTTTGACCTGGCCGCAACACCGCAGGATGCCTTCAGGCCCTAATCTCGTTCTGGCACAGCATGATGAGCCTTTGGTTAATTCCTCTTCCTGGTGGGAAATGAGAGTTAAATTTGCCCGTCCAGACACCTCCAGCTAGCCTCTCATTGGTTCTCACTATTCCTGTTCATCTTCCGCAGAAATTGCAAACTGGGCCAAACAGGAGGTTAAAGGGACTGACTCTCCAAGTCGGGAGAGTGTTAGTAAAGCATCTGGAATGTTGCACCCGAGTACCAGGGGAGGAAAACTGAGACATATTTGAACACGTCTCCCGTTCACATGGTTGATCATACTCTGGGTTCCACATGCATGTTTTAGCTGAAGGAAGAATACCTGAAAACTGGAGAGTTGAAACCCGTGGAATGGGTACCATGCAATATGACTTCAAAGGGTCTTCATTTGCTCACCGAACCTCTCCAATCCTATTACTGCTGCGTTTATGCCCCTGTACACACGCTTGATTCTCTTTTGGAGACATAGCAATCCATAGGTTTTAAGATACTTACTAGCCATGTACATTCTTAGGCGTTTAATATGGGGTTTTGAGTCCATTTCGTTGAGCAAGGAGTAGCTCTTGTCTATTCCATATTTGGCTTAAGGAACTTTATCTGTGCTCATTTCAATCTCTGGTTTTATGCAGCACCCCAACTCACCTTTCCCCTTAAGCAAGCATAAGTTGGTTTTCTAAATTTGAGACCCTGTTCTGTTTTGGAATGCAGTTCCTGTGTAGCCAAGTTTACATTCCGTGTATTAGTGATATCTTATGATGTTTCTTTTTCTGTGTGACTTATTTCAGTTAGAATCATCATACCTGAATCCACTCATTGTGCTGCTAAGGGCCTGATGACACAGATTTCATTGCTGAGTGATATTGCTTTGTAAGTAAATACCACAACTTCTTTATCCATTTTTCACTTTCTGCGATGTTGAACTTGTACTGTAAACGAGGTTCTTGTAAACAGAGCCGTTCCAAACTTTGGGGTGGCTGTGTCTTTTTCATTTTAATTTCCCTAAGCTATAGGACCATAAGTGGAAGTGCCCTAGGTTCTGTTGCTTTGTTTTTTAGTTGTTTCAGGAAACACCATACACTTCTCCCAAGTGGTTCTTGGCAATTTACATCCCGCCCATCAGCATAACAAGGCTCCCAGTTCTCCATGGCCTGTCCTGCCTTTCTGGATTTTACACTTTTTTCAGATGGCCCTTTTGACCGGAGGGAAGTGAGACTTCATTGTAGTGCAGATTTCCTTTGCAAGCTTGCTTGGTTGGCCAAAAAGGGCGTATGCGTTTTTTCCTGAATATATTCAGGAAAAAACGCATACGCCCTTTTTGGCCAAGTGCATCATTGTGGACGTTCTGCCTCTTTTCCTATGCTTTCAATGCAATTCCAGTCTACCTCCTGAAATCGGTTTCCTGCAATTCTGCCCCGCTTTCAAGTCCTCTTGGCAGCCTTACTTCAGTCTATTTTTGGACGATAGCTGTCATTTATAACTCTGCAGGTTTGTGAATTACAGTGCCCCTGAGCTCCTTTCTTCAACTCGCTTTCTTGTGAGCTGGCCGCAACACCGCAGGATGCCTTCAGGCCCTAAACTGGTTCTGGCACAGCATGATGAGCCTTTGGTTAATTCCTCTTCCTGGTGGGAAATGAGAGTTAAATTTGCCCGTCCAGACACCTCCAGCTAGCCTCTCATTGGTTCTCGCTATTCCTGTTCATCTTCCGCAGAAATTGCAAACTGGGCCAAACAGGAGGTTAAAGGGACTGACTCTCCAAGTCGGGAGAGTGTTAGTAAAGCGTCTGGAATGTTGCACCCGAGTACCAGGGGAGGAAAACTGAGACATATTTGAACACGTCTCCCGTTCACATGGTTGATCATACTCTGGGTTCCACATGCATGTTTTAGCTGAAGGAAGAATACCTTAAAACTGGAGAGTTGAAACCCGTGGAATGGGTACCATGCAATATGACTTCAAAGGGTCTTCATTTGCTCACGAACCTCTCCAATCCTATCACTGCTGCGTTTATGCCCCTGTACACATGCTTGATTCTCTTTCGGAGACATAGCAATCCATAGGTTTTAAGATACTTACTAGTCAGGTGCATTCTTTGGCGTTTAATATGGGGTTTTGTGTCCATTTCGTTGAGCTAGGAGTAGCTCTTGTCTATTCCATATTTGGCTTAAGGAACTTTATCTGTGCTCATTTCAATCTCTGGTTTTATGCAGCACCCCAACTCACCTTTCCCCTTAAGCAAGCATAAGTTGGTTTTCTAAATTTGAGACCCTGTTCTGTTTTGGAATGCAGTTCCTGTGTAGCCAAGTTTACATTCCGTGTATTAGTGATATCTTATGATGTTTCTTTTTCTGTGTGACTTATTTCAGTTAGAATCATCGTACCTGAATCCACTCATTATGCTGCTACGGGCCTGATGACGTAGATTTCATTGCTGAGTGATACTGCATTGTAGGTAAGTACCACAAGTTCTTTATCCATTTTTCACTTTCTGTGATATTGAACTTGTACGGTAAACGAGGTTCTTGTAAACGGAGGCGTCCCAAACTTTGGGGTGGCTGTGTCTTTTTGATTTTAATTTCCCTAAGCTATAGGACCATAAGCAGAAGTGCCCTAGGCTCTGTTGCTTTGTTTTTAGATGTTTCAGGAAACACCATACGCTTCTCCCAAGTGGTTGTTGGCAATTTACATCCCGCCCATCAGCATAACAAGGCTCCCAGTTCTCCATGGCCTGTCCTGCCTTTCTGGATTTTACACTTTTTTCAGATGGCCCTTTTGACCGGGGGGGAAGTGAGACTTCATTGTAGTGCAGATTTCCTTTGCAAGCTTGCTTGGTTGGCCAAAAAGGGCGTATGCGTTTTTTCCTGAATATATTCAGGAAAAAACGCATACGCCCTTTTTGGCCAAGTGCATCATTGTGGACGTTCTGCCTCTTTTCCTATGCTTTCAATGCAATTCCAGTCTACCTCCTGAAATCGGTTTCCTGCAATTCTGCCCCGCTTTCAAGTCCTCTTGGCAGCCTTACTTCAGTCTATTTTTGGACGATAGCTGTCATTTATAACTCTGCAGGTTTGTGAATTACAGTGCCCCTGAGCTCCTTTCTTCAACTCGCTTTCTTGTGACCTGGCCGCAACACCGCAGGATGGCTTCAGGCCCTAATCTGGTTCCGGCACGGCACGCTGAGCCTTTGGTTAATTCCTCTTCCTGGTGGGAAATGAGAGTTAAATTTGCCCGTCCTGACACCTCCAGCTAGCCTCTCATTGGTTCTCGCTATTCCTGTTCATCTTCCGCAGAAATTGCAAACTGTGCCAAACAGGAGGTTAAAGGCGCTGACTCTCCAAGTGGGGAGAGTGTTAGTAAAGCGTCTGGAATGTTGCACCCGAGTACCAGGGTACGAAAACTGAGACATATTTGAACACGTCTCCCGATCACATGGATGATCATACTCTGGGTTCCACATGCATGTTTTAGCTGAAGGAAGAATACCTAAAACCTGGGTAGTTGAAACCCGTGGAATGGGTACCATGCAATATGACTTCAAAGGGTCTTCATTTGCTCACCAAACATCTCCAATCCTATCACTGCTGCGTTTATGCCCTGTACACATGCTTGATTCTCTTTCGGAGACATAGCAATCCATAGGTTTTAAGATACTTACTAGTCAGGTACATTCTTAGGCGTTTAATATGCGGTGTTGAGTCCATTTCGTTGAGCTAGGAGTAGCTCTTGTCTATTCCATATTTGGCTTAAGGAACTTTATCTGTGCTCATTTCAATCTCTGGTTTTATGCAGCACCCCACCTCACCTTTACCCTTAAGCAAGCATAAGTTGGTTTTCTAAATTTGAGAACCTGTTGTGTTCTGTAATTCAGTTCCTGTGTAGCCAAGTTTACATTCCGTGTATTACTGATATCTTATGATGTTTCTTTTTCTGTGTGACTTATTTCAGTTAGAATCATCGTACCTGAATCCACTCATTATGCTGCTACGGGCCTGATGACATAGATTTCATTGCTGAGTGATACTGCATTGTACGTAAGTACCACAAGTTCTTTATCCATTTTTCACTTTCTGTGATATTGAACTTGTACGGTAAACGAGGTTCTTGTAAACAGAGGCGTCCCAAACTTTGGGGTGGCTGTGTCTTTTTGATTTTAATTTCCCTAAGCTATAGGACCATAAGTGGAAGTGCCCTAGGCTCTGTTGCTTTGTTTTTTAGATGTTTCAGGAAACACCATACACTTCTCCCGAGTGTCTGTTGGCAATTTACATCCCGCCCATCAGCATAACAAGGCTCCCAGTTCTCCATGGCCTGTCCTGCCTTTCTGGATTTTACACTTTTTTCAGATGGCCCTTTTGACCGGGGGGAAGTGAGACTTCATTGTAGTGCAGATTTCCTTTGCAAGTTTGCTTGGTTGGCCAAAAAGGGCGTATGCGTTTTTTCCTGAATATATTCAGGAAAAAACGCATACGCCCTTTTTGGCCAAGTGCATCATTGTGGACGTTCTGCCTCTTTTCCTATGCTTTCAATGCAATTCCAGTCTACCTCCTGAAATCGGTTTCCTGCAATTCTGCCCCGCATTCAAGTCCTCTTGGCAGCCTTACTTCAGTCTATTTTTGGACGATAGCTGTCATTTATAACTCTGCAGGTTTGTGAATTACAGTGCCCCTGAGCTCCTTTCTTCAACTCGCTTTCTTGTGACCTGGCCGCAACACCGCAGGATGGCTTCAGGCCCTAATCTGGTTCCGGCCCGGCATGCTGAGCCTTTGGTTAATTCCTCTTCCTGGTGGGAAATGAGAGTTAAATTTGCCCGTCCAGACACCTCCAGCTAGCCTCTCATTGGTTCTCACTATTCCTGTTCATCTTCCACAGAAATTGCAAACTGGGCCAAACAGGAGGTTAAAGGGACTGACTCTCCAAGTCGGGAGAGTGTTAGTAAAGCATCTGGAATGTTGCACCCGAGTACCAGGGGAGGAAAACTGAGACATATTTGAACACGTCTCCCGTTCACATGGTTGATCATACTCTGGGTTCCACATGCATGTTTTAGCTGAAGGAAGAATACCTTACACCTGGGTAGTTGAAACCCGTGGAATGGGTACCATGCAATATGACTTCAAAGGGTCTTCATTTGCTCACCGAACCTCTCCAATCCTATTACTGCTGCGTTTATGCCCCTGTACACACGCTTGATTCTCTTTTGGAGACATAGCAATCCATAGGTTTTAAGATACTTACTAGTCATGTACATTCTTAGGCGTTTAATATGGGGTTTTGAGTCCATTTCGTTGAGCAAGGAGTAGCTCTTGTCTATTCCATATTTGGCTTAAGGAACTTTATCTGTGCTCATTTCAATCTCTGGTTTTATGCAGCACCCCAATTCACCTTTCCCCTTAAGCAAGCATAAGTTGGTTTTCTAAATTTGAGACCCTGTTCTGTTTTGGAATGCAGTTCCTGTGTAGCCAAGTTTACATTCCGTGTATTAGTGATATCTTATGATGTTTCTTTTTCTGTGTGACTTATTTCAGTTAGAATCATCATACCTGAATCCACTCATTGTGCTGCTAAGGGCCTGATGACACAGATTTCATTGCTGAGTGATATTGCTTTGTAAGTAAATACCACAACTTCTTTATCCATTTTTCACTTTCTGCGATGTTGAACTTGTACTGTAAACGAGGTTCTTGTAAACAGAGCCGTTCCAAACTTTGGGGTGGCTGTGTCTTTTTCATTTTAATTTCCCTAAGCTATAGGACCATAAGTGGAAGTGCCCTAGGTTCTGTTGCTTTGTTTTTTAGTTGTTTCAGGAAACACCATACACTTCTCCCAAGTGGTTCTTGGCAATTTACATCCCGCCCATCAGCATAACAAGGCTCCCAGTTCTCCATGGCCTGTCCTGCCTTTCTGGATTTTACACTTTTTTCAGATGGCCCTTTTGACCTGGGGGAAGTGAGACTTCATTGTAGTGCAGATTTCCTTTGCAAGCTTGCTTGGTTGGCCAAAAAGGGCGTATGCGTTTTTTCCTGAATATATTCAGGAAAAAACGCATACGCCCTTTTTGGCCAAGTGCATCATTGTGGACGTTCTGCCTCTTTTCCTATGCTTTCAATGCAATTCCAGTCTACCTCCTGAAATCGGTTTCCTGCAATTCTGCCCCGCATTCAAGTCCTCTTGGCAGCCTTACTTCAGTCTATTTTTGGACGATAGCTGTCATTTATAACTCTGCAGGTTTGTGAATTACAGTGCCCCTGAGCTCCTTTCTTCAACTCGCTTTCTTGTGACCTGGCCGCAACACCGCAGGATGCCTTCAGGCCCTAAACTGGTTCTGGCACGGCATGATGAGCCTTTGGTTAATTCCTCTTCCTGGTGGGAAATGAGAGTTAAATTTGCCCGTCCAGACACCTCCAGCTAGCCTCTCATTGGTTCTCGCTATTCCTGTTCATCTTCCGCAGAAATTGCAAACTGGGCCAAACAGGAGGTTAAAGGGACTGACTCTCCAAGTCGGGAGAGTGTTAGTAAAGCGTCTGGAATGTTGCACCCGAGTACCAGGGGAGGAAAACTGAGACATATTTGAACACGTCTCCCGTTCACATGGTTGATCATACTCTGGGTTCCACATGCATATTTTAGCTGAAGGAAGAATACCTTAAAACTGGAGAGTTGAAACCCGTGTAATGGGTACCATGCAATATGACTTCAAAGGGTCTTCATTTGCTCACGAACCTCTCCAATCCTATCACTGCTGCGTTTATGCCCCTGTACACATGCTTGATTCTCTTTCGGAGACATAGCAATCCATAGGTTTTAAGATACTTACTAGTCAGGTGCATTCTTAGGCGTTTAATATGGGGTTTTGTGTCCATTTCGTTGAGCTAGGAGTAGCTCTTGTCTATTCCATATTTGGCTTAAGGAACTTTATCTGTGCTCATTTCAATCTCTGGTTTTATGCAGCACCCCAACTCACCTTTCCCCTTAAGCAAGCATAAGTTGGTTTTCTAAATTTGAGACCCTGTTCTGTTTTGGAATGCAGTTCCTGTGTAGCCAAGTTTACATTCCATGTATTAGTGATATCTTATGATGTTTCTTTTTCTGTGTGACTTATTTCAGTTAGAATCATCGTACCTGAATCCACTCATTATGCTGCTACGGGCCTGATGACATAGATTTCATTGCTGAGTGATACTGCATTGTACGTAAGTACCACAAGTTCTTTATCCATTTTTCACTTTCTGTGATATTGAACTTGTACGGTAAACGAGGTTCTTGTAAACGGAGGCGTCCCAAACTTTGGGGTGGCTGTGTCTTTTTCATTTTAATTTCCCTAAGCTATAGGACCATAAGCAGAAGTGCCCTAGGCTCTGTTGCTTTGTTTTTAGATGTTTCAGGAAACACCATACGCTTCTCCCAAGTGGTTGTTGGCAATTTACATCCCGCCCATCAGCATAACAAGGCTCCCAGTTCTCCATGGCCTGTCCTGCCTTTCTGGATTTTACACTTTTTTCAGATGGCCCTTTTGACCGGGGGGAAGTGAGACTTCATTGTAGTGCAGATTTCCTTTGCAAGCTTGCTTGGTTGGCCAAAAAGGGCGTATGCGTTTTTTCCTGAATATATTCAGGAAAAAACGCATACGCACTTTTTGGCCAAGTGCATCATTGTGGACGTTCTGCCTCTTTTCCTATGCTTTCAATGCAATTCCAGTCTACCTCCTGAAATCGGTTTCCTGCAATTCTGCCCCGCTTTCAAGTCCTCTTGGCAGCCTTACTTCAGTCTATTTTTGGACGATAGCTGTCATTTATAACTCTGCAGGTTTGTGAATTACAGTGCCCCTGAGCTCCTTTCTTCAACTCGCTTTCTTGTGACCTGGCCGCAACACCGCAGGATGGCTTCAGGCCCTAATCTGGTTCCGGCACGGCACGCTGAGCCTTTGGTTAATTCCTCTTCCTGGTGGGAAATGAGAGTTAAATTTGCCCGTCCAGACACCTCCAGCTAACCTCTCATTGGTTCTCGCTATTCCTGTTCATCTTCCGCAGAAATTGCAAACTGGGCCAAACAGGAGGTTAAAGGGACTGACTCTCCAAGTCTGGAGAGTGTTAGTAAAGCGTCTGGAATGTTGCACCCGAGTACCAGGGTACGAAAACTGAGACATATTTGAACACGTCTCCCAATCACATGGTTGATCATACTCTAGGTTCCACATGCATGTTTTAGCTGAAGGAACAATACCTTACACCTGGGTAGTTGAAACCCGTGGAATGGGTACCATGCAATATGACTTCAAAGGGTCTTCATTTGCTCACCGAACCTCTCCAATCCTATTACTGCTGCGTTTATGCCCCTGTACACACGCTTGATTCTCTTTTGGAGACATAGCAATCCATAGGTTTTAAGATACTTACTAGTCATGTACATTCTTAGGCGTTTAATATGGGGTTTTGAGTCCATTTCGTTGAGCAAGGAGTAGCTCTTGTCTATTCCATATTTGGCTTAAGGAACTTTATCTGTGCTCATTTCAATCTCTGGTTTTATGCTGCACCCCAACTCACCTTTCCCCTTAAGCAAGCATAAGTTGGTTTTCTAAATTTGAGACCCTGTTCTGTTTTGGAATGCAGTTCCTGTGTAGCCAAGTTTACATTCCGTGTATTAGTGATATCTTATGATGTTTCTTTTTCTGTGTGACTTATTTCAGTTAGAATCATCATACCTGAATCCACTCATTGTGCTGCTAAGGGCCTGATGACACAGATTTCATTGCTGAGTGATATTGCTTTGTAAGTAAATACCACAACTTCTTTATCCATTTTTCACTTTCTGCGATGTTGAACTTGTACTGTAAACGAGGTTCTTGTAAACAGAGCCGTTCCAAACTTTGGGGTGGCTGTGTCTTTTTCATTTTAATTTCCCTAAGCTATAGGACCATAAGTGGAAGTGCCCTAGGTTCTGTTGCTTTGTTTTTTAGTTGTTTCAGGAAACACCATACACTTCTCCCAAGTGGTTCTTGGCAATTTACATCCCGCCCATCAGCATAACAAGGCTCCCAGTTCTCCATGGCCTGTCCTGCCTTTCTGGATTTTACACTTTTTTCAGATGGCCCTTTTGACCGGGGGGAAGTGAGACTTCATTGTAGTGCAGATTTCCTTTGCAAGCTTGCTTGGTTGGCCAAAAAGGGCGTATGCGTTTTTTCCTGAATATATTCAGGAAAAAACGCATACGCCCTTTTTGGCCAAGTGCATCATTGTGGACGTTCTGCCTCTTTTCCTATGCTTTCAATGCAATTCCAGTCTACCTCCTGAAATCGGTTTCCTGCAATTCTGCCCCGCTTTCAAGTCCTCTTGGCAGCCTTACTTCAGTCTATTTTTGGACGATAGCTGTCATTTATAACTCTGCAGGTTTGTGAATTACAGTGCCCCTGAGCTCCTTTCTTCAACTCGCTTTCTTGTGACCTGGCCGCAACACCGCAGGATGGCTTCAGGCCCTAATCTGGTTCCGGCACGGCACGCTGAGCCTTTGGTTAATTCCTCTTCCTGGTGGGAAATGAGAGTTAAATTTGCCCGTCCAGACACCTCCAGCTAGCCTCTCATTGGTTCTCGCTATTCCTGTTCATCTTCCGCAGAAATTGCAAACTGGGCCAAACAGGAGGTTAAAGGGACTGACTCTCCAAGTCGGGAGAGTGTTAGTAAAGCGTCTGGAATGTTGCACCCGAGTACCAGGGTACGAAAACTGAGACATATTTGAACACGTCTCCCAATCACATGGTTGATCATACTCTAGGTTCCACATGCATGTTTTAGCTGAAGGAACAATACCTTAAACCTGGAGAGTTGAGACCCGTGTAATGGGTACAATGCAATATGACTTCAAAGGGTCTTCATTTGCTCACGAACCTCTCCAATCCTATCACTGCTGCATTTATGCCCCTGTACACATGCTTGATTCTCTTTCGGAGACATAGCAATCCATAGGTTTTAAGATACTTACTAGTCAGGTACATTCTTAGGCGTTTAATATGCGGTGTTGAGTCCATTTCGTTGAGCAAGGAGTAGCTCTTGTCTATTCCATATTTGGCTTAAGGAACTTTATCTGTGCTCATTTCAATCTCTGGTTTTATGCAGCACCCCAACTCACCTTTCCCCTTAAGCAAGCATAAGTTGGTTTTCTAAATTTGAGACCCTGTTCTGTTCTGTAATTCAGTTCCTGTGTAGCCAAGTTTACATTCCATGTATTACTGATATCTTATGATGTTTCTTTTTCTGTGTGACTTATTTCAGTTAGAATCATCATACCTGAATCCACTCATTGTGCTGCTAAGGGCCTGATGACACAGATTTCATTGCTGAGTGATATTGCTTTGTAAGTAAATACCACAACTTCTTTATCCATTTTTCACTTTCTGCGATGTTGAACTTGTACTGTAAACGAGTTTCTTGTAAACAGAGCCGTTCCAAACTTTGGGGTGGCTGTGTCTTTTTGATTTTAATTTCCCTAAGCTATAGGACCATAAGTGGAAGTGCCCTAGGCTCTGTTGCTTTGTTTTTTAGATGTTTCAGGAAACACCATACACTTCTCCCAAGTGTCTGTTGGCAATTTACATCCCGCCCATCAGCATAACAAGGCTCCCAGTTCTCCATGGCCTGTCCTGCCTTTCTGGATTTTACACTTTTTTCAGATGGCCCTTTTGACCGGGGGGAAGTGAGACTTCATTGTAGTGCAGATTTCCTTTACAAGTTTGCTTGGTTGGCCAAAAAGGGCGTATGCGTTTTTTCCTGAATATATTCAGGAAAAAACGCATACGCCCTTTTTGGCCAAGTGCATCATTGTGGACGTTCTGCCTCTTTTCCTATGCTTTCAATGCAATTCCAGTCTACCTCCTGAAATCGGTTTCCTGCAATTCTGCCCCGCTTTCAAGTCCTCTTGGCAGCTTTACTTCAGTCTATTTTTGGACGATAGCTGTCATTTATAACTCTGCAGGTTTGTGAATTACAGTGCCCCTGAGCTCCTTTCTTCAACTCGCTTTCTTGTGACCTGGCCGCAACACCGCAGGATGTCTTCAGGCCCTAATCTGGTTCCGGCACGGCACGCTGAGCCTTTGGTTAATTCCTCTTCCTGGTGGGAAATGAGAGTTAAATTTGCCCATCCAGACACCTCCAGCTAGTCTCTCATTGGTTCTCGCTATTCCTGTTCATCTTCCACAGAAACTGCAAACTGGGCCAAACAGGAGGTTAAAGGGACTGACTCTCCAAGTCGGGAGAGTGTTAGTAAAGCGTCTGGAATGTTGCACCCGAGTACCAGGGGAGGATAACTGAGACATATTTGAACACGTCTCCCGTTCACATGGTTGATCATACTCTGGGTTCCACATGCATGTTTTAGCTGAAGGAAGAATACCTTAAACCTGGAGAGTTGAGACCCGTGTAATGGGTACCATGCAATATGACTTCAAAGGGTCTTCATTTGCTCACCGAACCTCTCCAATCCTATCACTGCTGCGTTTATGCCCCTGTACACACGCTTGATTCTCTTTTGGAGACATAGCAATCCATAGGTTTTAAGATACTTACTAGTCAGGTACATTCTTAGGCGTTTAATATGGGGTGTTGAGTCCATTTCGTTGAGCAAGGAGTAGCTCTTGTCTATTCCATATTTGGCTTAAGGAACTTTATCTGTGTTCATTTCGATCTCTGGTTTTATGCAGCACCCCAACTCACCTTTCCCCTTAAGCAAGCATAAGTTGGTTTTCTAAATTTGAGACCCTGTTCTGTTTTGGAATGCAGTTCCTGTGTAGCCAAGTTTACATTCCGTGTATTAGTGATATCTTATGATGTTTCTTTTTCTGTGTGACTTATTTCAGTTAGAATCATCGTACCTGTATCCACTCATTATGCTGCTACGGGCCTGATGACATAGATTTCATTGCTGAGTGATACCGCATTGTACGTAAGTACCACAAGTTCTTTATCCATTTTTCACTTTCTGTGATATTGAACTTGTACGGTAAACGAGGTTCTTGTAAACGGAGGCGTCCCAAACTTTGGGATGGCTGTGTGTTTTTGATTTTAATTTCCCTAAGCTATAGGACCATAAGTGGAAGTGCCCTAGGCTCTGTTGCTTTGTTTTTTAGATGTTTCAGGAAACACCATACACTTCTCCCGAGTGGTTCTTGGCAATTTACATCCCGCCCATCAGCATAACAAGGCTCCCAGTCCTCCATGGCCTGTCCTGCCTTTCTGGATTTTACACTTTTTTCAGATGGCCCTTTTGACCGGGGGGAAGTGAGACTTCATTGTAGTGCAGATTTCCTTTGCAAGCTTGCTTGGTTGGCCAAAAAGGGCGTACGCGTTTTTTCCTGAATATATTCAGGAAAAAACGCATACGCCCTTTTTGGCCAAGTGCATCATTGTGGACGTTCTGCCTCTTTTCCTATGCTTTCAATGCAATTCCAGTCTACCTCCTGAAATCGGTTTCCTGCAATTCTGCCCCGCTTTCAAGTCCTCTTGGCAGCCTTACTTCAGTCTATTTTTGGACGATAGCTGTCATTTATAACTCTGCAGGTTTGTGAATTACAGTGCCCCTGAGCTCCTTTCTTCAACTCGCTTTCCTGTGACCTGGCCGCAACACCGCAGGATGCCTTCAGGCCCTAAACTGGTTCTGGCACAGCATGATGAGCCTTTGGTTAATTCCTCTTCCTGGTGGGAAATGAGAGTTAAATTTGCCCGTCCAGACACCTCCAGCTAGCCTCTCATTGGTTCTCGCTATTCCTGTTCATCTTCCGCAGAAATTGCAAACTGGGCCAAACAGGAGGTTAAAGGGACTGACTCTCCAAGTCGGGAGAGTGTTAGTAAAGCGTCTGGAATGTTGCACCCGAGTACCAGGGGAGGAAAACTGAGACATATTTGAACACGTCTCCCGTTCACATGGTTGATCATACTCTGGGTTCCACATGCTTGTTTTAGCTGAAGGAAGAATACCTTAAAACTGGAGAGTTGAAACCCGTGTAATGGGTACCATGCAATATGACTTCAAAGGGTCTTCATTTGCTCACGAACCTCTCAAATCCTATCACTGCTGCGTTTATGCCCCTGTACACATGCTTGATTCTCTTTCGGAGACATAGCAATCCATAGGTTTTAAGATACTTACTAGTCAGGTGCATTCTTAGGCGTTTAATATGGGGTTTTGTGTCCATTTCGTTGAGCTAGGAGTAGCTCTTGTCTATTCCATATTTGGCTTAAGGAACTTTATCTGTGCTCATTTCAATCTCTGGTTTTATGCAGCACCCCAACTCACCTTTCCCCTTAAGCAAGCATAAGTTGGTTTTCTAAATTTGAGACCCTGTTCTGTTTTGGAATGCAGTTCCTGTGTAGCCAAGTTTACATTCCGTGTATTAGTGATATCTTATGATGTTTCTTTTTCTGTGTGACTTATTTCAGTTAGAATCATCGTACCTGAATCCACTCATTATGCTGCTACGGGCCTGATGACATAGATTTCATTGCTGAGTGATACTGCATTGTACGTAAGTACCACAAGTTCTTTATCCATTTTTCACTTTCTGTGATATTGAACTTGTACGGTAAACGAGGTTCTTGTAAACGGAGGCGTCCCAAACTTTGGGATGGCTGTGTGTTTTTGATTTTAATTTCCCTAAGCTATAGGACCATAAGTGGAAGTGCCCTAGGCTCTGTTGCTTTGTTTTTTAGATGTTTCAGGAAACACCATACACTTCTCCCGAGTGGTTCTTGGCAATTTACATCCCGCCCATCAGCATAACAAGGCTCCCAGTCCTCCATGGCCTGTCCTGCCTTTCTGGATTTTACACTTTTTTCAGATGGCCCTTTTGACCGGGGGGAAGTGAGACTTCATTGTAGTGCAGATTTCCTTTGCAAGCTTGCTTGGTTGGCCAAAAAGGGCGTACGCGTTTTTTCCTGAATATATTCAGGAAAAAACGCATACGCCCTTTTTGGCCAAGTGCATCATTGTGGACGTTCTGCCTCTTTTCCTATGCTTTCAATGCAATTCCAGTCTACCTCCTGAAATCGGTTTCCTGCAATTCTGCCCCGCTTTCAAGTCCTCTTGGCAGCCTTACTTCAGTCTATTTTTGGACGATAGCTGTCATTTATAACTCTGCAGGTTTGTGAATTACAGTGCCCCTGAGCTCCTTTCTTCAACTCGCTTTCCTGTGACCTGGCCGCAACACCGCAGGATGCCTTCAGGCCCTAAACTGGTTCTGGCACAGCATGATGAGCCTTTGGTTAATTCCTCTTCCTGGTGGGAAATGAGAGTTAAATTTGCCCGTCCAGACACCTCCAGCTAGCCTCTCATTGGTTCTCGCTATTCCTGTTCATCTTCCGCAGAAATTGCAAACTGGGCCAAACAGGAGGTTAAAGGGACTGACTCTCCAAGTCGGGAGAGTGTTAGTAAAGCGTCTGGAATGTTGCACCCGAGTACCAGGGGAGGAAAACTGAGACATATTTGAACACGTCTCCCGTTCACATGGTTGATCATACTCTGGGTTCCACATGCTTGTTTTAGCTGAAGGAAGAATACCTTAAAACTGGAGAGTTGAAACCCGTGTAATGGGTACCATGCAATATGACTTCAAAGGGTCTTCATTTGCTCACGAACCTCTCAAATCCTATCACTGCTGCGTTTATGCCCCTGTACACATGCTTGATTCTCTTTCGGAGACATAGCAATCCATAGGTTTTAAGATACTTACTAGTCAGGTGCATTCTTAGGCGTTTAATATGGGGTTTTGTGTCCATTTCGTTGAGCTAGGAGTAGCTCTTGTCTATTCCATATTTGGCTTAAGGAACTTTATCTGTGCTCATTTCAATCTCTGGTTTTATGCAGCACCCCAACTCACCTTTCCCCTTAAGCAAGCATAAGTTGGTTTTCTAAATTTGAGACCCTGTTCTGTTTTGGAATGCAGTTCCTGTGTAGCCAAGTTTACATTCCGTGTATTAGTGATATCTTATGATGTTTCTTTTTCTGTGTGACTTATTTCAGTTAGAATCATCGTACCTGAATCCACTCATTATGCTGCTACGGGCCTGATGACATAGATTTCATTGCTGAGTGATACTGCATTGTACGTAAGTACCACAAGT
This sequence comes from Stenella coeruleoalba, assembly GCF_951394435.1. Taxonomy (NCBI): domain Eukaryota; kingdom Metazoa; phylum Chordata; class Mammalia; order Artiodactyla; family Delphinidae; genus Stenella; species Stenella coeruleoalba. Next base: position 99,675 of record NW_027646216.1, read on the forward strand.
TCTTTATCCATTTTTCACTTTCTGTGATATTGAACTTGTACGGTAAATGAGGTTCTTGTAAACGGAGGCGTCCCAAACTTTGGGGTGGCTGTGTCTTTTTGATTTTAATTTCCCTAAGCTATAGGACCATAAGTGGAAGTGCACTAGGCTCTGTTGCTTTGTTTTTTAGATGTTTCAGGAAACACCATACACTTCTCCGGAGTGGCGGTTGGCAATTTACATCCCGCCCATCAGCATAACAAGGCTCCCAGTTCTCCATGTCCTGTCCTGCCTTTCTGGATTTTACACTTTTTTCAGATGGCCCTTTTGACCGAGGGGAAGTGAGACTTCATTGTAGTGCAGATTTCCTTTGCAAGCTTGCTTGGTTGGCCAAAAAGGGCGTATGCGTTTTTTCCTGAATATATTTAGGAAAAAACGCATACGCCCTTTTTGGCCAAGTGCATCACTGTGGACGTTCTGCTTCTTTTCCTATGCTTTCAATGCAATTCCAGTCTACCTCCTGAAATCGGTTTCCAGCAATTCTGCCCCGCTTTCAAGTCCTCTTGGCAGCCTTACTTCAGTATATTTTTGGACGATAGCTGTCATTTATAACTCTGCAGGTTTGTGAATTACAGTGCCCCTGAGCTCCTTTCTTCAACTCGCTTTCTTTTGAGCTGGCCGCAACACCGCAGGATGGCTTCAGGCCCTAATCTGGTTCCGGTACGGCACGCTGAGCCTTTGGTTATTTCCTCTTCCTGGTGGGAAATGAGAGTTAAATTTGCCCGTCCAGACACCTCCAGCTAGCCTCTCATTGGTTCTCGCTATTCCTGTTCATCTTCCGCAGAAATTGCAAACTGGGCCAAACAGGAGGTTAAAGGGACTGACTCTCCAAGTCGGGAGAGTGTTAGTAAAGCGTCTGGAATGTTGCACCCGAGTACCAGGGGAGGAAAACTGAGACATATTTGAACACGTCTCCCGTTCACATGGTTGATCATACTCTGGGTTCCACATGCATGTTTTAGCTGAAGGAAGAATACCTTAAACCTGGAGAGTTGAGACCCGTGTAATGGGTACCATGCAATAAGACTTCAAAGGGTCTTCATTTGCTCACCGAACCTCTCCAATCCTGTCACTGCTGCGTTTATGCCCCTGTACACACGCTTGATTCTCTTTTGGAGACATAGCAATCCATAGGTTTTAAGATACTTACTAGTCAGGTACATTCTTAGGCGTTTAATATGGGGTGTTGAGTCCATTTCGTTGAGCAAGGAGTAGCTCTTGTCTATTCCATATTTGGCTTAAGGAACTTTATCTGTGCTCATTTCGATCTCTGGTTTTATGCAGCACCCCAACTCACCTTTCCCCTTAAGCAAGCATAAGTTGGTTTTCTAAATTTGAGACCCTGTTCTGTTTTGGAATGCAGTTCCTGTGTAGCCAAGTTTACATTCCGTGTATTAGTGATATCTTATGATGTTTCTTTTTCTGTGTGACTTATTTCAGTTAGAATCATCGTACCTGAATCCACTCATTATGCTGCTACGGGCCTGATGACATAGATTTCATTGCTGAGTGATACTGCATTGTACGTAAGTACCACAAGTTCTTTATCCATTTTTCACTTTCTGTGATATTGAACTTGTATGGTAAACGAGGTTCTTGTAAACGGAGGCGTCCCAAACTTTGGGATGGCTGTGTGTTTTTGATTTTAATTTCCCTAAGCTATAGGACCATAAGTGGAAGTGCCCTAGGCTCTGTTGCTTTGTTTTTTAGATGTTTCAGGAAACACCATACACTTCTCCTGAGTGTCTGTTGGCAATTTACATCTTGCCCATCAGCATAACAAGGCTCCCAGTTCTCAATGGCCTGTTGCCTTTCTGGATTTTACACTTTTTTCAGATGGCCCTTTTGACCGGGGGGAAGTGAGACTTCATTGTAGTGCAGATTTCCTTTGCAAGCTTGCTTGGTTGGCCAAAAAGGGCGTATGCGTTTTTTCCTGAATATATTCAGGAAAAAACGCATACACCCTTTTTGGCCAAGTGCATCATTGTGGACGTTCTGCCTCTTTTCCTATGCTTTCAATGCAATTCCAGTCTACCTCCTGAAATCGGTTTCCTGCAATTCTGCCCTGCTTTCAAGTCCTCTTGGCAGCCTTACTTCAGTCTATTTTTGGACGATAGCTGTCATTTATAACTCTGCAGGTTTGTGAATTACAGTGCCCCTGAGCTCCTTTCTTCAACTCGCTTTCTTGTGACCTGGCCGCAACACCGCAGGATGTCTTCAGGCCCTAATCTGGTTCCGGCCCGGCATGCTGAGCCTTTGGTTAATTCCTCTTCCTGGTGGGAAATGAGAGTTAAATTTGCCCGTCCAGACACCTCCAGCTAGTCTCTCATTGGTTCTCGCTATTCCTGTTCATCTTCCGCAGAAATTGCAAACTGGGCCAAACAGGAGGTTAAAGGGACTGACTCTCCAATTCGGGAGAGTGTTAGTAAAGCGTCTGGAATGTTGCACCCGAGTACCAGGGTAGGAAAACTGAGACATATTTGAACACGTCTCCCGTTCACATGGTTGATCATACTCTGGGTTCCACATGCATATTTTAGCTGAAGGAAGAATACCTTAAAACTGGAGAGTTGAAACCCGTGGAATGGGTACCATGCAATATGACTTCAAAGGGTCTTCATTTGCTCACCGAACCTCTCCAATCCTATTACTGCTGCGTTTATGCCCCTGTACACACGCTTGATTCTCTTTTGGAGACATAGCAATCCATAGGTTTTAAGATACTTACTAGTCATGTACATTCTTAGGCGTTTAATATGGGGTTTTGAGTCCATTTCGTTGAGCAAGGAGTAGCTCTTGTCTATTCCATATTTGGCTTAAGGAACTTTATCTGTGCTCATTTCAATCTCTGGTTTTATGCAGCACCCCAACTCACCTGTCCCCTTAAGCAAGCATAAGTTGGTTTTCTAAATTTGAGACCCTGTTCTGTTTTGGAATGCAGTTCCTGTGTAGCCAAGTTTACATTCCGTGTATTAGTGATATCTTATGATGTTTCTTTTTCTGTGTGACTTATTTCAGTTAGAATCATCATACCTGAATCCACTCATTGTGCTGCTAAGGGCCTGATGACACAGATTTCATTGCTGAGTGATATTGCTTTGTAAGTAAATACCACAACTTCTTTATCCATTTTTCACTTTCTGCGATGTTGAACTTGTACTGTAAACGAGGTTCTTGTAAACAGAGCCGTTCCAAACTTTGGGGTGGCTGTGTCTTTTTCATTTTAATTTCCCTAAGCTATAGGACCATAAGTGGAAGTGCCCTAGGTTCTGTTGCTTTGTTTTTTAGTTGTTTCAGGAAACACAATACACTTCTCCCAAGTGGTTCTTGGCAATTTACATCCCGCCCATCAGCATAACAAGGCTCCCAGTTCTCCATGGCCTGTCCTGCCTTTCTGGATTTTACACTTTTTTCAGATGGCCCTTTTGACCGGGGGGAAGTGAGACTTCATTGTAGTGCAGATTTCCTTTGCAAGCTTGCTTGGTTGGCCAAAAAGGGCGTATGCGTTTTTTCCTGAATATATTCAGGAAAAAACGCATACGCCCTTTTTGGCCAAGTGCATCATTGTGGACGTTCTGCCTCTTTTCCTATGCTTTCAATGCAATTCCAGTCTACCTCCTGAAATCGGTTTCCTGCAATTCTGCCCCGCTTTCAAGTCCTCTTGGCAGCCTTACTTCAGTCTATTTTTGGACGATAGCTGTCATTTATAACTCTGCAGGTTTGTGAATTACAGTGCCCCTGAGCTCCTTTCTTCAACTCGCTTTCTTGTGACCTGGCCGCAACACCGCAGGATGCCTTCAGGCCCTAATCTGGTTCTGGCACGGCATGATGAGCCTTTGGTTAATTCCTCTTCCTGGTGGGAAATGAGAGTTAAATTTGCCCGTCCAGACACCTCCAGCTAGCCTCTCATTGTTTCTCAATATTCCTGTTCATCTTCCGCAGAAATTGCAAACTGGGCCAAACAGGAGGTTAAAGGGACTGACTCTCCAAGTCGGGAGAGTGTTAGTAAAGCGTCTGGAATGTTGCACCCGAGTACCAGGGTACGAAAACTGAGACATATTTGAACACGTCTCCCGTTCACATGGTTGATCATACTCTGGGTTCCACATGCATGTTTTAGCTGAAGGAAGAATACCTTAAAACTGGAGAGTTGAAACCCGTGGAATGGGTACCATGCAATATGACTTCAAAGGGTCTTCATTTGCTCACGAACCTCTCCAATCCTATCACTGCTGCGTTTATGCCCCTGTACACATGCTTGATTCTCTTTCGGAGACATAGCAATCCATAGGTTTTAAGATACTTACTAGTCAGGTGCATTCTTAGGCGTTTAATATGGGGTTTTGTGTCCATTTCGTTGAGCTAGGAGTAGCTCTTGTCTATTCCATATTTGGCTTAAGGAACTTTATCTGTGCTCATTTCAATCTCTGGTTTTATGCAGCACCCCAACTCACCTTTCCCCTTAAGCAAGCATAAGTTGGTTTTCTAAATTTGAGACCCTGTTCTGTTTTGGAATGCAGTTCCTGTGTAGCCATGTTTACATTCCGTGTATTAGTGATATCTTATGATGTTTCTTTTTCTGTGTGACTTATTTCAGTTAGAATCATCGTACCTGAATCCACTCATTATGCTGCTACGGGCCTGATGACATAGATTTCATTGCTGAGTGATACTGCATTGTACGTAAGTACCACAAGTTCTTTATCCATTTTTCACTTTCTGTGATATTGAACTTGTACGGTAAACGAGGTTCTTGTAAACGGAGGCGTCCCAAACTTTGGGGTGGCTGTGTCTTTTTGATTTTAATTTCCCTAAGCTATAGGACCATAAGCAGAAGTGCCCTAGGCTCTGTTGCTTTGTTTTTAGATGTTTCAGGAAACACCATACGCTTCTCCCAAGTGGTTGTTGGCAATTTACATCCCGCCCATCAGCATAACAAGGCTCCCAGTTCTCCATGGCCTGTCCTGCCTTTCTGGATTTTACACTTTTTTCAGATGGCCCTTTTGACCGGGGGGAAGTGAGACTTCATTGTAGTGCAGATTTCCTTTGCAAGCTTGCTTGGTTGGCCAAAAAGGGCGTATGCGTTTTTTCCTGAATATATTCAGGAAAAAACGCATACGCCCTTTTTGGCCAAGTGCATCATTGTGGACGTTCTGCCTCTTTTCCTATGCTTTCAATGCAATTCCAGTCTACCTCCTGAAATCGGTTTCCTGCAATTCTGCCCCGCTTTCAAGTCCTCTTGGCAGCCTTACTTCAGTCTATTTTTGGACGATAGCTGTCATTTATAACTCTGCAGGTTTGTGAATTACAGTGCCCCTGAGCTCCTTTCTTCAACTCGCTTTCTTGTGACCTGGCCGCAACACCGCAGGATGGCTTCAGGCCCTAATCTGGTTCCGGCACGGCACGCTGAGCCTTTGGTTAATTCCTCTTCCTGGTGGGAAATGAGAGTTAAATTTGCCCGTCCAGACACCTCCAGCTAGCCTCTCATTGGTTCTCGCTATTCCTGTTCATCTTCCGCAGAAATTGCAAACTGGGCCAAACAGGAGGTTAAAGGGACTGACTCTCCAAGTGGGGAGAGTGTTAGTAAAGCGTCTGGAATGTTGCACCCGAGTACCAAGGTACGAAAACTGAGACATATTTGAACACGTCTCCCTATCACATGGTTGATCATACTCTAGGTTCCACATGCATGTTTTAGCTGAAGGAAGAATACCTTAAACCTGGGTAGTTGAAACCCGTGTAATGGGTACCATGCAATATGACTTCAAAGGGTCTTCATTTGCTCACGAACCTCTCCAATCCTATCACTGCTGCATTTATGCCCCTGTACACATGCTTGATTCTCTTTCGGAGACATAGCAATCCGTAGGTTTTAAGATACTTACTAGTCAGGTACATTCTTAGGCGTTTAATATGCGGTGTTGAGTCCATTTCGTTGAGCAAGGAGTAGCTCTTGTCTATTCCATATTTGGCTTAAGGAACTTTATCTGTGCTCATTTCAATCTCTGGTTTTATGCAGCACCCCAACTCACCTTTCCCCTTAAGCAAGCATAAGTTGGTTTTCTAAATTTGAGACCCTGTTCTGTTCTGTAATTCAGTTCCTGTGTAGCCAAGTTTACATTCCGTGTATTACTGATATCTTATGATGTTTCTTTTTCTGTGTGACTTATTTCAGTTAGAATCATCATACCTGAATCCACTCATTATGCTGCTACGGGCCTGATGACATAGATTTCATTGCTGAGTGATACTGCATTGTACGTAAGTACCACAAGTTCTTTATCCATTTTTCAGTTTCTGTGATATTGAACTTGTACGGTAAACGAGGTTCTTGTAAACAGAGGCGTCCCAAACTTTGGGGTGGCTGTGTCTTTTTGATTTTAATTTCCCTAAGCTATAGGACCATAAGTGGAAGTGCCCTAGGCTCTGTTGCTTTGTTTTTTAGATGTTTCAGGAAACACCATACACTTCTCCCGAGTGTCTGTTGGCAATTTACATCCCGCCCATCAGCATAACAAGGCTCCCAGTTCTCCATGGCCTGTCCTGCCTTTCTGGATTTTACACTTTTTTCAGATGGCCCTTTTGACCGGGGGGAAGTGAGACTTCATTGTAGTGCAGATTTCCTTTGCAAGCTTGCTTGGTTGGCCAAAAAGGGCGTATGCGTTTTTTCCTGAATATATTCAGGAAAAAACGCATATGCACTTTTTGGCCAAGTGCATCATTGTGGACGTTCTGCCTCTTTTCCTATGCTTTCAATGCAATTCCAGTCTACCTCCTGAAATCGGTTTCCTGCAATTCTGCCCCGCTTTCAAGTCCTCTTGGCAGCCTTACTTCACTGTATTTTTGGACGATAGCTGTCATTTATAACTCTGCAGGTTTGTGAATTACAGTGCCCCTGAGCTCCTTTCTTCAACTCACTTTCTTGTGAGCTGGCCGCAACACCGCAGGATGTCTTCAGGCCCTAATCTGGTTCCGGCACGTCACGCTGAGCCTTTGGTTAATTCCTCTTCCTGGTGGGAAATGAGAGTTAAATTTGCCCATCTAGACACCTCCAGCTAGTCTCTCATTGGTTCTCACTATTCCTGTTCATCTTCCACAGAAACTGCAAACTGGGCCAAACAGGAGGTTAAAGGGACTGACTCTCCAAGTGGGGAGAGTGTTAGTAAAGCGTCTGGAATGTTGCACCCGAGTACCATGGTACGAAAACTGAGACATATTTGAACACGTCTCCCGATCACATGGTTGATCATACTCTAGGTTCCACATGCATGTTTTACCTGAAGGAAGAATACCTTAAACTTGGGTAGTTGAAACCCGTGGAATGGGTACCATGCAATATGACTTCAAAGGGTCTTCATTTGCTCACGAACCTCTCCAATCCTATAACTGCTGCGTTTATGCCCCTGTACACATGCTTGATTCTCTTTCGGAGACATAGCAATCCATAGGTTTTAAGATACTTACTAGTCAGGTACATTCTTAGGCGTTTAATATGCGGTGTTGAGTCCATTTCGTTGAGCAAGGAGTAGCTCTTGTCTATTCCATATTTGGCTTAAGGAACTTTATCTGTGCTCATTTCAATCTCTGGTTTTATGCAGCACCCCAACTCACCTTTCCCCTTAAGCAAGCATAAGTTGGTTTTCTAAATTTGAGACCCTGTTCTGTTCTGTAATTCAGTTCCTGTGTAGCCAAGTTTACATTTCGTGTATTACTGATATCTTATGATGTTTCTTTTTCTGTGTGACTTATTTCAGTTAGAATCACCATACCCGAATCCACTCATTATGCTGCTACGGGCCTGGTGACATAGATTTCATTGCTGAGTGATATTGCTTTGTACATGAGTACCACAACTTCTTTATCCATTTTTCACTTTCTGTGATATTGAACTTGTATGGTAAACGAGGTTCTTGTAAACAGAGGCGTCCCAAACTTTGGGGTGGCTGTGTCTTTTTGATTTTAATTTCCCTAAGCTATAGGACCATAAGTGGAAGTGCACTAGGCTCTGTTGCTTTGTTTTTTAGATGTTTCAGGAAACACCATACACTTCTCCGGAGTGGCGGTTGGCAATTTACATCCCGCCCATCAGCATAACAAGGCTCCCAGTTCTCCATGTCCTGTCCTGCCTTTCTGGATTTTACACTTTTTTCAGATGGCCCTTTTGACCGAGGGGAAGTGAGACTTCATTGTAGTGCAGATTTCCTTTGCAAGCTTGCTTGGTTGGCCAAAAAGGGCGTATGCGTTTTTTCCTGAATATATTTAGGAAAAAACGCATACGCGCTTTTTGGCCAAGTGCATCACTGTGGACGTTCTGCCTCTTTTCCTATGCTTTCAATGCAATTCCAGTCTACCTCCTGAAATCGGTTTCCTGCAATTCTGCCCCGCTTTCAAGTCCTCTTGGCAGCCTTACTTCAGTCTATTTTTGGACGATAGCTGTCATTTATAACTCTGCAGGTTTGTGAATTACAGTGCCCCTGAGCTCCTTTCTTCAACTCGCTTTCTTGTGACCTGGCCGCAACACCGCAGGATGCCTTCAGGCCCTAATCTGGTTCTGGCACGGCATGATGAGCCTTTGGTTAATTCCTCTTCCTGGTGGGAAATGAGAGTTAAATTTGCCCGTCCAGACACCTCCAGCTAGCCTCTCATTGTTTCTCAATATTCCTGTTCATCTTCCGCAGAAATTGCAAACTGGGCCAAACAGGAGGTTAAAGGGACTGACTCTCCAAGTCGGGACAGTGTTAGTAAAGCGTCTGGAATGTTGCACCCGAGTACCAGGGTACGAAAACTGAGACATATTTGAACACGTCTCCCGTTCACATGGTTGATCATACTCTGGGTTCCACATGCATGTTTTAGCTGAAGGAAGAATACCTTAAAACTGGAGAGTTGAAACCCGTGGAATGGGTACCATGCAATATGACTTCAAAGGGTCTTCATTTGCTCACGAACCTCTCCAATCCTATCACTGCTGCGTTTATGCCCCTGTACACATGCTTGATTCTCTTTCGGAGACATAGCAATCCATAGGTTTTAAGATACTTACTAGTCAGGTGCATTCTTAGGCGTTTAATATGGGGTTTTGTGTCCATTTCGTTGAGCTAGGAGTAGCTCTTGTCTATTCCATATTTGGCTTAAGGAACTTTATCTGTGCTCATTTCAATCTCTGGTTTTATGCAGCACCCCAACTCACCTTTCCCCTTAAGCAAGCATAAGTTGGTTTTCTAAATTTGAGACCCTGTTCTGTTTTGGAATGCAGTTCCTGTGTAGCCATGTTTACATTCCGTGTATTAGTGATATCTTATGATGTTTCTTTTTCTGTGTGACTTATTTCAGTTAGAATCATCGTACCTGAATCCACTCATTATGCTGCTACAGGCCTGATGACATAGATTTCATTGCTGAGTGATACTGCATTGTACGTAAGTACCACAAGTTCTTTATCCATTTTTCACTTTCTGTGATATTGAACTTGTACGGTAAACGAGGTTCTTGTAAACGGAGGCGTCCAAAACTTTGGGGTGGCTGTGTCTTTTTGATTTTAATTTCCCTAAGCTATAGGACCATAAGCAGAAGTGCCCTAGGCTCTGTTGCTTTGTTTTTAGATGTTTCAGGAAACACCATACGCTTCTCCCAAGTGGTTGTTGGCAATTTACATCCCGCCCATCAGCATAACAAGGCTCCCAGTTCTCCATGGCCTGTCCTGCCTTTCTGGATTTTACACTTTTTTCAGATGGCCCTTTTGACCGGGGGGAAGTGAGACTTCATTGTAGTGCAGATTTCCTTTGCAAGCTTGCTTGGTTGGCCAAAAAGGGCGTATGCGTTTTTTCCTGAATATATTCAGGAAAAAACGCATACGCCCTTTTTGGACAAGTGCATCATTGTGGACGTTCTGCCTCTTTTCCTATGCTTTCAATGCAATTCCAGTCTACCTCCTGAAATCGGTTTCCTGCAATTCTGCCCCGCTTTCAAGTCCTCTTGGCAGCCTTACTTCAGTCTATTTTTGGACGATAGCTGTCATTTATAACTCTGCAGGTTTGTGAATTACAGTGCCCCTGAGCTCCTTTCTTCAACTCGCTTTCTTGTGACCTGGCCGCAAGACCGCAGGATGGCTTCAGGCCCTAATCTGGTTCCGGCACGGCACGCTGAGCCTTTGGTTAATTCCTATTCCTGGTGGGAAATGAGAGTTAAATTTGCCCGTCCAGACACCTCCAGCTAGCCTCTCATTGGTTCTCGCTATTCCTGTTCATCTTCCGCAGAAATTGCAAACTGGGCCAAACAGGAGGTTAAAGGGACTGACTCTCCAAGTGGGGAGAGTGTTAGTAAAGCGTCTGGAATGTTGCACCCGAGTACCAGGGTACGAAAACTGAGACATATTTGAACACGTCTCCCTATCACATGGTTGATCATACTCTAGGTTCCACATGCATGTTTTAGCTGAAGGAAGAATACCTTAAACCTGGGTAGTTGAAACCCGTGTAATGGGTACCATGCAATATGACTTCAAAGGGTCTTCATTTGCTCACGAACCTCTCCAATCCTATCACTGCTGCATTTATGCCCCTGTACACATGCTTGATTCTCTTTCGGAGACATAGCAATCCGTAGGTTTTAAGATACTTACTAGTCAGGTACATTCTTAGGCGTTTAATATGCGGTGTTGAGTCCATTTCGTTGAGCAAGGAGTAGCTCTTGTCTATTCCATATTTGGCTTAAGGAACTTTATCTGTGCTCATTTCAATCTCTGGTTTTATGCAGCACCCCAACTCACCTTTCCCCTTAAGCAAGCATAAGTTGGTTTTCTAAATTTGAGAACCTGTTGTGTTCTGTAATTCAGTTCCTGTGTAGCCAAGTTTACATTCCGTGTATTACTGATATCTTATGATGTTTCTTTTTCTGTGTGACTTATATCAGTTAGAATCATCATACCTGAATCCACTCATTGTGCTCCTAAGGGCCTGATGACACAGATTTCATTGCTGAGTGATATTGCTTTGTAAGTAAATACCACAACTTCTTTATCCATTTTTCACTTTCTGCGATGTTGAACTTGTACTGTAAACGAGGTTCTTGTAAACAGAGCCGATCCAAACTTTGGGGTGGCTGTGTCTTTTTGATTTTAATTTCCCTAAACTATAGGACCATAAGTGGAAGTGCCCTAGGTTCTATTGCTTTGTTTTTTAGATGTTTCAGGAAACACCATACACTTCTCCCGAGTGGTTGTTGGCAATTTACATCCCGCCCATCAGCATAACAAGGCTCCCAGTTCTCCATGGCCTGTCCTGCCTTTCTGGATTTTACACTTTTTTCAGATGGCCCTTTTGACCGGGGGGAAGTGAGACTTCATTGTAGTGCAGATTTCCTTTGCAAGCTTGCTTGGTTGGCCAAAAAGGGCATATGCGTTTTTTCCTGAATATATTCAGGAAAAAACGCATACGCCCTTTTTGGCCAAGTGCATCATTGTGGACGTTCTGCCTCTTTTCCTATGCTTTCAATGCAATTCCAGTCTACCTCCTGAAATCGGTTTCCTGCAATTCTGCCCCGCTTTCAAGTCCTCTTGGCAGCCTTACTTCAGTCTATTTTTGGACGATAGCTGTCATTTATAACTCTGCAGGTTTGTGAATTACAGTGCCTCTGAACTCCTTTCTTCAACTCGCTTTCTTGTGACCTGGCCGCAACACCGCAGGATGGCTTCAGGCCCTAATCTGGTTCCGGCCCGGCATGCTGAGCCTTTGGTTAATTCCTCTTCCTGGTGGGAAATGAGAGTTAAATTTGCCCGTCCAGACACCTCCAGCTAGCCTCTCATTGGTTCTCGCTATTCCTGTTCATCTTCCGCAGAAATTGCAAACTGGGCCAAACAGGAGGTTACAGGGACTGACTCTCCAAGTCGGGAGAGTGTTAGTAAAGCGTCTGGAATGTTGCACCCGAGTACCAGGGGAGGAAAACGGAGACATATTTGAACACGTCTCCCGTTCACATGGTTGATCATACTCTGGGTTCCACATGCATGTTTTAGCTGAAGGAAGAATACCTTAAACCTGGAGAGCTGAGACCCGTGTAATGGGTACCATGCAATATGACTTCAAAGGGTCTTCATTTGCTCACCGAACCTCTCCAATCCTATCACTGCTGCGTTTATGCCCCTGTACACACGCTTGATTCTCTTTTGGAGACATAGCAATCCATATGTTTAAGATACTTCCTAGTCAGGTACATTCTTAGGCGTTTAATATGGGGTTTTGAGTCCATTTCGTTGAGCAAGGAGTAGCTCTTGTCTATTCCATATTTGGCTTAAGGAACTTTATCTGTGCTCATTTCAATCTCTGGTTTTATGCAGCACCCCAATTCACCTTTCCCCTTAAGCAAGCATAAGTTGGTTTTCTAAATTTGAGACCCTGTTCTGTTTTGGAATGCAATTCCTGTGTAGCCAAGTTTACATTCCGTGTACTAGTGATATCTTATGATGTTTCTTTTTCTGTGTGACTTATTTCAGTTAGAATCATCGTACCTGAATCCACTCATTATGCTGCTAAGGGCCTGATGACATAGATTTCATTGCTGAGTGATACTGCATTGTACGTAAGTACCACAAGTTCTTTATCCATTTTTCACTTTCTGTGATATTGAACTTGTACGGTAAATGAGGTTCTTGTAAACGGAGGCGTCCCAAACTTTGGGGTGGCTGTGTCTTTTTTATTTTAATTTCCCTAAGCTATAGGACCATAAGTGGAAGTACCCTAGGCTCTGTTGCTTTGTTTTTTAGATGTTTCAGGAAACACCATACACTTCTCCTGAGTGTCTGTTGGCAATTTACATCCCGCCCATCAGCATAACAAGGCTCCCAGTTCTCCATGGCCTGTCCTGCCTTTCTGGATTTTACACTTTTTTCAGATGGCCCTTTTGACCGGGGAGAAGTGAGACTTCATTGTAGTGCAGATTTCCTTTGCAAGTTAGCTTGGTTGGCCAAAAAGGGCGTATGCATTTTTTCCTGAATATATTCAGGAAAAAACGCATATGCCCTTTTTGGCCAAGTGCATCATTGTGGACGTTCTGCCTCTTTTCCTATGCTTTCAATGCAATTCCAGTCTACCTCCTGAAATTGGTTTCCTGCAATTCTGCCCCGCTTTCAAGTTCTCTTGGCAGCCTTACTTCACTCTATTTTTGGATGATAGCTGTCATTTATAACTCTGCAGGTTTGTGAATTACAGTGCCCCTGAGCTCCTTTCTTCAACTCGCTTTCTTTTGAGCTGGCTGCAACACCGCAGGATGGCTTCAGGCCCTAATCTGGTTCCGGTACGGCACGCTGAGCCTTTGGTTATTTCCTCTTCCTGGGGGGAAATGAGAGTTAAATTTGCCCGTCCAGACACCTCCAGCTAGCCTCTCATTGGTTCTCGCTATTCCTGTTCATCTTCCGCAGAAATTGCAAACTGCGCCAAACAGGAGGTTAAAAGGACTGACTCTCCAAGTCCGGAGAGTGTTAGTAAAGCATCTGGAATGTTGCACCCGAGTACCAGGGGAGGAAAACTGAGACATATTTGAACACGTCTCCCGATCACATGGTTGATCATACTCTAGGTTCCACATGCATGTTTTAGCTGAAGGAAGAATACCTTAAACCTGGGTAGTTGAAACCCGTGGAATGGGTACCATGCAATATGACTTCAAAGGGTCTTCATTTGCTCACGAACCTCTCCAATCCTATCACTGCTGCGTTTATGCCCCTGTACACATGCTTGATTCTCTTTCGGAGACATAGCAATCCATAGGTTTTAAGATACTTACTAGTCAGGTACATTCTTAGGCGTTTAATATGCGGTGTTGAGTCCATTTCGTTGAGCAAGGAGTAGCTCTTGTCTATTCCATATTTGGCTTAAGGAACTTTATCTGTGCTCATTTCAATCTCTGGTTTTATGCAGCACCCCAACTCACCTTTCCCCTTAAGCAAGCATAAGTTGGTTTTCTAAATTTGAGACCCTGTTCTGTTCTGTAATTCAGTTCCTGTGTAGCCAAGTTTACATTTCATGTATTACTGATATCTTATGATGTTTCTTTTTCTGTGTGACTTATTTCAGTTAGAATCACCATACCTGAATCCACTCATTATGCTGCTACGGGCCTTGTGACATAGATTTCATTGCTGAGTGATATCGCTTTGTACATGAGTACCACAACTTCTTTATCCATTTTTCACTTTCTGTGATATTGAACTTGTATTGTAAACGAGGTTCTTGTAAACAGAGGCGTCCCAAACTTTGGGGTGGCTGTGTCTTTTTGATTTTAATTTCCCTAAGATATAGGACCATAAGTGGAAGTGCACTAGGCTCTGTTGCTTTGTTTTTTAGATGTTTCAGGAAACACCATACACTTCTCCGGAGTGGCGGTTGGCAATTTACATCCCGCCCATCAGCATAACAAGGCTCCCAGTTCTCCATGTCCTGTCCTGCCTTTCTGGATTTTACCCTTTTTTCAGATGGCCCTTTTGACCGGGGGGAAGTGAGACTTCATTGTAGTGCAGATTTCCTTTGCAAGCTTGCTTGGTTGGCCAAAAAGGGCGTATGCGTTTTTTCCTGAATATATTCAGGAAAAAACGCATACGCCCTTTTTGGCCAAGTGCATCACTGTGGACGTTCTGCCTCTTTTCCTATGCTTGAAATGCAATTCCTGTCTACCTCCTGAAATCGGTTTCCTGCAATTCTGCCCCTCTTTCAAGTCCTCTTGGCAGCCTTACTTCAGTCTATTTTTGGACGATAGCTGTCATTTATAACTCTGCTGGTTTGTGAATTGCAGTGCCCCTGAGCTCCTTTCTTCAACTCGCTTTCTTGTGACCTGGCCGCAACACCGCAGATGGCTTCAGGCCCTAATCTGGTTCCGGCACGGCATGCTGAGCCTTTGGTTAATTCCTCTTCCTGGTGGGAAATGAGAGTTAAATTTGCCCGTCCAGACACCTCCAGCTAGCCTCTCATTTGTTCTCGCTATTCCTGTTCATCTTCCGCAGAAATTGCAAACTGGGCCAAACAGGAGGTTAAAGGGACTGACTCTCCAAGTGGGGAGAGTGTTAGTAAAGCGTCTGGAATGTTGCACCCGAGTACCAGGGGAGGAAAACTGAGACATATTTGAACACGTCTCCCGTTCACATGGTTGATCATACTCTGGGTTCCACATGCATGTCTTAGCTGAAGGAAGAATACCTTAAACCTGGAGAGTTGAGACCCGTGTAATGGGTACCATGCAATATGACTTCAAAGGGTCTTCATTTGCTCACCGAACCTCTCCAATCCTATCACTGCTGCATTTATGCCCCTGTACACACGCTTGATTCTCTTTTGGAGACCTAGCAATCCATAGGTTTTAAGATACTTACTAGTCAGGTACATTCTTAGGCGTTTAATATGGGGTTTTGAGTCCATTTCGTTGAGCAAGGAGTAGCTGTTGTCTATTCCATATTTGGCTTAAGGAACTTTATCTGTGCTCATTTCAATCTCTGGTTTTATGCAGCACCCCAACTCACCTTTCCCCTTAAGCAAGCATAAGTTGGTCTTCTAAATTTGAGACCCTGTTCTGTTTTGGAATGCAGTGTCTGTGTAGCCAAGTTTACATTCCGTGTATTAGTGATATCTTATGATGTTTCTTTTTCTGTGTGACTTATTTCAGTTAGAATCATCATACCTGAATCCACTCATTATGCTGCTACGGGCCTGATGACATAGATTTCATTGCTGAGTGATACTGCATTGTACGTAAGTACCACAAGTTCTTTATCCATTTTTCACTTTCTGTGATATTGAACTTGTACGGTAAACGAGGTTCTTGTAAACGGAGGCGTCCCAAACTTTGGGGTGGCTGTGTCTTTTTGATTTTAATTTCCCTAAGCTATAGGACCGTAAGTGGAAGTGCCCTAGGTTCTGTTGCTTTGTTTTTTAGATGTTTCAGAAAACACCATACACTTCTCCCCAGTGTCTGTTGGCAATTTACATCCCGCCCATCAGCATAACAAGGCTCCCAGTTCTCCATGGCCTGTCCTGCCTTTCTGGATTTTACACTTTTTTCAGATGGCCCTTTTGACCGGGGGGAAGTGAGACTTCATTGTAGTGCAGATTTCCTTTGCAAGCTTGCTTGGTTGGCCAAAAAGTGCGTATGCGTTTTTTCCTGAATATATTCAGGAAAAAACGCATACGCCCTTTTTGTCCAAGTGCATCATTGTGGACGTTCTGCCTCTTTTCCTATGCTTTCAATGCAATTCCAGTCTACCTCCTGAAATCGGTTTCCTGCAATTCTGCCCCGCTTTCAAGTCCTCTTGGCAGCCTTACTTCAGTCTATTTTTGGACGATAGCTGTCATTTATAACTCTGCAGGTTTGTGAATTACAGTGCCCCTGAGCTCCTTTGTTCAACTCGCTTTCTTTTGAGCTGGCCGCAACACCGCAGGATGGCTTCAGGCCCTAATCTGGTTCCGGCCCGGCATGCTGAGCCTTTGGTTATTTCCTCTTCCTGGTGGGAAATGAGAGTTAAATTTGCCCGTCCAGACACCTCCAGCTAGCCTCTCATTGGTTCTCGCTATTCCTGTTCATCTTCCGCAGAAATTGCAAACTGGGCCAAACAGGAGGTTAAAGGGACTGACTCTCCAAGTCGGGAGAGTGTTAGTAAAGCGTCTGGAATGTTGCACCCGAGTACCAGGGGAGGAAAACTGAGACATATTTGAACACGTCTCCCGATCACATGGTTGATCATACTCTAGGTTCCACATGCATGTTTTAGCTGAAGGAAGAATACCTTAAACCTGGGTAGTTGAAACCCGTGGAATGGGTACCATGCAATATGACTTCAAAGGGTCTTCATTTGCTCACCGAACCTCTCCAATCCTATCACTGCTGCGTTTATGCCCCTGTACACACGCTTGATTCTCTTTTGGAGACATAGCAATCCATAGGTTTTAAGATACTTACTAGTCAGGTACATTCTTAGGCGTTTAATATGGGGTTTTGAGTCCATTTCACTGAGCAAGGAGTAGCTCTTGTCTATTCCATATTTGGCTTAAGGAAATTTATCTGTGCTCATTTCAATCTCTGGTTTTATGCAGCACCCCAACTCTCCTTTCCCCTTAAGCAAGCATAAGTTGGTTTTCTAAATTTGAGACCCTGTTCTGTTTTGGAATGCAGTTCCTGTGTAGCCAAGTTTACATTCCGTGTATTAGTGATATCTTATGATGTTTCTTTTTCTGTGTGACTTATTTCAGTTAGAATCATCATACCTGAATCCACTCATTGTGATGCTAAGGGCCTTGTGACACAGATTTCATTGCTGAGTGATATTGCTTTGTAAGTAAATACCACAACTTCTTTATCCATTTTTCACTTTCTGCGATGTTGAACTTGTACTGTAAACGAGGTTCTTGTAAACAGAGCCGTTCTAAACTTTGGGGTGGCTGTGTCTTTTTCATTTTAATTTCCCTAAGCTATAGGACCATAAGTGGAAGTGCCCTAGGTTCTGTTGTTTTGTTTTTTAGTTGTTTCAGGAAACACCATACACTTCTCCCAAGTGGTTCTTGGCAATTTACATCCCGCCCATCAGCATAACAAGGCTCCCAGTTCTCCATGGCCTGTCCTGCCTTTCTGGATTTTACACTTTTTTCAGATGGCCCTTTTGACCGGGGGGAAGTGAGACTTCATTGTAGTGCAGATTTCCTTTGCAAGCTTGCTTGGTTGGCCAAAAAGGGCGTATGCGTTTTTTCCTGAATATATTCAGGAAAAAACGCATACGCCCTTTTTGGCCAAGTGCATCATTGTGGACATTCTGCCTCTTTTCCTATGCTTTCAATGCAATTCCAGTCTACCTCCTGAAATCGGTTTCCTGCAATTCTGCCCCGCTTTCAAGTCCTCTTGGCAGCCTTACTTCAGTCTACTTTTGGACGATAGCTGTCATTTATAACTCTGCAGGTTTGTGAATTACAGTGCCCCTGAGCTCCTTTCTTCAACTCGCTTTCTTGTGACCTGGCCGCAACACCGCAGTATGTCTTCAGGCCCTAATCTGGTTCCGGCCCGGCATGCTGAGCCTTTGGTTAATTCCTCTTCCTGGTGGGAAATGAGAGTTAAATTTGCCCGTCCAGACACCTCCAGCTAACCTCTCATTGGTTCTCGCTATTCCTGTTCATCTTCCGCAGAAATTGCAAACTGGGCCAAACAGGAGGTTAAAGGGACTGACTCTCCGAGTCGGGAGAGTGTTAGTAAAGCGTCTGGAATGTTGCACCCGAGTACCAGGAGAGGAAAACTGAGACATATTTGAACACGTCTCCCGTTCACATGGTTGATCATACTCTGGGTTCCACATGCATGTTTTAGCTGAAGGAAGAATACCTTAAACCTGGAGAATTGAAACCCGTGGAATGGGTACCATGCAATATGACTTCAAAGGGTCTTCATTTGGTCACGAACCTCTCCAATCCTATCACTGCTGCGTTTATGCCCCTGTACACATGCTTGATTCTCTTTCGGAGACATAGCAATCCATAGGTTTTAAGATACTTACTAGTCAGGTGCATTCTTTGGCGTTTAATATGGGGTTTTGTGTCCATTTCGTTGAGCAAGGAGTAGCTCTTGTTTATTCCATATTTGGCTTAAGGAACTTTATCTGTGCTCATTTCAATCTCTGGTTTTATGCAGCACCCCAACTCACCTTTCCCCTTAAGCAAGCATAAGTTGGTTTTCTAAATTTGAGACCCTGTTCTGTTTTGGAATGCAGTTCCTGTGTAGCCAAGTGTACATTCCGTGTATTAGTGATATCTTATGATGTTTCTTTTTCTGTGTGACTTATTTCAGTTAGAATCATCGTACCTGAATCCACTCATGATGCTGCTACGGGCCTGATGACATAGATTTCACTGCTGAGTGATACTGCATTGTACGTAAGTACCACAAGTTCTTTATGCATTTTTCACTTTCTGTGATATTGAACTTGTACGGTAAACGAGGTTCTTGTAAACGGAGGCGTCCCAAACTTTGGGGTGGCTGTGTCTTTTTGATTTTAATTTCCCTAAGCTATAGGACCATAAGCGGAAGTGCCCTAGGCTCTGTTGCTTTGTTTTTAGATGTTTCAGGAAACACCATACACTTCTCCCAAGTGGTTGTTGGCAATTTACATCCCGCCCATCAGCATAACAAGGCTCCCAGTTCTCCATGGCCTGTCCTGCCTTTCTGGATTTTACACTTTTCTCAGATGGCCCTTTTGATCGGGGGAAGTGAGACTTCATTGTAGTGCAGATTTCCTTTGCAAGCTTGCTTGGTTGGCCAAAAAGGGCGTATGCGTTTTTTCCTGAATATATTCAGGAAAAAACGCATACGCCCGTTTTGGCCAAGTGCATCATTGTGGACGTTCTGCCTCTTTTCCTATGCTTTCAATGCAATTCCAGTCTACCTCCTGAAATCGGTTTCCTGCAATTCTGCCCCGCTTTCAAGTCCTCTTGGCAGCCTTACTTCAGTCTATTTTTGGACGATAGCTGTCATTTATAACTCTGCAGGTTTGTGAATTACAGTGCCCCTGAGCTCCTTTCTTCAACTCGCTTTCTTGTGACCTGGCCGCAACACCGCAGGATGTCTTCAGGCCCTAATCTGGTTCCGGCACGGCACGCTGAGCCTTTGGTTATTTCCTCTTCCTGGTGGGAAATGAGAGTTAAATTTGCCCGTCCAGACACCTCCAGCTAGCCTCTCATTGGTTCTCGCTATTCCTGTTCATCTTCCGCAGAAATTGCAAACTGGGCCAAACAGGAGGTTAAAGGCGCTGACTCTCCAAGTCGGGAGAGTGTTAGTAAAGCGTCTGGAATGTTGCACCCGAGTACCAGGGTACGAAAACTGAGACATATTTGAACACGTCTCCCGATCACATGGTTGATCATACTCTGGGATCCACATGCATGTTTTAGCTGAAGGAAGAATACGTTAAACCTGGAGAGTTAAGACCCGTGGAATGGGTACCATGCAATATGACTTCAAAGGGTCTTCATTTGCTCACCGAACCTCTCCAATCCTATCACTGCTGCGTTTATGCCCCTGTACACATGCTTGATTCTCTTTCGGAGACATAGCAATCCATAGGTTTTAAGATACTTACTAGTCAGGTACATTCTTAGGCGTTTAATATGCGGTGTTGAGTCCATTTCGTTGAGCAAGGAGTAGCTCTTGTCTATTCCATATTTGGCTTAAGGAACTTTATCTGTGCTCATTTCAATCTCTGGTTTTATGCAGCACCCCAACTCACCTTTACCCTTAAGCAAGCATAAGTTGGTTTTCTATATTTGAGACCCTGTTCTGTTCTGTAATTCAGTTCCTGTGTAGCCAAGTTTACATTCCGTGTATTAGTGATATCTTATGATGTTTCTTTTTCTGTGTGACTTATTTCAGTTAGTATCATCGTACCTGAATCCACTCATTATGCTGCTACGGGCCTGATGACATAGATTTCATTGCTGAGTGATACTGCATTGTACGTAAGTACCACAAGTTCTTTATCCATTTTTCACTTTCTGTGATATTGAACTTGTACGGTAAATGAGGTTCTTGTAAACAGAGGCGTCCCAAACTTTGGGGCGGCTGTTTCTTTTTGATTTTAATTTCCCTAAGCTATAGGACCATAAGTGGAAGTGCCCTAGGCTCTGTTGCTTTGTTTTTTAGATGTTTCAGGAAACACCATACACTTCTCCCCAGTGTCTGTTGGCAATTTACATCCCGCCCATCAGCATAACAAGGCTCCCAGTTCTCCATGGCCTGTCCTGCCTTTCTGGATTTTACACTTTTTTCAGATGGCCCTTTTGACCGGGGGGAAGTGAGACTTCATTGTAGTGCAGATTTCCTTTGCAAGCTTGCTGGGTTGGCCAAAAAGGGCGTATGCGTTTTTTCCTGAATATATTCAGGAAAAAACGCATACGCCCTTTTTGGCCAAGTGCATCATTGTGGACGTTCTGCCTCTTTTCCTATGCTTTCAATGCAATTCCAGTCTACCTCCTGAAATCGGTTTCCTGCAATTCTGCCCCGCTTTCAAGTCCTCTTGGCAGCCTTACTTCAGTCTATTTTTGGACGATAGCTGTCATTTATAACTCTGCAGGTTTGTGAATTACAGTGCCCCTGAGCTCCTTTCTTCAACTCGCTTTCTTTTGAGCTGGCCGCAACACCGCAGGATGGCTTCAGGCCCTAATCTGGTTCCGGCACGGCAC
This sequence comes from Stenella coeruleoalba, assembly GCF_951394435.1. Classification (NCBI taxonomy): domain Eukaryota; kingdom Metazoa; phylum Chordata; class Mammalia; order Artiodactyla; family Delphinidae; genus Stenella; species Stenella coeruleoalba. Next base: position 120,908 of record NW_027646216.1, read on the forward strand.
GCTGAGCCTTTGGTTAATTCCTCTTCCTGGTGGGAAATGAGAGTTAAATTTGCCTGTCCAGACACCTCCAGCTAGCCTCTCATTGGTTCTCGCTATTCCTGTTCATCTTCCGCAGAAATTGCAAACTGGGCCAAACAGGAGGTTAAAGGGACTGACTCTCCAAGTCGGGAGAGTGTTAGTAAAGCGTCTTGAATGTTGCACCCGAGTACCAGGGTACGAAAACTGGGACATATTTGAACACGTCTCCCGATCACATGGTTGATCATACTCTAGGTTCCACATGCATGTTTTAGCTGAAGGAAGAATACCTTAAACCTGGGTAGTTGAAACCCGTGGAATGGGTACCATGCAATATGACTTCAAAGGGTCTTCATTTGCTCACCGAACCTCTCCAATCCTATCACTGCTGCGTTTATGCCCCTGTACACATGCTTGATTCTCTTTTGGAGACATAGCAATCCATAGGTTTTAAGATACTTACTAGTCAGGTACATTCTTAGGCGTTTAATATGCGGTGTTGAGTCCATTTCGTTGAGCAAGGAGTAGCTCTTGTCTATTCCATACTTGGCTTAAGGAACTTTATCTGTGCTCATTTCAATCTCTGGTTTTATGCAGCACCCCAACTCACCTTTACCCTTAAGCAAGCATAAGTTGGTTTTCTAAATTTGAGAACCTGTTCTGTTCTGTAATTCAGTTCCTGTGTAGCCAAGTTTACAATCCGTGTATTAGTGATATCTTATGATGTTTCTTTTTCTGTGTGACTTATTTCAGTTAGAATCATCATACCTGAATCCACTCATTGTGCTGCTAAGGGCCTGATGCCACAGATTTCATTGCTGAGTGATATTGCTTTGTAAGTAAATACCACAACTTCTTTATCCATTTTTCACTTTCTGCGATGTTGAACTTGTACTGTAAATGAGGTTCTTGTAAACAGAGGCGTCCCAAATTTTGGGGTGGCTGTGTGTTTTTGATTTATTTTTCCTAAGCTATAGGACCATAAGTGGAAGTGCCCTAGGTTCTGTTGCTTTGTTTTTTAGATGTTTCAAGAAACACCATTCACTTCTCCCGAGTGGTTGTTGGCAATTTACATCCCGCCCATCAGCATAACAAGGCTCCCAGTTCTCCATGGCCTGTCCTGCCTTTCTGGATTTTACACTTTTTTCAGATGGCCCTTTTGACCGGGGGGAAGTGAGACTTCATTGTAGTGCAGATTTCCTTTGCAGGCTTGCTTGGTTGGCCAAGAAGGGCGTATGCGTTTTTTCCAGAATATATTCAGGAAAAAACGCATACGCCCTTTTTGGCCAAGTGCATCATTGTGGACGTTCTGCCTCTTTTCCTATGCTTTCAATGCAATTCCAGTCTACCTCCTGAAATCGGTTTCCTGCAATTCTGCCCCGCTTTCAAGTCCTCTTGGCAGCCTTACTTCAGTCTATTTTTGGACGATATCTGTCATTTATAACTCTGCAGGTTTGTGAATTACAGTGCCCCTGAGCTCCTTTCTTCAACTCGCTTTCTTGTGACCTGGCCGCAACACCGCAGGATGGCTTCAGGCCCTAATCTGGTTCCGGTACGGCACGCTGAGCCTTTGGTTATATCCTCTTCCTGGTGGGAAATGAGAGTTAAATTTGCCCGTCCAGACACCTCCAGCTAGCCTCTCATTGGTTCTCGCTATTCCTGTTCATCTTCCGCAGAAATTGCAAACTGGGCCAAACAGGAGTTTAAAGGCGCTGACTCTCCAACTGGGGAGAGTGTTAGTAAAGCATCTGGAATGTTGCACCCGAGTACCAGGGGAGGAAAACTGAGACATATTTGAACACGTCTCCCGATCACATGGTTGATCATACTCTAGGTTCCACATGCATGTTTTAGCTGAAGGAAGAATACCTAAAACCTGGGTAGTTGAAACCCGTGGAATGGGTACCATGCAATATGACTTCAAAGGGTCTTCATTTGCTCACCGAACCTCTCCAATCCTATCACTGCTGCGTTTATGCCCCTGTACACACGCTTGATTCTCTTTTGGAGACATAGCAATCCATAGGTTTTAAGATACTTACTAGTCAGGTACATACTTAGGCGTTTAATATGCGGTGTTGAGTCCATTTCGTTGAGCAAGGAGTAGCTCTTGTCTATTCCATATTTGGCTTAAGGAACTTTATCTGTGCTCATTTCGATCTCTGGTTTTATGCAGCACCCCAACTCACCTTTCCCCTTCAGCAAGCATAAGTTGGTTTTCTAAATTTGAGACCCTGTTCTGTTCTGTAATTCAGTTCCTGTGTAGCCAAGTTTCCATTCCGTGTATTAGTGATATCTTATGATGTTTCTTTTTCTGTGTGACTTATTTCAGTTAGAATCATCGTACCTGAATCCACTCATGATGCTGCTACGGGCCTGATGACATAGATTTCATTGCTGAGTGATACTGCATTGTACGTAAGTACCACAAGTTCTTTATCCATTTTTCACTTTCTGTGATATTGAACTTGTACGGTAAACGAGGTTCTTGTAAACAGAGGCGTCCCAAACTTTGGGGTGGCTGTGTGTTTTTGATTTTAATTTCCCTAAGCTATAGGACCATAAGTGGAAGTGCCCTAGGCTCTGTTGCTTTGTTTTTTAGGTGTTTCAGGAAACACCATACACTTCTCCCGAGTGTCTGTTGGCAATTTACATCCCGCCCATCAGCATAACAAGGCTCCCAGTTCTCCATGGCCTGTCCTGCCTTTCTGGATTTTACACTTTTTTCAGATGGCCCTTTTGACCGGGGGGAAGTGAGACTTCATTGTAGTGCAGATTTCCTTTGCAAGCTTGCTTGGTTGGCCAAAAAGGGCGTATGCGTTTTTTTCTGAATATATTCAGGAAAAAACGCATACGCCCTTTTTGGCCAAGTGCATCATTGTGGACGTTCTGCCTCTTTTCCTATGCTTTCAATGCAATTCCAGTCTACCTCCTGAAATCGGTTTCCTGCAATTCTGCCCCGCTTTCAAGTCCTCTTGGCAGCCTTACTTCAGTCTATTTTTGGACGATAGCTGTCATTTATAACTCTGCAGGTTTGTGAATTACAGTGCCCCTGAGCTCCTTTCTTCAACTCGCTTTCTTGTGACCTGGCCGCAACACCGCAGGATGGCTTCAGGCCCTAATCTGGTTCCGGCACGGCACGCTGAGCCTTTGGTTAATTCCTCTTCCTGGTGGGAAATGAGAGTTAAATTTGCCCGTCCAGACACCTCCAGCTAGCCTCTCATTGGTTCTCGCTATTCCTGTTCATCTTCCGCAGAAATTGCAAACTGGGCCAAACAGGAGGTTAAAGGGACTGACTCTCCAAGTCGGGAGAGTGTTAGTAAAGCGTCTGGAATGTTGCACCCGAGTACCAGGGTATGAAAACTGAGAAATATTTGAACACGTCTCCCGATCACATGGTTGATCATACTCTAGGTTCCACATGCATGTTTTAGCTGAAGGAAGAATACCTTAAACCTGGGTAGTTGAAACCCGTGGAATGGGTACCATGCAATATGACTTCAAAGGGTCTTCATTTGCTCACCGAACCTCTCCAATCCTATCACTGCTGCGTTTATGCCCCTGTACACATGCTTGATTCTCTTTTGGAGACATAGCAATCCATAGGTTTTAAGATACTTAGTAGTCAGGTACATTCTTAGGCGTTTAATATGCGGTGTTGAGTCCATTTCGTTGAGCAAGGAGTAGCTCTTGTCTATTCCATACTTGGCTTAAGGAACTTTATCTGTGCTCATTTCAATCTCTGGTTTTATGCAGCACCCCAACTCACCTTTACCCTTAAGCAAGCATAAGTTGGTTTTCTAAATTTGAGAACCTGTTCTGTTCTGTAATTCAGTTCCTGTGTAGCCAAGTTTACAATCCGTGTATTAGTGATATCTTATGATGTTTCTTTTTCTGTGTGACTTATTTCAGTTAGAATCATCATACCTGAATCCACTCATTGTGCTGCTAAGGGCCTGATGCCACAGATTTCATTGCTGAGTGATATTGCTTTGTAAGTAAATACCACAACTTCTTTATCCATTTTTCACTTTCTGCGATGTTGAACTTGTACTGTAAATGAGGTTCTTGTAAACAGAGGCGTCCCAAACTTTGGGGTGGCTGTGTCTTTTTGATTTATTTTTCCTAAGCTATAGGACCATAAGTGGAAGTGCCCTAGGTTCTGTTGCTTTGTTTTTTAGATGTTTCAAGAAACACCATTCACTTCTCCCGAGTGGTTGTTGGCAATTTACATCCCGCCCATCAGCATAACAAGGCTCCCAGTTCTCCATGGCCTGTCCTGCCTTTCTGGATTTTACACTTTTTTCAGATGGCCCTTTTGACCGGGGGGAAGTGAGACTTCATTGTAGTGCAGATTTCCTTTGCAGGCTTGCTTGGTTGGCCAAGAAGGGCGTATGCGTTTTTTCCAGAATATATTCAGGAAAAAACGCATACGCCCTTTTTGGCCAAGTGCATCATTGTGGACGTTCTGCCTCTTTTCCTATGCTTTCAATGCAATTCCAGTCTACCTCCTGAAATCGGTTTCCTGCAATTCTGCCCCGCTTTCAAGTCCTCTTGGCAGCCTTACTTCAGTCTATTTTTGGACGATATCTGTCATTTATAACTCTGCAGGTTTGTGAATTACAGTGCCCCTGAGCTCCTTTCTTCAACTCGCTTTCTTGTGACCTGGCCGCAACACCGCAGGATGGCTTCAGGCCCTAATCTGGTTCCGGTACGGCACGCTGAGCCTTTGGTTATATCCTCTTCCTGGTGGGAAATGAGAGTTAAATTTGCCCGTCCAGACACCTCCAGCTAGCCTCTCATTGGTTCTCGCTATTCCTGTTCATCTTCCGCAGAAATTGCAAACTGGGCCAAACAGGAGTTTAAAGGCGCTGACTCTCCAACTGGGGAGAGTGTTAGTAAAGCATCTGGAATGTTGCACCCGAGTACCAGGGGAGGAAAACTGAGACATATTTGAACACGTCTCCCGATCACATGGTTGATCATACTCTAGGTTCCACATGCATGTTTTAGCTGAAGGAAGAATACCTAAAACCTGGGTAGTTGAAACCCGTGGAATGGGTACCATGCAATATGACTTCAAAGGGTCTTCATTTGCTCACCGAACCTCTCCAATCCTATCACTGCTGCGTTTATGCCCCTGTACACACGCTTGATTCTCTTTTGGAGACATAGCAATCCATAGGTTTTAAGATACTTACTAGTCAGGTACATTCTTAGGCGTTTAATATGGGGTTTTGAGTCCATTTCGTTGAGCAAGGAGTAGCTCTTGTCTATTCCATATTTGGCTTAAGGAACTTTATCTGTGCTCATTTCAATCTCTGGTTTTATGCAGCACCCCAACTCACCTTTCCCCTTAAGCAAGCATAAGTTGGTTTTCTAAATTTGAGACCCTGTTCTGTTTTGGAATGCAGTTCCTGTGTAGCCAAGTTTACATTCCGTGTATTACTGATATCTTATGATGTTTCTTTTTCTGTGTGACTTATTTCTGTTAGAATCATCGTACCTGAATCCACTCATTATGCTGCTACGGGCCTGATGACATAGATTTCATTGCTGAGTGATACTGCATTGTACGTAAGTACCACAAGTTCTTTATCCATTTTTCACTTTCTGTGATATTGAACTTGTACGGTAAACGAGGTTCTTGTAAACGGAGGCGTCCCAAACTTTGGGGTGGCTGTGTCTTTTTGATTTTAATTTCCCTAAGCTATAGGACCATAAGTGGAAGTGCCCTAGGCTCTGTTGCTTTGTTTTTTAGATGTTTCAGGAAACACCATACACTTCTCCTGAGTGTCTGTTGGCAATTTACATCCCGCCCATCAGCATAACAAGGCTCCCAGTTCTCCATGGCCTATCCTGCCTTTCTGGATTTTACACTTTTTTCAGATGGCCCTTTTGACCGGGGGGAAGTGAGACTTCATTGTAGTGCAGATTTCCTTTGCAAGTTTGCTTGGTTGGCCAAAAAGGGCATATGCGTTTTTTCCTGAATATGTTCAGGAAAAAACGCATACGCACTTTTTGGCCAAGTGCATCATTGTGGACGTTCTGCCTCTTTTCCTATGCTTTCAATGCAATTCCAGTCTACCTCCTGAAATCGGTTTCCTGTAATTCTGCCCCGCTTTCAAGTCCTCTTGGCAACCTTACTTCAGTATATTTTTGTACGATAGCTGTCATTTATAACTCTGCAGGTTTGTGAATTACAGTGCCCCTGAGCTCCTTTCTTCAACTCGCTTTCTTGTGACCTGGCCGCAACACCGCAGGATGTCTTCAGGCCCTAATCTGGTTCTGGCATGGCACGCTGAGCCTTTCGTTAATTCCTCTTCCTGGTGGGAAATGAGAGTTAAATTTGCCCATCCAGACACCTCCAGCTAGTCTCTCGTTGGTTCTCGCTATTCCTGTTCATCTTCCGCAGAAATTGCAAACTGGGTCAAACAGGAGGTTAAAGGGACTGACTCTCCAAGTCGGTAGAGTGTTAGTAAAGCATCTGGAATGTTGCACCCGAGTACCAGGGTACGAAAACTGAGACATATTTGAACACATCTCCCGATCACATGGCTGATCATACTCTGGGTTCCACATGCATGTTTTAGCTGAAGGAAGAATACCTAAAACCTGGGTAGTTGAAACCCGTGGAATGGGTACCATGCAATATGACTTTAAAGGGTCTTCATTTGCTCACCGAACATCTCCAATCCTATCACTGCTGCGTTTATGCCCCTGTACACATGCTTGATTCTCTTTCGGAGACATAGCAATCCCTAGGTTTTAAGATACTTACTAGTCAGGTACATTCTTAGGAGTTTAATATGCGGTGTTGAGTCCATTTCTTTGAGCAAGGAGTAGCTCTTGTCTATTCCATATTTGGCTTAAGGAAATTTATCTGTGCTCATTTCAATCTCTGGTTTTATGCAGCACCCCAACTCACCTTTACCCTTAAGCAAGCATAAGTTGGTTTTCTAAATTTGAGACCCTGTTCTGTTCTGTAATTCAGTTCCTGTGTAGCCAAGTTTACATTCCGTGTAATACTGATATCTTATGATGTTTCTTTTTCTGTGTGACTTATTTCAGTTAGAATCATCATACCTGAATCCACTCATTGTGCTACTAAGGGCCTGATGACACAGATTTCATTGCTGAGTGATATTGCTTTGTAAATAAATACCACAACTTTTTTATCCATTTTTCACTTTCTGCGATGTTGAACTTGTACTGTAAATGAGGTTCTTGTAAACAGAGCCGTTCCAAATTTTGGGGTGGCTGTGTCTTTTTGATTTTAAATTCCCTAAGCTATAGGACCATAAGTGGAAGTGCCCTAGGCTCTGTTGCTTTGTTTTTTAGATGTTTCAGGAAACACCATACACTTCTCCCGAGTGGCTGTTGGCAATTTACATCCCGCCCTTCAGCATAACAAGGCTCCCAGTTCTCCATGGCCTGTCCTGCCTTTCTGGATTTTACACTTTTTTCAGATGGCCCTTTTGACCGGGGGGAAGTGAGACTTCATTGTAGTGCAGATTTCCTTTGCAAGCTTGCTTGGTTGGCCAAAAAGGGCGTATGCGTTTTTTCCTGAATATATTCAGGAAAAAACGCATACGCCCTTTTTGGCCAAGTGCATCATTGTGGACGTTCTGCCTCTTTTCCTATGCTTTCAATGCAATTCCAGTCTACCTCCTGAAATCAGTTTCCTGCAATTCTGCCCCGCTTTCAAGTCCTCTTGGCAGCCTTACTTCAGTCTATTTTTGGACGATAGCTGTCATTTATAACTCTGCAGGTTTGTGAATTACAGTGCCCCTGAGCTCCTTTCTTCAACTCGCTTTCTTTTGAGCTGGCCGCAACACCGCAGGATGGCTTCAGGCCCTAATCTGGTTCTGGCACGGCACGCTGAGCCTTTGGTTAATTCCTCTTCCTGGTGGGAAATGAGAGTTAAATTTGCCCGTCCAGATACCTCCAGCTAACCTCTCATTGGTTCTCGCTATTCCTGTTCATCTTCCGCAGAAATTGCAAACTGGGCCAAACAGGAGGTTAAAGGGACTGACTCTCCGAGTCGGGAGAGTGTTAGTAAAGCGTCTGGAATGTTGCACCCGAGTACCAGGGTACGAAAGCTGGGACATATTTGAACACATCTCCCGATCACATGGTTGATCATACTCTAGGTTCCACATGCATGTTTTAGCTGAAGGAAGAATACCTTAAACCTGGGTAGTTGAAACCCGTGGAATGGGTACCATGCAATATGACTTCAAAGGGTCTTCATTTGCTCACGAACCTCTCCAATCCTATCACTGCTGCGTTTATGCCCCTGTACACATGCTTGATTCTCTTTCTGAGACGTAGCAATCTATAGGTTTTAAGATACTTACTAGTCAGGTACATTCTTAGGCGTTTAATATGCGGTGTTGAGTCCATTTCGTTGAGCAAGGAGTAGCTCTTGTCTATTCCATATTTGGCTTAAGGAACTTTATCTGTGCTCATTTCAATCTCTGGTTTTATGCAGCACCCCAACTCACCTTTCCCCTTAAGCAAGCATAAGTTGGTTTTCTAAATTTGAGACCCTGTTCTGTTCTGTAATTCAGTTCCTGTGTAGCCAAGTTTCCATTCCGTGTATTAGTGATATCTTATGATGTTTCTTTTTCTGTGTGACTTATTTCAGTTAGAATCATCGTACCTGAATCCACTCATTATGCTGCTACGGGCCTGATGACATAGATTTCATTGCTGAGTGATACTGCATTGTACGTAAGTACCACAAGTTCTTTATGCATTTTTCACTTTCTGTGATATTGAACTTGTACGGTAAACGAGGTTCTTGTAAACAGAGGCGTCCCAAACTTTGGGGTGGCTGTGTCTTTTTGATTTTAATTTCCCTAAGCTATAGGACCATAAGTGGAAGTGCCCTAGGCTCTGTTGCTTTGTTTTTTAGATGTTTCAGGAAACACCATACACTTCTCCCGAGTGTCTGTTGGCAATTTACATCCCGCCCATCAGCATAACAAGGCTCCCAGTTCTCCATGGCCTGTCCTGCCTTTCTGGATTTTACACTTTTTTCAGATGGCCCTTTTGACCGGGGGGAAGTGAGACTTCATTGTAGTGCAGATTTCCTTTGCAAGTTTGCTTGGTTGGCCAAAAAGGGCGTATGCGTTTTTTCCTGAATATATTCAGGAAAAAACGCATACGCCCTTTTTGGCCAAGTGCATCATTGTGGACGTTCTGCCTCTTTTCCTATGCTTTCAATGCAATTCCAGTCTACCTCCTGAAATCGGTTTCCTGCAATTCTGCCCCGCTTTCAAGTCCTCTTGGCAGCCTTACTTCAGTCTATTTTTGGACGATAGCTGTCATTTATAACTCTGCAGGTTTGTGAATTACAGTGCCCCTGAGCTCCTTTCTTCAACTCGCCTTCTTGTGACCTGGCCGCAACACCGCAGGATGGCTTCAGGCCCTAATCTGGTTCTGGCACGGAAAGCTGAGCCTTTGGTTAATTCCCCTTCCTGGTGGGAAATGAGAGTTAAATTTGCCCGTCCAGACACCTCCAGCTAGTCTCTCATTGGTTCTCGCTATTCCTGTTCATCTTCCGCAGAAATTGCAAACTGGGCCAAACAGGAGGTTAAAGGGACGAATTCTCCAAGTTGGGAGAGTGTTAGTAAAGCGTCTGGAATGTTGCACCCGAGTACCAGGGTACGAAAACTGAGACATATTTGAACACGTCTCCCGATCACATGGTTGATCATACTCTAGGTTCCACATGCATGTTTTAGCTGAAGGAAGAATACCTTAAACCTGGGTAGTTGAAACCCGTGGAATGGATACCATGCAATATGACTTCAAAGGGTCTTCATTTGCTCACCGAACCTCTCCAATCCTATCACTGCTGCGTTTATGCCCCTGTACACATGCTTGATTCTCTTTCGGAGACATAGCAATCCATAGGTTTTAAGATACTTACTAGTCTGGTACATTCTTAGGCGTTTAATATGCGGTGCTGAGTCCATTTCGTTGAGCAAGGAGTAGCTCTTGTCTATTCCATATTTGGCTTAAGGAACTTTATCTGTGCTCATTTCAATCTCTGGTTTTATGCAGCACCCAAACTCACCTTTACCCTTAAGCAAGCATAAGTTGGTTTTCTAAATTTGAGACCCTGTTCTATTCTGTAATTCAGTTCCTGTGTAGCCAAGTTTCCATTCCGTGTATTACTGATATCTTATGATGTTTCTTTTTCTGTGTGACTTATTTCAGTTAGAATCATCATACCTGAATCCACTCATTGTGCTGCTAAGGGCCTGATGACACAGATTTCATTGCTGCGTGATATTGCTTTGTAAGTAAATACCACAACTTCTGTATCCATTTTTCACTTTCTGCGATGTTGAACTTGTACTGTAAACGAGGTTCTTGTAAACAGAGGCGTCCCAAACTTTGGGGTGGCTGTGTCTTTTTGATTTTAATTTCCCTAAGCTATAGGACCATAAGTGGAAGTGCCCTAGGCTCTGTTTCTTTGTTTTTTAGATGTTTCAGGAAACACCATACACTTCTCCCGAGTGTCTGTTGGCAATTTACATCCCGCCCATCAGCATAACAAGGCTCCCAGTTCTCCATGGCCTGTCCTGCCTTTCTGGATTTTACACTTTTTTCAGATGGCCCTTTTGACCGGGGGGAAGTGAGACTTCATTGTAGTGCAGATTTCCTTTGCAAGCTTGCTTGCTTGGCCAAAAAGGGCGTATGCGTTTTTTCCTGAATATATTCAGGATAAAACGCATATGCCCTTTTTGGCCAAGTGCATCATTGTGGACGTTCTTTCTCTTTTCCTATGCTTTCAATGCAATTCCAGTCTATCTCCTGAAATCGCTTTCCTGCAATTCTGCCCCGCTTTCAAGTCCTCTTGGCAGCCTTACTTCAGTCTATTTTTGGACGATAGCTGTCATTTATAACTCTGCAGGTTTGTGAATTACAGTGCCCCTGAGCTCCTTTCTTCAACTCGCTTTCTTGTGACCTGGCCGCAACACCGCAGGATGGCTTCAGGCCCTAATCTGGTTCCGGCACGGTACACTGAGCCTTTGGTTATTTCCTCTTCCTGGTGGGAAATGAGAGTTAAATTTGCCCGTCCAGACACCTCCAGCTAGCCTCTCATTGGTTCTCGCTATTCCTGTTCATCTTCCGCAGAAATTGCAAACTGGGCCAAACAGGAGGTTAAAGGCGCTGACTCTCCAAGTGGGGAGAGTGTTAGTAAAGCGTCTGGAATGTTGCACCCGAGTACCAGGGGAGGAAAACTGAGACATATTTGAACACGTCTCCCGTTCACATGGTTGATCATACTTGGGTTCCACATGCATGTTTTAGCTGAAGGAAGAATACCTTAAACCTGGGTAGTTGAAACCCGTGTAATGGGTACCATGCAATATGACTTCAAAGGGTCTTCATTTGCTCACCGAACCTCTCCAATCCTATCACTGCTGCGTTTATGCCCCTGTACACATGCTTGATTCTCTTTCGGAGACAGCAATCCATAGGTTTTAAGATACTTACTAGTCAGGTACATTCTTTGGCGTTTAATATGCGGTGTTGAGTCCATTTCGTTGAGCAAGGAGTAGCTCTTGTCTATTCCATATTTGGCTTAAGGAACTTTATCTGTGCTCATTTCAATCTCTGGTTTTATGCAGCACCCCAACTCACCTTTCCCCTTAAGCAAGCATAAGTTGGTTTTCTAAATTTGAGACCCTGTTCTGTTCTGTAATTCAGTTCCTGTGTAGCCAAGTTTACATTCCGTGTATTACTGATATCTTATGATGTTTCTTTTTCTGTGTGACTTATTTCAGTTAGAATCATCATACCTGAATCCACTCATTGTGCTGCTAAGGGCCTGATGACACAGATTTCATTGCTGCGTGATATTGCTTTGTAAGTAAATACCACAACTTCTTTCTCCATTTTTCACTTTCTGCGATGTTGAACTTGTACTGTAAACGAGGTTCTTGTAAACAGAGCCATTCCAAACTTTGGGGTGGCTGTGTCTTTTTGATTTTAATTTCCCTAAGCTATAGGACCATAAGTGGAAGTGCCCTAGGCTCTGTTGCTTTGTTTTTTAGATGTTTCAGGAAACACCATACACTTCTCCCAAGTGTCTGTTGGCAATTTACATCCCGCCCATCAGCATAACAAGGCTCCCAGTTCTCCATGGCCTGTCCTGCCTTTCTGGATTTTACACTTTTTTCAGATGGCCCTTTTGACCGGGGAGAAGTGAGACTTCATTGTAGTGCAGATTTCCTTTGCAAGTTTGCTTGGTTGGCCAAAAAGGGCGTATGCGTTTTATTCCTGAATATATTCAGGAAAAAACGCATACGCCCTTTTTGGCCAAGTGCATCATTGTGGACGTTCTGCCTCTTTTCCTATGTTTTCAATGCAATTCCAGTCTACCTCCTGAAATCGGTTTCCTGCAATTCTGCCCCGCTTTCAAGTCCTCTTGGCAGCCTTACTTCAGTATATTTTTGGACGATAGCTGTCATTTATAACTCTGCAGGTTTGTGAATTACAGTGCCCCTGAGCTCTTTCTTCAACTCGCTTTCTTGTGAGCTGGCCGCAACACCGCAGGATGGCTTCAGGCCCTAATCTGGTTCCGGCACGGCACGCTGAGCCTTTGGTTATTTCCTCTTCCTATTGGGAAATGAGAATTAAATTTGCCCGTCCAGACACCTCCAGCTAGTCTCTCATTGGTTCTCGCTATTCCTGTTCATCTTCCGCAGAAATTGCAAACTGGGCCAAACAGGAGGTTAAAGGCGCTGACTCTCCAAGTCGGGAGAGTGTTAGTAAAGCGTCTGGAATGTTGCATCTGAGTACCACGGGAGGAAAACTGAGACATATTTGAACACGTCTCCCGTTCACACGGATGATCATACTCTGGGTTCCACATGCATGTTTTAGCTGAAGGAAGAATACCTTAAACCTGGGTAGTTGAAACCCGTGGAATGGGTACCATGCAATATGACTTCAAAGGGTCTTCATTTGCTCACCGAACCTCTCCAATCCTATCACTGCTGCGTTTATGCCCCTGTACACATGCTTGATTCTCTTTCGGAGACATAGCAATCCATAGGTTTTAAGATACTTACTAGTCAGGTACATTCTTAGGCGTTTAATATGCGGTGTTGAGTCCATTTCTTTGAGCAAGGAGTAGCTCGTCTATTCCATATTTGGCTTAAGGAACTTTATCTGTGCTCATTTCAATCTCTGGTTTTATGCAGCACCCCAACTCACCTTTACCCTTAAGCAAGCATAAGTTGGTTTTCTAAATTTGAGACCCTGTTCTGTTCCGTAATTCAGTTCCTGTGTAGCCAAGTTTCCATTCCGTGTATTAGTGATATCTTATGATGTTTCTTTTTCTGTGTGACTTATTTCAGTTAGAATCATCATACCTGAATCCACTCATTGTGCTGCTAAGGGCCTGATGACATAGATTTCATTGCTGAGTGATATTGCTTTGTAAGTAAATACCACAGCCTCTTTATCCATTTTTCATTTTCTGCGATGTTGAATTTGTACTGTAAACGAGGTTCTTGTAAACAGAGGCGTCCCAAACTTTGGGGTGGCTGTGTCTTTTTGATTTTAATTTCCCTAAGCTATAGGACCATAAGTGGAAGTGCCCTAGGCTCTGTTGCTTTGTTTTTTCGATGTTTCAGGAAACACCATACACTTCTCCCGAGTGTCTGTTGGCAATTTACATCCCGCCCATCAGCATAACAAGGCTCCCAGTTCTCCATGGCCTGTCCTGCCTTTCTGGATTTTACACTTTTTTCAGATGGCCCTTTTGACCGGGGGGAAGTGAGACTTCATTGTAGTGCAGATTTCCTTTGCAAGCTTGCTTGGTTGGCCAAAAAGGGCGTATGCGTTTTTTCCTGAATATATTCAGGAAAAAACGCATACGCCCTTTTTGGCCAAGTGCATCATTGTGGACGTTCTGCCTCTTTTCCTATGCTTTCAATGCAATTCCAGTCTACCTCCTGAAATCGGTTTCCTGCAATTCTGCCCCGCTTTCAAGTCCTCTTGGCAGCCTTACTTCAGTCTATTTTTGGACGATAGCTGTCATTTATAACTCTGCAGGTTTGTGAATTACAGTGCCCCTGAGCTCCTCTCTTCAGCTCGTTTTCTTGTGAGCTGGTTGCAAAACCGCTGGATGGTTTCAGGCCCTAATCTGGTTCCGGCACGGCATGCTGAGCCTTTGGTTATTTCCTCTTTCTGGTGGGAAATGAGAGTTAAATTTGCCCGTCCAGACACCTCCAGCTAGTCTCTCATTGGTTCTCCCTATTCCTGTTCATCTTCCGCAGAAATTGCAAACGGGGCCAAACAGGAGGTTAAAGGTGCTGACTCTCCAAGTGGGGAGAGTGTTAGTAAAGCGCCTGGAATGTTTCACCCGAGTACCAAGGGAGGAAAACTGAGACATATTTGAACACGTCTCCCGTTCACACGGTTGATCATACTCTGGGTTCCACATGCATGTTTTAGCTGAAGGAAGAATACCTTCAACCTGGAGAGTTGAGACCCGTGGAATGGGTACCATGCAATATGACTTCAAAGGGTCTTCATTTGCTCACCGAACCTCTCCAATCCTATCACTACTGCGTTTATGCCCCTGTACACACGCTTGATTCTCTTTTGGAGACATAGCAATCCATAGGTTTTAAGATACTTACTAGTCAGGTATATTCTTAGGCGTTTAATATGGGGTGTTGAGTCCATTTCGTTGAGCAAGGAGTAGCTCTTGTCTATTCCATATTTGGCTTAAGGAACTTTATCTGTGCTCATTTCAATCTCTGGTTTTATGCAGCACCCCAACTCCCCTTCCCCCTTAAGCAAGCATAAGTTGGTTTTCTAAACATGAGACACTGTTCTGTTTTGTAATTCAGTTCATGTGTAGCCAAGTCGACATTCTGTGTATTAATGATACCTTATGATGTTTCTTTTCTGTGTGACTTATTTCAGTTCGAATCATCATACCTGAATGCACTCATTATGCTGCTACGGGCCTGATTACATAGATTTCATTGCTGAGTGATATTGCATTGTAAGTAAGTACCACAAGTTCTTTATCCATTTTTCACTTTCTGCGATATTGAACTTGTACCGTAAACGAGGTTCTTGTAAACAGAGCCGTTCCAAACTTTGGGGTGGCTGTGTCTTTTTGATTTTAATTTCCCTAAGCTATAGGACCATAAGTGGAAGTGCCCTAGGCTCTGTTGCTTTGTTTTTTAGATGTTTCAGGAAACACCATACACTTCTCCAGAGTGGCTGTTGGCAATTTACATCCCACCCATCAGCATAACAAGGCTCCCAGTTCTCCATGGCCTGTCGTGCCTTTATGGATTTTACACTTTTTTCAGATGGCCCTTTTGACCAGGTGGAAGTGAGACTTCATTGTAGTGCAGATTTCCTTTGCAAGCTTGCTTGGTTGGCCAAAAAGGGCGTATGCGTTTTTTCCTGAATATATTCAGGAAAAAACGTATACGCCCTTTTTGGCCAAGTGCATCATTGTCGAGTTTCTGACTCTCTTCATGTGCTTTCAATGCAATTCCAGTCTACCTCCTGAAATCGGTTTCCTGCAATTCTGCCCCGCTTTCAAGTCCTCTTGGCAGCCTTACTTCAGTCTATTTTTGGACGATAGCTGTCATTTATAACTCTGCAGGTTTGTGAATTACAGTGCCCCTGAGCTCCTTTCTTCAACTCGCTTTCTTGTGACCTGGCCGCAACACCGCAGGATGGCTTCAGGCCCTAATCTGGTTCTGGCACGGCACGCTGAGCCTTTGGTTAATTCCTCTTCCTGGTGGGAAATGAGAGTTAAATTTGCCCGTCCAGACACCTCCAGCTAGTCTCTCATTGGTTCTCGCTATTCCTGTTCATCTTCCGCAGAAATTGCAAACTGGGCCAAAGAGGAGGTTAAAGGGACTGACTCTCCAAGTCGGGAGAGTGTTAGTAAAGCGTCTGGAATGTTGCACCCGAGTACCAGGGTACGAAAACTGAGACATATTTGAACACGTCTCCCGATCACATGGTTGATCATACTCTACGTTCCACATGCATGTTTTAGCTGAAGGAAGAATACCTTAAACCTGGGTAGTTGAAACCCGTGGAATGGGTACCATGCAATATGACTTCAAAGGT
This sequence comes from Stenella coeruleoalba, assembly GCF_951394435.1. Lineage (NCBI taxonomy): Eukaryota > Metazoa > Chordata > Mammalia > Artiodactyla > Delphinidae > Stenella > Stenella coeruleoalba. Next base: position 137,066 of record NW_027646216.1, read on the forward strand.
TCTTCATTTGCTCACCGAACCTCTCCAATCCTATTACTGCTGCGTTTATGCCCCTGTACACATGCTTGATTCTCTTTCGGAGACACAGCAATCCATAGGTTTTAAGATACTTACTAGTCAGGTACATTCTTAGGCGTTTAATATGCGGTGTTGAGTCCATTTCGTTGAGCAAGGAGTAGCTCTTGTCTATTCCACATTTGGCTTAAGGAACTTTATCTGTGCTCATTTCAATCTCTGGTTTTATGCAGCACCCCAACTCACCTTTACCCTTAAGCAAGCATAAGTTGGTTTTCTAAATTTGAGACCCTGTTCTGTTCTGTAATTCAGTTCCTGTGTAGCCAAGTTTACATTCCGTGTATTACTGATATCTTATGATGTTTCTTTTTCTGTGTGACTTATTTCAGTTAGAATCATCATACCTGAATCCACTCATTGTGCTGCTAAGGGCCTGATGACATAGATTTCATTGCTGAGTGATATTGCTTTGTAAGTAAATACCACAACTTCTTTATCCATTTTTCACTTTCTGCGATGTTGAACTTGTACAGTAAATGATGTTCTTGTAAATAGAGGCGTCCCAAACTTTGGGGTGGCTGTGTCTTTTTGATTTTAATTTCCCTAAGCTATAGGACCATAAGTGGCAGTGCCCTAGGCTCTGTTGCTTTGTTTTTTAGATGTTTCAGGAAACACCATACACTTCTCCCAAGTGTCTGTTGGCAAGTTACATCCCGCCCATCAGCATAACAAGGCTCCCAGTTCTCCATGGCCTGTCCTGCCTTTCTGGATTTTACACTTTTTTCAGATGGCCCTTTTGACCGGGGGGAAGTGAGACTTCATTGTAGTGCTGATTTCATTTGCAAGCTTGCTTGGTTGGCCAAAAAGGGCGTATGCGTTTTTTCCTGAATATATTCAGGAAAAAACGCATACGCCCTTTTTGGCCAAGTGCATCATTGTGGACGTTCTGCCTCTTTTCCTATGCTTTCAATGCAATTTCAGTCTACCTCCCGAAATCGGTTTCCTGCAATTCTGCCCCGCTTTCAAGTCCTCTTGGCAGCCTTACTTCAGTCTATTTTTGGACGATAGCTGTCATTTATAACTCTGCAGGTTTGTGAATTACAGTGCCCCTGAGCTCCTTTCTTCAACTCGCTTTCTTGTGAGCTGGCCGCAACACCGCAGGATGGCTTCAGGCCCTAATCTCGTTCCAGCACGGCACGCTGAGCCTTTGGTTATTTCCTCTTCCTATTGGGAAATGAGAGTTAAATTTGCCCGTCCAGACACCTCCAGCTAGTCTCTCATTGGTTCTCGCTATTCCTGTTCATCTTCCGCAGAAATTGCAAACTGGGCCAAACAGGAGGTTAAAGTCGCTGACTCTCCAAGTCAGGAGAGTGTTAGTAAAGCGTCTGGAATGTTGCATCTGAGTACCACGGGAGGAAAACTGAGACATATTTGAACACGTCTCCCGTTCAAACGGATGATCATACTCTGGGTTCCACATGCATGTTTTAGCTGAAGGAAGAATACCTTAAACCTGGGTAGTTGAAACCCGTGGAATGGGTACCATGCAATATGACTTCAAAGGGTCTTCATTTGCTCACCGAACCTCTCCAATCCTATCACTGCTGCGTTTATGCCCCTGTACACATGCTTGATTCTCTTTCGGAGATATAACAATCCATAGGTTTTAAGATACTTACTAGTCAGGTACATTCTTAGGCGTTTAATATGCGGTGTTGAGTCCATTTCGTTGAGCAAGGAGTAGCTCGTCTATTCCATATTTGGCTTAAGGAACTTTATCTGTGCTCATTTCAATCTCTGGTTTTATGCAGCACCCCAACTCACCTTTCCCCTTAAGCAAGCATAAGTTGGTTTTCTAAATTTGAGACCCTGTTCTGTTCTGTAATTCAGTTCCTGTGTAGCCAAGTTTCCATTCCGTGTATTAGTGATATCTTATGATGTTTCTTTTTCTGTGTGACTTATTTCAGTTAGAATCATCATACCTGAATCCACTCATTGTGCTGCTAAGGGCCTGATGACATAGATTTCATTGCTGAGTGATATTGCTTTGTAAGTAAATACCACAGCTTCTTTATCCATTTTTCATTTTCTGCGATGTTGAATTTGTACTGTAAACGAGGTTCTTGTAAACAGAGGCGTCCCAAACTTTGGGGTGGCTGTGTCTTTTTGATTTTAATTTCCCTAAGCTATAGGACCATAAGTGGAAGTGCCCTAGGCTCTGTTGCTTTGTTTTTTCGATGTTTCAGGAAGCACCATACACTTCTCCGGAGTGGTTGTTGGCAATTTACATCCCGCCCATCAGCATAACAAGGCTCCCAGTTCTCCATGGCCTGTCCTGCCTTTCTGGATTTTACACTTTTTTCAGATGGCCCTTTTGACCGGGGGGAAGTGAGACTTCATTGTAGTGCAGATTTCCTTTGCAAGCTTGCTTGGTTGGCCAAAAAGGGCGTATGCGTTTTTTCCTGAATATATTCAGGAAAAAACGCATACGCCCTTTTTGGCCAAGTGCATCATTGTGGACGTTCTGCCTCTTTTCCTATGCTTTCAATGCAATTCCAGTCTACCTCCTGAAATCGGTTTCCTGCAATTCTGCCCCGCTTTCAAGTCCTCTTGGCAGCCTTACTTCAGTCTATTTTTGGACGATAGCTGTCATTTATAACTCTGCAGGTTTGTGAATTACAGTGCCCCTGAGCTCCTTTCTTCAACTCGTTTTCTTGTGAGCTGGCTGCAAAACCGCTGGATGGTTTCAGGCCCTAATCTGGTTCCGGCACGGCATGCTGAGCCTTTGGTTATTTCCTCTTTCTGGTGGGAAATGAGAGTTAAATTTGCCCGTCCAGACACCTCCAGCTAGTCTCTCATTGGTTCTCGCTATTCCTGTTCATCTTCCGCAGAAATTGCAAACTGGGCCAAACAGGAGGTTAAAGGGACTGACTCTCCCAGTCGGGAGAGTGTTAGTAAAGCATCTGGAATGTTGCACCCGAGTACCAGGGTACAAAAACTGAGACATATTTGAACACGTCTCCTGATCACATGGTTGATCATACTCTAGGTTCCACATGCATGTTTTAGCTGAAGGAAGAATACCTTAAACCTGGGTAGTTGAAACCCGTGGAATGGGTACCATGCAATATGACTTCAAAGGGTCTTCATTTGCTCACCGAACCTCTCCAATCCTATCACTGCTGCGTTTATGCCCCTGTACACATGCTTGATTCTCTTTCGGAGACATAGCAATCCATAGGTTTTAAGATACTTACTAGTCAGGTACATTCTTAGGCGTTTAATATGCGGTGTTGAGTCCATTTCGTTGAGCAAGGAGTAGCTCTTGTGTATTCCATATTTGGCTTAAGGAACTTTATCTGTGCTCATTTCAATCTCTGGTTTTATGCAGCACCCCAACTCACCTTTCCCCTTAAGCAAGCATAAGTTGGTTTTCTAAATTTGAGACCCTGTTCTGTTCTGTAATTCAGTTCCTGTGTAGCCAAGTTTACATTCCGTGTATTACTGATATCTTATGATGTTTCATTTTCTGTGTGACTTATTTCAGTTAGAATCATCATACCTGAATCCACTCATTGTGCTGCTAAGGGCCTGATGACATAGATTTCATTGCTGAGTGATATTGCTTTGTAAGTGAATACCACAACTTCTTTATCCATTTTTCACTTTCTGCGATGTTGAACTTGTACTGTAAACGAGGTTCTTGTAAACAGAGCCGTTCCAAACTTTGGGGTGGCTGTGTCTTTTTGATTTTAATTTCCCTAAGGTATAGGACCATAAGTGGAAGTGCCCTAGGCTCTGTTGCTTTGTTTTTTAGATGTTTCAGGAAACACCATACACTTCTCCCAAGTGTCTGTTGGCAATTTACATCCCGCCCATCAGCATAACAAGGCTCCCAGTTCTCCATGGCCTGTCCTGCCTTTCTGGATTTTACACTTTTTTCAGATGGCCCTTTTGACCGGGGAGAAGTGAGACTTCATTGTAGTGCAGATTTCCTTTGCAAGTTTGCTTGGTTGGCCAAAAAGTGCGTATGCGTTTTATTCCTGAATATATTCAGGAAAAAACGCATACGCCCTTTTTGGCCAAGTGCATCATTGCGGACGTTCTGCCTCTTTTCCTATGCTTTCAATGCAATTCCAGTCTACCTCCTGAAATCGGTTTCCTGCAATTCTGCCCCGCTTTCAAGTCCTCTTGGCAGCCTTATTTCAGTATATTTTTGGACGATAGCTGTCATTTATAACTCTGCAGGTTTGTGAATTACAGTGCCCCTGAGCTCTTTCTTCAACTCGCTTTCTTGTGACCTGGCCGCAACACCGCAGGATGGCTTCAGGCCCTAATCTGGTTCCGGCACAGCACGCTGAGCCTTTGGTTAATTCCTCTTCCTGGTGGGAAATGAGAGTTAAATTTGCCCGTCCAGACACCTCCAGCTAGTCTCTCATTGGTTCTCGCTATTCCTGTTCATCTTCCGCAGAAATTGCAAACTGGGCCAAACAGGAGGTTAAAGGCGCTGACTCTCCAAGTCGGGAGAGTGTTAGTAAAGCGTCTGGAATGTTGCATCTGAGTACCACGGGAGGAAAACTGAGACATATTTGAACACGTCTCCCGTTCACACGGATGATCATACTCTGGGTTCCACATGCATGTTTTAGCTGAAGGAAGAATACCTAAAACCTGGGTAGTTGAAACCCGTGGAATGGGTACCATGCAATATGACTTCAAAGGGTCTTCATTTGCTCACCGAACCTCTCCAATCCTATCACTGCTGCGTTTATGCCCCTGTACACATGCTTGATTCTCTTTCGGAGATATAGCAATCCATAGGTTTTAAGATACTTACTAGTCAGGTACATTCTTAGGCGTTTAATATGCGGTGTTGAGTCCATTTCGTTGAGCAAGGAGTAGCTCGTCTATTCCATATTTGGCTTAAGGAACTTTATCTGTGCTCATTTCAATCTCTGGTTTTATGCAGCACCCCAACTCACCTTTACCCTTAAGCAAGCATAAGTTGGTTTTCTAAATTTGAGACCCTGTTCTGTTCTGTAATTCAGTTCCTGTGTAGCCAAGTTTCCATTCCGTGTATTAGTGATATCTTATGATGTTTCTTTTTCTGTGTGACTTATTTCAGTTAGAATCATCATACCTGAATCCACTCATTGTGCTGCTAAGGGCCTGATGACATAGATTTCATTGCTGAGTGATATTGCTTTGTAAGTAAATACCACAGCTTCTTTATCCATTTTTCATTTTCTGCGATGTTGAATTTGTACTATAAACGAGGTTCTTGTAAACAGAGGCGTCCCAAACTTTGGGGTGGCTGTGTCTTTTTGATTTTAATTTCCCTAAGCTATAGGACCATAAGTGGAAGTGCCCTAGGCTCTGTTGCTTTGTTTTTTCGATGTTTCAGGAAACACCATACTCTTCTCCCGAGTGTCTGTTGGCAATTTACATCCCGCCCATCAGCATAACAAGGCTCCCAGTTCTCCATGGCCTGTCCTGCCTTTCTGGATTTTACACTTTTTTCAGATGGCCCTTTTGACCGGGGGGAAGTGAGACTTCATTGTAGTGCAGATTTCCTTTGCAAGCTTGCTTGGTTGGCCAAAAAGGGCGTATGCGTTTTTTCCTGAATATATTCAGGAAAAAACGCATACGCCCTTTTTGGCCAAGTGCATCATTGTGGACGTTCTGCCTCTTTTCCTATGCTTTCAATGCAATTCCAGTCTACCTCCTGAAATCGGTTTCCTGCAATTCTGCCCCGCTTTCAAGTCCTCTTGGCAGCCTTACTTCAGTCTATTTTTGGACGATAGCTGTCATTTATAACTCTGCAGGTTTGTGAATTACAGTGCCCCTGAGCTCCTTTCTTCAACTCGTTTTCTTGTGAGCTGGCTGCAAAACCGCTGGATGGTTTCAGGCCCTAATCTGGTTCCGGCACGGCATGCTGAGCCTTTGGTTATTTCCTCTTTCTGGTGGGAAATGAGAGTTAAATTTGCCCGTCCAGACACCTCCAGCTAGTCTCTCATTGGTTCTCGCTATTCCTGTTCATCTTCCGCAGAAATTGCAAACTGGGCCAAACAGGAGGTTAAAGGGACTGACTCTCCAAGTCGGGAGAGTGTTAGTGAAGCATCTGGAATGTTGCACCCGAGTACCAGGGTACAAAAACTGAGACATATTTGAACACGTCTCCTGATCACATGGTTGATCATACTCTAGGTTCCACATGCATGTTTTAGCTGAAGGAAGAATACCTTAAACCTGGGTAGTTGAAACCCGTGGAATGGGTACCATGCAATATGACTTCAAAGGGTCTTCATTTGCTCACCGAACCTCTCCAATCCTATCACTCCTGCGTTTATGCCCCTGTACACATGCTTGATTCTCTTTCGGAGACATAGCAATCCATAGGTTTTAAGATACTTACTAGTCAGGTACATTCTTAGGCGTTTAATATGCGGTGTTGAGTCCATTTCGTTGAGCAAGGAGTAGCTCTTGTGTATTCCATATTTGGCTTAAGGAACTTTATCTGTGCTCATTTCAATCTCTGGTTTTATGCAGCACCCCAACTCACCTTTCCCCTTAAGCAAGCATAAGTTGGTTTTCTAAATTTGAGACCCTGTTCTGTTCTGTAATTCAGTTCCTGTGTAGCCAAGTTTACATTCCGTGTATTACTGATATCTTATGATGTTTCATTTTCTGTGTGACTTATTTCAGTTAGAATCATCATACCTGAATCCACTCATTGTGCTGCTAAGGGCCTGATGAAATAGATTTCATTGCTGAGTGATATTGCTTTGTAAGTGAATACCACAACTTCTTTATCCATTTTTCACTTTCTGCGATGTTGAACTTGTACTGTAAACGAGGTTCTTGTAAACAGAGCCGTTCCAAACTTTGGGGTGGCTGTGTCTTTTTGATTTTAATTTCCCTAAGGTATAGGACCATAAGTGGAAGTGCCCTAGGCTCTGTTGCTTTGTTTTTTAGATGTTTCAGGAAACACCATACACTTCTCCCAAGTGTCTGTTGGCAATTTACATCCCGCCCATCAGCATAACAAGGCTCCCAGTTCTCCATGGCCTGTCCTGCCTTTCTGGATTTTACACTTTTTTCAGATGGCCCTTTTGACCGGGGAGAAGTGAGACTTCATTGTAGTGCAGATTTCCTTTGCAAGTTTGCTTGGTTGGCCAAAAAGTGCGTATGCGTTTTATTCCTGAATATATTCAGGAAAAAACGCATACGCCCTTTTTGGCCAAGTGCATCATTGCGGACGTTCTGCCTCTTTTCCTATGCTTTCAATGCAATTCCAGTCTACCTCCTGAAATCGGTTTCCTGCAATTCTGCCCCGCTTTCAAGTCCTCTTGGCAGCCTTATTTCAGTATATTTTTGGACGATAGCTGTCATTTATAACTCTGCAGGTTTGTGAATTACAGTGCCCCTGAGCTCTTTCTTCAACTCGCTTTCTTGTGACCTGGCCGCAACACCGCAGGATGGCTTCAGGCCCTAATGTGGTTCCGGCACAGCACGCTGAGCCTTTGGTTATTTCCTCTTCCTATTGGGAAATGAGAGTTAAATTTGCCCGTCCAGACACCTCCAGCTAGTCTCTCATTGGTTCTCGCTATTCCTGTTCATCTTCCGCAGAAATTGCAAACTGGGCCAAACAGGAGGTTAAAGGCGCTGACTCTCCAAGTCGGGAGTGTTAGTAAAGCGTCTGGAATGTTGCATCTGAGTACCACGGGAGGAAAACTGAGACATATTTGAACACGTCTCCCGTTCACACGGATGATCATACTCTGGGTTCCACATGCATGTTTTAGCTGAAGGAAGAATACCTTAAACCTGGGTAGTTGAAACCCGTGGAATGGGTACCATGCAATATGACTTCAAAGGGTCTTCATTTGCTCACCGAACCTCTCCAATCCTATCACTGCTGCGTTTATGCCCCTGTACACATGCTTGATTCTCTTTCGGAGATATAGCAATCCATAGGTTTTAAGATACTTACTAGTCAGGTACATTCTTAGGCGTTTAATATGCGGTGTTGAGTCCATTTCGTTGAGCAAGGAGTAGCTCGTCTATTCCATATTTGGCTTAAGGAACTTTATCTGTGCTCATTTCAATCTCTGGTTTTATGCAGCACCCCAACTCACCTTTACCCTTAAGCAAGCATAAGTTGGTTTTCTAAATTTGAGACCCTGTTCTGTTCTGTAATTCAGTTCCTGTGTAGCCAAGTTTCCATTCCGTGTATTAGTGATATCTTATGATGTTTCTTTTTCTGTGTGACTTATTTCAGTTAGAATCATCATACCTGAATCCACTCATTGTGCTGCTAAGGGCCTGATGACATAGATTTCATTGCTGAGTGATATTGCTTTGTAAGTAAATACCACAGCTTCTTTATCCATTTTTCATTTTCTGCGATGTTGAATTTGTACTGTAAACGAGGTTCTTGTAAACAGAGGCGTCCCAAACTTTGGGGTGGCTGTGTCTTTTTGATTTTAATTTCCCTAAGCTATAGGACCATAAGTGGAAGTGCCCTAGGCTCTGTTGCTTTGTTTTTTCGATGTTTCAGGAAACACCATACACTTCTCCCGAGTGTCTGTTGGCAATTTACATCCCGCCCATCAGCATAACAAGGCTCCCAGTTCTCCATGGCCTGTCCTGCCTTTCTGGATTTTACACTTTTTTCAGATGGCCCTTTTGACCGGTGGGAAGTGAGACTTCATTGTAGTGCAGATTTCCTTTGCAAGCTTGCTTGGTTGGCCAAAAAGGGCGTATGCGTTTTTTCCTGAATATATTCAGGAAAAAACGCATACGCCCTTTTAGGCCAAGTGCATCATTGTGGACGTTCTGCCTCTTTTCCTATGCTTTCAATGCAATTCCAGTCTACCTCCTGAAATCGGTTTCCTGCAATTCTGCCCCGCTTTCAAGTCCTCTTGGCAGCCTTACTTCAGTATATTTTTGGACGATAGCTGTCATTTATAACTCTGCAGGTTTGTGAATTACAGTGCCCCTGAGCTCCTTTCTTCAACTCGCTTTCTTGTGACCTGGCTGCAAAACCGCTGGATGGTTTCAGGTCCTAATCTGGTTCCGGCACGGCATGCTGAGCCTTTGGTTATTTCCTCTTTCTGGTGGGAAATGAGAGTTAAATTTGCCCGTCCAGACACCTCCAGCTAGTTTCTCATTGGTTCTCCCTATTCCTGTTCATCTTCCGCAGAAATTGCAAACGGGGCCAAACAGGAGGTTAAAGGTGCTGACTCTCCAAGTGGGGAGAGTGTTAGTAAAGCGTCTGGAATGTTGCACCCGAGTACCAGGGTACGAAAACTGAGACATATTTGAACACGTCTCCCGATCTCATGGTTGATCATACTCTAGGTTCCACATGCATGTTTTAGCTGAAGGAAGAATACCTTAAACCTGGAGAGTTGAGACCCGTGGAATGGGTACCATGCAAGATGACTTCAAAGGGTCTTCATTTGCTCACCGAACCTCTCCAATCCTATCACTGCTGCGTTTATGCCCCTGTACACATGCTTGATTCTCTTTTGGAGACATAGCAATCCATAGGTTTTAAGATACTTACTAGTCAGGTACATTCTTAGGCGTTTAATATGCGGTGTTGAGTCCATTTCGTTGAGCAAGAGTAGCTCTTGTCTATTCCATATTTGGCTTAAGGAACTTTATCTGTGCTCATTTCAATCTCTGGTTTTATGCAGCACCCCAACTCACCTTTCCCCTTAAGCAAGCATAAGTTGGTTTTCTAAATTTGAGACCCTGTTCTGTTCTGTAATTCAGTTCCTGTGTAGCCAAGTTTACATTCCGTGTATTACTGATATCTTATGAGGTTTCTTTTTCTGTGTGACTTATTTCAGTTAGAATCATCATACCTGAATCCACTCATTGTGCTGCTAAGGGCCTGATGACACAGATTTCATTGCTGAGTGATATTGCTTTGTAAGTAAATACCACAACTTCTTTATCCATATTTCACTTTCTGCGATGTTGAACTTGTACTGTAAACGAGGTTCTTGTAAACAGAGCCGTTCCAAACTTTGGGGTGGCTGTGTCTTTTTGATTTTAATTTCCCTAAGCTATAGGACCATAAGTGGAAGTGCCCTAGGTTCTGTTGCTTTGTTTTTTAGATGTTTCAGGAAACACCATACACTTCTCCGGAGTGGTTGTTGGCAATTTACATCCCGCCCATCAGCATAACAAGGCTCCCAGTTCTCCATGGCCTGTCCTGCATTTCTGGATTTTACACTTTTTTCAGATGGCCCTTTTGACCGGGGGGAAGTGAGACTTCATTGTAGTGCAGATTTCCTTTGCAAGCTTGCTTGGTTGGCCAAAAAGGGCGTATGCGTTTTTTCCTGAATATATTCAGGAAAAAACGCATACGCCCTTTTTGGCCAAGTGCATCATTGTGGACGTTCTGCCTCTTTTCCTATGCTTTCAATGCAATTCCAGTCTACCTCCTGAAATCGGTTTCCTGCAATTCTGCCCCGCTTTCAAGTCCTCTTGGCAGCCTTACTTCAGTCTATTTTTGGACGATAGCTGTCATTTATAACTCTGCAGGTTTGTGAATTACAGTGCCCCTGAGCTCCTTTCTTCAACTCGCTTTCTTGTGACCTGGCCGCAACACCGCAGGATGGCTTCAGGCCCTAATCTGGTTCCGGCCCGGCATGCTGAGCCTTTGGTTAATTCCTCTTCCTGGTGGGAAATGAGAGTTAAATTTGCCCGTCCAGACACCTCCAGCTAGCCTCTCATTGGTTCTCGCTATTCCTGTTCATCTTCCACAGAAATTGCAAACTGGGCCAAACAGGATGTTAAAGGGACTGACTCTCCAAGTCGGGAGAGTGTTAGTAAAGTGTCTGGAATGTTGCACCCGAGTACCAGGGGAGGAAAACTGAGACATATTTGAACACGTCTCCCGTTCACATGGTTGATCATACTCTGGGTTCCACATGCATGTTTCAGCTGAAGGAAGAATACCTTAAACCTGGAGAGTTGAGACCCGTGTAATGGGTACCATGCAATATGACTTCAAAGGGTCTTCATTTGCTCACCGAACCTCTCCAATCCTATCACTGCTGCGTTTATGCCCCTGTACACACGCTTGATTCTCTTTTGGAGACATAGCAATCCATAGGTTTTAAGATACTTACTAGTCAGGTACATTCTTAAGCGTTTAATATGGAGTTTTGAGTCCATTTCGTTGAGCAAGGAGTAGCTCTTGTCTATTCCATATTTGGCTTAAGGAACTTTATCTGTGCTCATTTCAATCTCTGGTTTTATGCAGCACCCCAACTCACCTTTCCCCTTAAGCAAGCATAAGTTGGTTTTCTAAATTTGAGACCCTGTTCTGTTTTGGAATGCAGTTCCTGTGTAGCCAAGTTTACATTCCGTGTATTACTGATATCTTATGATGTTTCTTTTTCTGTGTGACTTATTTCAGTTAGAATCATCATACCTGAATCCACTCATTGTGCTGCTAAGGGCCTGATGACACAGATTTCATTGCTGAGTGATATTGCTTTGTAAGTAAATACCACAACTTCTTTATCCATTTTTCACTTTCTGCGATGTTGAACTTGTACTGTAAACGAGGTTCTTGTAAACAGAGCCGTTCCAAACTTTGGGGTGGCTGTGTCTTTTTCATTTTAATTTCCCTAAGCTATAGGACCATAAGTGGAAGTGCCCTAGGTTCTGTTGCTTTGTTTTTTAGTTGTTTCAGGAAACACCATACACTTCTCCCAAGTGGTTCTTGGCAATTTTCATCCCGCCCATCAGCATAACAAGGCTCCCCGTTCTCCATGGCCTGTCCTGCCTTTCTGGATTTTACACTTTTTTCAGATGGCCCTTTTGACCGGAGGGAAGTGAGACTTCATTGTAGTGCAGATTTCCTTTGCAAGCTTGCTTGGTTGGCCAAAAAGGGCGTATGCGTTTTTTCCTGAATATATTCAGGAAAAAACGCATACGCCCTTTTTGGCCAAGTGCATCATTGTGGACGTTCTGCCTCTTTTCCTATGCTTTCAATGCAATTCCAGTCTACCTCCTGAAATCGGTTTCCTGCAATTCTGCCCCGCTTTCAAGTCCTCTTGGCAGCCTTACTTCAGTCTATTTTTGGACGATAGCTGTCATTTATAACTCTGCAGGTTTGTGAATTACAGTGCCCCTGAGCTCCTTTCTTCAACTCGCTTTCTTGTGAGCTGGCCGCAACACCACAGGATGGCTTCAGGCCCTAATCTGGTTCCGGCCCGGCATGCTGAGCCTTTGGTTAATTCCTCTTCCTGGTGGGAAATGAGAGTTAAATTTGCCCGTCCAGACACCTCCAGCTAGCCTCTCATTGGTTCTCGCTATTCCTGTTCATCTTCCGCAGAAATTGCAAACTGGGCCAAACAGGAGGTTAAAGGGACTGACTCTCCAAGTCGGGAGAGTGTTAGTAAAGCGTCTGGAATGTTGCACCCGAGTACCAGGGGAGGAAAACTGAGACATATTTGAACACGTCTCCCGTTCACATGGTTGATCATACTCTGGGTTCCACATGCATGTTTTAGCTGAAGGAAGAATACCTTAAACCTGGAGAGTTGAGACCCGTGTAATGGGTACCATGCAATATGACTTCAAAGGGTCTTCATTTGCTCACCGAACCTCTCCAATCCTATCACTGCTGCGTTTATGCCCCTGTACACACGCTTGATTCTCTTTTGGAGACATAGCAATCCATAGGTTTTAAGATACTTACTAGTCAGGTACATTCTTAGGCGTTTAATATGCGGTGTTGAGTCCATTTCGTTGAGCAAGGAGTAGCTCTTGTCTATTCCATATTTGGCTTAAGGAACTTTATCTGTGCTCATTTCAATCTCTGGTTTTATGCAGCACCCCAACTCACCTTTCCCCTTAAGCAAGCATAAGTTGGTTTTCTAAATTTGAGACCCTGTTCTGTTTTGGAATGCAGTTCCTGTGTAGCCAAGTTTACATTCCGTGTATTACTGATATCTTATGATGTTTCTTTTTCTGTGTGACTTATTTCAGTTAGAATCATCATACCTGAATCCACTCATTGTGCTGCTAAGGGCCTGATGACACAGATTTCATTGCTGAGTGATATTGCTTTGTAAGTAAATACCACAACTTCTTTATCCATTTTTCACTTTCTGCGATGTTGAACTTGTACTGTAAACGAGGTTCTTGTAAACAGAGCCGTTCCAAACTTTGGGGTGGCTGTGTCTTTTTGATTTTAATTTCCCTAAGCTATAGGACCATAAGTGGAAGTGCCCTAGGTTCTGTTGCTTTGTTTTTTAGTTGTTTCAGGAAACACCATACACTTCTCCCAAGTGGTTCTTGGCAATTTTCATCCCGCCCATCAGCATAACAAGGCTCCCAGTTCTCCATGGCCTGTCCTGCCTTTCTGCATTTTACACTTTTTTCAGATGGCCCTTTTGACCGGAGGGAAGTGAGACTTCATTGTAGTGCAGATTTCCTTTGCAAGCTTGCTTGGTTGGCCAAAAAGGGCGTATGCGTTTTTTCCTGAATATATTCAGGAAAAAACGCATACGCCCTTTTTGGCCAAGTGCATCATTGTGGACGTTCTGCCTCTTTTCCTATGCTTTCAATGGAATTCCAGTCTACCTCCTGAAATCAGTTTCCTGCAATTCTGGCCCGCTTTCAAGTCCTCTTGGCAGCCTTACTTCAGTCTATTTTTGGACGATAGCTGTCATTTATAACTCTGCAGGTTTGTGAATTACAGTGCCCCTGAGCTCCTTTCTTCAACTCGCCTTCTTGTGACCTGGCCGCAACACCGCAGGATGTCTTCAGGCCCTAATCTGGTTCTGGCACGGCACGCTGAGCCTTTGGTTAATTCCTCTTCCTGGTGGGAAATGAGAGTTATATTTTCCCATCCAGACACCTCCAGCTAGTCTTTCATTGTTTCTCACTATTCCTGTTCATCTTCCACATAAATTGCAAACTGGGCCAAACAGGAAGTTAAAGGGACTGACTCTCCAAGTGGGGAGAGTGTTAGTAAAGCGTCTGGAATGTTGCACCCGAGTACCAGGGTACGAAAACTGAGACATATTTGAACACGTCTCCCGATCACATGGTTGATCATACTCTAGGTTCCACATGCATGTTTTAGATGAAGGAAGAATACCTTAAACCTTGGTAGTTGAAACCCGTGGAATGGGTACCATGCAATATGACTTCAAAGGGTTTTCATTTGCTCACGAACCTCTCCAATCCTATCACTGCTGCATTTATGCCCCTGTACACATGCTTGATTCTCTTTCGGAGACATAGCAATCCATAGGTTTTAAGATACTTACTAGTCAGGTGCATTCTTATGCGTTTAATATGGGGTTTTGTGTCCATTTCGTTGAGCAAGGAGTAGCTCTTGTCTATTCCATATTTGACTTAAGGAACTTTATCTGTGCTCATTTCAATCTCTGGTTTTATGCAGCACCCCAACTCACCTTTCTCCTTAAGCAAGCATAAGTTGGTTTTCTAAATTTGAGACCCTGTTCTGTTTTGGAATGCAGTTCCTGTGTAGCCAAGTTTACATTCCGTGTATTAGTGATATCTTATGATGTTTGTTTTTCTGTGTGACTTATTTCAGTTAGAATCATCGTACCTGAATCCACTCATTATGCTGCTACGGGCCTGATGACATAGATTTCATTGCTGAGTGATACTGCATTGTACGTAAGTACCACAACTTCTTTATCCATTTTTCACTTTCTTCGATGTTGAACTTGTACTGTAAACGAGGTTCTTGTAAACAGAGCCGTTCCAAACTTTGGGGTGGCTGTGTCTTTTTGATTTTAATTTCCCTAAGCTATAGGACCATAAGTGGAAGTGCCCTAGGTTCTGTTGCTTTGTTTTTTAGATGTTTCAGGAAACACCATACACTTCTCCCAAGTGGTTGCTGGCAATTTACATCCCGCCCATCAGCATAACAAGGCTCCCAGTTCTCCATGGCCTGCCCTGCCTTTCTGGATTTTACACTTTTATCAGATGGCCCTTTTGACCGGGGGGAAGTGAGACTTCATTGTAGTGCAGATTTCCTTTGCAAGCTTGCTTGGTTGGCCAAAAAGGGCGTATGCGTTTTTTCCTGAATATATTCAGGAAAAAACGCATACGCCTTTTTTGGCCAAGTGCATCATTGTGGACGTTCTGCCTCTTTTCCTATGCTTTCAATGCAATTCCAGTCTACCTCCTGAAATCGGTTTCCTGCAATTCTGCCCCGCTTTCAAGTCCTCTTGGCAGCCTTACTTCAGTCTATTTTTGGACGATAGCTGTCATTTATAACTCTGCAGGTTTGTGAATTACAGTGCCCCTGAGCTCCTTTCTTCAACTCGCTTTCTTTTGAGCTGGGCGCAACACCGCAGGATGGCTTCAGGCCCTAATCTGGTTCCGGTACGGCACGCTGAGCCTTTGGTTATTTCCTCTTCCTGGTGGGAAATGAGAGTTAAATTTGCCCGTCCAGACATCTCCAGCTAGCCTCTCATTGGTTCTCGCTATTCCTGTTCATCTTCCGCAGAAATTGGAAACTGTGCCAAACAGGAGGTTAAAGGCGCTGACTCTCCAAGTGGGGAGAGTGTTAGTAAAGCGTCTGGAATGTTGCACCCGAGTACCAGGGGAGGAAAACTGAGACATATTTGAACACGTCTCCCGTTCACATGGTTGATCATACTCTGGGTTCCACATGCATGTTTTAGCTGAAGGAAGAATACCTTAAACCTGGAGAGTTGAGACCCGTGTAATGGGTACCATGCAATATGACTTCAAAGGGTCTTCATTTGCTCACCGAACCTCTCCAATCCTATCACTGCTGCGTTTATGCCCCTGTACACACGCTTGATTCTCTTTTGGAGACATAGCAATCCATAGGTTTTAAGATACTTACTAGTCAGGTACATTCTTAGGCGTTTAATATGCGGTGTTGAGTCCATTTCGTTGAGCAAGGAGTAGCTCTTGTCTATTCCATATTTGGCTTAAGGAACTTTATCTGTCCTCATTTCAATCTCTGGTTTTATGCAGCACCCCAACTCACCTTTCCCCTTAAGCAAGCATAAGTTGGTTTTCTAAATTTGAGACCCTGTTCTGTTTTGGAATGCAGTTCTTGTGTAGCCAAGTTTACATTCCGTGTATTAGTGATATCTTATGATGTTTCTTTTTCTGTGTGACTTATTTCAGTTAGAATTATCGTACCTTAATCCACTCATTATGCTGCTACGGGCCTGATGACATAGATTTCATTGCTGAGTGATACTGCATTGTACGTAAGTACCACAAGTTCTTTATCCATTTTTCACTTTCTGCGATGTTGAACTTGTACTGTAAACGAGGTTCTTGTAAACAGAGCCGTTCCAAACTTTGGGGTGGCTGTGTCTTTTTGAATTTAATTTCCCTAAGCTATAGGACCATAAATGGAAGTGCCCTAGGCTCTGTTGCTTTGTTTTTTAGATGTTTCAGGAAACACCATACACTTCTCCCGAGTGGTTGTGGGAATTTACATCCCGCCCATCAGCATAACAAGGCTCCCAGTTCTCCATGGCCTGTCCTGCCTTTCTGGATTTTACACTTTTTTCAGATGGCCCTTTTGACCGGGGGGAAGTGAGACTTCATTGTAGTGCAGATTTCCTTTGCAAGCTTGCTTGTTTGGCCGAAAAGGGCGTATGCGTTTTTTCCTGAATATATTCAGGAAAAAACGCATACGCCCTTTTTGGCCAAGTGCATCATTGTGGACGTTCTGCCTCTTTTCCTATGCTTTCAATGCAATTCCAGTCTACCTCATGAAATCGGTTTCCTGCAATTCTGCCCCGCTTTCAAGTCCTCTTGGCAGCCTTACTTCAGTCTATTTTTGGACGATAGCTGTCATTTATAACTCTGCAGGTTTGTGAATTACAGTGCCCCTGAGCTCCTTTCTTCAACTCGCTTTCTTGTGACCTGGCCGCAACACCGCAGGATGTCTTCAGGCCCTAATCTGGTTCTGGCATGGCACGCTGAGCCTTTGGTTATTTCCTCTTCCTGGTGGGAAATGAGAGTTAAATTTGCCCGTCCAGACACCTCCAGCTAGCCTCTCATAGGTTCTCGCTATTCCTGTTCATCTTCCGCAGAAATTGCAAACTGGGCCAAACAGGAGGTTAAAGGCGCTGACTCTCCAAGTGGGGAGAGTGTTAGTAAAGCGTCTGGAATGTTGCACCCGAGTACCAGGGTACGAAAACTGAGACATATTTGAACACGTCTCCCGATCACATGGTTGATCATACTCTGGGTTCTACATGCATGTTTTAGCTGAAGGAAGAATACCTAAAATCTGGGTAGTTGAAACCCGTGGAATGGGTACCATGCAATATGACTTCAAAGGGTCTTCATTTGCTCACTGAACCTCTCCAATCCTATCACTGCTGCATTTATGCCCCTGTACACATGCTTGATTCTCTTTCGGAGACATAGCAATCTATAGGTTTTAAGATACTTACTAGTCAGGTACATTCTTAGGCGTTTAATATGCGGTGTTGAGTCCATTTCATTGAGCAAGGAGTAGCTCTTGTCTATTCCATATTTGGCTTAAGAAACTTTATCTGTGCTCATTTCAATCTCTGGTTTTATGCAGCACCCCAACTCACCTTTCCCCTTCAGCAAGCATAAGTTGGTTTTCTAAATTTGAGACCCTGTTCTGTTCTGTAATTCAGTTCCTGTGTAGCCAAGTTTACATTCCGTGTATTACTGATATCTTATGATGTTTCTTTTTCTGTGTGACTTATTTCAGTTAGAATCATCATACCTGAATCCACTCATTGTGCTGCTAAGGGCCTGATGACACAGATTTCATTGCTGAGTGATATTGCTTTGTAAGTAAATACCACAACTTCTTTATCCATTTTTCACTTTCTGCGATGTTGAACTTGTACTGTAAACGAGGTTCTTGTAAACAGAGCCGATCCAAACTTTGGGGTGGCTGTGTCTTTTTGATTTTAATTTCCCTAAGCTATAGGACCATAAGTGGAAGTGCCCGAGGTTCTGTTGCTTTGTTTTTTAGATGTTTCAGGAAACACCATACACTTCTCCCGAGTGGTTGTTGGCAATTTACATCCCGCCCATCAGCATAACAAGGCTCCCAGTTCTCCATGGCCTGTCCTGCCTTTCTGGATTTTACACTTTTTTCAGATGGCCCTTTTGACCGGGGGGAAGTGAGACTTCATTGTAGTGCAGATTTCCTTTGCAAGCTTGCTTGGTTGGCCAAAAAGGGCGTATGCGATTTTTCCTGAATATATTCAGGAAAAATATATTCAGGAAAAAACGCATACGCCCTTTTTGGCCAAGTGCATCATTGTGGACGTTCTGCCTCTTTTCCTATGCTTTCAATGCAATTCCAGTCTACCTCCTGAAATCGGTTTCCTGCAATTCTTCCCCGCTTTCAAGTCCTCTTGGCAGCCTTACTTCAGTATATTTTTGGACGATAGCTGTCATTTATAACTCTGCAGGTTTGTGAATTACAGTCCCCTGAGCTCCTTTCTTTAACTCGCTTTCTTGTGACCTGGCCGCAACACCGCAGGATGTCTTCAGGCCCTAATCTGGTTCTGGCACGGCACGCTGAGCCTTTGGTTAATTCCTCTTCCTGGTGGGAAATGAGAGTTAAATTTGCCCATCCAGACACCTCCAGCTAGTCTCTCATTGGTTCTCGCTATTTCTGTTCATCTTCCACAGAAATTGCAAACTGGGCCAAACAGGAGGTTAAAGGGACTGACTCTCCAAGTGGGGAGAGTGTTAGTAAAGCGTCTGGAATGTTGCACCCGAGTACCAGGGTACGAAAACTGAGACATATTTGAACACGTCTCCCGATCATATGGTTGATCATACTCTAGGTTCCACATGCATGTTTTAGCTGAAGGAAGAATACCTTAAACCTGGGTAGTTGAAACCCGTGGAATGGGTACCATGCAATATGACTTCAAAGGGTCTTCATTTGCTCACCGAACCTCTCCAATCCTATCACTGCTGCGTTTATGCCCCTGTACACATGCTTGATTCTCTTTCGGAGACATAGCAATCCATAGGTTTTAAGATACTTACTAGTCAGGTACATTCTTAGGCGTTTAATATGCGGTGTTGAGTCCATTTCGTTGAGCAAGGAGTAGCTCTTGTCTATTCCATATTTGGCTTAAGGAACTTTATCTGTGCTCATTTCAATCTCTGGTTTTATGCAGCACCCCAACTCACCTTTCCCCTTAAGCAAGCATAAGTTGGTTTTCTAAATTTGAGACCCTGTTTTGTTCTGTAATTCAGTTCCTGTGTAGCCAAGTTTCCATTCTGTGTATTACTGATATCTTATGATGTTTCTTTTTCTGTGTGACTTATTTCAGTTAGAATCATCATACCTGAATCCACTCATTGTGCTGCTAAGGGCCTGATGACACAGATTTCATTGCTGAGTGATATTGCTTTGTAAGTAAATACCACAACTTCTTTATCCATTTTTCACTTTCTGCGATGTTGAACTTGTACTGTAAACGAGGTTCTTGTAAACAGAGCCGTTCCAAACTTTGGGGTGGCTGTGTCTTTTTCATTTTAATTTCCCTAAGCTATAGGACCATAAGTGGAAGTGCCCTAGGTTCTGTTGCTTTGTTTTTTAGTTGTTTCAGGAAACACCATACACTTCTCCCAAGTGGTTCTTGGCAATTTACATCCCGCCCATCAGCATAACAAGGCTCCCAGTTCTCCATGGCCTGTCCTGCCTTTCTGGATTTTACACTTTTTTCAGATGGCCCTTTTGACCGGGGGGAAGTGAGACTTCATTGTAGTGCAGATTTCCTTTGCAAGCTTGCTTGGTTGGCCAAAAAGGGCGTATGCGTTTTTTCCTGAATATATTCAGGAAAAAACGCATACGCCCTTTTTGGCCAAGTGCATCATTGTGGACGTTCTGCCTCTTTTCCTATGCTTTCAATGCAATTCCAGTCTACCTCCTGAAATCGGTTTCCTGCAATTCTGCCCCGCTTTCAAGTCCTCTTGGCAGCCTTACTTCAGTCTATTTTTGGACGATAGCTGTCATTTATAACTCTGCAGGTTTGTGAATTACAGTGCCCCTGAGCTCCTTTCTTCAACTCGCTTTCTTGTGACCTGGCCGCAACACCGCAGGATGTCTTCAGGCCCTAATCTGGTTCCGGCCCGGCATGCTGAGCCTTTGGTTAATTCCTCTTCCTGGTGGGAAATGAGAGTTGAATTTGCCCGTCCAGACACCTCCAGCTAGTCTCTCATTGGTTCTCGCTATTCCTGTTCATCTTCCCCAGAAATTGCAAACTGGGCCAAACAGGAGGTTAAAGGGACTGACTCTCCAAGTAGGGAGAGTGTTAGTAAAGTGTCTGGAATATTGCACCCGAGTACCAGGGTACGAAAACTGAGACATATTTGAACACGTCTCCCGATCACATGGTTGATCATACTCTAGGTTCCACATGCATGTTTTAGCTGAAGGAAGAATACCTTAAACCTGGGTATTTGAAACCCGTGGAATGGGTACCATGCAATATGACTTCAAAGGCTCTTCATTTGCTCACCGAACCTCTCCAATCCTATCACTGCTGCGTTTATGCCCCTGTACACATGCTTGATTCTCTTTCGGAGACATAGCAATCCATAGGTTTTAAGATACTTACTAGTCAGGTACATTCTTAGGCGTTTAATATGCGGTGTTGAGTCCATTTCATTGAGCAAGGAGTAGCTCTTGTCTATTCCATATTTGGCTTAAGGAACTTTATCTGTGCTCATTTCAATCTCTGGTTTTATGCAGCACCCCAACTCACCTTTCCCCTTAAGCAAGCATAAGTTGGTTTTCTAAATTTGAGACCCTGTTCTGTTCTGCAATTCAGTTCCTGTGTAGCCAAGTTTCCATTCCGTGTATTACTGATATCTTATGATGTTTCTTTTTCTGTGTGACTTATTTCAGTTAGAATCATCATACCTGAATCCACTCATTGTGCTGCTAAGGGCCTTGTGACACAGATTTCATTGCTGAGTGATATTGCTTTGTAAGTAAATACCACAACTTCTTTATCCATTTTTCACTTTCTGCGATGTTGAACTTGTACTGTAAACGAGGTTCTTGTAAACAGAGCCGTTCCAAACTTTGGGGTGGCTGTGTCTTTTTGATTTTAATTTCCCTAAGCTATAGGACCATAAGTGGAAGTGCCCTAGGTTCTGTTGCTTTGTTTTTTAGATGTTTCAGGAAACACCATACACTTCTCCCGAGTGGTTGTTGGCAATTTACATCCCGCCCATCAGCATAACAAAGCTCCCAGTTCTCCATGGCCTGTCCTGCCTTTCTGGATTTTACACTTTTTTCAGATGGCCCTTTTGACCGGGGGGAAGTGAGACTTCATTATAGTGCACATTTCCTTTGCAAGCTTGCTTGGTTGGCCAAAAAGTGCGTATGCGTTTTTTCCTGAATATATTCAGGAAAAAACGCATACGCCCTTTTTGGCCAAGTGCATCATTGTGGACGTTCTGCCTCTTTTCCTATGCTTTCAATGCAATTCCAGTCCACCTCCTGAAATCGGTTTCCTGCAATTCTGCCCCGCTTTCAAGTCCTCTTGGCAGCCTTACTTCAGTCTATTTTTGGACGATAGCTGTCATTTATAACTCTGCAGGTTTGTGAATTACAGTGCCCCTGAGCTCCTTTCTTCAACTCGCTTTCTTTTGAGCTGGCCGCAACACCGCAGGATGGCTTCAGGCCCTAATCTGGTTCCGGCACGGCACGCTGAGCCTTTGGTTATTTCCTCTTCCTGGTGGGAAATGAGAGTTAAATTTGCCCATCCAGACACCTCCAGCTAGCCTCTCATTGGTTCTCGCTATTCCTGTTCATCTTCCGCAGAAATTGCAAACTGGGCCAAACAGGAGGTTAAAGGGAATGACTCTCCAAGTGGGGAGAGTGTTAGTAAAGCGTCTGGAATGTTGCACCCGAGTACCAGGGGAGGAAAACTGAGACATATTTGAATACGTCTCCCGTTCACATGGTTGATCATACTCTGGGTTCCACATGCATGTTTTAGCTGAAGGAAGAATACCTTAAACCTGGAGAGTTGAGACCCGTGTAATGGGTACCATGCAATATGACTTCAAAGGGTCTTCATATGCTCACCGAACCTCTCCAATCCTATCACTGCTGTGTTTATGACCCTTGTACACACGCTTGATTCTCTTTTGGAGACATAGCAATCCATAGGTTTTAAGATACTTACTAGTCAGGTATATTCTTAGGCGTTTAATATGGGGTGTTGGGTCCATTTCGCTGAGCAAGAAGTAGCTCTTGTCTATTCCATATTTGGCTTAAGGAACTTTATCTGTGCTCATTTCAATCTCTGGTTTTATGCAGCACCCCAACTCACCTTTCCCCTTAAGCAAGTATAAGTTGGTTTTCTAAATTTGAGACCCTGTTCTGTTCTGTAATTCAGTTCCTGTGTAGCCAAGTTTACATTCCGTGTATTACTGATATCTTATGATGTTTCTTTTTCTGTGTGACTTATTTCAGTTAGAATCATCATACCTGAATCCACTCATTGTGCTGCTAAGGGCATGATGACACAGATTTCATTGCTGAGTGATATTGCTTTGTAAGTAATGACCACAACTTTTTTATCCATTTTTCACTTTCTGCGATGTTGAACTTGTACTGTAAACGAGGTTCTTGTAAACAGAGCCGTTCCAAACTTTGGGGTGGCTGTGTCTTTTTGATTTTAAATTCCCTAAGCTATAGGACCATAAGTGGAAGTGCCCTAGGCTCTGTTGCTTTGTTTTTTAGATGTTTCATGAAACACCATACACTTCTCCTGAGTGTCTGTTGGCAATTTACATCCCGCCCATCAGCATAACAAGGCTCCCAGTTCTCCATGGCCTGTCCTGCCTTTCTGGATTTTACACTTTTTTCAGATGGCCCTTTTGATCGGGGAGATGTGAGACTTCATTGTAGTGCAGATTTCCTTTGCAAGTTTGCTTGGTTGGCCAAAAAGTGTGTATGCGTTTTTTCCTGAATATATTCAGGAAAAAACGCATACGCCCTTTTTGGCCAAGTGCATCATTGTGGACGTTCTGCCTCTTTTCCTATGCTTTCAATGCAATTCCAGTCTACCTCCTGAAATCGGTTTCCTGCAATTCTGCCCCGCTTTCAAGTCCTCTTGGCAGCCTTACTTCAGTCTATTTTTGGACGATAGCTGTCATTTATAACTCTGCAGGTTTGTGAATTACAGTGCCCCTGAGCTCCTTTCTTCAACTCGCTTTCTTGTGACCTGGCCGCAACACCGCAGGATGTCTTCAGGCCCTAATCTGGTTCTGGCACGGCACGCTGAGCCTTTGGTTAATTCCTCTTCCTGGTGGGAAATGAGAGTTAAATTTGCCCATCCAGACCCCTCCAGCTAGTCTCTCATTGGTTCTCGCTATTCCTGTTCATCTTCCACAGAAATTGCAAACTGGGCCAAACAGGAGGTTAAAGGGACTGACTCTCCAAGTGGGGAGAGTGTTAGTAAAGCGTCTGGAATATTGCACCCGAGTACCAGGGGAGGAAAACTGAGACATATTTGAACACCTCTCCCGTTCACATGGTTGATCATACTTGGGTTCCACATGCATGTTTTAGCTGAAGGAAGAATACCTTAAACCTGGAGAGTTAAGACCCGTGTAATGGGTACCATGCAATATGACTTCAAAGGGTCTTCATTTGCTCACCGAACCTCTCCAATCCTATCACTGCTGCGTTTATGCCCCTGTACACATGCTTGATTCTCTTTCGGAGACATAGCAATCCATAGGTTTTAAGATACTTACTAGTCAGATACATTCTTAGGCGTTTAATATGCGGTGTTGAGTCCATTTCGTTGAGCAAGGAGTAGCTCTTGTCTATTCCATATTTGACTTAAGGAACTTTATCTGTGCTCATTTCAATCTCTGGTTTTATGCAGCACCCCAACTCACCTTTACCCTTAAGCAAGCATAAGTTGGTTTTCTAAATTTGAGACCCTGTTCTGTTCTGTAATTCAGTTCCTGTGTAGCCAAGTTTACATTCCGTGTATTACTGATATCTTATGATGTTTCTTTTTCTGTGTGACTTATTTCAGTTAGAATCATCATACCTGAATCCACTCATTGTGCTGCTAAGGGCCTGATGACACAGATTTCATTGCTGAGTGATATTGCTTTGTAAGTAAATACCACAACTTCTTTATCCATTTTTCACTTTCTGCGATGTTGAACTTGTACTGTAAACGAGGTTCTTGTAAACAGAGCCGTTCCAAACTTTGGGGTGGCTGTGTCTTTTTGATTTTAATTTCCCTAAGCTATAGGACCATAAGCGGAAGTGCCCTAGGTTCTGTTGCTTTGTTTTTTAGATGTTTCAGGAAACACCATACACTTCTCCCGAGTGGTTGTTGGCAATTTACATCCCGCCCATCAGCATAACAAGGCTCCCAGTTCTCCATGGCCTGTCCTGCCTTTCTGGATTTTACCCTTTTTTCAGATGGCCCTTTTGACCGGGGGGAAGTGAGACTTCATTGTAGTGCAGATTTCCTTTGCAAGCTTGCTTGGTTGGCCAAAAAGGGCGTATGCGTTTTTTCCTGAATATATTCAGAAAAAAACGCATACGCCCTTTTTGGCCAAGTGCATCATTGTGGACGTTCTGCCTCTTTTCCTATGCTTTCAATGCAATTCCAGTCTACCTCCTGAAATCGGTTTCCTGCAATTCTGCCCCGCTTTCAAGTCCTCTTGGCAGCCTTACTTCAGTCTATTTTTGGACGATAGCTGTCATTTATAACTCTGCAGGTTTGTGAATTACAGTGCCCCTGAGCTCCTTTCTTCAACTCGCTTTCTTGTGACCTGGCCGCAACACCGCAGGATGGCTTAAGGCCCTAATCTGGTTCCGGCCCGGCATGCTGAGCCTTTGGTTAATTCCTCTTCCTGGTGGGAAATGAGAGTTGAATTTGCCCGTCCAGACACCTCCAGCTAGCCTCTCATTGGTTCTCGCTATTCCTGTTCATCTTCCGCAGAAATTGCAAACTGGGCCAAACAGGAGGTTAAAGGGACTGACTCTCCAAGTCGGGAGAGTGTTAGTAAAGCGTCTGGAATGTTGCACCCGAGTACCAGGGGAGGAAAACTGAGACATATTTGAACACGTCTCCCGTTCACATGGTTGATCATACTCTGGGTTCCACATGCATGTTTTAGCTGAAGGAAGAATACCTTAAACCTGGAGAGTTGAGACCCGTGTAATGGGTACCATGCAATATGACTTCAAAGGGTCTTCATTTGCTCACCGAACCTCTCCAATCCTATCACTGCTGCGTTTATGCCCCTGTACACACGCTTGATTCTCTTTTGGAGACATAGCAATCCATAGGTTTTAAGATACTTACTTGTCAGGTACATTCTTAGGCGTTTAATATGGGGTTTTGAGTCCATTTCGTTGAGCAAGGAGTAGCTCTTGTCTATTCCATATTTGGCTTAAGGAACTTTATCTGTGCTCATTTCAATCTCTGGTTTTATGCAGCACCCCAACTCACCTTTCCCCTTAAGCAAGCATAAGTTGGTTTTCTAAATTTGAGACCCTGTTCTGTTTTGGAATGCAGTTCCTGTGTAGCCAAGTTTACATTCCGTGTATTAGTGATATCTTATGATGTTTCTTTTTCTGTGTGACTTATTTCAGTTAGAATCATCATACCTGAATCCACTCATTGTGCTGCTAAGGGCCTGATGACACAGATTTCATTGCTGAGTGATATTGCTTTGTAAGTAAATACCACAACTTCTTTATCCATTTTTCACTTTCTGCGATGTTGAACTTGTACTGTAAACGAGGTTCTTGTAAACAGAGCCGTTCCAAACTTTGAGGTGGCTGTGTCTTTTTCATTTTAATTTCCCTAAGCTATAGGACCATAAGTGGAAGTGCCCTAGGTTCTGTTGCTTTGTTTTTTAGTTGTTTCAGGAAACACCATACACTTCTCCCAAGTGGTTCTTGGCAATTTACATCCCGCCCATCAGCATAACAAGGCTCCCAGTTCCCCATGGCCTGTCCTGCCTTTCTGGATTTTACACATTTTTCAGATGGCCCTTTTGACCGGGGGGAAGTGAGACTTCATTGTAGTGCAGATTTCCTTTGCAAGCTTGCTTGGTTGGCCAAAAAGGGCGTATGCGTTTTTTCCTGAATATATTCAGGAAAAAACGCATACGCCCTTTTTGGCCAAGTGCATCATTGTGGACGTTCTGCCTCTTTTCCTATGCTTTCAATGCAATTCCAGTCTACCTCCTGAAATCGGTTTCCTGCAATTCTGCCCCGCTTTCAAGTCCTCTTGGCAGCCTTACTTCAGTCTATTTTTGGACGATAGCTGTCATTTATAACTCTGCAGGTTTGTGAATTACAGTGCCCCTGAGCTCCTTTCTTCAACTCGCTTTCTTGTGACCTGGCCGCAACACCGCAGGATGGCTTCAGGCCCTAATCTGGTTCCGGCCCGGCATGCTGAGCCTTTGGTTAATTCCTCTTCCTGGTGGGAAATGAGAGTTGAATTTGCCCGTCCAGACACCTCCAGCTAGCCTCTCATTGGTTCTCGCTATTCCTGTTCATCTTCCGCAGAAATTGCAAACTGGGCCAAACAGGAGGTTAAAGGGACTGACTCTCCAAGTCGGGAGAGTGTTAGTAAAGCGTCTGGAATGTTGCACCCGAGTACCAGGGGAGGAAAACTGAGACATATTTGAACACGTCTCCCGTTCACATGGTTGATCATACTCTGGGTTCCTCATGCATGTTTTAGCTGAAGGAAGAATACCTTAAACCTGGAGAGTTGAGACCCGTGTAATGGGTACCATGCAATATGACTTCAAAGGGTCTTCATTTGCTCACCGAACCTCTCCAATCCTATCACTGCTGCGTTTATGCCCCTGTACACACGCTTGATTATCTTTTGGAGACATAGCAATCCATAGGTTTTAAGATACTTACTAGTCAGGTACATTCTTAGGCGTTTAATATGGGGTTTTGAGTCCATTTCGTTGAGCAAGGAGTAGCTCTTGTCTATTCCATATTTGGCTTAAGGAACTTTATCTGTGCTCATTTCAATCTCTGGTTTTATGCAGCACCCCAACTCACCTTTCCCCTTAAGCAAGCATAAGTTGGTTTTCTAAATTTGAGACCCTGTTCTGTTTTGGAATGCAGTTCCTGTGTAGCCAAGTTTACATTCCGTGTATTAGTGATATCTTATGATGTTTCTTTTTCTGTGTGACTTATTTCAGTTAGAATCATCGTACCTGAATCCACTCATTATGCTGCTACGGGCCTGATGACATAGATTTCATTGCTGAGTGATACTGCATTGTACGTAAGTACCACAAGTTCTTTATCCATTTTTCACTTTCTGTGATATTGAACTTGTACGGTAAACGAGGTTCTTGTAAACGGAGGTGTCCCAAACTTTGGGGTGGCTGTGTCTTTTTGATTTTAATTTCCCTAAGCTATAGGACCATAAGTGGAAGTGCCCTAGGCTCTGATGCTTTGTTTTTTAGATGTTTCAGGAAACACCATACACTTCTCCTGAGTGTCTGTTGGCAATTTACATCCCGCCCATCAGCATAACAAGGCTCCCAGTTCTCCATGGCCTGTCCTGCCTTTCTGGAGTTTACACTTTTTTCAGATGGCCCTTTTGACCGGGGAGAAGTGAGACTTCATTGTAGTGCAGATTTCCTTTGCAAGTTTGCTTGGTTGGCCAAAAAGGGCGTATGCGTTTTTTCCTGAATATATTCAGGAAAAAACGCATACGCCCTTTTTGGCCAAGTGCATCATTGTGGACGTTCTGCCTCTTTTCCTATGCCTTCAATGCAATTCCAGTCTACCTCCTGAAATCGGTTTCCTGCAATTCTGCCCCGCTTTCAAGTCCTCTTGGCAGCCTTACTTCAGTCTATTTTTGGACGATAGCTGTCATTTATAACTCTGCAGGTTTGTGAATTACAGTGCCCCTGAGCTCCTTTCTTCAACTCGCTTTCTTGTGACCTGGCCGCAACACTGCAGGATGTCTACAGGCCCTAATCTGGTTCCGGCACGGCACGCTGAGCCTTTGGTTAATTCCTCTTCCTGGTGGGAAATGAGAGTTAAATTTGCCCATCCAGACCCCTCCAGCTAGTCTCTCATTGGTTCTCGCTATTCCTGTTCATCTTTCACAGAAATTGCAAACTGGGCCAAACAGGAGGTTAAAGGGACTGACTCTCCAAGTCGGGAGAGTGTTAGTAAAGCGTCTGGAATGTTGAACCCGAGGACCAGGGTACGAAAACTGAGACATATTTGAACACGTCTCCCGATCACATGGTTGATCATAATCTAGGTTCCACATGCATGTTTTAGCTGAAGGAACAATACCTTAAAACTGGAGAGTTGAGACCCGTGGAATGGGTACCATGCAATATGACTTCAAAGGGTCTTCATTTGCTCGCGAACCCCTCCAATCCTACCACTGCTGCATTTATGCCCCTGTACACATGCTTGATTCTCTTTCGGAGACATAGCAATCCATAGGTTTTAAGATACTTACTAGTCAGGTATATTCTTAGGCGTTTAATATGCGGTGTTGAGTCCATTTCGTTGAGCAAGGAGTAGCTCTTGTCTATTCCATATTTGGCTTAAGGAACTTTATCTGTGCTCATTTCAATCTCTGGTTTTATGCAGCACCCCAACTCACCTTTCCCCTTAAGCAAGCATAAGTTGGTTTTCTAAATTTGAGACCCTGTTCTGTTCTGTAATTCAGTTCCTGTGTAGCCAAGTTTACATTCCGTGTATTACTGATATCTTATGATGTTTCTTTTTCTGTGTGACTTATTTCAGTTAGAATCATCATACCTGAATCCACTCATTGTGCTGCTAAGGGCATGATGACACAGATTTCATTGCTGAGTGATATTGCTTTGTAAGTAATGACCACAACTTCTTTATCCATTTTTCACTTTCTGCGATGTTGAACTTGTACTGTAAACGAGTTTCTTGTAAACAGAGCCGTTCCAAACTTTGGGGTGGCTGTGTCTTTTTGATTTTAATTTCCCTAAGCTATAGGACCATAAGTGGAAGTGCCCTAGGTTCTGTTGCTTTGTTTTTTAGATGTTTCAGGAAACACCATACACTTCTCCCAAGTGGTTGTTGGCAATTTACATCCCGCCCATCAGCATAACAAGGCTCCCAGTTCTCCATGGCCTGTCCTGCCTTTCTGGATTTTACACTTTTTTCAGATGGCCCTTTTGACCGGGGGGAAGTGAGACTTCATTGTAGTGCAGATTTCCTTTGCAAGCTTGCTTGGTTGGCCAAAAAGGGCGTATGCGTTTTTTCCTGAATATATTCAGGAAAAAACGCATACGCCCTTTTTGGCCAAGTGCATCATTGTGGACGTTCTGCCTCTTTTCCTATGCTTTCAATGCAATTCCAGTCTACCTCCTGAAATCGGTTTCCTGCAATTCTACCCCGCTTTCAAGTCCTCTTGGCAGCCTTACTTCAGTCTATTTTTGGACGATAGCTGTCATTTATAAGTCTGCAGCTTTGTGAATTACAGTGCCCCTGAGCTCCTTTCTTCAACTCGCTTTCTTGTGACCTGGCCGCAACACCGCAGGATGTCTTCAGGCCCTAATCTGGTTCTGGCACGGCATGCTGAGCCTCTGGTTATTTCCTCTTCCCGGTGGGAAATGAGAGTTATATTTGCCCATCCAGACACCTCCAGCTAGTCTTTCATTGGTTCTCGCTATTCCTGTTCATCTTCCACAGGAATTGCAAACTGGGTCAAACAGGAAGTTAAAGGGACTGACTCTCCAAGTGGGGAGAGTGTTAGTAAAGCGTCTGGAATGTTGCACCCGAGTACCAGGGTACGAAAACTGAGACATATTTGAACACGTCTCCCGATCACATGGTTGATCATACTCTAGGTTCCACATGCATGTTTTAGATGAAGGAAGAATACCTTAAACCTGGGTAGTTGAAACCCGTGGAATGGGTACCATGCAATATGACTTCAAAGGGTCTTCATTTGCTCACGAACCTCTCCAATCCTATCACTGCTGCGTTTATGCCCCTGTACACATGCTTGATTCTCTTTCGGAGACATAGCAATCCATAGGTTTTAAGATACTTACTAGTCAGGTGCATTCTTAGGCGTTTAATATGGGGTTTTGTGTCCATTTCGTTGAGCAAGGAGTAGCTCTTGTCTATTCCATATTTGGCTTAAGGAACTTTATCTGTACTCATTTCAATCTCTGGTTTTATGCAGCACCCCAACTCACCTTTCACCTTAAGCAAGCATAAGTTGGTTTTCTAAATTTGAGACCCTGTTCTGTGTTGGAATGCAGTTCCTGTGTAGCCAAGTTTACATTCCGTGTATTAGTGATATCTTATGATGTTTCTTTTTCTGTGTGACTTATTTCAGTTAGAATCATCGTACCTGAATCCACTCATTATGCTGCTACGGGCCTGATGACATAGATTTCATTGCTGAGTGATACTGCATTGTACGTAAGTACCACAAGTTCTTTATCCATTTTTCACTTTCTGTGATATTGAACTTGTACGGTAAACGAGGTTCTTGTAAACGGAGGCGTCCCAAACTTTGGGGTGGCTGTGTCTTTTTGATTTTAATTTCCCTAAGCTATAGGACCATAAGCGCAAGTGCCCTAGGCTCTGTTGCTTTGTTTTTTAGATGTTTCAGGAAACACCATACACTTCTCCTGAGGGTCTGTTGGCAATTTACATCCCGCCCATCAGCATAACAAGGCTCCCAGTTCTCCATGGCCTGTCCTGCCTTTCTGGATTTTACACTTTTTTCAGATGGCCCTTTTGACCGGGGGGAAGTGAGACTTCATTGTAGTGCAGATTTCCTTTGCAAATTTGCTTGGTTGGCCAAAAAGGGCATATGCGTTTTTTCCTGAATATATTCAGGAAAAAACGCATATGCCCTTTTTGGCCAAGTGCATCATTGTGGACGTTCTGCCTCTTTTCCTATGCTTTCAATGCAATTCCAGTCTACCTCCTGAAATCGGTTTCCTGCAATTCTGCCCCGTTTTCAAGTCCTCTTGGCAGCCTTACTTCAGTCTATTTTTGGACGATAGCTGTCATTTATAACTCTGCAGGTTTGTGAATTACAGTGCCCCTGAGCTCCTTTCTTCAACTCGCTTTCTTGTGACCTGGCCGCAACACCGCAGGATGGCTTCAGGCCCTAATCTGGTTCTGGCACGGCACGCTGAGCCTTTGGTTAATTCCTCTTCCTGGTGGGAAATGAGAGTTAAATTTGCCCGTCCAGACACCTCCAGCTAGCCTCTCATTGGTTCTCGCTATTCCTGTTCATCTTCCGCAGAAATTGCAAACTGGGCCAAACAGGAGGTTAAAGGCGCTGACTCTCCAAGTGGGGAGAGTGTTAGTAAAGCGTCTGGAATGTTGCACCCGAGTACCAGGGGAGGAAAACTGAGACATATTTGAACACGTCTCCCGTTCACATGGTTGATAATACTTGGGTTCCACATGCATGTTTTAGCTGAAGGAAGAATACCTTAAACCTGGGTATTTGAAACCCGTGGAATGGGTACCATGCAATATGACTTCAAAGGGTCTTCATTTGCTCACCGAACCTCTCCAATCCTATCACTGCTGCGTTTATGCCCCTGTACACATGCTTGATTCTCTTTTGGAGACATAGCAATCCATAGGTTTTAATATACTTACTAGTCAGGTACATTCTTAGGCGTTTAATATGCGGTGTTGAGTCCATTTCGTTGAGCAAGGAGTAGCTCTTGTCTATTCCATATTTGGCTTAAGGAACTTTATCTGTGCTCATTTCAATCTCTGGTTTTATGCAGCACCCCAACTCACCTTTCCCCTTAAGCAAGCATAAGTTGGTTTTCTAAATTTGAGACCCTGTTCTGTTTTGGAATGCAGTTCCTGTGTAGCCAAGTTTCCATTCCGTGTATTACTGATATCTTATGATGTTTCTTTTTCTGTGTGACTTATTTCAGTTAGAATCATCATACCTGAATCCACTCATTGTGCTGCTAAGGGCCAGATGACACAGATTTCATTGCTCAGTGATATTGCTTTGTAAGTACATACCACAACTTCTTTATCTATTTTTCACTTTCTGCGATGTTGAACTTGTACTGTTAACGAGGTTCTTGTAAACAGAGCCGTTCCAAACTTTAGGGTGGCTGTGTCTTTTTGATTTTAATTTCCCTAAGCTATAGGACCATAAGTGGAAGTGCCCTAGGTTCTGTTGCTTTGTTTTTCAGATGTTTCAGGAAACACCATACACTTCTCCCGAGTGGTTGTTGGCAATTTACATCCCGCCCATCAGCATAACAAGGCTCCCAGTTCTCCATGGCCTGTCCTGCCTTTCTGGATTTTACACTTTTTTCAGATGGCCCTTTTGACCGGGGGGAAGTGAGACTTCATTGTAGTGCACATTTCCTTTGCAAGCTTGCTTGGTTGACCAAAAAGGGCGTATGCGTTTTTTCCTGAATATATTCAGGAAAAAACGCATACGCCCTTTTTGGCCAAGTGCATCATTGTGGACGTTCTGCCTCTTTTCCTATGCTTTCAATGCAATTCCAGTCTACCTCCTGAAATCGGTTTCCTGCAATTCTGCCCCGCTTTCAAGTCCTCTTGGCAGCCTTACTTCAGTCTATTTTTGGACGATAGCTGTCATTTATAACTGCAGGTTTGTGAATTACAGTGCCCCTGAGCTCCTTTCTTCAACTCGGTTTCTTTTGAGCTGGCCGCAATACCGCAGGATGGCTTCAGGCCCTAATCTGGTTCCGGTACGAAACGCTGAGCCTTTGGTTAATTCCTCTTCCTGGTGGGAAATGAGAGTTAAATTTGCCCGTCCAGACACCTCCAGCTAGCCTCTCATTGGTTCTCACTATTCCTGTTCATCTTCCGCAGAAATTGCAAACTGGGCCAAACAGGAGGTTAAAGGGACTGACTCTATAAGTGGGGAGAGTGTTAGTAAAGCGTCTGGAATGTTGCACCCGAGTACCAGGGGAGGAAAACTGAGACATATTTGAACACGTCTCCCGATCACATGGTTGATCATACTCTAGGTTCCACATGCATGTTTTAGCTGAAGGAAGAATACCTTAAACCTGGGTAGTTGAAACCCGTGGAATGGGTACCATGCAATATGACTTCAAAGGGTCTTCATTTGCTCACCGAACCTCTCCAATCCTATCACTGCTGCGTTTATGCCCCTGTACACATGCTTGATTCTCTTTCGGAGACATAGCAATCCATAGGTTTTAAGATACTAACTAGTCAGGTACATTCTTAGGCGTTTAATATGGGGTGTTGAGTCCATTTCGTTGAGCAAGGAGTAGCTCTTGTCTATTCCATATTTGGCTTAAGGAACTTTATCTGTGCTCATTTCAATCTCTGGTTTTATGCAGCACCCCAACTCACCTTTCCCCTTAAGCAAGCATAAGTTGGTTTTCTAAATTTGAGACCCTGTTCTGTTCTGTAATTCAGTTCCTGTGTAGCCAAGTTTACATTCCGTGTATTACTGATATCTTATGATGTTTCTTTTTCTGTGTGACTTATTTCAGTTAGAATCATCATACCTGAATCCACTCATTGTGCTGCTAAGGGCCTGATGACACAGATTTCATTGCTGAGTGATATTGCTTTGTAAGTAAATACCACAACTTCTTTATCCATTTTTCACTTTCTGCGATGTTGAACTTGTACTGTAAACGAGGTTCTTGTAAACAGAGGCGTCCCAAACTTTGGGGTGGCTGTGTCTTTTTGATTTTCATTTCCCTAAGCTATAGGACCATAAGTGGAAGTGCCCTAGGTTCTGTTGCTTTGTTTTTTAGATGTTTCAGGAAACACCATACACTTCTCCCGAGTGGTTGTTGGCAATTTACATCCCGCCCATCAGCATAACAAGGCTCCCAGTTCTCCATGGCCTGTCCTGCCTTTCTGGATTTTACACTTTTTTCAGATGGCCCTTTTGACCAGGGGGAAGTGAGACTTCATTGTAGTGCAGATTTCCTTTGCAAGCTTGCTTGGTTGGCCAAAAAGGGCGTATGCGTTTTTTCCTGAATATATTCAGGAAAAAACGCATACGCCCTTTTTGGCCAAGTGCATCATTGTGGACGTTCTGCCTCTTTTCCTATGCTTTCAATGCAATTCCAGTCTACCTCCTGAAATCGGTTTCCTGCAATTCTGCCCCGCTTTCAAGTCCTCTTGGCAGCCTTACTTCAGTCTATTTTTGGACGATAGCTGTCATTTATAACTCTGCAGGTTTGTGAATTACAGTGCCCCTGAGCTCCTTTCTTCAACTCGCTTTCTTTTGAGCTGGCCGCAACACCGCAGGATGGCTTCAGGCCGTAATCTGGTTCCGGTACGGCACGCTGAGCCTTTGGTTATTTCCTCTTCCTGGTGAGAAATGAGAGTTAAATTTGCCCGTCAAGACACCTCCAGCTAGCCTCTCATTGGTTCTTGCTATTCCTGTTCATCTTCCGCAGAAATTGCAAACTGGGCCAAACAGAAGGTTAAAGGCGCTGACTCTCCAAGTGGGGAGAGTGTTAGTAAAGCGTCTGGAATGTTGCACCCGAGTACCAGGGGAGGAAAACTGAGACATATTTGAACACGTCTCCCGTTCACATGGTTGATCATACTTGGGTTCCACATGCATGTTTTAGCTGAAGGAAGAATACGTTAAACCTGGAGAGTTGAGACCCGTGTAATGGGTACCATGCAATATGACTTCAAAGGGTCTTCATTTGCTCACCGAACCTCTCCAATCCTATCACTGCTGCGTTTATGCCCCTGTACACATGCTTGATTCTCTTTTGGAGACATAGCAATCCATAGGTTTTACGATACTTACTAGTCAGGTACATTCTTAGGCGTTTAATATGCGGTGTTGAGTCCATTTCGTTGAGCAAGGAGTAGCTCTTGTCTATTCCATATTTGACTTAAGGAACTTTATCTGTGCTCATTTCAATCTCTGGTCTTATGCAGCACCCCAACTCACCTTTACCCTTAAGCAAGCATAAGTTGGTTTTCTAAATTTGAGACCCTGTTCTGTTCTGTAATTCAGTTCCTGTGTAGCCAAGTTTACATTCCGTGTATTACTGATATCTTATGATGTTTCTTTTTCTGTGTGACTTATTTCAGTTAGAATCATCATACCTGAATCCACTCATTGTGATGCTAAGGGCCTGATGACATAGATTTCATTGCTGAGTGATATTGCTTTGTAAGTAAATACCACAACTTCTTTATCCATTTTTCACTTTCTGCGATGTTGAACTTGTACTGTAAACGAGGTTCTTGTAAACAGAGGCGTCCCAAACTTTGGGGTGGCTGTGTCTTTTTGATTTTAATTTCCCTAAGCTATAGGACCATAAGTGGCAGTGCCCTAGGCTCTGTTGCTTTGTTTTTTAGATGTTTCAGGAAACACCATACACTTCTCCCGAGTGTCTGTTGGCAATTTACATCCCACCCATCAGCATAACAAGGCTCCCAGTTCTCCATGGCCTGTCCTGCCTTTCTGGATTTTACACTTTTTTCAGATGGCCCTTTTGACCGGGGGGAAGTGAGACTTCATTGTAGTGCAGATTTCCTTTGCAAGCTTGCTTGGTTGGCCAAAAAGGGCGTATGCGTTTTTTCCTGAATATATTCAGGAATAATTTGCCTGGCCAGACACCTCCAGCTAGCCTCTCATTGGTTCTCGCTATTCCTGTTCATCTTCCGCAGAAATTGCAAACTGGGCCAAACAGAAAGTTAAAGGCGCTGACTCTCCAAGTGGGGAGAGTGTTAGTAAAGCGTCTGGAATGTTGCACCCGAGTACCAGGGGAGGAAAACTGAGACATATTTGAACACGTCTCCCGTTCACATGGTTGATCATACTTGGGTTCCATATGCATGTTTTAGCTGAAGGAAGAATACGTTAAACCTGGAGAGTTGAGACCCGTGTAATGGGTACCATGCAATATGACTTCAAAGGGTCTTCATTTGCTCACCGAACCTCTCCAATCCTATCACTGCTGCGTTTATGCCCCTGTATACATGCTTGATTCTCTTTCGGAGACATAGCAATCCATAGGTTTTAAGATACTTACTAGTCAGGTACATTCTTAGGCGTTTAATATGGGGTGTTGAGTCCATTTCGTTGAGCAAGGAGTAGCTCTTGTCTATTCCATATTTGGCTTAAGGAACTTTATCTGTGCTCATTTCAATCTCTGGTTTTATGCAGCACCCCAACTCACCTTTCCCCTTAAGCAAGCATAAGTTGGTTTTCTAAATTTGAGACCCTGTTCTGTTCTGTAATTCAGTTCCTGTGTAGCCAAGTTTACATTCCGTGTATTACTGATATCTTATGATGTTTCTTTTTCTGTGTGACTTATTTCAGTTAGAATCATCATACCTGAATCCACTCATTGTGATGCTAGGGCCTGATGACATAGATTTCATTGCTGAGTGATATTGCTTTGTAAGTAAATACCACAACTTCTTTATCCATTTTTCTCTTTCTGCGATGTTGAACTTGTACTGTAAACGAGGTTCTTGTAAACAGAGGCGTCCCAAAATTTGGGGTGGCTGTGTCTTTTTTATTTTAATTTCCCTAAGCTATAGGACCATAAGTGGCAGTGCCCTAGGCTCTGTTGCTTTGTTTTTTAGATGTTTCAGGAAACACCATACACTTCTCCCGAGTGTCTGTTGGCAATTTACATCCCGCCCATCAGCATAACAAGGCTCCCAGTTCTCCATGGCCTGTCCTGCCTTTCTGGATTTTACACTTTTTTCAGATGGCCCTTTTGACCGGGGGGAAGTGAGACTTCATTGTAGTGCAGATTTCCTTTGCAAGCTTGCTTGGTTGGCCAAAAAGGGCGTATGCGTTTTTTCCTGAATATATTCAGGAAAAAACGCATACGCCCTTTTTGGCCAAGTGCATCATTGTGGACGTTCTGCCTCTTTTCCTATGCTTTCAATGCAATTCCAGTCTACCTCCTGAAATCGGTTTCCTGCAATTCTGCCCCGCTTTCAAGTCCTCTTGGCAGCCTTACTTCAGTCTATTTTTGGACGATAGCTGTCATTTATAACTCTGCAGGTTTGTGAATTACAGTGCCCCTGAGCTCCTTTCTTCAACTCGCTTTCTTTTGAGCTGGCCGCAACACCGCAAGATGGCTTCAGGCCCTAATCTGGTTCCGGTACGGCACGCTGAGCCTTTGGTTATTTCCTCTTCCTGGTGGGAAATGAGAGTTAAATTTCCCGTCCAGACACCTCCAGCTAGCCTCTCATTGGTTCTCGCTATTCCTGTTCATCTTCCGCAGAAATTGCAAACTGGGCCAAACAGGAGGTTAAAGGCGCTGACTCTCCAAGTGGGGAGAGTGTTAGTAAAGCGTCTGGAATGTTGAACCTGAGTACCAGGGGAGGAAAACTGAGACATATTTGAACACGTCTCCCGTTCACATGGTTGATCATACTTGGGTTCCACATGCATGTTTTACCTGAAGGAAGAATACCTTAAACCTGGAGAGTTGAGACCCGTGTAATGGGTACCATACAATATGACTTCAAAGGGTCTTCATTTGCTCACCGAACCTCTCCAATCCTATCACTGCTGCGTTTATGCCCCTGTACACATGCTTGATTCTCTTTTGGAGACATAGCAATCCATAGGTTTTACGATACTTACTAGTCAGGTACATTCTTAGGCGTTTAATATGCGGTGTTGAGTCCATTTCGTTGAGCAAGGAGTAGCTCTTGTCTATTCCATATTTGACTTAAGGAACTTTATCTGTGCTCATTTCAATCTCTGGTTTTATGCAGCACCCCAACTCACCTTTATCCTTAAGCAAGCATAACTTGGTTTTCTAAATTTGAGACCCTGTTCTGTTCTGTAATTCAGTTCCTGTGTAGCCAAGTTTACATTCCGTGTATTACTGATATCTTATGATGTTTCTTTTTCTGTGTGACTTATTTCAGTTAGAATCATCATACCTGAATCCACTCACTGTGCTGCTAAAGGCCTGATGACACAGATTTCATTGCTGAGTGATATTGCTTTGTAAGTAAATACCACAACTTCTTTATCCATTTTTCACTTTCTGCGATGTTGAACTTGTACTGTAAACGAGGTTCTTGTAAACAGAGCCGTTCCAAACTTTGGGGTGGCTGTGTCTTTTTGATTTTAATTTCCCTAAGCTATAGGACCATAAGTGGAAGTGCCCTGGGTTCTGTTGCTTTGTTTTTTAGATGTTTCAGGAAACACCATACACTTCTCCCGAGTGGTTGTTGACAATTTACATCCCGCCCATCAGCATAACAAGGCTCCCAGTTCTCCATGGCCTGTCCTGCCTTTCGGATTTTACACTTTTTTCAGATGGCCCTTTTGA
Source organism: Stenella coeruleoalba (assembly GCF_951394435.1). NCBI lineage: Eukaryota > Metazoa > Chordata > Mammalia > Artiodactyla > Delphinidae > Stenella > Stenella coeruleoalba. The sequence continues at coordinate 175,451 of NW_027646216.1, forward strand.
CCGGGGGGAAGTGAGACTTCATTGTAGTGCAGATTTCCTTTGCAAGCTTGCTTGGTTGGCCAAAAAGGGCGTATGCGTTTTTTCCTGAATATATTCAGGAAAAAACACATACGCCCTTTTTGGCCAAGTGCGTCATTGTGGACGTTCTGCGTCTTTTCCTATGCTTTCAATGCAATTCCAGTCTACCTCCTGAAATCGGTTTCCTGCAATTCTGCCCCGCTTTCAAGTCCTCTTGGCAGCCTTACTTCAGTCTATTTTTGGACGATAGCTGTCATTTATAACTCTGCAGGTTTGTGAATTACAGTGCCCCTGAGCTCCTTTCTTCAACTCGCTTTCTTGTGACCTGGCCGCAACACCGCAGGATGGCTTCAGGCCCTAATCTGGTTCCGGCCCGTCATGCTGAGCCTTTGGTTAATTCCTCTTCCTGTTGGGAAATGAGAGTTAAATTTGCCCGTCCAGACACCTCCAGCTAGCCTCTCATTGGTTCTCGCTATTCCTGTTCATCTTCCGCAGAAATTGCAAACTGGGCCAAACAGGAGGTTAAAGGCGCTGACTCTCCAAGTGGGGAGAGTGTTAGTAAAGCGTCTGGAATGTCGCACTCGAGTACCAGGGGAGGAAAACTGAGACATATTTGAACACGTCTCCCGATCACATGGTTGATCGTACTCTAGGTTCCACATGCATGTTTTAGCTGAAGGAAGAATACCTTAAACCTGGGTAGTTGAAACCCGTGGAATGGGTACCATGTAATATGACTTCAAAGGGTCTTCATTTGCTCACCGAACCTCTCCAATCCTATCACTGCTGCGTTTATGCCCCTGTACACATGCTTGATTCTCTTTCGGAGACATAGCAATCCATAGGATTTAAGATACTTACTAGTCAGGTACATTCTTAGGCGTTTAATATGGGGTGTTGAGTCCATTTCGTTGAGCAAGGAGTAGCTCTTGTCTATTCCATATTTGGCTTAAGGAACTTTATCTGTGCTCATTTCAATCTCTGGTTTTATGCAGCACCCCAACTCACCTTTCCCCTTAAGCAAGAATAAGTTGGTTTTCTAAATTTGAGACCCTGTTGTGTTCTGTAATTCAGTTCCTGTGTAGCCAAGTTTACATTCCATGTATTACTGATATCTTATGATGTTTCTTTTTCTGTGTGACTTATTTCAGTTAGAATCATCGTACCTGAATCTACTCATTATGCTGCTACGGGCCTGATGACATAGATTTCATTGCTGAGTGATACTGCATTGTACGTAAGTACCACAAGTTCTTTATCCATTTTTCACTTTCTGCGATGTTGAACTTGTACTGTAAACGAGGTTCTTGTAAACAGAGCCGTTCCAAACTTTGGGGTGGCTGTGTCTTTTTTATTTTAATTTCCCTACGCTATAGGACCATAAGTGGAAGTGCCCTAGGTTCTGTTGCTTTGTTTTTTAGATGTTTCAGGAAACACCATACACTTCTCCCGAGTGGTTGTTGGCAATTTACATCCTGCCCATCAGCATAACAAGGCTCCCAGTTCTCCATGGCCTGTCCTGCCTTTCTGGATTTTACACTTTTTTCAGATGGCCCTTTTGACCGGGGGGAAGTGAGACTTCATTGTAGTGCAGATTTCCTTTGCAAGCTTGCTTGGTTGGCCAAAAAGGGCGTATGCGTTTTTTCCTGAATATATTCAGGAAAAAACGCATACGCCCTTTTTGGCCAAGTGCATCATTGTGGACGTTCTGCCTCTTTTCCTATGCTTTCAATGCAATTCCAGTCTACCTCCTGAAATCGGTTTCCTGCAATTCTGCCCCGCTTTCAAGTCCTCTTGGCAGCCTTACTTCAGTTTATTTTTGGACGATAGCTGTCATTTATAACTCTGCAGGTTTGTGAATTACAGTGCCCCTGAGCTCCTTTCTTCAACTCGCTTTCTTTTGAGCTGGCCGCAACACCGCAGGATGGCTTCAGGCCCTAATCTGGTTCCGGTACGGCACGCTGAGCCTTTGTTTATTTCCTCTTCCTGGTGGGAAATGAGAGTTAAATTTGCCCGTCCAGACACCTCCAGCTAGCCTCTCATTGGTTCTCGCTATTCCTGTTCATCTTCCGCAGAAATTGCAAACTGGGCCAAACAGGAGGTTAAAGGCGCTGACTCTCCAAGTGGGGAGAGTGTTAGTAAAGCGTCTCGAATGTTGCACCCGAGTACCAGGGGAGGAAAACTGAGACATATTTGAACACGTCTCCCGTTCACATGGTTGATCATACTTGGGTTCCACATGCATGTTTTTGCTGAAGGAAGAATACCTTAAACCTGGAGAGTTCAGACCCGTGTAATGGGTACCATGCAATATGACTTCAAAGGGTCTTCATTTGCTCACCGAACCTCTCCAATCCTATCACTGCTGTGTTTATGCCCCTGTACACATGCTTGATTCTCTTTTGGAGACATAGCAATCCATAGGTTTTACGATACTTACTAGTCAGGTACATTCTTAGGCGTTTAATATGCGGTGTTGAGTCCATTTCGTTGAGCAAGGAGTAGCTCTTGTCTATTCCATATTTGACTTAAGGAACTTTATCTGTGCTCATTTCAATCTCTGGTTTTATGCAGCACCCCACCTCACCTTTACCCTTAAGCAAGCATAAGTTGGTTTTCTAAATTTGAGACCCTGTTCTGTTCTGGAATTCAGTTCCTGTGTAGCCAAGTTTACATTCCGTGTATTAGTGATATCTTATGATGTTTCTTTTTCTGTGTGACTTATTTCAGTTAGAATCATCGTACCTGAATCTACTCATTATGCTGCTACGGGCCTGATGACATAGATTTCATTGCTGAGTGATACTGCATTGTACGTAAGTACCACAAGTTCTTTATCCATTTTTCACTTTCTGCGATGTTGAACTTGTACTGTAAACGAGGTTCTTGTAAACAGAGCCGTTCCAAACTTTGGGGTGGCTGTGTCTTTTTGATTTTAATTTCTCTAAGCTATAGGACCATATGTGGAAGTGCCCTAGGCTCTGTTGCTTTGTTTTTTAGATGTTTCAGGAACCACCATACACTTCTCCCGAGTTGTTGTTGGCAATTTACATCCCGCGCATCAGCATAACAAGGCTCCCAGTTCTCCATGGCCTGTCCTGCCTTTCTGGATTTTACACTTTTTTCAGATGGCCCTTTTGACCGGGGGGAAGTGAGACTTCATTGTAGTGCAGATTTCCTTTGCAAGCTTGCTTGGTTGGCCAAAAAGGGCGTATGCGTTTTTTCCTGAATATATTCAGGAAAAAACGCATACGCCCTTTTTGGCCAAGTGCATCATTGTGGACGTTCTGCCTCTTTTCCTATGCTTTCAATGCAATTCCAGTCTACCTCCTGAAATCGGTTTCCTGCAATTCTGCCCCGCTTTCAAGTCCTCTTGGCAGCCTTACTTCAGTCTATTTTTGGACGATAGCTGTCATTTATAACTCTGCAGGTTTGTGAATTACAGTGCCCCTGAGCTCCCTTCTTCAACTCGCTTTCTTGTGACCTGGCCGCAACACCGCAGGATGGCTTCAGGCCCTAATCTGGTTCCGGTTCGGCACGCTGAGCCTTTGGTTATTTCCTCTTCCTGGTGGGAAATGAGAGTTAAATTTGCCCGTCCAGACACCTCCAGCTAGCCTCTCATTGGTTCTCACTATTCCTGTTCATCTTCCGCAGAAATTGCAAACTGGGCGAAACAGGAGGTTAAAGGGACTGACTCTCCAAGTCGGGAGAGTGTTAGTAAAGCATCTGGAATGTTGCACCCGAGTACCAGGGGAGGAAAACTGAGACATATTTGAACACGTCTCCCGATCACATGGTTGATCATACTCTGGGTTCCACATGCATGTTTTAACTGAGGGAAGAATACCTAAAATCTGCGTAGTTGAAACCCGTGGAATGGGTACCATGCAATATGACTTCAAAGGTCTTCATTTGCTCACTGAACCTCTCTAATCCTATCACTGCTGCGTTTATGCCCCTGTACACATGCTTGATTCTCTTTCGGAGACATAGCAATCTATAGGTTTTAAGATACTTACTAGTCAGGTACATTCTTAGGCGTTTAATATGCGGTGTTGAGTCCATTTCGTTGAGCAAGGAGTAGCTCTTGTCTATTCCATATTTGGCTTAAAGAACTTTGTGCTCATTTCAATCTCTGGTTTTATGCAGCACCCCAACTCACCTTTCCCCTTAAGCAAGCATAAGTTGGTTTTCTAAATTTGAGACCCTGTTCTGTTCTGTAATTCAGTTCCTGTGTAGCCAAGTTTACATTCCGTGTATTACTGATATCTTATGATGTTTCTTTTTCTGTGTGACTTATTTCAGTTAGAATCATCATACCTGAATCCACTCATTGTGCAGCTAAGGGCCTGATGACACAGATTTCATTGCTGAGTGACATTGCTTTGTAAGTAAATACCACAAGTTCTTTATCCATTTTTCACTTTCTGCGATGTTGAACTTGTACTGTAAACGAGGTTCTTGTAAACAGAGCCGTTCCAAACTTTGGGGTGGCTGTGTCTTTTTTATTTTAATTTCCCTAAGCTATAGGACCATAAATGGAAGTGCCCTAGGCTCTGTTGCTTTGTTTTTTAGATGTTTCAGGAAACACCATACACTTCTCCTGAGTGTCTGTTGGCAATTTACATCCCGCCCATCAGCATAACAAGGCTCCCAGTTCTCCATGGCCTGTCCTGCCTTTCTGGATTTTACACTTTTTTCAGATGGCCCTTTTGACCGGGGGGAAGTGAGACTTCATTGTAGTGCAGATTTCCTTTGCAAGCTTGCTTGGTTGGCCAAAAAGGGCGTATGCGTTTTTTCCTGAATATATTCAGGAAAAAACGCATACGCCCTTTTTGGCCAAGTGCATCACTGTGGGCGTTCTGCCTCTTTTCCTATGCTTTCAATGCAATTCCAGTCTACCTCCTGAAATCGGTTTCCTGCAATTCTGCTCCGCTTTCAAGTCCTCTTGGCAGCCTTACTTCAGTCTATTTTCGGACGATAGCTGTCATTTATAACTCTGCAGGTTTGTGAATTACAGTGCCCCTGAGCTCCTTTCTTCAACTCGCTTTCTTGTGACCCGGCCGCAACACCGCAGGATGTCTTCAGGCCCTAATCTTGTTCCGGCCCGGCACGCTGAGCCTTTGGTTAATTCCTCTTCCTGGTGGGAAATGAGAGTTAAATTTGTCCGTCCAGACACCTCCAGCGAGCCTCTCATTGGTTCTCGCTATTTCTGTTAATCTTCCGTAGAAATTGCAAACTGTGCCAAACAGGAGGTTAAAGGCGCTGACTCTCCAAGTGGGGAGAGTGTTAGTAAAGCGTCTGGAATGTTGCACCCGAGTACCAGGGTACGAAAACTGAGACATATTTGAACACATCTCCCGTTCACATGGTTGATCATACTCTGGGTTCCACATGCATGTTTTAGCTGAAGGAAGAATACCTTAAACCTGGAGAGCTGAGACCCGTGTAATGGGTACCATGCAATATGACTTCAAAGGGTCTTCATTTGCTCACCGAACCTCTCCAATCCTATCACTGCTGCGTTTATGCCCGTGTACACACGCTTGATTCTCTTTTGGAGACATAGCAATCCATAGGTTTTAAGATACTTACTAGTCATGTACATTCTTAGGCATTTAATATGGGGTTTTGAGTCCATTTCGTTGAGCAAGGAGTAGCTCTTGTCTATTCCATATTTGGCTTAAGGAACTTTATCTGTGCTCATTTCAATCTCTGGTTTTATGCAGCACCCCAACTCACTTTTCCCTTAAGCAAGCATAAGTTGGTTTTCTAAATTTGAGACCCTGTTCTGTTTTGGAATGCAGTTCCTGTGTAGCCAAGTTTACATTCCGTGTATTAGTGATATCTTATGATGTTTCTTTTTCTGTGTGACTTATTTCAGTTAGAATCATCGTACCTGAATCCACTCATTATGCTGCTACGGGCCTGATGACATAGATTTCATTGCTGAGTGATACTGCATTGTACGTAAGTACCACAAGTTCTTTATCCGTTTTTCACTTTCTGTGATATTGAACTTGTACGGTAAACGAGGTTCTTGTAAACGGAGGCGTCCCAAACTTTGGGGTGGCTGTGTCTTTTTGATTTTAATTTCCCTAAGCTATAGGACCATAAGTGGAAGTGCCCTAGGCTCTGTTGCTTTGTTTTTTAGATGTTTCAGGAAACACCATACACTTCTCCTGAGTGTCTGTTGGCAATTTACATCCCGTCCATCAGCATAACAAGGCTCCCAGTTCTCCATGGCCTGTCCTGCCTTTCTGGATTTTACACTTTTTTCAGATGGCCCTTTTGACCGGGGGGAAGTGAGACTTCATTGTAGTGCAGATTTCCTTTGCAAGTTTGCTTGGTTGGCCAAAAAGGGCGTATGCGTTTTTTCCTGAATATATTCAGGAAAAAACGCATACGCCCTTTTTGGCCAAGTGCATCATTGTGGACGTTCTGCCTCTTTTCCTATGCTTTCAATGCAATTCCAGTCTACCTCCTGAAATCGGTTTCCTGCAATTCTGCCCCGCTTTCAAGTCCTCTTGGCAGCCTTACTTCAGTATATTTTTGGACGATACCTGTCATTTATAACTCTGCAGGTTTGTGAATGACAGTGCCCCTGAGCTCCTTTCTTCAACTCGCTTTCTTGTGACCTGGCCGCAACACCGCAGGATGTCTTCAGGCCCTAATCTGGTTCTGGCACGGCACGCTGAGCCTTTGGTTAATTCCTCTTCCTGGTGGGAAATGAGAGTTAAATTTGCCCATCCAGACACCTCCAGCTAGTCTCTCATTGGTTCTCGCTATTCCTGTTCATCTTCCACAGAAATTGCAAACTGGGCCAAACAGGAGGTTAAAGGGACTGACTCTCCAAGTGGGGAGAGTGTTAGTAAAGCGTCTGGAATGTTGCACCCGAGTACCAGGGGAGGAAAACGGAGACATATTTGAACACGTCTCCCGTTCACATGGTTGATCATACTTGGGTTCCACATGCATGTTTTAGCTGAAGGAAGAATACCTTAAACCTGGAGAGTTAAGACCCGTGTAATGGGTACCATGCAATATGACTTCAAAGGGTCTTCATTTGCTCACCGAACCTCTCCAATCCTATCACTGCTGCGTTTGTGCCCCTGTACACATGCTTGATTCTCTTTCGGAGACATAGCAATCCATAGGTTTTAAGATACTTACTAGTCAGGTACATTCTTAGGCGTTTAATATGCGGTGTTGAGTCCATTTCGTTGAGCAAGGAGTAGCTCTAATCTATTCCATATTTGGCTTAAGGAACTTTATCTGTGCTCATTTCAATCTCTGGTTTTATGCAGCACCCCAACTCACCTTTACCCTTAAGCAAGCATAAGTTGGTTTTCTAAATTTGAGACCCTGTTCTGTTCTGTAATTCACTTCCTGTGTAGCCAAGTTTACATTCCGTGTATTACTGATATCTTATGATGTTTCTTTTTCTGTGTGACTTATTTCAGTTAGAATCATCATACCTGAATCAACTCATTGTGCTGCTAAGGGCCTTGTGACACAGATTTCATTGCTGAGTGATATTGCTTTGGAAGTAAATACCACAACTTCTTTATCCATTTTTCACTTTCTGCGATGTTGAAATTGTACTGTAAACGAGGTTCTTGTAAACAGAGCCGTTCCAAACTTTGGGGTGGCTGTGTCTTTTTGATTTTAATTTCCCTAAGCTATAGGACCATAAGTGGAAGTGCCCTAGGCTCTGTTGCTTTCTTTTTTAGATGTTTCAGGAAACACCATACACTTCTCCCAAGTGTCTGTTGGCAATTTACATCCCGCCCATCAGCATAACAAGGCTCCCAGTTCTCCATGGCCTGTCCTGCCTTTCTGGATTTTACACTTTTTTCAGATGGCCCTTTTGACCGGGGGGAAGTGAGACTTCATTGTAGTGCAGATTTCCTTTGCAAGCTTGCTTGGTTGGCCAAAAAGGGCGTATGCGTTTTTTCCTGAATATATTCAGGAAAAAACGCATACGCCCTTTTTGGCCAAGTACATCATTGTGGACGTTCTGCCTCTTTTCCTATGCTTTCAATGCAATTCCAGTCTACCTCCTGAAATCGGTTTCCTGCAATTCTGCCCCACTTTCAAGTCCTCTTGGCAGCCTTACTTCAGTCTATTTTTGGACGATAGCTGTCATTTATAACTCTGCAGGTTTGTGAATTACAGTGCCCCTGAGCTCCTTTCTTCAACTCGCTTTCTTGTGAGCTGGCCGCAACATCGCAGGATGGCTTCAGGCCCTAATCTGGTTCCGGCACGGCATGCTGAGCCTTTGGTTAATTCCTCTTCCTGGTGGGAAATGAGAGTTAAATTTGCCCGTCCAGACACCTCCAGCTAGCCTCTCATTGGTTCTCGCTATTCCTGTTCATCTTCCACAGAAATTGCAAACTGGGCCAAACAGGAGGTTAAAGGGACTGACTCTCCAAGTCGGGAGAGTGTTAGTAAAGCGTCTGGAATGTTGCACCCGAGTACCAGGGGAGGAAAACTGAGACATATTTGAACACGTCTCCTGTTCACATGGTTGATCATACTCTGGGTTCCACATGCATGTTTTAGCTGAAGGAAGAATACCTTAAACCTGGAGAGTTGAGACCGGTGTAATGGGTACCATGCAATATGACTTCAAAGGGTCTTCATTTGCTCACCGAACCTCTCCAATCCTATCACTGCTGCGTTTATGCCCCTGTACACATGCTTGATTCTCTTTTGGAGACATAGCAATCCATAGGTTTTAAGATACTTACTAGTCAGGTACATTCTTAGGCGTTTAATATGGGGTTTTGAGTCCATTTCGTTGAGCAAGGAGTAGCTCTTGTCTATTCCATATTTGGCTTAAGGAACTTTATCTGTGCTCATTTCAATCTCTGGTTTTATGCAGCACCCCAACTCACCTTTCCCCTTAAGCAAGCATAAGTTGGTTTTCTAAATTTGAGACCCTGTTCTGTTTTGGAATGCAGTTTCTGTGTAGCCAAGTTTACATTCTGTGTATTAGTGATATCTTATGATGTTTCTTTTTCTGTGTGACTTATTTCAGTTAGAATCATCGTACCTGAATCCACTCATTATGCTGCTAAGGGCCTGATGACATAGATTTCATTGCTGAGTGATACTGCATTGTACGTAAGTACCACAAGTTCTTTATCCATTTTTCACTTTCTGCGATGTTGAACTTGTACTGTAAACGAGGTTCTTGTAAACAGAGCCGTTCTAAACTTTGGGGTGGCTGTGTCTTTTTGATTTTAATTTCCCTAAGCTATAGGACCATCAGTGGAAGTGCCCTAGGCTCTGTTGCTTTGTTTTTTAGATGTTTCAGGAAACACCATACACTTCTCCTGAGTGTCTGTTGGCAATTTACATCCCGCCCATCAGCATAACAAGGCTCCCAGTTCTCCATAGCCTGTCCTGCCTTTCTGGATTTTACACTTTTTTCAGATGGCCCTTTTGACCGGGGGGAAGTGAGACTTCATTGTAGTGCAGATTTACTTTGCAAGTTTGCTTGGTTGGCCAAAAAGGGCGTATGCGTTTTTTCCTGAATATATTCAGGAAAAAACGCATACGCCCTTTTTGGCCAAGTGCATCATTGTGGACGTTCTGCCTCTTTTCCTATGCTTTCAATGCAATTCCAGTCTACCTCCTGAAATCGGTTTCCTGCAATTCTGCCCCGCTTTCAAGTCCTCTTGGCAGCCTTACTTCAGTCTATTTTTGGACGATAGCTGTCATTTATAACTCTGCAGGTTTGTGAATTACAGTGCCCCTGAGCTCCTTTCTTCAACTCGCTTTCTTGTGACCTGGCCGCAACACCGCAGGATGGCTTCAGGCCCTAATCTGGTTCTGGCACGGCACGCTGAGCCTTTGGTTAATTCCTCTTCCTGGTGGGAAATGAGAGTTAAATTTGCCCATCCAGACACCTCCAGCTAGTCTCTCATTGGTTCTCGCTATTCCTGTTCATCTTCCACAGAAATTGCAAACTGGGCCAAACAGGAGGTTAAAGGGACTGACTCTCCAAGTGGGGAGAGTGTTAGTAAAGTGTCTGGAATGTTGCACCCGAGTACCAGGGGAGGAAAACTGAGACATATTTGAACACGTCTCCCGTTCACATGGTTGATCATACTCTGGGTTCCACATGCATGTTTTAGCTGAAGGAAGAATACCTTAAACCTGGAGAGTTGAGACCGGTGTAATGGGTACCATGCAATATGACTTCAAAGGGTCTTCATTTGCTCACCGAACCTCTCCAATCCTATCACTGCTGCGTTTATGCCCCTGTACACACACTTGATTCTCTTTTGGAGACATAGCAATCCATAGGTTTTAAGATACTTACTAGTCAGGTACATTCTTAGGCGTTTAATATGCGGTTTTGAGTCCATTTCGTTGAGCAAGGAGTAGCTCTTGTCTATTCCATATTTGGCTTAAGGAACTTTATCTGTGCTCATTTCAATCTCTGGTTTTATGCAGCACCCCAACTCACCTTTCCCCTTAAGCAAGCATAAGTTGGTTTTCTAAATTTGAGACCCTGTTCTGTTTTGGAATGCAGTTCCTGTGTAGCCAAGTTTACATTCCGTGTATTAGTGATATCTTATGATGTTTCTTTTTCTGTGTGACTTATTTCAGTTAGAATCATCGTACCTGAATCCACTCATTATGCTGCTAAGGGCCTGATGACATAGATTTCTTTGCTGAGTGATACTGCATTGTACGTAAGTACCACAAGTTCTTTATGCATTTTTCACTTTCTGTGATATTGAACTTGTACGGTAAACGAGGTTCTTGTAAACGGAGGCGTCCCAAACTTTGGGGTGGCTGTGACTTTTTGATTTTAATTTCCCTAAGCTATAGGACCATAAGTGGAAGTGCCCTAGGCTCTGTTGCTTTGTTTTTTAGATGTTTCAGGAAACACCATACACTTCTCCTGAGTGTCTGTTGGGAATTTACATCCCGCCCATCAGCATAACAAGGCTCCCAGTTCTCCATGGCCTGTCCTGCCTTTCTGGATTTTACACTTTTTTCAGATGGCCCTTTTGACCGGGGGGAAGTGAGACTTCATTGTAGTGCAGATTTCCTTTGCAAGCTTGCTTGGTTGGCCAAAAAGGGCGTATGCGTTTTTTCCTGAATATATTCAGGAAAAAACGCATACGCCCTTTTTGGCCAAGTGCATCATTGTGGACGTTCTGCCTCTTTTCCTATGCTTTCAATGCAATTCCAGTCTACCTCCTGAAATCGGTTTCCTGCAATTCTGCCCCGCTTTCAAGTCCTCTTGGCAGCCTTACTTCAGTCTATTTTTGGATGATAGCTGTCATTTATAACTCTGCAGGTTTGTGAATTACAGTGCCCCTGAGCTCCTTTCTTCAACTCGCTTTCTTTTCAGCTGGCCGCAACACCGCAGGATGGCTTCAGGCCCTAATCTGGTTCTGGTACGGCACGCTGAGCCTTTGGTTATTTCCTCTTCCTGGTGGGAAATGAGAGTTAAATTTGCCCGTCCAGACACCTCCAGCTAGCCTCTCATTGGTTCTCGCTATTCCTGTTCATCTTCCGCAGAAATTGCAAACTGGGCCAAACAGGAGGTTAAAGGCGCTGACTCTCCAAGTGGAGAGAGTGTTAGTAAAGCGTCTGGAATGTTGCACCCGAGTACCAGGGTACGAAAACTGAGACATATTTGAACACGTCTCCCGATCACATGGTTGATCATACTCTAGGTTCCACATGCATGTTTTAGCTGAAGGAAGAATACCTTAAACCTGGGTAGGTGAAACCCGTGGAATGGGTACCATGCAATATGACTTCAAAGGGTCTTCATTTGCTCACCGAACCTCTCCAATCCTATCCCTGCTGCATTTATGCCCATGTACACATGCTTGATTCTCTTTCGGAGACATAGCAATCCATAGGTTTTAAGATACTTACTAGTCAGGTACATTCTTAGGCGTTTAATATGGGGTTTTGAGTCCATTTCGTTGAGCAAGGAGTAGCTCTTGTCTATTCCATATTTGGCTTAAGGAACTTTATCTGTGCTCATTTCAATCTCTGGTTTTATGCAGCACCCCAACTCACCTTTCCCCTTAAGCAAGCATAAGTTGGTTTTCTAAATTTGAGACCCTGTTCTGTTTTGGAATGCAGTTCCTGTGTAGCCAAGTTTACATTCCGTGTATTACTGATATCTTATGATGTTTCTTTTTCTGTGTGACTTATTTCAGTTAGAATCATCATACCTGAATCCACTCATTGTGCTGCTAAGGGCCTGATGACACAGATTTCATTGCTGAGTGATATTGCTTTGTAAGTAAATACCACAACTTCTTTATCCATTTTTCACTTTCTGCGATGTTGAACTTGTACTGTAAACGAGGTTCTTGTAAACAGAGCCGTTCCAAACTTTGGGGTGGCTGTGTCTTTTTCATTTTAATTTCCCTAAGCTATAGGACCATAAGTGGAAGTGCCCTAGGTTCTGATGCTTTGTTTTTTAGTTGTTTCAGGAAACACCATACACTTCTCCCAAGTGGTTCTTGGCAATTTTCATCCCGCCCATCAGCATAACAAGGCTCCCAGTTCTCCATGGCCTGTCCTGCCTTTCTGGATTTTACACTTTTTTCAGATGGCCCTTTTGACCGGAGGGAAGTGAGACTTCATTGTAGTGCAGATTTCCTTTGCAAGCTTGCTTGGTTGGCCAAAAAGGGCGTATGCGTTTTTTCCTGAATATATTCAGGAAAAAACGCATACGCCCTTTTTGGCCAAGTGCATCATTGTGGACGTTCTGCCTCTTTTCCTATGCTTTCAATGCAATTCCAGTCTACCTCCTGAAATCGGTTTCCTGCAATTCTGCCCCGCTTTCAAGTCCTCTTGGCAGCCTTACTTCAGTCTATTTTTGGACGATAGCTGTCATTTATAACTCTGCAGGTTTGTGAATTACAGTGCCCCTGAGCTCCTTTCTTCAACTCGCTTTCTTGTGAGCTGGCCGCAACACCGCAGGATGGCTTCAGGCCCTAATCTGGTTCCGGCCCGGCATGCTGAGCCTTTGGTTAATTCCTCTTCCTGGTGGGAAATGAGAGTTAAATTTGCCCGTCCAGACACCTCCAGCTAGCCTCTCATTGGTTCTCGCTATTCCTGTTCATCTTCCGCAGAAATTGCAAACTGGGCCAAACAGGAGGTTAAAGGGACTGACTCTCCAAGTCGGGAGAGTGTTAGTAAAGCGTCTGGAATTTTGCACCCGAGTACCAGGGGAGGAAAACTGAGACATATTTGAACACGTCTCCCGTTCACATGGTTGATCATACTCTGGGTTCCACATGCATGTTTTAGCTGAAGGAAGAATACCTTAAACCTGGAGAGTTGAGACCCGTGTAATGGGTACCATGCAATATGACTTCAAAGGGTCTTCATTTGCTCACCGAACCTCTCCAATCCTATCACTGCTGCGTTTATGCCCCTGTACACACGCTTGATTCTCTTTTGGAGACATAGCAATCCATAGGTTTTAAGATACTTACTAGTCAGGTACATTCTTAGGCGTTTAATATGGGGTTTTGAGTCCATTTCGTTGAGCAAGGAGTAGCTCTTGTCTATTCCATATTTGGCTTAAGGAACTTTATCTGTGCTCATTTCAATCTCTGGTTTTATGCAGCACCCCAACTCACCTTTCCCCTTAAGCAAGCATAAGTTGGTTTTCTAAATTTGAGACCCTGTTCTGTTTTGGAATGCAGTTCCTGTGTAGCCAAGTTTACATTCCGTGTATTAGTGATATCTTATGATGTTTCTTTTTCTGTGTGACTTATTTCAGTTAGAATCATCATACCTGAATCCACTCATTGTGCTGCTAAGGGCCTGATGACACAGATTTCATTGCTGAGTGATATTGCTTTGTAAGTAAATACCACAACTTCTTTATCCATTTTTCACTTTCTGCGATGTTGAACTTGTACTGTAAACGAGGTTCTTGTAAACAGAGCCGTTCCAAACTTTGGGGTGGCTGTGTCTTTTTCATTTTAATTTCCCTAAGCTATAGGACCATAAGTGGAAGTGCCCTAGGTTCTGTTGCTTTGTTTTTTAGTTGTTTCAGGAAACACCATACACTTCTCCCAAGTGGTTCTTGGCAATTTTCATCCCGCCCATCAGCATAACAAGGCTCCCAGTTCTCCATGGCCTGTCCTGCCTTTCTGGATTTTACACTTTTTTCAGATGGCCCTTTTGACCGGGGGGAAGTGAGACTTCATTGTAGTGCAGATTTCCTTTGCAAGCTTGCTTGGTTGGCCAAAAAGTGCGTATGCGTTTTTTTCCTGAATATATTCAGGAAAAAACGCATACGTCCTTTTTGGCCAAGTGCATCATTGTGGACGTTCTGCCTCTTTTCCTATGCTTTCAATGCAATTCCAGTCTACCTCCTGAAATCGGTTTCCTGCAATTCTGCCCCGCTTTCAAGTCCTCTTGGCAGCCTTACTTCAGTCTATTTTTGGACGATAGCTGTCATTTATAACTCTGCAGGTTTGTGAATTACAGTGCCCCTGAGCTCCTTTCTTCAACTCGCTTTCTTGTGACCTGGCCGCAACACCGCAGGATGGCTTCAGGCCCTAATCTGGTTCCGGCCCGGCATGCTGAGCCTTTGGTTAATTCCTCTTCCTGGTGGGAAATGAGAGTTAAATTTGCCCGTCCAGACACCTCCAGCTAGCCTCTCATTGGTTCTCGCTATTCCTGTTCATCTTCCGCAGAAATTGCAAACTGGGCCAAACAGGAGGTTAAAGGGACTGACTCTCCAAGTCGGGAGAGTGTTAGTAAAGCGTCTGGAATGTTGCACCCGAGTACCAGGGGAGGAAAACTGAGACATATTTGAACACGTCTCCCGTCACACGGTTGATCATACTCTGGGTTCCACATGCATGTTTTAGCTGAAGGAAGAATACCTTAAACCTGGAGAGTTGAGACCCGTGGAATGGGTACCATGCAATATGACTTCAAAGGGTCTTCATTTGCTCACCGAACCTCTCCAATCCTATCACTGCTGCGTTTATGCCCCTGTACACACGCTTGATTCTCTTTTGGAGACATAGCAATCCATAGGTTTTAAGATACTTACTAGTCAGGTATATTCTTAGGCGTTTAATATGGGGTGTTGAGTCCATTTCGTTGAGCAAGGAGTAGCTCTTGTCTATTCCATATTTGGCTTAAGGAACTTTATCTGTGCTCATTTCAATCTCTGGTTTTATGCAGCACCCCAACTCACCTTCCCCCTTAAGCAAGCATAAGTTGGTTTTCTAAACATGAGACACTGTTCTGTTTTGTAATTCAGTTCATGTGTAGCCAAGTCGACATTCTGTGTATTAATGATACCTTATGATGTTTCTTTTCTGTGTGACTTATTTCAGTTCGAATCATCATACCTGAATGCACTCATTATGCTGCTACGGGCCTGATTACATAGATTTCATTGCTGAGTGATATTGCATTGTACGTAAGTACCACAAGTTCTTTATCCATTTTTCACTTTCTGCGATATTGAACTTGTACCGTAAACGAGGTTCTTGTAAACAGAGCCGTTCCAAACTTTGGGGTGGCTGTGTCTTTTTGATTTTAATTTCCCTAAGCTATAGGACCATAAGTGGAAGTGCCCTAGGCTCTGTTGCTTTGTTTTTTAGATGTTTCAGGAAACACCATACACTTCTCCAGAGTGGCTGTTGGCAATTTACATCCCACCCATCAGCATAACAAGGCTCCCAGTTCTCCATGGCCTGTCG
Source organism: Stenella coeruleoalba (assembly GCF_951394435.1). Lineage (NCBI taxonomy): Eukaryota > Metazoa > Chordata > Mammalia > Artiodactyla > Delphinidae > Stenella > Stenella coeruleoalba. The sequence continues at coordinate 191,200 of NW_027646216.1, forward strand.
TGCCTTTATGGATTTTACACTTTTTTCAGATGGCCCTTTTGACCAGGTGGAAGTGAGACTTCATTGTAGTGCAGATTTCCTTTGCAAGCTTGCTTGGTTGGCCAAAAAGGGCGTATGCGTTTTTTCCTGAATATATTCAGGAAAAAACGCATACGCCCTTTTTGGCCAAGTGCATCATTGTCGAGTTTCTGACTCTCTTCATATGCTTTCAATGCAATTCCAGTCTACCTCCTGAAATCGGTTTCCTGCAATTCTGCCCCGCTTTCAAGTCCTCTTGGCAGCCTTACTTCAGTCTATTTTTGGACGATAGCTGTCATTTATAACTCTGCAGGTTTGTGAATTACAGTGCCCCTGAGCTCCTTTCTTCAACTCGCTTTCTTGTGACCTGGCCGCAACACCGCAGGATGGCTTCAGGCCCTAATCTGGTTCTGGCACGGCACGCTGAGCCTTTGGTTAATTCCTCTTCCTGGTGGGAAATGAGAGTTAAATTTGCCCGTCCAGACACCTCCAGCTAGTCTCTCATTGGTTCTCGCTATTCCTGTTCATCTTCCGCAGAAATTGCAAACTGGGCCAAAGAGGAGGTTAAAGGGACTGACTCTCCAAGTCGGGAGAGTGTTAGTAAAGCGTCTGGAATGTTGCACCCGAGTACCAGGGTACGAAAACTGAGACATATTTGAACACGTCTCCCGATCACATGGTTGATCATACTCTACGTTCCACATGCATGTTTTAGCTGAAGGAAGAATACCTTAAACCTGGGTAGTTGAAACCCGTGGAATGGGTACCATGCAATATGACTTCAAAGGGTCTTCATTTGCTCACCCAACCTCTCCAATCCTATTACTGCTGCGTTTATGCCCCTGTACACATGCTTGATTCTCTTTCGGAGACATAGCAATCCATAGGTTTTAAGATACTTACTAGTCAGGTACATTCTTAGGCGTTTAATATGGGGTGTTGAGTCCATTTCGTTAAGCAAGGAGTAGCTCTTGTCTATTCAATATTTGGCTTAAGGAACTTTATCTGTGCTCATTTCAATCTCTGGTTTTATGCAGCACCCCAACTCACCTTTACCCTTAAGCAAGCATAAGTTGGTTTTCTAAATTTGAGACCCTGTTCTGTTCTGTAATTCAGTTCCTGTGTAGCCAAGTTTCCATTCCGTGTATTACTGATATCTTATGATGTTTCTTTTTCTGTGTGACTTATTTCAGTTAGAATCATCATACCTGAATCCACTCATTGTTCTGCTAAGGGCCTGATGACACAGATTTCATTGCTGAGTGATATTGCTTTGTAAGTAAATACCACAACTTCTTTATCCATTTTTCACTTTCTGCGATGTTGAACTTGTACTGTAAACGAGGTTCTTGTAAACAGAGGCGTCCCAAACTTTGGGGTGGCTGTGTCTTTTTGATTTTAATTTCCCTAAGCTATAGGACCATAAGTGGAAGTGCCCTGGGTTCTGTTGCTTTGTTTTTTAGATGTTTCAGGAAACACCATACACTTCTCCCGAGTGGTTGTTGGCAATTTACTTCCCGCCCATCAGCATAACAAGGCTCCCAGTTCTCCATGGCCTGTCCTGCCTTTCTGGATTTTACACTTTTTTCAAATGGCCCTTTTGTCCCTGGGGAAGTGAGACTTCATTGTAGTGCAGATTTCCTTTGCAAGCTTGCTTGGTTGGCCAAGAAGGGCGTATGCGTTTTTTCCTGAATATATTCAGGAAAAAACGCATACTCCCTTTTTGGCCAAGTGCATCATTGTGGACGTTCTGCCTCTTTTCCTATGCTTTCAATGCAATTCCAGTCTACCTCCTGAAATCGGTTTCCTGCAATTCTGCCCCGCTTTCAAGTCCTCTTGGCAGCCTTACTTCAGTCTATTTTTGGACGATAGCTGTCATTTATAACTCTGCAGGTTTGTGAATTACAGTGCCCCTGAGCTCCTTTCTTCAACTCGCTTTCTTGTGACCTGGCCGCAACACCGCAGGATGGCTTCAGGCCCTAATCTGGTTCCGGTACGGCACGCTGAGCCTTTGGTTATTTCCTCTTCCTGGTGGGAAATGAGAGTTAAATTTGCCCGTCCAGACACCTCCAGCTAGCCTCTCATTGGTTCTCGCTATTCCTGTTCATCTTCCGCAGAAATTGGAAACTGGGCCAAACAGGAGTTTAAAGGCGCTGACTCTCCAACTGGGGAGAGTGTTAGTAAAGCATCTGGAATGTTGCACCCGAGTACCAGGGGAGGAAAACTGAGACATATTTGAACACGTCTCCCGATCACATGGTTGATCATACTCTGGGTTCCACATGCATGTTTTAGCTGAAGGAAGAATACCTAAAACCTGGGTAGTTGAAACCCGTGGAATGGATACCATGCAATATGAGTTCAAAGGGTCTTCATTTGCTCACCGAACCTCTCCAATCCTATCACTGCTGCGTTTATGCCCCTGTACACATGCTTGATTCTCTTTCGGAGACATAGCAATCCATAGGTTTTAAGATACTTACTAGTCAGGTACATTCTTAGGCGTTTAATATGCGGTGTTGAGTCCATTTCGTTGAGCAAGGAGTAGCTCTTGTCTATTCCATATTTGGCTTAAGGAACTTTATCTGTGCTCATTTCAATCTCTGGTTTTATGCAGCACCCCAACTCACCTTTCCCCTTAAGCAAGCATAAGTTGGTTTTCTAAATTTGAGACCCTGTTCTGTTCTGTAATTCAGGTCCTGTGTAGCCAAGTTTCCATTCCGTGTATTACTGATATCTTATGATGTTTCTTTTTCTGTGTGACTTATTTCAGTTAGAATCATCATACCTGAATCCACTCATTGTGCTGCTAAGGGCCTGATGACATAGATTTCATTGCTGAGTGATATTGCTTTGTAAGTGATTACCACAACTTCTTTATCCATTTTTCACTTTCTGCGATGTTGAACTTGTACTGTAAACGAGGTTCTTGTAAACAGAGCCGTTCCAAACTTTGGGGTGACTGTGTCTTTTTGATTTTAATTTCCCTAAGCTATAGGACCATAAGTGGAAGTGCCCTAGGCTCTGTTGCTTTGTTGTTTAGATGTTTCAGGAAACACCATACACTTCTCCTGAGTGTCTGTTGGCAATTTACATCCCGCCCAGCAGCATAACAAGGCTCCCAGTTCTCCATGGCCTATCCTGCCTTTCTGGATTTTACACTTTTTTCAGATGGCCCTTTTGACCGGGGGGAAGTGAGACTTCATTGTAGTGCAGATTTCCTTTGCAAGTTTGCTTGGTTGGCCAAAAAGTGCGTATGCGTTTTTTCCTGAATATGTTCAGGAAAAAACGCATACGCACTTTTTGGCCAAGTGCATCATTGTGGACGTTCTGCCTCTTTTCCTATGCTTTCAATGCAATTCCAGTCTACCTCCTGAAATCGGTTTCCTGTAATTCTGCCCCGCTTTCAAGTCCTCTTGGCAGCCTTACTTCAGTCTATTTTTGGACGATAGCTGTCATTTATAACTCTGCAGGTTTGTGAATTACAGTGCCCCTGAGCTCCTTTCTTCAACTCGCTTTCTTGTGACCTGGCCGCAACACCGCAGGATGTCTTCAGGCCCTAATCTGGTTCTGGCATGGCACGCTGAGCCTTTGGTTAATTCCTCTTCCTGGTGGGAAATGAGAGTTAAATTTGCCCATCCAGACACTTCCAGCTAGTCTCTCATTGGTTCTCGCTATTCCTGTTCATCTTCCGCAGAAATTGCAAACTGGGCCAAACAGGAGGTTAAAGGGACTGACTCTCCAAGTGTAGAGAGTGTTAGTAAAGCATCTGGAATGTTGCACCCGAGTACCAGGGGAGGAAAACTGAGACATATTTGAACATGTCTCCCGTTCACATGGTTGATCATACTTGGGTTCCACATGCATGTTTTAGCTGAAGGAAGAATACCTAAAACCTGGGTAGTTGAAACCCGTGGAATGGGTACCATGCAATATGACTTTAAAGGGTCTTCATTTGCTCACCGAACATCTCCAATCCTATCACTTCTGCGTTTATGCCCCTGTACACATGCTTGATTCTCTTTCGGAGACATAGCAATCCATAGGTTTTAAGATACTTACTAGTCAGGTACATTCTTAGGCGTTTAATATGCGGTGTTGAGTCCATTTCGTTGAGCAAGGAGTAGCTCTTGTCTATTCCATATTTGGCTTAAGGAACTTTATCTGTGCTCATTTCAATCTCTGGTTTTATGCAGCACCCCAACTCACCTTTACCCTTAAGCAAGCATAAGTTGGTTTTCTAAATTTGAGACCCTGTTCTGTTCTGTAATTCAGTTCCTGTGTAGCCAAGTTTACATTCCGTGTATTACTGATATCTTATGATGTTTCTTTTTCTGTGTGACTTATTTCAGTTAGAATCATCATACCTCAATCCACTCATTGTGCTGCTAAGGGCCTGATGACACAGATTTCATTGCTGAGTGATATTGCTTTGTAAGTAAATACCACAACTTCTTTATCCATTTTTCACTTTCTGCGATGTTGAACTTGTAGTGTAAACGAGGTTCTTGTAAACAGAGCTGTTCCAAATTTTGGGGTGGCTGTGTCTTTTTGATTTTAAATTCCCTAAGCTATAGGACCATAAGTGGAAGTGCCCTAGGCTCTGTTGCTTTGTTTTTTAGATGTTTCAGGAAACACCATACACTTCTCCCGAGTGGTTGTTGGCAATTTACATCCCGCCCTTCAGCATAACAAGGCTCCCAGTTCTCCATGGCCTGTCCTGCCTTTCTGGATTTTACACTTTTTTCAGATGGCCCTTTTGACCGGGGGGAAGTGAGACTTCATTGTAGTGCAGATTTCCTTTGCAAGCTTGCTTGGTTGGCCAAAAAGGGCGTATGCGTTTTTTCCTGAATATATTCAGGAAAAAACGCATACGCCCTTTTTGGCCAAGTGCATCATTGTGGACGTTCTGCCTCTTTTCCTATGCTTTCAATGCAATTCCAGTCTACCTCCTGAAATCGGTTTCCTGCAATTCTGCCCCGCTTTCAAGTCCTCTTGGCAGCCTTACTTCAGTCTATTTTTGGACGATAGCTGTCATGTATAACTCTGCAGGTTTGTGAATTACAGTGCCCCTGAGCTCCTTTCTTCAACTCGCTTTCTTTTGAGCTGGCCGCAACACCGCAGGATGGCTTCAGGCCCTAATCTGGTTCTGGCACGGCACGCTGAGCCTTTGGTTAATTCCTCTTCCTGGTGGGAAATGAGAGTTAAATTTGCCCGTCCAGATACCTCCAGCTAGCCTCTCATTGGTTCTCGCTATTCCTGTTCATCTTCCGCAGAAATTGCAAACTGGGCCAAACAGGAGGTTAAAGGGACTGACTCTCCAAGTCGGGAGAGTTTTAGTAAAGCGTCTGGAATGTTGCACCCGAGTACCAGGGTACGAAAACTGGGACATATTTGAACACATCTCCCGATCACATGGTTGATCATACTCTAGGTTCCACATGCATGTTTTAGCTGAAGGAAGAATACCTTAAACCTGGGTAGTTGAAACCCGTGGAATGGGTACCATGCAATATGACTTCAAAGGGTCTTCATTTGCTCACCGAAACTCTCCAATCCTATCACTGCTGCGTTTATGCCCCTGTACACATGCTTGATTCTCTTTCGGAGACATAGCAATCCCTAGGTTTTAAGATACTTACTAGTCAGGTACATTCTTAGGCGTTTAATATGCGGTGTTGAGTCCATTTCTTTGAGCAAGGAGTAGCTCTTGTCTATTCCATATTTGGCTTAAGGAAATTTATCTGTGCTCATTTCAATCTCTGGTTTTATGCAGCACCCCAACTCACCTTTACCCTTAAGCAAGCATATGTTGGTTTTCTAAATTTGAGACCCTGTTCTGTTCTGTAATTCAGTTCCTGTGTAGCCAAGTTTACATTCCGTGTAATACTGATATCTTATGATGTTTCTTTTTCTGTGTGACTTATTTCAGTTAGAATCATCATACCTGAATCCACTCATTGTGCTACTAAGGGCCTGATGACACAGATTTCATTGCTGAGTGATATTGCTTTGTAAGTAAATACCACAACTTTTTTATCCATTTTTCACTTTCTGCGATGTTGAACTTGTACTGTAAACGAGGTTCTTGTAAACAGAGCCGTTCCAAATTTTGGGGTGGCTGTGTCTTTTTGATTTTAAATTCCCTAAGCTATAGGACCATAAGTGGAAGTGCCCTAGGCTCTGTTGCTTTGTTTTTTAGATGTTTCAGGAAACACCATACACTTCTCCCGAGTGGTTGTTGGCAATTTACATCCCGCCCTTCAGCATAACAAGGCTCCCAGTTCTCCATGGCCTGTCCTGCCTTTCTGGATTTTACACTTTTTTCAGATGGCCCTTTTGACCGGGGGGAAGTGAGACTTCATTGTAGTGCAGATTTCCTTTGCAAGCTTGCTTGGTTGGCCAAAAAGGGCGTATGCGTTTTTTCCTGAATATATTCAGGAAAAAACGCATACGCCCTTTTTGGCCAAGTGCATCATTGTGGACGTTCTCCCTCTTTTCCTATGCTTTCAATGCAATTCCAGTCTACCTCCTGAAATCGGTTTCCTGCAATTCTGCCCCGCTTTCAAGTCCTCTTGGCAGCCTTACTTCAGTCTATTTTTGGACGATAGCTGTCATTTATAACTCTGCAGGTTTGTGAATTACAGTGCCCCTGAGCTCCTTTCTTCAACTCGCTTTCTTTTGAGCTGGCCGCAACACCGCAGGATGGCTTCAGGCCCTAATCTGGTTCCGGCACGGCACGCTGAGCCTTTGGTTAATTCCCCTTCCTGGTGGGAAATGAGAGTTAAATTTGCCCGTCCAGACACCTCCAGCTAGTCTCTCATTGGTTCTCGCTATTCCTGTTCATCTTCCGCAGAAATTGCAAACTGGGCCAAACAGGAGGTTAAAGGGACTGATTCTCCAAGTCGGGAGAGTGTTAGTAAAGCGTCTGGAATGTTGCACCCGAGTACCAGGGGAGGAAAACTGAGACATATTTGAACACGTCTCCCGATCACATGGTTGATCATACTCTGGGTTCCACATGCATGTTTTAGCTGAAGGAAGAATACCTAAAACCTGGGTAGTTGAAACCCGTGGAATGGGTACCATGCAATATGACTTCAAAGGGTCTTCATTTGCTCACCGAACCTCTCCAATCCTATCACTGCTGCGTTTATGCCCCTGTACACATGCTTGATTCTCTTTCTGAGACGTAGCAATCTATAGGTTTTAAGATACTTACTAGTCAGGTACATTCTTAGGCGTTTAATATGCGGTGTTGAGTCCATTTCGTTGAGCAAGGAGTAGCTCTTGTCTATTCCATATTTGACTTAAGGAACTTTATCTGTGCTCATTTCAATCTCTGGTTTTATGCAGCACCCCAACTCACCTTTACCCTTAAGCAAGCATAAGTTGGTTTTCTAAATTTGAGACCCTGTTCTGTTCTGTAATTCAGTTCCTGTGTAGCCAAGTTTCCATTCCGTGTATTAGTGATATCTTATGATGTTTCTCTTTCTGTGTGACTTATTTCAGTTAGAATCATCGTACCTGAATCCACTCATTATGCTGCTACGGGCCTGATGACATAGATTTCATTGCTGAGTGATACTGCATTGTACGTAAGTACCACAAGTTCTTTATCCATTTTTCACTTTCTGTGATATTGAACTTGTAAGGTAAACGAGGTTCTTGTAAACAGAGGCGTCCCAAACTTTGGGGTGGCTGTGTCTTTTTGATTTTAATTTCCCTAAGCTATAGGACCATAAGTGGAAGTGCCCTAGGCTCTGTTGCTTTGTTTTTTAGATGTTTCAGGAAACACCATACACTTCTCCCGAGTGTCTGTTGGCAATTTACATCCCGCCCATCAGCATAACAAGGCTCCCAGTTCTCCATGGCCTGTCCTGCCTTTCTGGATTTTACACTTTTTTCAGATGGCCCTTTTGACCGGGGGGAAGTGAGACTTCATTGTAGTGCAGATTTCCTTTGCAAGTTTGCTTGGTTGGCCAAAAAGGGCGTATGCGTTTTTTCCTGAATATATTCAGGAAAAAACGCATACGCCCTTTTTGGCCAAGTGCATCATTGTGGACGTTCTGCCTCTTTTCCTATGCTTTCAATGCAATTCCAGTCTACCTCCTGAAATCGGTTTCCTGCAATTCTGCCCCGCTTTCAAGTCCTCTTGGCAGCCTTACTTCAGTCTATTTTTGGACGATAGCTGTCATTTATAACTCTGCAGGTTTGTGAATTACAGTGCCCCTGAGCTCCTTTCTTCAACTCGCTTTCTTGTGACCTGGCCGCAACACCGCAGGATGGCTTCAGGCCCTAATCTGGTTCCGGCACGGCACGCTGAGCCTTTGGTTAATTCCTCTTCCTGGTGGGAAATGAGAGTTAAATTTGCCCGTCCAGACACCTCCAGCTAGCCTCTCATTGGTTCTCGCTATTCCTGTTCATCTTCCGCAGAAATTGCAAACTGGGCCAAACAGGAGGTTAAAGGGACTGACTCTCCAAGTGGGGAGAGTGTTAGTAAAGCGTCTGGAATGTTGCACCCGAGTACCAGGGTACGAAAACTGAGACATATTTGAACACGTCTCCCAATCACATGGTTGATCATACTCTAGGTTCCACATGCATGTTTTAGCTGAAGGAACAATACCTTACACCTGGGTAGTTGAAACCCGTGGAATGGGTACCATGCAATATGACTTCAAAGGGTCTTCATTTGCTCACGAACCTCTCCAATCCTATAACTGCTGCGTTTATGCCCCTGTACACATGCTTGATTCTCTTTCGGAGACATAGCAATCCATAGGTTTTAAGATACTTACTAGTCAGGTACATTCTTAGGCGTTTAATATGCGGTGTTGAGTCCATTTCGTTGAGCAAGGAGTAGCTCTTGTCTATTCCATATTTGGCTTAAGGAACTTTATCTGTGCTCATTTCAATCTCTGGTTTTATGCAGCACCCCAACTCACCTTTCCCCTTAAGCAAGCATAAGTTGGTTTTCTAAATTTGAGACCCTGTTCTGTTCTGTAATTCAGTTCCTGTGTAGCCAAGTTTACATTTCGTGTATTACTGATATCTTATGATGTTTCTTTTTCTGTGTGACTTATTTCAGTTAGAATCACCATACCCGAATCCACTCATTATGCTGCTACGGGCCTGGTGACATAGATTTCATTGCTGAGTGATATTGCTTTGTACATGAGTACCACAACTTCTTTATCCATTTTTCACTTTCTGTGATATTGAACTTGTATGGTAAACGAGGTTCTTGTAAACAGAGGCGTCCCAAACTTTGGGGTGGCTGTGTCTTTTTGATTTTAATTTCCCTAAGCTATAGGACCATAAGTGGAAGTGCACTAGGCTCTGTTGCTTTGTTTTTTAGATGTTTCTGGAAACACCATACACTTCTCCGGAGTGGCGGTTGGCAATTTACATCCCGCCCATCAGCATAACAAGGCTCCCAGTTCTCCATGTCCTGTCCTGCCTTTCTGGATTTTACACTTTTTTCAGATGGCCCTTTTGACCGAGGGGAAGTGAGACTTCATTGTAGTGCAGATTTCCTTTGCAAGCTTGCTTGGTTGGCCAAAAAGGGCGTATGCGTTTTTTCCTGAATATATTTAGGAAAAAACGCATACGCCCTTTTTGGCCAAGTGCATCACTGTGGACGTTCTGCCTCTTTTCCTATGCTTTCAATGCAATTCCAGTCTACCTCCTGAAATCGGTTTCCTGCAATTCTGCCCCGCTTTCAAGTCCTCTTGGCAGCCTTACTTCAGTATATTTTTGGACGATAGCTGTCATTTATAACTCTGCAGGTTTGTGAATTACAGTGCCCCTGAGCTCCTTTCTTCAACTCGCTTTCTTTTGAGCTGGCCGCAACACCGCAGGATGGCTTCAGGCCCTAATCTGGTTCCGGTACGGCACGCTGAGCCTTTGGTTATTTCCTCTTCCTGGTGGGAAATGAGAGTTAAATTTGCCCGTCCAGACACCTCCAGCTAGCCTCTCATTGGTTCTCGCTATTCCTGTTCATCTTCCGCAGAAATTGCAAACTGGGCCAAACAGGAGGTTAAAGGGACTGACTCTCCAAGTCGGGAGAGTGTTAGTAAAGCGTCTGGAATGTTGCACCCGAGTACCAGGGGAGGAAAACTGAGACATATTTGAACACGTCTCCCGTTCACATGGTTGATCATACTCTGGGTTCCACATGCATGTTTTAGCTGAAGGAAGAATACCTTAAACCTGGAGAGTTGAGACCCGTGTAATGGGTACCATGCAATATGACTTCAAAGGGTCTTCATTTGCTCACCGAACCTCTCCAATCCTATCACTGCTGCGTTTATGCCCCTGTACACACGCTTGATTCTCTTTTGGAGACATAGCAATCCATAGGTTTTAAGATACTTACTAGTCAGGTACATTCTTAGGCGTTTAATATGGGGTGTTGAGTCCATTTCGTTGAGCAAGGAGTAGCTCTTGTCTATTCCATATTTGGCTTAAGGAACTTTATCTGTGCTCATTTCGATCTCTGGTTTTATGCAGCACCCCAACTCACCTTTCCCCTTAAGCAAGCATAAGTTGGTTTTCTAAATTTGAGACCCTGTTCTGTTTTGGAATGCAGTTCCTGTGTAGCCAAGTTTACATTCTGTGTATTAGTGATATCTTATGATGTTTCTTTTTCTGTGTGACTTATTTCAGTTAGAATCATCGTACCTGAATCCACTCATTATGCTGCTACGGGCCTGATGACATAGATTTCATTGCTGAGTGATACTGCATTGTACGTAAGTACCACAAGTTCTTTATCCATTTTTCACTTTCTGTGATATTGAACTTGTACGGTAAACGAGGTTCTTGTAAACGGAGGCGTCCCAAACTTTGGGATGGCTGTGTGTTTTTGATTTTAATTTCCCTAAGCTATAGGACCATAAGTGGAAGTGCCCTAGGCTCTGTTGCTTTGTTTTTTAGATGTTTCAGGAAACACCATACACTTCTCCTGAGTGTCTGTTGGCAATTTACATCCCGCCCATCAGCATAACAAGGCTCCCAGTTCTCAATGGCCTGTTGCCTTTCTGGATTTTACACTTTTTTCAGATGGCCCTTTTGACCGGGGGGAAGTGAGACTTCATTGTAGTGCAGATTTCCTTTGCAAGCTTACTTGGTTGGCCAAAAAGGGCGTATGCGTTTTTTCCTGAATATATTCAGGAAAAAACGCATACGCCCTTTTTGGCCAAGTGCATCATTGTGGACGTTCTGCCTCTTTTCCTATGCTTTCAATGCAATTCCAGTCTACCTCCTGAAATCGGTTTCCTGCAATTCTGCCCTGCTTTCAAGTCCTCTTGGCAGCCTTACTTCAGTCTATTTTTGGACGATAGCTGTCATTTATAACTCTGCAGGTTTGTGAATTACAGTGCCCCTGAGCTCCTTTCTTCAACTCGCTTTCTTGTGACCTGGCCGCAACACCGCAGGATGTCTTCAGGCCCTAATCTGGTTCCGGCCCGGCATGCTGAGCCTTTGGTTAATTCCTCTTCCTGGTGGGAAATGAGAGTTAAATTTGTCCGTCCAGACACCTCCAGCTAGTCTCTCATTGGTTCTCGCTATTCCTGTTCATCTTCCGCAGAAATTGCAAACTGGGCCAAACAGGAGTTTAAAGGGACTGACTCTCCAAGTCGGGAGAGTGTTAGTAAAGCGTCTGGAATGTTGCACCCGAGTACCAGGGTAGGAAAACTGAGACATATTTGAACACGTCTCCCGTTCACATGGTTGATCATACTCTGGGTTCCACATGCATGTTTTAGCTGAAGGAAGAATACCTTAAAACTGGAGAGTTGAAACCCGTGGAATGGGTACCATGCAATATGACTTCAAAGGGTCTTCATTTGCTCACCGAACCTCTCCAATCCTATCACTGCTGCGTTTATGCCCCTGTACACACGCTTGATTCTCTTTTGGAGACATAGCAATCCATAGGTTTTAAGATACTTACTAGTCATGTACATTCTTAGGCGTTTAATATGGGGTGTTGAGTCCATTTCGTTGAGCAAGGAGTAGCTCTTGTCTATTCCATATTTGGCTTAAGGAACTTTATCTGTGCTCATTTCAATCTCTGGTTTTATGCAGCAACCCAACTCACCTTTCCCCTTAAGCAAGCATAAGTTGGTTTTCTAAATTTGAGACCCTGTTCTGTTTTGGAATGCAGTTCCTGTGTAGCCAAGTTTACATTCCGTGTATTAGTGATATCTTATGATGTTTCTTTTTCTGTGTGACTTATTTCAGTTAGAATCATCATACCTGAATCCACTCATTGTGCTGCTAAGGGCCTGATGACACAGATTTCATTGCTGAGTGATATTGCTTTGTAAGTAAATACCACAACTTCTTTATCCATTTTTCACTTTCTGCGATGTTGAACTTGTACTGTAAACGAGGTTCTTGTAAACAGAGCCGTTCCAAACTTTGGGGTGGCTGTGTCTTTTTCATTTTAATTTCCCTAAGCTATAGGACCATAAGTGGAAGTGCCCTAGGTTCTGTTGCTTTGTTCTTTAGTTGTTTCAGGAAACAAAATACACTTCTCCCAAGTGGTTCTTGGCAATTTACATCCCGCCCATCAGCATAACAAGGCTCCCAGTTCTCCATGGCCTGTCCTGCCTTTCTGGATTTTACACTTTTTTCAGATGGCCCTTTTGACCGGGGGGAAGTGAGACTTCATTGTAGTGCAGATTTCCTTTGCAAGCTTGCTTGGTTGGCCAAAAAGGGCGTATGCGTTTTTTCCTGAATATATTCAGGAAAAAACGCATACGCCCTTTTTGGCCAAGTGCATCATTGTGGACGTTCTGCCTCTTTTCCTATGCTTTCAATGCAATTCCAGTCTACCTCCTGAAATCGGTTTCCTGCAATTCTGCCCCGCTTTCAAGTCCTCTTGGCAGCCTTACTTCAGTCTATTTTTGGACGATAGCTGTCATTTATAACTCTGCAGGTTTGTGAATTACAGTGCCCCTGAGCTCCTTTCTTCAACTCGCTTTCTTGTGACCTGGCCGCAACACCGCAGGATGCCTTCAGGCCCTAATCTGGTTCTGGCACGGCATGATGAGCCTTTGGTTAATTCCTCTTCCTGGTGGGAAATGAGAGTTAAATTTGCCCGTCCAGACACCTCCAGCTAGCCTCTCATTGGTTCTCAATATTCCTGTTCATCTTCCGCAGAAATTGCAAACTGGGTCAAACAGGAGGTTAAAGGGACTGACTCTCCAAGTCGGGAGAGTGTTAGTAAAGCGTCTGGAATGTTGCACCCGAGTACCAGGGGAGGAAAACTGAGACATATTTGAACACGTCTCCCGTTCACATGGTTGATCATACTCTGGGTTCCACATGCATGTTTTAGCTGAAGGAAGAATACCTTAAAACTGGAGAGTTGAAACCCGTGGAATGGGTACCATGCAATATGACTTCAAAGGGTCTTCATTTGCTCATGAACCTCTCCAATCCTATCACTGCTGCGTTTATGCCCCTGTACACATGCTTGATTCTCTTTCGGAGACATAGCAATCCATAGGTTTTAAGATACTTACTAGTCAGGTGCATTCTTAGGCGTTTAATATGGGGTTTTGTGTCCATTTCGTTGAGCTAGGAGTAGCTCTTGTCTATTCTATATTTGGCTTAAGGAACTTTATCTGTGCTCATTTCAATCTCTGGTTTTATGCAGCACCCCAACTCACCTTTCCCCTTAAGCAAGCATAAGTTGGTTTTCTAAATTTGAGACCCTGTTCTGTTTTGGAATGCAGTTCCTGTGTAGCCAAGTTTACATTCCGTGTATTACTGATATCTTATGATGTTTCTTTTTCTGTGTGACTTATTTCAGTTAGAATCATCGTACCTGAATCCACTCATTATGCTGCTACGGGCCTGATGACATAGATTTCATTGCTGAGTGATACTGCATTGTACGTAAGTACCACAAGTTCTTTATCCATTTTTCACTTTCTGTGATATTGAACTTGTACGGTAAACGAGGTTCTTGTAAACGGAGGCGTCCCAAACTTTGGGGTGGCTGTGTCTTTTTGATTTTAATTTCCCTAAGCTATAGGACCATAAGCAGAAGTGCCCTAGGCTCTGTTGCTTTGTTTTTAGATGTTTCAGGAAACACCATACGCTTCTCCCAAGTGGTTGTTGGCAATTTACATCCCGCCCATCAGCATAACAAGGCTCCCAGTTCTCCATGGCCTGTCCTGCCTTTCTGGATTTTACACTTTTTTCAGATGGCCCTTTTGACCGGGGGGAAGTGAGACTTCATTGTAGTGCAGATTTCCTTTGCAAGCTTGCTTGGTTGGCCAAAAAGGGCGTATGCGTTTTTTCCTGAATATATTCAGGAAAAAACGCATACACCCTTTTTGGCCAAGTGCATCATTGTGGACGTTCTGCCTCTTTTCCTATGCTTTCAATGCAATTCCAGTCTACCTCCTGAAATCGGTTTCCTGCAATTCTGCCCTGCTTTCAAGTCCTCTTGGCAGCCTTACTTCAGTCTATTTTTGGACGATAGCTGTCATTTATAACTCTGCAGGTTTGTGAATTACAGTGCCCCTGAGCTCCTTTCTTCAACTCGCTTTCTTGTGACCTGGCCGCAACACCGCAGGATGGCTTCAGGCCCTAATCTGGTTCCGGCACGGCACGCTGAGCCTTTGGTTAATTCCTCTTCCTGGTGGGAAATGAGAGTTAAATTTGCCCGTCCAGACACCTCCAGCTAGCCTCTCATTGGTTCTCGCTATTCCTGTTCATCTTCCGCAGAAATTGCAAACTGGGCCAAACAGGAGGTTAAAGGCGCTGACTCTCCAAGTGGGGAGAGTGTTAGTAAAGCGTCTGGAATGTTGCACCCGAGTACCAGGGTACGAAAACTGAGACATATTTGAACACGTCTCCCAATCACATGGTTGATCATACTCTGGGTTCCACATGCATGTTTTAGCTGAAGGAAGAATACCTAAAACCTTGGTAGTTGAAACCCGTGGAATGGGTACCATGCAATATGACTTCAAAGGGTATTCATTTGCTCACCAAACATCTCCAATCCTATCACTGCTGCGTTTATGCCCCTGTACACATGCTTGATTCTCTTTCGGAGACATAGCAATTCATAGGTTTTAAGATACTTACTAGTCAGGTACATTCTTAGGCGTTTAATATGCGGTGTTGAGTCCATTTCGTTGAGCTAGGAGTAGCTCTTGTCTATTCCATATTTGGCTTAAGGAACTTTATCTGTGCTCATTTCAATCTCTGGTTTTATGCAGCACCCCAACTCACCTTTACCCTTAATCAAGCATAAGTTGGTTTTCTAAATTTGAGAACCTGTTGTGTTCTGTAATTCAGTTCCTGTGTAGCCAAGTTTACATTCCGTGTATTACTGATATCTTATGATGTTTCTTTTTCTGTGTGACTTATTTCAGTTAGAATCATCGTACCTGAATCCACTCATTATGCTGCTACGGGCCTGATGACATAGATTTCATTGCTGAGTGATACTGCATTGTACGTAAGTACCACAAGTTCTTTATCCATTTTTCACTTTCTGTGATATTGAACTTGTACGGTAAACGAGGTTCTTGTAAACAGAGGCGTCCCAAACTTTGGGGTGGCTGTGTCTTTTTGATTTTAATTTCCCTAAGCTATAGGACCATAAGTGGAAGTGCCCTAGGCTCTGTTGCTTTGTTTTTTAGATGTTTCAGGAAACACCATACACTTCTCCCATGTGTCTGTTGGCAATTTACATCCCGCCCATCAGCATAACAAGGCTCCCAGTTCTCCATGGCCTGTCCTGCCTTTCTGGATTTTACACTTTTTTCAGATGGCCCTTTTGACCGAGGGGAAGTGAGACTTCATTGTAGTGCAGATTTCCTTTGCAAGCTTGCTTGGTTGGCCAAAAAGGGCGTATGCGTTTTTTCCTGAATATATTTAGGAAAAAACGCATACGCCCTTTTTGGCCAAGTGCATCACTGTGGACGTTCTGCCTCTTTTCCTATGCTTTCAATGCAATTCCAGTCTACCTCCTGAAATCGGTTTCCTGCAATTCTGCCCTGCTTTCAAGTCCTCTTGGCAGCCTTACTTCAGTCTATTTTTGGACGATAGCTGTCATTTATAACTCTGCAGGTTTGTGAATTACAGTGCCCCTGAGCTCCTTTCTTCAACTCGCTTTCTTGTGACCTGGCCGCAACACCGCAGGATGGCTTCAGGCCCTAATCTGGTTCCGGCCCGGCATGCTGAGCCTTTGGTTAATTCCTCTTCCTGGTGGGAAATGAGAGTTAAATTTGCCCGTCCAGACACCTCCAGCTAGTCTCTCATTGGTTCTCGCTATTCCTGTTCATCTTCCGCAGAAATTGCAAACTGGGCCAAACAGGAGGTTAAAGGGACTGACTCTCCAAGTCGGGAGAGTGTTAGTAAAGCATCTGGAATGTTGCACCCGAGTACCAGGGGAGGAAAACTGAGACATATTTGAATACGTCTCCCGTTCACATGGTTGATCATACTCTGGGTTCCACATGCATGTTTTAGCTGAAGGAAGAATACCTTAAACCTGGAGAGTTGAGACCCGTGTAATGGGTACCATGCAATATGACTTCAAAGGGTCTTCATATGCTCACCGAACCTCTCCAATCCTATCACTGCTGCGTTTATGCCCCTGTACACATGCTTGATTCTCTTTCGGAGACATAGCAATCCATAGGTTTTAAGATACTTACTAGTCAGGTACATTCTTAGGCGTTTAATATGGGGTGTTGAGTCCATTTCGTTGAGCAAGGAGTAGCTCTTGTCTATTCCATATTTGGCTTAAGGAACTTTATCTGTGCTCATTTCAATCTCTGGTTTTATGCAGCACCCCAACTCACCTTTCCCCTTAAGCAAGCATAAGTTGGTTTTCTAAATTTGAGACCCTGTTGTGTTCTGTAATTCAGTTCCTGTGTAGCCAAGTTTACATTCCGTGTATTAGTGATATCTTATGATGTTTCTTTTTCTGTGTGACTTATTTCAGTTAGAATCATCATACCTGAATCCACTCATTGTGCTCCTAAGGGCCTGATGACACAGATTTCATTGCTGAGTGATATTGCTTTGTAAGTAAATACCACAACTTCTTTATCCATTTTTCACTTTCTGCGATGTTGAACTTGTACTGTAAACGAGGTTCTTGTAAACAGAGCCGATCCAAACTTTGGGGTGGCTGTGTCTTTTTGATTTTAATTTCCCTAAACTATAGGACCATAAGTGGAAGTGCCCTAGGTTCTATTGCTTTGTTTTTTAGATGTTTCAGGAAACACCATACACTTCTCCTGAGTGTCTGTTGGCAATTTACATCCCGCCCTTCAGCATAACAAGGCTCCCAGTTCTCCATGGCCTGTCCTGCTTTTCTGGATTTTACCCTTTTTTCAGATGGCCCTTTTGACCGGGGGGAAGTGAGACTTCATTGTAGTGCAGATTTCCTTTGCAAGCTTGCTTGGTTGGCCAAAAAGGGCGTATGCGTTTTTTCCTGAATATATTTAGGAAAAAACGCATACGCCCTTTTTGGCCAAGTGCATCACTGTGGACGTTCTGCCTCTTTTCCTATGCTTTCAATGCAATTCCAGTCTACCTCCTGAAATCGGTTTCCTGCAATTCTGCCCCGCTTTCAAGTCCTCTTGGCAGCCTTACTTCAGTATATTTTTGGACGATAGCTGTCATTTATAACTCTGCAGGTTTGTGAATTACAGTGCCCCTGAGCTCCTTTCTTCAACTCGCTTTCTTTTGAGCTGGCCGCAACACCGCAGGATGGCTTCAGGCCCTAATCTGGTTCCGGTACGGCACGCTGAGCCTTTGGTTATTTCCTCTTCCTGGTGGGAAATGAGAGTTAAATTTGCCCGTCCAGACACCTCCAGCTAGCCTCTCATTGGTTCTCGCTATTCCTGTTCATCTTCCGCAGAAATTGCAAACTGGGCCAAACAGGAGGTTAAAGGGACTGACTCTCCAAGTCGGGAGAGTGTTAGTAAAGCGTCTGGAATGTTGCACCCGAGTACCAGGGGAGGAAAACTGAGACATATTTGAACACGTCTCCCGTTCACATGGTTGATCATACTCTGG
The DNA here is from genome assembly GCF_951394435.1 of Stenella coeruleoalba. Taxonomy (NCBI): domain Eukaryota; kingdom Metazoa; phylum Chordata; class Mammalia; order Artiodactyla; family Delphinidae; genus Stenella; species Stenella coeruleoalba. The sequence goes on from NW_027646216.1 coordinate 209,287, forward strand.
GTTCCACATGCATGTTTTAGCTGAAGGAAGAATACCTTAAACCTGGAGAGTTGAGACCCGTGTAATGGGTACCATGCAATATGACTTCAAAGGGTCTTCATTTGCTCACCGAACCTCTCCAATCCTATCACTGCTGCGTTTATGCCCCTGTACACACGCTTGATTCTCTTTTGGAGACATAGCAATCCATAGGTTTTAAGATACTTACTAGTCAGGTACATTCTTAGGCGTTTAATATGGGGTGTTGAGTCCATTTCGTTGAGCAAGGAGTAGCTCTTGTCTATTCCACATTTGGCTTAAGGAACTTTATCTGTGCTCATTTCGATCTCTGGTTTTATGCAGCACCCCAACTCACCTTTCCCCTTAAGCAAGCATAAGTTGGTTTTCTAAATTTGAGACCCTGTTCTGTTTTGGAATGCAGTTCCTGTGTAGCCAAGTTTACATTCCGTGTATTAGTGATATCTTATGATGTTTCTTTTTCTGTGTGACTTATTTCAGTTAGAATCATCGTACCTGAATCCACTCATTATGCTGCTACGGGCCTGATGACATAGATTTCATTGCTGAGTGATACTGCATTGTACGTAAGTACCACAAGTTCTTTATCCATTTTTCACTTTCTGTGACATTGAACTTGTACGGTAAACGAGGTTCTTGTAAACGGAGGCGTCGCAAACTTTGGGGTGTCTGTGTCTTTTTCATTTTAATTTCCCTAAGCTATAGGACCATAAGTGGAAGTGCCCTAGGCTCTGTTGCTTTGTTTTTTAGATGTTTCAGGAAACACCATACAATTCTCCTGAGTGTCTGTTGGCAATTTACATCCCGCCCATCAGCATAACAAGGCTCCCAGTTCTCAATGGCCTGTTGCCTTTCTGGATTTTACACTTTTTTCAGATGGCCCTTTTGACCGGGGGGAAGTGAGACTTCATTGTAGTGCAGATTTCCTTTGCAAGCTTGCTTGGTTGGCCAAAAAGGGCGTATGCGTTTTTTCCTGAATATATTCAGGAAAAAACGCATACACCCTTTTTGGCCAAGTGCATCATTGTGGACGTTCTGCCTCTTTTCCTATGCTTTCAATGCAATTCCAGTCTACCTCCTGAAATCGGTTTCCTGCAATTCTGCCCTGCTTTCAAGTCCTCGTGGCAGCCTTACTTCAGTCTATTTTTGGACGATAGCTGTCATTTATAACTCTGCAGGTTTGTGAATTACAGTGCCCCTGAGCTCCTTTCTTCAACTCGCTTTCTTGTGACCTGGCCGCAACACCGCAGGATGGCTTCAGGCCCTAATCTGGTTCCGGCCCGGCATGCTGAGCCTTTGGTTAATTCCTCTTCCTGGTGGGAAATGAGAGTTAAATTTGCCCGTCCAGACACCTCCAGCTAGTCTCTCATTGGTTCTCGCTATTCCTGTTCATCTTCCGCAGAAATTGCAAACTGGGCCAAACAGGAGGTTAAAGGGACTGACTCTCCAAGTCGGGAGAGTGTTAGTAAAGCATCTGGAATGTTGCACCCGAGTACCAGGGGAGGAAAACTGAGACATATTTGAATACGTCTCCCGTTCACATGGTTGATCATACTCTGGGTTCCACATGCATGTTTTAGCTGAAGGAAGAATACCTTAAACCTGGAGAGTTGAGACCCATGTAATGGGTACCATGCAATATGACTTCAAAGGGTCTTCATTTGCTCACCGAACCTCTCCAATCCTATCACTGCTGCGTTTATGCCCCTGTACACATGCTTGATTCTCTTTCGGAGACATAGCAATCCATAGGTTTTAAGATACTTACTAGTCAGGTACATTCTTAGGCGTTTAATATGGGGTGTTGAGTCCATTTCGTTGAGCAAGGAGTAGCTCTTGTCTATTCCACATTTGGCTTAAGGAACTTTATCTGTGCTCATTTTGATCTCTGGTTTTATGCAGCACCCCAACTCACCTTTCCCCTTAAGCAAGCATAAGTTGGTTTTCTAAATTTGAGACCCTGTTCTGTTTTGGAATGCAGTTCCTGTGTAGCCAAGTTTACATTCCGTGTATTAGTGATATCTTATGATGTTTCTTTTTCTGTGTGACTTATTTCAGTTAGAATCATCGTACCTGAATCCACTCATTATGCTGCTACGGGCCTGATGACATAGATTTCATTGCTGAGTGATACTGCATTGTACGTAAGTACCACAAGTTCTTTATCCATTTTTCACTTTCTGTGATATTGAACTTGTACGGTAAACGAGGTTCTTGTAAACGGAGGCGTCCCAAACTTTGGGGTGTCTGTGTCTTTTTCATTTTAATTTCCCTAAGCTATAGGACCATAAGTGGAAGTGCCCTAGGCTCTGTTGCTTTGTTTTTTAGATGTTTCAGGAAACACCATACACTTCTCCTGAGTGTCTGTTGGCAATTTACATCCCGCCCATCAGCATAACAAGGCTCCCAGTTCTCAATGGCCTGTTGCCTTTCTTGATTTTACACTTTTTTCAGATGGCCCTTTTGACCGGGGGGAAGTGAGACTTCATTGTAGTGCAGATTTCCTTTGCAAGCTTGCTTGGTTGGCCAAAAAGGGCGTATGCGTTTTTTCCTGAATATATTCAGGAAAAAACGCATACGCCCTTTTTGGCCAAGTGCATCATTGTGGACGTTCTGCCTCTTTTCCTATGCTTTCAATGCAATTCCAGTCTACCTCCTGAAATCGGTTTCCTGCAATTCTGCCCTGCTTTCAAGTCCTCTTGGCAGCCTTACTTCAGTCTACTTTTGGACGATAGCTGTCATTTATAACTCTGCAGGTTTGTGAATTACAGTGCCCCTGAGCTCCTTTCTTCAACTCGCTTTCTTGTGACCTGGCCGCAACACCGCAGGATGGCTTCAGGCCCTAATCTGGTTCCGGCCCGGCATGCTGAGCCTTTGGTTAATTCCTCTTCCTGGTGGGAAATGAGAGTTAAATTTGCCCGTCCAGACACCTCCAGCTAGTCTCTCATTGGTTCTCGCTATTCCTGTTCATCTTCCGCAGAAATTGCAAACTGGGCCAAACAGGAGGTTAAAGGGACTGACTCTCCAAGTCGGGAGAGTGTTAGTAAAGCATCTGGAATGTTGCACCCGAGTACCAGGGGAGGAAAACTGAGACGTATTTGAATACGTCTCCCGTTCACATGGTTGATCATACTCTGGGTTCCACATGCATGTTTTAGCTGAAGGAAGAATACCTTAAACCTGGAGAGTTGAGACCCGTGTAATGGGTACCATGCAATATGACTTCAAAGGGTCTTCATATGCTCACCGAACCTCTCCAATCCTATCACTGCTGCGTTTATGCCCCTGTACACATGCTTGATTCTCTTTCGGAGACATAGCAATCCATAGGTTTTAAGATACTTACTAGTCAGGTACATTCTTAGGCGTTTAATATGGGGTGTTGAGTCCATTTCGTTGAGCAAGGAGTAGCTCTTGTCTGTTCCATATTTGGCTTAAGGAACTTTATCTGTGCTCATTTCAATCTCTGGTTTTATGCAGCACCCCAACTCACCTTTCCCCTTAAGCAAGCATAAGTTGGTTTTCTAAATTTGAGAACCTGTTGTGTTCTGTAATTCAGTTCCTGTGTAGCCAAGTTTACATTCCGTGTATTAGTGATATCTTATGATGCTTCTTTTTCTGTGTGACTTATTTCAGTTAGAATCATCATACCTGAATCCACTCATTGTGCTCCTAAGGGCCTGATGACACAGATTTCATTGCTGAGTGATATTGCTTTGTAAGTAAATACCACAACTTCTTTATCCATTTTTCACTTTCTGCGATGTTGAACTTGTACTGTAAACGAGGTTCTTGTAAACAGAGCCGATCCAAACTTTGGGGTGGCTGTGTCTTTTTGATTTTAATTTCCCTAAACTATAGGACCATAAGTGGAAGTGCCCTAGGTTCTATTGCTTTGTTTTTTAGATGTTTCAGGAAACACCATACACTTCTCCTGAGTGTCTGTTGGCAATTTACATCCCGCCCTTCAGCATAACAAGGCTCCCAGTTCTCCATGGCCTGTCCTGCTTTTCTGGATTTTACCCTTTTTTCAGATGGCCCTTTTGACCGGGGGGAAGTGAGACTTCATTGTAGTGCAGATTTCCTTTGCAAGCTTGCTTGGTTGGCCAAAAAGGGCGTATGCGTTTTTTCCTGAATATATTCAGGAAAAAACGCATACGCCCTTTTTGGCCAAGTGCATCATTGTGGACGTTCTGCCTCTTTTCCTATGCTTTCAATGCAATTCCAGTCTACCTCCTGAAATCGGTTTCCTGCAATTCTGCCCCGCTTTCAAGTCCTCTTGGCAGCCTTACTTCAGTATATTTTTGGACGATAGCTGTCATTTATAACTCTGCAGGTTTGTGAATTACAGTGCCCCTGAGCTCCTTTCTTCAACTCGCTTTCTTTTGAGCTGGCTGCAACACGGCAGGATGGCTTCACGCGCTAATCTGGTTCCGGTACGGCACGCTGCGCCTTTGGTTATTTCCTCTTCCTGGTGGGAAATGAGAGTTAAATTTGCCCGTCCAGACACCTCCAGCTAGTCTCTCATTGGTTCTCGCTATTCCTGTTCATCTTCCGCAGAAATTGCAAACTGGGCCAAACAGGAGGTTAAAGGGACTGACTCTCCAAGTGGGGAGAGTGTTAGTAAAGCATCTGGAATGTTGCACCCGAGTACCAGGGGAGGAAAACTGAAACATATTTGAACACGTCTCCCGTTCACATGGTTGATCATACTCTGGGTTCCACATGCATGTTTTAGCTGAAGGAAGAATTCCTTAACCTAGAGATTTGAGACCCGTGTAATGGGTACCATGCAATATGACTTCAAAGGGTCTTCATTTGCTCACCGAACCTCTCCAATCCTATCACTGCTGCGTTTATGCCCCTGTACACATGCTTGATTCTCTTTTGGAGACATAGCAATCCGTAGGTTTTAAGATACTTACTAGTCAGGTACATTCTTAGGCGTTTAATATGCGGTGTTGAGTCCATTTCGTTGAGCAAGGAGTAGCTCTTGTCTATTCCATATTTGGCTTAAGGAACTTTATCTGTGCTCATTTCAATCTCTGGTTTTATGCAGCACCCCAACTCACCTTTCCCCTTAAGCAAGCATAAGTTGGTTTTCTAAATTTGAGACCCTGTTGTGTTCTGTAATTCAGTTCCTGTGTAGCCAAGTTTACATTCCGTGTATTACTGATATCTTATGATGTTTCTTTTTCTGTGTGACTTATTTCAGTTAGAATCATCATACCTGAATCCACTCATTGTGCTGCTAAGGGCCTGATGACACAGATTTCATTGCTGAGTGATATTGCTTTGTAAGTAAATACCACATCTTCTTTATCCATTTTTCACTTTCTGCGATGTTGAACTTGTACTGTAAAGGAGGTTCTTGTAAACAGAGGCGTCCCAAACTTTGGGGTGGCTGTGTCTTTTTGATTTTAATTTCCCTAAGCTATAGGACCATAAGTGGAAGTGCCCTAGGCTCTGTTGCTTTGTTTTTTAGATGTTTCAGGAAACACCATACACTTCTCCCGAGTGTCTGTTGGCAATTTACATCCCGCCCATCAGCATAACAAGGCTCCCAGTTCTCCATGGCCTGTCCTGCCTTTCTGGATTTTACACTTTTTTCAGATGGCCCTTTTGACCGGGGGGAAGTGAGACTTCATTGTAGTGCAGATTTCCTTTGCAAGCTTGCTTGGTTGGCCAAAAAGGGCGTATGCGTTTTTTCCTGAATATATTCAGGAAAAAACGCATACGCCCTTTTTGGCAAAGTGCATCATTGTGGACGTTCTGCCTCTTTTCCTATGCTTTCAATGCAATTCCAGTCTACCTCCTGAAATCGGTTTCCTGCAATTCTGCCCCGCTTTCAAGTCCTCTTGGCAGCCTTACTTCAGTCTATTTTTGGACGATAGCTGTCATTTATAACTCTGCAGGTTTGTGAATTACAGTGCCCCTGAGCTCCTTTCTTCAACTCGCTTTCTTTTGAGCTGGCCGCAACACCGCAGGATGGCTTCAGGCCCTAATCTGGTTCCGGTACGGCACGCTGAGCCTTTGGTTATTTCCTCTTCCTGGTGGGAAATGAGAGTTAAATTTGCCCGTCCAGACACCTCCAGCTAGCCTCTCATTGGTTCTCGCTATTCCTGTTCATCTTCCGCAGAAATTGCAAACTGTGTCAAACAGGAGGTTAAAGGCGCTGACTCTCCAAGTGGGGAGAGTGTTAGTAAAGCGTCTGGAATGTTGCACCCGAGTACCAGGGTACGAAAACTGAGACATATTTGAACACGTCTCCCGATCACATGGTTGATCATACTCTGGGTTCCACATGCATGTTTTAGCTGAAGGAAAAATACCTAAAACCTGGGTAGTTGAAACCCGTGGAATGGGTACCATGCAATATGACTTCAAAGGGTATTCATTTGCTCACCAAACATCTCCAATCCTATCACTGCTGCGTTTATGCCCCTGTACACATGCTTGATTCTCTTTCGGAGACATAGCAATTCATAGGTTTTAAGATACTTACTAGTCAGGTACATTCTTAGGCGTTTAATATGCGGTGTTGAGTCCATTTCGTTGAGCTAGGAGTAGCTCTTGTCTATTCCATATTTGGCTTAAGGAACTTTATCTGTGCTCATTTCAATCTCTGGTTTTATGCAGCACCCCAACTCACCTTTACCCTTAATCAAGCATAAGTTGGTTTTCTAAATTTGAGAACCTGTTGTGTTCTGTAATTCAGTTCCTGTGTAGCCAAGTTTACATTCCGTGTATTACTGATATCTTATGATGTTTCTTTTTCTGTGTGACTTATTTCAGTTAGAATCATCGTACCTGAATCCACTCATTATGCTGCTACGGGCCTGATGACATAGATTTCATTGCTGAGTGATACTGCATTGTACGTAAGTACCACAAGTTCTTTATCCATTTTTCACTTTCTGTGATATTGAACTTGTACGGTAAACGAGGTTCTTGTAAACAGAGGCGTCCCAAACTTTGGGGTGGCTGTGTCTTTTTGATTTTAATTTCCCTAAGCTATAGGACCATAAGTGGAAGTGCCCTAGGCTCTGTTGCTTTGTTTTTTAGATGTTTCAGGAAACACCATACACTTCTCCCGAGTGTCTGTTGGCAATTTACATCCCGCCCATCAGCATAACAAGGCTCCCAGTTCTCCATGGCCTGTCCTGCCTTTCTGGATTTTACACTTTTTTCAGATGGCCCTTTTGACCGGGGGGAAGTGAGACTTCATTGTAGTGCAGATTTCCTTTGCAAGCTTGCTTGGTTGGCCAAAAAGGGCGTATGCGTTTTTTCCTGAATATATTCAGGAAAAAACGCATACGCCCTTTTTGGCCAAGTGCATCATTGTGGACGTTCTGCCTCTTTTCCTATGCTTTCAATGCAATTCCAGTCTACCTCCTGAAATCGGTTTCCTGCAATTCTGCCCCGCTTTCAAGTCCTCTTGGCAGCCTTACTTCAGTGTATTTTTGGACGATAGCTGTCATTTATAACTCTGCAGGTTTGTGAATTACAGTGCCCCTGAGCTCCTTTCTTCAACTCGCTTTCTTGTGAGCTGGCTGCAACACCGCAGGATGGCTTCAGGCCCTAATCTGGTTCCGGTACGGCACGCTGAGCCTTTGGTTATTTCCTCTTCCTGGTGGGAAATGAGAGTTAAATTTGCCCGTCCAGACACCTCCAGCTAGCCTCTCATTGGTTCTCGCTATTCCTGTTCATCTTCCGCAGAAATTGCAAACTGGGCCAAACAGGAGGTTAAAGGGACTGACTCTCCAAGTCGGGAGAGTGTTAGTAAAGCGTCTGGAATGTTGCACCCGAGTACCAGGGGAGGAAAACTGAGACATATTTGAACACGTCTCCCGTTCACATGGTTGATCATACTCTGGGTTCCACATGCATGTTTTAGCTGAAGGAAGAATACCTTAAACCTGGAGAGTTGAGACCCGTGTAATGGGTACCATGCAATATGACTTCAAAGGGTCTTCATTTGCTCACCGAACCTCTCCAATCCTATCACTGCTGCGTTTATGCCCCTGTACACACGCTTGATTCTCTTTTGGAGACATAGCAATCCATAGGTTTTAAGATACTTACTAGTCAGGTACATTCTTAGGCGTTTAATATGGGGTGTTGAGTCCATTTCGTTGAGCAAGGAGTAGCTCTTGTCTATTCCACATTTGGCTTAAGGAACTTTATCTGTGCTCATTTTGATCTCTGGTTTTATGCAGCACCCCAACTCACCTTTCCCCTTAAGCAAGCATAAGTTGGTTTTCTAAATTTGAGACCCTGTTCTGTTTTGGAATGCAGTTCCTGTGTAGCCAAGTTTACATTCCGTGTATTAGTGATATCTTATGATGTTTCTTTTTCTGTGTGACTTATTTCAGTTAGAATCATTGTACCTGAATCCACTCATTATGCTGCTACGGGCCTGATGACATAGATTTCATTGCTGAGTGATACTGCATTGTACGTAAGTACCACAAGTTCTTTATCCATTTTTCACTTTCTGTGATATTGAACTTGTACGGTAAACGAGGTTCTTGTAAACGGAGGCGTCGCAAACTTTGGGGTGTCTGTGTCTTTTTCATTTTAATTTCCCTAAGCTATAGGACCATAAGTGGAAGTGCCCTAGGCTCTGTTGCTTTGTTTTTTAGATGTTTCAGGAAACACCATACAATTCTCCTGAGTGTCTGTTGGCAATTTACATCCCGCCCATCAGCATAACAAGGCTCCCAGTTCTCAATGGCCTGTTGCCTTTCTGGATTTTACACTTTTTTCAGATGGCCCTTTTGACCGGGGGGAAGTGAGACTTCATTGTAGTGCAGATTTCCTTTGCAAGCTTGCTTGGTTGGCCAAAAAGGGCGTATGCGTTTTTTCCTGAATATATTCAGGAAAAAACGCATACACCCTTTTTGGCCAAGTGCATCATTGTGGACGTTCTGCCTCTTTTCCTATGCTTTCAATGCAATTCCAGTCTACCTCCTGAAATCGGTTTCCTGCAATTCTGCCCTGCTTTCAAGTCCTCTTGGCAGCCTTACTTCAGTCTATTTTTGGACGATAGCTGTCATTTATAACTCTGCAGGTTTGTGAATTACAGTGCCCCTGAGCTCCTTTCTTCAACTCGCTTTCTTGTGACCTGGCCGCAACACCGCAGGATGGCTTCAGGCCCTAATCTGGTTCCGGCCCGGCATGCTGAGCCTTTGGTTAATTCCTCTTCCTGGTGGGAAATGAGAGTTAAATTTGCCCGTCCAGACACCTCCAGCTAGTCTCTCATTGGTTCTCGCTATTCCTGTTCATCTTCCGCAGAAATTGCAAACTGGGCCAAACAGGAGGTTAAAGGGACTGACTCTCCAAGTCGGGAGAGTGTTAGTAAAGCATCTGGAATGTTGCACCCGAGTACCAGGGGAGGAAAACTGAGACATATTTGAATACGTCTCCCGTTCACATGGTTGATCATACTCTGGGTTCCACATGCATGTTTTAGCTGAAGGAAGAATACCTTAAACCTGGAGAGTTGAGACCCATGTAATGGGTACCATGCAATATGACTTCAAAGGGTCCTCATTTGCTCACCGAACCTCTCCAATCCTATCACTGCTGCGTTTATGCCCCTGTACACATGCTTGATTCTCTTTCGGAGACATAGCAATCCATAGGTTTTAAGATACTTACTAGTCAGGTACATTCTTAGGCGTTTAATATGGGGTGTTGAGTCCATTTCGTTGAGCAAGGAGTAGCTCTTGTCTATTCCACATTTGGCTTAAGGAACTTTATCTGTGCTCATTTCGATCTCTGGTTTTATGCAGCACCCCAACTCACCTTTCCCCTTAAGCAAGCATAAGTTGGTTTTCTAAATTTGAGACCCTGTTCTGTTTTGGAATGCAGTTCCTGTGTAGCCAAGTTTACATTCCGTGTATTAGTGATATCTTATGATGTTTCTTTTTCTGTGTGACTTATTTCAGTTAGAATCATCGTACCTGAATCCACTCATTATGCTGCTACGGGCCTGATGACATAGATTTCATTGCTGAGTGATACTGCATTGTACGTAAGTACCACAAGTTCTTTATCCATTTTTCACTTTCTGTGATATTGAACTTGTACGGTAAACGAGGTTCTTGTAAACGGAGGCGTCCCAAACTTTGGGGTGTCTGTGTCTTTTTCATTTTAATTTCCCTAAGCTATAGGACCATAAGTGGAAGTGCCCTAGGCTCTGTTGCTTTGTTTTTTAGATGTTTCAGGAAACACCATACACTTCTCCTGAGTGTCTGTTGGCAATTTACATCCCGCCCATCAGCATAACAAGGCTCCCAGTTCTCCATGGCCTGTTGCCTTTCTTGATTTTACACTTTTTTCAGATGGCCCTTTTGACCGGGGGGAAGTGAGACTTCATTGTAGTGCAGATTTCCTTTGCAAGCTTGCTTGGTTGGCCAAAAAGGGCGTATGCGTTTTTTCCTGAATATATTCAGGAAAAAACGCATACGCCCTTTTTGGCCAAGTGCATCATTGTGGACGTTCTGCCTCTTTTCCTATGCTTTCAATGCAATTCCAGTCTACCTCCTGAAATCGGTTTCCTGCAATTCTGCCCCGCTTTCAAGTCCTCTTGGCAGCCTTACTTCAGTCTATTTTTGGACGATAGCTGTCATTTATAACTCTGCAGGTTTGTGAATTACAGTGCCCCTGAGCTCCTTTCTTCAACTCGCTTTCTTGTGACCTGGCCGCAACACCGCAGGATGGCTTCAGGCCCTAATCTGGTTCCGGCCCGGCATGCTGAGCCTTTGGTTAATTCCTCTTCCTGGTGGGAAATGAGAGTTAAATTTGCCCGTCCAGACACCTCCAGCTAGTCTCTCATTGGTTCTCGCTATTCCTGTTCATCTTCCGCAGAAATTGCAAACTGGGCCAAACAGGAGGTTAAAGGGACTGACTCTCCAAGTCGGGAGAGTGTTAGTAAAGCATCTGGAATGTTGCACCCGAGTACCAGGGGAGGAAAACTGAGACATATTTGAATACGTCTCCCGTTCACATGGTTGATCATACTCTGGGTTCCACATGCATGTTTTAGCTGAAGGAAGAATACCTTAAACCTGGAGAGTTGAGACCCGTGTAATGGGTACCATGCAATATGACTTCAAAGGGTCTTCATATGCTCACCGAACCTCTCCAATCCTATCACTGCTGCGTTTATGCCCCTGTACACATGCTTGATTCTCTTTCGGAGACATAGCAATCCATAGGTTTTAAGATACTTACTAGTCAGGTACATTCTTAGGCGTTTAATATGGGGTGTTGAGTCCATTTCGTTGAGCAAGGAGTAGCTCTTGTCTATTCCATATTTGGCTTAAGGAACTTTATCTGTGCTCATTTCAATCTCTGGTTTTATGCAGCACCCCAACTCACCTTTCCCCTTAAGCAAGCATAAGTTGGTTTTCTAAATTTGAGAACCTGTTGTGTTCTGTAATTCAGTTCCTGTGTAGCCAAGTTTACATTCCGTGTATTAGTGATATCTTATGATGTTTCTTTTTCTGTGTGACTTATTTCAGTTAGAATCATCATACCTGAATCCACTCATTGTGCTCCTAAGGGCCTGATGACACAGATTTCATTGCTGAGTGATATTGCTTTGTAAGTAAATACCACAACTTCTTTATCCATTTTTCACTTTCTGCGATGTTGAACTTGTACTGTAAACGAGGTTCTTGTAAACAGAGCCGATCCAAACTTTGGGGTGGCTGTGTCTTTTTGATTTTAATTTCCCTAAACTATAGGACCATAAGTGGAAGTGCCCTAGGTTCTATTGCTTTGTTTTTTAGATGTTTCAGGAAACACCATACACTTCTCCTGAGTGTCTGTTGGCAATTTACATCCCGCCCTTCAGCATAACAAGGCTCCCAGTTCTCCATGGCCTGTCCTGCTTTTCTGGATTTTACCCTTTTTTCAGATGGCCCTTTTGACCGGGGGGAAGTGAGACTTCATTGTAGTGCAGATTTCCTTTGCAAGCTTGCTTGGTTGGCCAAAAAGGGCGTATGCGTTTTTTCCTGAATATATTCAGGAAAAAACGCATACGCCCTTTTTGGCCAAGTGCATCATTGTGGACGTTCTGCCTCTTTTCCTATGCTTTCAATGCAATTCCAGTCTACCTCCTGAAATCGGTTTCCTGCAATTCTGCCCCGCTTTCAAGTCCTCTTGGCAGCCTTACTTCAGTATATTTTTGGACGATAGCTGTCATTTATAACTCTGCAGGTTTGTGAATTACAGTGCCCCTGAGCTCCTTTCTTCAACTCGCTTTCTTTTGAGCTGGCTGCAACACGGCAGGATGGCTTCACGCCCTAATCTGGTTCCGGTACGGCACGCTGAGCCTTTGGTTATTTCCTCTTCCTGGTGGGAAATGAGAGTTAAATTTGCCCGTCCAGACACCTCCAGCTAGTCTCTCATTGGTTCTCGCTATTCCTGTTCATCTTCCGCAGAAATTGCAAACTGGGCCAAACAGGAGGTTAAAGGGACTGACTCTCCAAGTGGGGAGAGTGTTAGTAAAGCATCTGGAATGTTGCACCCGAGTACCAGGGGAGGAAAACTGAAACATATTTGAACACGTCTCCCGTTCACATGGTTGATCATACTCTGGGTTCCACATGCATGTTTTAGCTGAAGGAAGAATTCCTTAACCTGGAGATTTGAGACCCGTGTAATGGGTACCATGCAATATGACTTCAAAGGGTCTTCATTTGCTCACCGAACCTCTCCAATCCTATCACTGCTGCGTTTATGCCCCTGTACACACGCTTGATTCTCTTTTGGAGACATAGCAATCTGTAGGTTTTAAGATACTTACTAGTCAGGTACATTCTTAGGCGTTTAATATGCGGTGTTGAGTCCATTTCGTTGAGCAAGGAGTAGCTCTTGTCTATTCCATATTTGGCTTAAGGAACTTTATCTGTGCTCATTTCAATCTCTGGTTTTATGCAGCACCCCAACTCACCTTTCCCCTTAAGCAAGCATAAGTTGGTTTTCTAAATTTGAGACCCTGTTCTGTTCTGTAATTCAGTTCCTGTGTAGCCAAGTTTCCATTCCGTGTATTACTGATATCTTATGATGTTTCTTTTTCTGTGTGACTTATTTCAGTTAGAATCATCATACCTGAATCCACTCATTGTGCTGCTAAGTGCCTGATGACACAGATTTCATTGCTGAGTGATATTGCTTTGTAAGTAAATACCACATCTTCTTTATCCATTTTTCACTTTCTGCGATGTTGAACTTGTACTGTAAACGAGGTTCTTGTAAACAGAGGCGTCCCAAACTTTGGGGTGGCTGTGTCTTTTTGATTTTAATTTCCCTAAGCTATAGGACCATAAGTGGAAGTGCCCTAGGCTCTGTTGCTTTGTTTTTTAGATGTTTCAGGAAACACCATACACTTCTCCCGAGTGTCTGTTGGCAATTTACATCCCGCCCATCAGCATAACAAGGCTCCCAGTTCTCCATGGCCTGTCCTGCCTTTCTGGATTTTACACTTATTTCAGATGGCCCTTTTGACCGGGGGGAAGTGAGACTTCATTGTAGTGCAGATTTCCTTTGCAAGCTTGCTTGGTTGGCCAAAAAGGGCGTATGCGTTTTTTCCTGAATATATTTAGGAAAAAACGCATACGCCCTTTTTGGCCAAGTGCATCACTGTGGACGTTCTGCCTCTTTTCCTATGCTTTCAATGCAATTCCAGTCTACCTCCTGAAATCGGTTTCCTGCAATTCTGCCCCGCTTTCAAGTCCTCTTGGCAGCCTTACTTCAGTATATTTTTGGACGATAGCTGTCATTTATAACTCTGCAGGTTTGTGAATTACAGTGCCCCTGAGCTCCTTTCTTCAACTCGCTTTCTTTTGAGCTGGCCGCAACACCGCAGGATGGCTTCAGGCCCTAATCTGGTTCCGGTACGGTACGCTGAGCCTTTGGTTATTTCCTCTTCCTGGTGGGAAATGAGAGTTAAATTTGCCCGTCCAGACACCTCCAGCTAGCCTCTCATTGGTTCTCGCTATTCCTGTTCATCTTCCGCAGAAATTGCAAACTGGGCCAAACAGGAGGTTAAAGGGACTGACTCTCCAAGTCGGGAGAGTGTTAGTAAAGCGTCTGGAATGTTGCACCCGAGTACCAGGGGAGGAAAACTGAGACATATTTGAACACGTCTCCCGTTCACATGGTTGATCATACTCTGGGTTCCACATGCATGTTTTAGCTGAAGGAAGAATACCTTAAACCTGGAGAGTTGAGACCCGTGTAATGGGTACCATGCAATATGACTTCAAAGGGTCTTCATTTGCTCACCGAACCTCTCCAATCCTATCACTGCTGCGTTTATGCCCCTGTACACACGCTTGATTCTCTTTTGGAGACATAGCAATCCATAGGTTTTAAGATACTTACTAGTCAGGTACATTCTTAGGCGTTTAATATGGGGTGTTGAGTCCATTTCGTTGAGCAAGGAGTAGCTCTTGTCTATTCCACATTTGGCTTAAGGAACTTTATCTGTGCTCATTTCGATCTCTGGTTTTATGCAGCACCCCAACTCACCTTTCCCCTTAAGCAAGCATAAGTTGGTTTTCTAAATTTGAGACCCTGTTCTGTTTTGGAATGCAGTTCCTGTGTAGCCAAGTTTACATTCCGTGTATTAGTGATATCTTATGATGTTTCTTTTTCTGTGTGACTTATTTCAGTTAGAATCATCGTACCTGAATCGACTCATTATGCTGCTACGGGCCTGATGACATAGATTTCATTGCTGAGTGATACTGCATTGTACGTAAGTACCACAAGTTCTTTATCCATTTTTCACTTTCTGTGATATTGAACTTGTACGGTAAACGAGGTTCTTGTAAACGGAGGCGTCCCAAACTTTGGGGTGTCTGTGTCTTTTTCATTTTAATTTCCCTAAGCTATAGGACCATAAGTGGAAGTGCCCTAGGCTCTGTTGCTTTGTTTTTTAGATGTTTCAGGAAACACCATACACTTCTCCTGAGTGTCTGTTGGCAATTTACATCCCGCCCATCAGCATAACAAGGCTCCCAGTTCTCAATGGCCTGTTGCCTTTCTTGATTTTACACTTTTTTCAGATGGCCCTTTTGACCGGGGGGAAGTGAGACTTCATTGTAGTGCAAATTTCCTTTGCAAGCTTGCTTGGTTGGCCAAAAAGGGCGTATGCGTTTTTTCCTGAATATATTCAGGAAAAAACGCATACGCCCTTTTTGGCCAAGTGCATCATTGTGGACGTTCTGCCTCTTTTCCTATGCTTTCAATGCAATTCCAGTCTACCTCCTGAAATCGGTTTCCTGCAATTCTGCCCTGCTTTCAAGTCCTCTTGGCAGCCTTACTTCAGTCTATTTTTGGACGATAGCTGTCATTTATAACTCTGCAGGTTTGTGAATTACAGTGCCCCTGAGCTCCTTTCTTCAACTCGCTTTCTTGTGACCTGGCCGCAACACCACAGGATGGCTTCAGGCCCTAATCTGGTTCCGGCCCGGCATGCTGAGCCTTTGGTTAATTCCTCTTCCTGGTGGGAAATGAGAGTTAAATTTGCCCGTCCAGACACCTCCAGCTAGTCTCTCATTGGTTCTCGCTATTCCTGTTCATCTTCCGCAGAAATTGCAAACTGGGCCAAACAGGAGGTTAAAGGGACTGACTCTCCAAGTCGGGAGAGTGTTAGTAAAGCATCTGGAATGTTGCACCCGAGTACCAGGGGAGGAAAACTGAGACATATTTGAATACGTCTCCCGTTCACATGGTTGATCATACTCTGGGTTCCACATGCATGTTTTAGCTGAAGGAAGAATACCTTAAACCTGGAGAGTTGAGACCCGTGTAATGGGTACCATGCAATATGACTTCAAAGGGTCTTCATATGCTCACCGAACCTCTCCAATCCTATCACTGCTGCGTTTATGCCCCTGTACACATGCTTGATTCTCTTTCGGAGACATAGCAATCCATAGGTTTTAAGATACTTACTAGTCAGGTACATTCTTAGGCGTTTAATATGGGGTGTTGAGTCCATTTCGTTGAGCAAGGAGTAGCTCTTGTCTATTCCATATTTGGCTTAAGGAACTTTATCTGTGCTCATTTCAATCTCTGGTTTTATGCAGCACCCCAAATCACCTTTCCCCTTCAGCAAGCATAAGTTGGTTTTCTAAATTTGAGACCCTGTTCTGTTCTGTAATTCAGTTCCTGTGTAGCCAAGTTTACATTCCGTGTATTACTGATATCTTATGATGTTTCTTTTTCTGTGTGACTTATTTCAGTTAGAATCATCATACCTGAATCCACTCATTGTGCTGCTAAGGGCCTGATGACACAGATTTCATTGCTGAGTGATATTGCTTTGTAAGTAAATACCACAACTTCTTTATCCATTTTTCACTTTCTGCGATGTTGAACTTGTACTGTAAACGAGGTTCTTGTAAACAGAGCTGTTCCAAACTTTGGGGTGGCTGTGTCTTTTTGATTTTAATTTCCCTAAGCTATAGGACCATAAGTGGAAGTGCCCTAGGTTCTGTTGCTTTGTTTTTTAGATGTTTCAGGAAACACCATACACTTCTCCCCAGTGGTTGTTGGCAATTTACATCCCGCCCATCAGCATAACAAGGCTCCCAGTTCTCCATGGCCTGTCCTGCCTTTCTGGATTTTACACTTTTTTCAGATGGCCCTTTTGACCGGGGGGAAGTGAGACTTCATTGTAGTGCAGATTTCCTTTGCAAGCTTGCTTGGTTGGCCAAAAAGGGCGTATGCGTTTTTTCCTGAATATATTCAGGAAAAAACGCATACGCCCTTTTTGGCCAAGTGCATCATTGTGGACGTTCTGCCTCTTTTCCTATGCTTTCAATGCAATTCCAGTCTACCTCCTGAAATCGGTTTCCTGCAATTCTGCCCCGCTTTCAAGTCCTCTTGGCAGCCTTACTTCAGTATATTTTTGGACGATAGCTGTCATTTATAACTCTGTAGGTTTGTGAATTACAGTGCCTCTGAGCTCCTTTCTTCAACTCGCTTTCTTGTGACCTGGCCGCAACACCGCAGGATGTCTTCAGGCCCTAATCTGGTTCCGGCCCGGCATGCTGAGCCTTTGGTTAATTCCTCTTCCTGGTGGGAAATGAGAGTTAAATTTGCCCGTCCAGACACCTCCAGCTAGCCTCTCATTGGTTCTCGCTATTCCTGTTCATCTTCCGCAGAAATTGCAAACTGGGCCAAACAGGAGGTTACAGGGACTGACTCTCCAAGTCGGGAGAGTGTTAGTAAAGCGTCTGGAATGTTGCACCCGAGTACCAGGGGAGGAAAACGGAGACATATTTGAACACGTCTCCCGTTCACATGGTTGATCATACTCTGGGTTCCACATGCATGTTTTAGCTGAAGGAAGAATACCTTAAACCTGGAGAGCTGAGACCCGTGTAATGGGTACCATGCAATATGACTTCAAAGGGTCTTCATTTGCTCACCGAACCTCTCCAATCCTATCACTGCTGCGTTTATGCCCCTGTACACACGCTTGATTCTCTTTTGGAGCCATAGCAATCCATATGTTTAAGATACTTACTAGTCAGGTACATTCTTAGGCGTTTAATATGGGGTTTTGAGTCCATTTCGTTGAGCAAGGAGTAGCTCTTGTCTATTCCATATTTGGCTTAAGGAACTTTATCTGTGCTCATTTCAATCTCTGGTTTTATGCAGCACCCCAACTCACCTTTCCCCTTAAGCAAGCATAAGTTGGTTTTCTAAATTTGAGACCCTGTTCTGTTTTGGAATTCAATTCCTGTGTAGCCAAGTTTACATTCCGTGTACTAGTGATATCTTATGATGTTTCTTTTTCTGTGTGACTTATTTCAGTTAGAATCATCGTACCTGAATCCACTCATTATGCTGCTAAGGGCCTGATGACATAGAATTCATTACTGAGTGATAGTGCATTGTATGTAAGTACCACAAGTTCTTTATCCATTTTTCACTTTCTGTGATATTGAACTTGTACGGTAAACGAGGTTCTTGTAAACGGAGGCGTCCCAAACTTTGGGGTGGCTGTGTCTTTTTTATTTTAATTTCCCTAAGCTATAGGACCATAAGTGGAAGTACCCTAGGCTCTGTTGCTTTGTTTTTTAGATGTTTCAGGAAACACCATACACTTCTCCTGAGTGTCTGTTGGCAATTTACATCCCGCCCATCAGCATAACAAGGCTCCCAGTTCTCCATGGCCTGTCCTGCCTTTCTGGATTTTACACTTTTTTCAGATGGCCCTTTTGACCGGGGAGAAGTGAGACTTCATTGTAGTGCAGATTTCCTTTGCAAGTTAGCTTGGTTGGCCAAAAAGTGCGTATGCGTTTTTTCCTGAATATATTCAGGAAAAAACGCATATGCCCTTTTTGGCCAAGTGCATCATTGTGGACGTTCTGCCTCTTTTCCTATGCTTTCAATGCAATTCCAGTCTACCTCCTGAAATTGGTTTCCTGCAATTCTCCCCCGCTTTCAAGTTCTCTTGGCAGCCTTACTTCAGTCTATTTTTGGATGATAGCTGTCATTTATAACTCTGCAGGTTTGTGAATTACAGTGCCCCTGAGCTCCTTTCTTCAACTCGCTTTCTTTTGAGCTGGCCGCAACACCGCAGGATGGCTTCAGGCCCTAATCTGGTTCCGGTACGGCACGCTGAGCCTTTGGTTATTTCCTCTTCCTGGGGGGAAATGAGAGTTAAATTTGCCCGTCCAGACACCTCCAGCTAGCCTCTCATTGGTTCTCGCTATTCCTGTTCATCTTCCGCAGAAATTGCAAACTGGGCCAAACAGGAGGTTAAAGGGACTGACTCTCCAAGTGGGGAGAGTGTTAGTAAAGCATCTGGAATGTTGCACCCGAGTACCAGGGGAGGAAAACTGAGACATATTTGAACACGTCTCCCGATCACATGGTTGATCATACTCTAGGTTCCACATGCATGTTTTAGCTGAAGGAAGAATACCTTAAACATGGGTAGTTGAAACCCGTGGAATGGGTACCATGCAATATGACTTCAAAGGGTCTTCATTTGCTCACGAACCTCTCCAATCCTATCACTGCTGCGTTTATGCCCCTGTACACATGCTTGATTCTCTTTCGGAGACAAAGCAATCCATAGGTTTTAAGATACTTACTAGTCAGGTACATTCTTAGGCGTTTAATATGCGGTGTTGAGTCCATTTCGTTGAGCAAGGAGTAGCTCTTGTCTATTCCATATTTGGCTTAAGGAACTTTATCTGTGCTCATTTAAATCTCTGGTTTTATGCAGCACCCCAACTCACCTTTCCCCTTAAGCAAGCATAAGTTGGTTTTCTAAATTTGAGACCATGTTCTGTTCTGTATTTCAGTTCCTGTGTAGCCAAGTTTACATTTCGTGTATTACTGATATCTTATGATGTTTCTTTTTCTGTGTGACTTATTTCAGTTAGAATCACCATACCTGAATCCACTCATTATGCTGCTACGGGCCTGGTGACATAGATTTCATTGCTGAGTGATATCGCTTTATACATGAGTACCACAACTTCTTTATCCATTTTTCACTTTCTGTGATATTGAACTTGTATTGTAAACGAGGTTCTTGTAAACAGAGGCGTCCCAAACTTTGGGGTGGCTGTGTCTTTTAGATTTTAATTTCCCTAAGATATAGGACCATAAGTGGAAGTGCACTAGGCTCTGTTGCTTTGTTTTTTAGATGTTTCAGGAAACACCATACACTTCTCCGGAGTGGCGGTTGGCAATTTACATCCCGCCCATCAGCATAACAAGGCTCCCAGTTCTCCATGTCCTGTCCTGCCTTTCTGGATTTTACACTTTTTTCAGATGGCCCTTTTGACCGGGGGGAAGTGAGACTTCATTGTAGTGCAGATTTCCTTTGCAAGCTTGCTTGGTTGGCCAAAAAGGGCGTATGCGTTTTTTCCTGAATATATTCAGGAAAAAACGCATACGCCCTTTTTGGCCAAGTGCATCACTGTGGACGTTCTGCCTCTTTTCCTATGCTTTCAATGCAATTCCTGTCTACCTCCTGAAATCGGTTTCCTGCAATTCTGCCCCTCTTTCAAGTCCTCTTGGCAGCCTTACTTCAGTCTATTTTTGGACGATAGCTGTCATTTATAACTCTGCTGGTTTGTGAATTACAGTGCCCCTGAGCTCCTTTCTTCAACTCGCTTTCTTGTGACCTGGCCGCAACACCGCAGATGGCTTCAGGCCCTAATCTGGTTCCGGCACGGCATGCTGAGCCTTTGGTTAATTCCTCTTCCTGGTGGGAAATGAGAGTTAAATTTGCCCGTCCAGACACCTCCAGCTAGCCTCTCATTGGTTCTCGCTATTCCTGTTCATCTTCCGCAGAAATTGCAAACTGGGCCAAACAGGAGGTTAAAGGGACTGACTCTCCAAGTGGGGAGAGTGTTAGTAAAGCGTCTGGAATGTTGCACCCGAGTACCAGGGGAGGAAAACTGAGACATATTTGAACACGTCTCCCGTTCACATGGTTGATCATACTCTGGGTTCCACATGCATGTTTTAGCTGAAGGAAGAATACCTTAAACCTGGAGAGTTGAGACCCGTGTAATGGGTACCATGCAATATGACTTCAAAGGGTCTTCATTTGCTCACCGAACCTCTCCAATCCTATCACTGCTGCGTTTATGCCCCTGTACACACGCTTGATTCTCTTTTGGAGACCTAGCAATCCATAGGTTTTAAGATACTTACTAGTCAGGTACATTCTTAGGCGTTTAATATGGGGTTTTGAGTCCATTTCGTTGAGCAAGGAGTAGCTCTTGTCTATTCCATATTTGGCTTAAGGAACTTTATCTGTGCTCATTTCAATCTCTGGTTTTATGCAGCACCCCAACTCACCTTTCCCCTTAAGCAAGCATAAGTTGGTTTTCTAAATTTGAGACCCTGTTCTGTTTTGGAATGCAGTGTCTGTGTAGCCAAGTTTACATTCCGTGTATTAGTGATATCTTATGATGTTTCTTTTTCTGTGTGACTTATTTCAGTTAGAATCATCGTACCTGAATCCACTCATTATGCTGCTACGGGCCTGATGACATAGATTTCATTGCTGAGTGATACTGCATTGTACGTAAGTACCACAAGTTCTTTATCCATTTTTCACTTTCTGTGATATTGAACTTGTACGGTAAACGAGGTTCTTGTAAACGGAGGCGTCCCAAACTTTGGGGTGGCTGTGTCTTTTTGATTTTAATTTCCCTAAGCTATAGGACCGTAAGTGGAAGTGCCCTAGGTTCTGTTGCTTTGTTTTTTAGATGTTTCAGGAAACACCATACACTTCTCCCCAGTGTCTGTTGGCAATTTACATCCCGCCCATCAGCATAACAAGGCTCCCAGTTCTCCATGGCCTGTCCTGCCTTTCTGGATTTTAAACTATTTTCAGATGGCCCTTTGACCGGGGGGAAGTGAGACTTCATTGTAGTGCAGATTTCCTTTGCAAGCTTGCTTGGTTGGCCAAAAAGGGCGTATGCGTTTTTTCCTGAATATATTCAGGAAAAAACGCATACGCCCTTTTTGGCCAAGTGCATCATTGTGGACGTTCTGCCTCTTTTCCTATGCTTTCAATGCAATTCCAGTCTACCTCCTGAAATCGGTTTCCTGCAATTCTGCCCCGCTTTCAAGTCCTCTTGGCAGCCTTACTTCAGTATATTTTTGGACGATAGCTGTCATTTATAACTCTGCAGGTTTGTGAATTACAGTGCCCCTGAGCTCCTTTCTTCAACTCGCTTTCTTTTGAGCTGGCCGCAACACCGCAGGATGGCTTCAGGCCCTAATCTGGTTCCGGTACGGCACGCTGAGCCTTTGGTTATTTCCTCTTCCTGGTGGGAAATGAGAGTTAAATTTGCCCGTCCAGACACCTCAAGCTAGCCTCTCATTGGTTCTCGCTATTCCTGTTCATCTTCCGCAGAAATTGCAAACTGGGCCAAACAGGAGGTTAAAGGCACTGACTCTCCAAGTGGGGAGAGTGTTAGTAAAGCATCTGGAATGTTGCACCCGAGTACCAGGGGAGGAAAACTGAGACATATTTGAACACGTCTCCCATTCACATGGTTCATCATACTCTGGGTTCCACATGCATGTTTTAGCTGAAGGAAGAATACCTTAAACCTGGAGAGTTGAGACCCGTGTAATGGGTACAATGCAATATGACTTCAAAGGGTCTTCATTTGCTCACCGAACCTCTCCAATCCTATCACTGCTGCGTTTATGCCCCTGTACACACGCTTGATTCTCTTTTGGAGACATAGCAATCCATAGGTTTTAAGATACTTACTAGTCAGGTACATTCTTAGGCGTTTAATATGGGGTGTTGAGTCCATTTCGTTGAGCAAGGAGTAGCTCTTGTCTATTCCATATTTGGCTTAAGGAACTTTATCTGTGCTCATTTCAATCTCTGGTTTTATGCAACACCCCAACTCACCTTTCCCCTTAAGCAAGCATAAGTTGGTTTTCTAAATTTGAGACCCTGTTCTGTTTTGGAATGCAGTTCCTGTGTAGCCAAGTTTACATTCCGTGTATTAGTGATATCTTATGATGTTTCTTTTTCTGTGTGACTTATTTCAGTTAGAATCATCGTACCTGAATCCACTCATTATGCTGCTACGGGCCTGATGACATAGATTTCATTTCTGAGTGATACTGCATTGTACGTAAGTACCACAAGTTCTTTATCCGTTTTTCACTTTCTGTGATATTGAACTTGTACGGTAAACGAGGTTCTTGTAAACGGAGGCGTCCCAAACTTTGGGGTGGCTGTGTCTTTTTGATTTTAATTTCCCTAAGCTATAGGACCATAAGTGGAAGTGCCCTAGGCTCTGTTGCTTTGTTTTTTAGATGTTTCTGGAAACACCATACACTTCTCCTGAGTGTCTGTTGGCAATTTACATCCCGCCCGTCAGCATAACAAGGCTGCCAGTTCTCAATGGCCTGTTGCCTTTCTGGATTTTACACTTTTTTCAGATGGCCCTTTTGACCGGGGGGAAGTGAGACTTCATTGTAGTGCAGATTTCCTTTGCAAGCTTGCTAGGTTGGCCAAAAAGGGCGTATGCGTTTTTTCCTGAATATATTCAGGAAAAAACGCATACGCCCTTTTTGGCCAAGTGCATCATTGTGGACGTTCTGCCTCTTTTCCTATGCTTTCAATGCAATTCCAGTCTACCTTCTGAAATCGGTTTCCTGCAATTCTGCCCCGCTTTCAAGGCCTCTTGGCAGCCTTACTTCAGTCTATTTTTGGACGATAGCTGTCATTTATAACTCTGCAGGTTTGTGAATTACAGTGCCCCTGAGCTCCTTTCTTCAACTCGCTTTCTTGTGACCTGGCCGCAACACCGCAGGATGGCTTCAGGCCCTAATCTGGTTCTGGCCCGGCACGCTGAGCCTTTGGTTAATTCCCCTTCCTGGTGGGAAATGAGAGTTAAATTTGCCCGTCCAGACACCTCCAGCTAGCCTCTCATTGGTTCTCGCTATTCCTGTTCATCTTCCGCAGAAATTGCAAACTGGGCCAAACAGGAGGTTAAAGGGACTGACTCTCCAAGTCGGGAGAGTGTTAGTAAAGCGTCTGGAATGTTGCACCCGAGTACCAGGGTACGAAAACTGAGACATATTTGAACACGTCTCCCGTTCACATGGTTGATCATACTCTGGGTTCCACATGCATGTTTTAGCTGAAGGAAGAATACCTTAAACCTGGAGAGTTGAGACCCGTGTAATGGGTACCATGCAATATGACTTCAAAGGGTATTCATATGCTCACCGAACCTCTCCAATCCTATCACTGCTGCGTTTATGCCCCTGTACACATGCTTGATTCTCTTTCAGAGACATAGCAATCCATAGGTTTTAAGATACTTACTAGTCAGGTACATTCTTAGGCGTTTAATATGGGGTTTTGAGTCCATTTCGTTGAGCAAGGAGTAGCTCTTGTCTATTCCATATTTGGCTTAAGGAACTTTATCTGTGCTCATTTCAATCTCTGGTTTTATGCAGCAACCCAACTCACCTTTCCCCTTAAGCAAGCATAAGTTGGTTTTCTAAATTTGAGACCCTGTTCTGTTCTGTAATTCAGTTCCTGTGTAGCCAAGTTTACATTCCGTGTATTACTGATATCTTATGATGTTTCTTTTTCTGTGTGACTTATTTCAGTTAGAATCATCATACCTCAATCCACTCATTGTGCTGCTAAGGGCCTGATGACACAGATTTCATTGCTGAGTGATATTGCTTTGTAAGTAAATACCACAACTTCTTTATCCATTTTTCACTTTCTGCGATGTTGAACTTGTACGGTAAACGAGGTTCTTGTAAACAGAGCCGATCCAAACTTTGAGGTGGCTGTGTCTTTTTGATTTTAATTTCCCTAAGCTATAGGACCATAAGTGGAAGTGCCCTAAGTTCTGTTGCTTTCTTTTTTAGATGTTTCAGGAAACACCATACACTTCTCCCAAGTGTCTGTTGGCAATTTACATCCCGCCCATCAGCATAACAAGGCTCCCAGTTCTCAATGGCCTGTTGCCTTTCTGGATTTTACACTTTTTTCAGATGGCCCTTTTGCCCGGGGGGAAGTGAGACTTCATTGTAGTGCAGATTTCCTTTGCAAGCTTGCTTGGTTGGCCAAAAAGGGCGTATGCGTTTTTTCCTGAATATATTCAGGAAAAAACGCATACGCCCTTTTTGGCCAAGTGCATCATTGTGGACGTTCTGCCTCTTTTCCTATGCTTTCAATGCAATTCCAGTCTACCTCCTGAAATCGGTTTCCTGCAATTCTGCCCCGCTTTCAAGTCCTCTTGGCAGCCTTACTTCAGTCTATTTTCGGACGATAGCTGTCATTTATAACTCTGCAGGTTTGTGAATTACAGTGCCCCTGAGCTCCTTTCTTCAACTCACTTTCTTGTGACCTGGCCGCAACACCGCAGGATGTCTTCAGGCCCTAATCTGGTTCCGGCCCGGCATGCTGAGCCTTTGTTTAATTCCTCTTCCTGGTGGGAAATGAGAGTTAAATTTGTCCGTCCAGACACCTCCAGCGAGCCTCTCATTGGTTCTCGCTATTCCTGTTCATCTTCCGTAGAAATTGCAAACTGGGCCAAACAGGAGGTTAAAGGGACTGACTCTCCAAGTCGGGAGAGTGTTAGTAAAGCGTCTGGAATGTTGCACCCGAGTACCAGAATACGAAAACTGAGACATATTTGAACACGTCTCCCATTCACATGGTTGATCATACTCTGGGTTCCACATGCATGTTTTAGCTGAAGGAAGAATACCTTAAACCTGGAGAGCTGAGACCCGTGTAATGGGTACCATGCAATATGACTTCAAAGGGTCTTCATTTGCTCACCGAACCTCTCCAATCCTATCACTGCTGCGTTTATGCCCCTGTACACACGCTTGATTCTCTTTTGGAGACATAGCAATCCATAGGTTTTAAGATACTTACTAGTCAGGTACATTCTTAGGCGTTTAATATGGGGTTTTGAGTCCATTTCATTGAGCAAGGAGTAGCTCTTGTCTATTCCATATTTGGCTTAAGGAACTTTATCTGTGCTCATTTCAATCTCTGGTTTTATGCAGCACCCCAACTCACCTTTCCCCTTAAGCAAGCATAAGTTGGTTTTCTAAATTTGAGACCCTGTTCTGTTCTGTAATTCAGTTCCTGTGTAGCCAAGTTTACATTCCGTGTATTAGTGATATCTTATGATGTTTCTTTTTCTGTGTGACTTATTTCAGTTAGAATCATCGTACCTGAATCCACTCATTATGCTGCTACGGGCCTGATGACATAGATTTCATTGCTGAGTGATACTGCATTGTACGTAAGTATCACAAGTTCTTTATCCATTTTTCACTTTCTGTGATATTGAACTTGTACGGTAAACGAGGTTCTTGTAAACGGAGGCGTCCCAAACTTTGGGGTGGCTGTGTCTTTTTGATTTTAATTTCCCTAATCTATAGGACCATAAGTGGAAGTGCCCTAGGCTCTGTTGCTTTGTTTTTTAGATGTTTCAGGAAACACCATACACTTCTCCTGAGTGTCTGTTGGCAATTTACATCCCGCCCATCAGCATAACAAGGCTCCCAGTTCTCCATGGCCTGTCCTGCCTTTCTGGATTTTACACTTTTTTCAGATGGCCCTTTTGACCGGGGGGAAGTGAGACTTCATTGTAGTGCAGATTTCCTTTGCAAGTTTGCTTGGTTGGCCAAAAAGGGCGTATGCGTTTTTTCCTGAATATATTCAGGAAAAAACGCATACGCCCTTTTTGGCCAAGTGCATCATTGTGGACGTTCTGCCTCTTTTCCTATGCTTTCAATGCAATTCCAGTCTACCTCCTGAAATCGGTTTCCTGCAATTCTGCCCCGCTTTCAAGTCCTCTTGGCAGCCTTACTTCAGTATATTTTTGGACGATACCTGTCATTTATAACTCTGCAGGTTTGTGAATTACAGTGCCCCTGAGCTCCTTTCTTCAACTCACTTTCTTGTGACCTGGCCGCAACACCGCAGGATGTCTTCAGGCCCTAATCTGGTTCTGGCACGGCACACTGAGCCTTTGGTTAATTCCTCTTCCTGGTGGGAAATGAGAGTAAAATTTGCCCATCCAGACACCTCCAGCTAGTCTCTCGTTGGTTCTCGCTATTCCTGTTCATCTTCCACAGAAATTGCAAACTGGGCCAAACAGGAGGTTAAAGGGACTGACTCTCCAAGTGGGGAGAGTGTTAGTAAAGCGTCTGGAATGTTGCACCCGAGTACCAGGGGAGGAAAATGGAGAAATATTTGAACACGTCTCCCGTTCACATGGTTGATCATACTTGGGTTCCACATGCATGTTTTAGCTGAAGGAAGAATACCTTAAACCTGGAGAGTTAAGACCCGTGTAATGGGTACCATGCAATATGACTTCAAAGGGTCTTCATTTGCTCACCGAACGTCTCCAATCCTATCACTGCTGCATTTATGCCCCTGTACACATGCTTGATTCTCTTTCGGAGACATAGCAATCCATAGGTTTTAAGATACTTACTAGTCAGGTACATTCTTAGGCGTTTAATATGCGGTGTTGAGTCCATTTCGTTGAGCAAGGAGTAGCTCTTGTCTATTCCATATTTGGCTTAAGGAACTTTATCTGTGCTCATTTCAATCTCTGGTTTTATGCAGCACCCCAACTCCCCTTTACCCTTAAGCAAGCATAAGTTGGTTTTCTAAATTTGAGACCCTGTTCTGTTCTGTAATTCAGTTCCTGTGTAGCCAAGTTTACATTCCGTGTATTACTGATAACTTATGATGTTTCTTTTTCTGTGTGACTTATTTCAGTTAGAATCATCATACCTGAATCCACTCATTGTGCTGCTAAGGGCCTTGTGACACAGATTTCATTGCTGAGTGATATTGCTTTGTAAGTAAATACCACAACTTCTTTATCCATTTTTCACTTTCTGCGATGTTGAACTTGTACTGTAAACGAGGTTCTTGTAAACAGAGCCGTTCCAAACTTTGGGGTGTCTGTGTCTTTTTCATTTTAATTTCCCTAAGCTATAGGACCATAAGTGGAAGTGCCCTAGGCTCTGTTGCTTTGTTTTTTAGATGTTTCAGGAAACACCATACACTTCTCCCATGTGTCTGTTGGCAATTTACATCCCGCCCATCAGCATAACAAGGCTCCCAGTTCTCCATGGCCTGTCCTGCCTTTCTGGATTTTACACTTTTTTCAGATGGCCCTTTTGACCGGGGGGAAGTGAGACTTCATTGTAGTGCAGATTTCCTTTGCAAGCTTGCTTGGTTGGCCAAAAAGGGCGTATGCGTTTTTTCCTGAATATATTCAGGAAAAAACGCATACGCCCTTTTTGGCCAAGTACATCATAGTGGACGTTCTGCCTCTTTTCCTATGCTTTCAATGCAATTCCAGTCTACCTCCTGAAATCGGTTTCCTGCAATTCTGCCCCGCTTTCAAGTCCTCTTGGCAGCCTTACTTCAGTCTATTTTTGGACGATAGCTGTCATTTATAACTCTGCAGGTTTGTGAATTACAGTGCCCCTGAGCTCCTTTCTTCAACTCGCTTTCTTGTGACCTGGCCGCAACACCGCAGGATGGCTTCAGGCCCTATTCTGGTTCCGGCCTGGCATGCTGAGCCTTTGGTTAATTCCTCTTCCTGGTGGGAAATGAGAGTTAAATTTGCCCGTCCAGACACCTCCAGCTAGCCTCTCATTGGTTCTCGCTATTCCTGTTCATCTTCCGCAGAAATTGCAAACTGGGCCAAACAGGAGGTTAAAGGGACTGGCTCTCCAAGTGGGGAGAGTGTTAGTAAAGCGTCTGGAATGTTGCACCCGAGTACCAGGGGAGGAAAACTGAGACATATTTGAACACGTCTCCCGTTCACATGGTTGATCATACTCTGGGTTCCACATGCATGTTTTAGCTGAAGGAAGAATACCTTAAACCTGGAGAGTTGAGACCCGTGTAATGGGTACCATGCAATATGACTTCAAAGGGTCTTCATTTGCTCACCGAACCTCTCCAATCCTATGACTGCTGCGTTTATGCCCCTGTACACACGCTTGATTCTCTTTTGGAGACATAGCAATCCATAGGTTTTAAGATACTTACTAGTCAGGTACATTCTTAGGCGTTTAATATGGGGTTTTGAGTCCATTTCGTTGAGCACGGAGTAGCTCTTGTCTATTCCATATTTGGCTTAAGGAACTTTATCTGTGCTCATTTCAATCTCTGGTTTTATGCAGCACCCCAACTCACCTTTCCCCTTAAGCAAGCATAAGTTGGTTTTCTAAATTTGAGACCCTGTTCTGTTTTGGAATGCAGTTCCTGTGTAGCCAAGTTTACATTCCGTGTATTAGTGATATCTGATGATGTTTCTTTTTCTGTGTGACTTATTTCAGTTAGAATCATCATACCTGAATCCACTCATTATGCTGCTATGGGCCTGATGACATAGATTTCATTGCTGAGTGATACTGCATTGTACGTAAGTACCACAAGTTCTTTATGCATTTTTCACTTTCTGTGATATTGAACTTGTACTGTAAACGAGGTTCTTGTAAACGGAGGCGTCCCAAACTTTGGGGTGGCTGTGTCTTTTTGATTTTAATTTCCCTAAGCTATAGGACCATAAGTGGAAGTGCCCTAGGCTCTGTTGCTTTGTTTTTTAGATGTTTCAGGAAACACCATACACTTCTCCCCAGTGTCTGTTGGCAATTTACATCCCGCCCATCAGCATAACAAGGCTCCCAGTTCTCCATGGCCTGTCCTGCCTTTCTGGAGTTTACACTTTTTTCAGATGGCCCTATTGACCGGGGGGAAGTGAGACTTCATTGTAGTGCAGATTTCCTTTGCAAGCTTGCTTGGTTGGCCAAAAAGGGCGTATGCGTTTTTTCCTGAATATATTCAGGAAAAAACGCATACGCCCTTTTTGGCCAAGTGCATCATTGTGGACGTTCTGCCTCTTTTCCTATGCTTTCAAAGCAATTCCAGTCTACCTCCTGAAATCGGTTTCCTGCAATTCTGCCCCACTTTCAAGTCCTCTTGGCAGCCTTACTTCAGTCTATTTTGGACGATAGCTGTCATTTATAACTCTGCAGGTTTGTGAATTACAGCGCCCCTGAGCTCCTTTCTTCAACTCGCTTTCTTGTGACCTGGCCGCAACACCGCTGGATGTCTTCAGGCCCTAATCTGGTTCTGGCACGGCACGCTGAGCCTTTGGTGAATTCCTCTCCCTGGTGGGAAATGAGAGTTAAATTTGCCCATCCAGACACCTCCAGCTAGACTCTCATTGGTTCTCGCTATTCCTGTTCATCTTCCACAGAAATTGCAAACTGGGCCAAACAGGAGGTTAAAGGGACTGACTCTCCAAGTCGGGAGAGTGTTAGTAAAGCGTCTGGAATGTTGCACCCGAGTACCAGGGTACGAAAACTGGGACATATTTGAACACGTCTCCCGATCACATGGTTGATCATACTCTAGGTTCCACATGCATGTTTTAGCTGAAGGAAGAATACCTTAAACCTGGGTAGTTGAAACCCGTGGAATGGGTACCATGCAATATGACTTCAAAGGGTCTTCATTTGCTCACGAACCTCTCCAATCCTATCACTGCTGCATTTATGCCCCTGTACACATGCTTGATTCTCTTTCGGAGACATAGCAATCCATAGGTTTTAAGATACTTACTAGTCAGGTACATTCTTAGGCGTTTAATATGCGGTGTTGAGTCCATTTCGTTGAGCAAGGAGTAGCTCTTGTCTATTCCATATTTGGCTTAAGGAACTTTATCTGTGCTCATTTCAATCTCTGGTTTTATGCAGCACCCCAACTCACCTTTCCCCTTAAGCAAGCATAAGTTAGTTTTCTAAATTTGAGACCCTGTTCTGTTCTGTAATTCAGTTCCTGTGTAGCCAAGTTTACATTCCGTGTATTATTGATATCTTATGATGTTTCTTTTTCTGTGTGACTTATTTCAGTTAGAATCATCATACCTGAATCCACTCATTGTGCTGCTAAGGGGCTGATGACACAGATTTCATTGCTGAGAGATATTGCTTTGTAAGTAAATACCACAACTTCTTTATCCATTTTTCACTTTCTGCGATGTTGAACTTGTACTGTAAACGAGGTTCTTGTAAACAGAGCCGTTCCAAACTCTGGGGTGGCTGTGTCTTTTTGATTTTAATTTCCCTAAGCTATAGGACCATAAGTGGAAGTGCCCTAGGTTCTGTTGCTTTGTTTTTTAGCTGTTTCAGGAAACACCATACACTTCTCCCAAGTGGTTCTTGGCAGTTTACATCCCGCCCATCAGCATAACAAGGCTCCCAGTTCTCCATGGCCTGTCCTGCCTTTCTGGATTTTACACTTTTTTCAGATGGCCCTTTTGACCGGGTGGAAGTGAGACTTCATTGTAGTGCAGATTTCCTTTGCAAGCTTGCTTGGTTGGCCAAAAAGGGCGTATGCGTTTTTTCCTGAATATATTCAGGAAAAAACGCATACGCACTTTTTGGCCAAGTGCATCATTGTGGACGTTCTGCCTCTTTTCCTATGCTTTCAATGCAATTCCAGTCTACCTCCTGAAATCGGTTTCCTGCAATTCTGCCCCGCTTTCAAGTCCTCTTGGCAGCCTTACTTCAGTGTATTTTTGGACGA
Source organism: Stenella coeruleoalba (assembly GCF_951394435.1). NCBI lineage: Eukaryota > Metazoa > Chordata > Mammalia > Artiodactyla > Delphinidae > Stenella > Stenella coeruleoalba. Next base: position 240,458 of record NW_027646216.1, read on the forward strand.
TAGCTGTCATTTATAAGTCTGCAGGTTTGTGAATTACAGTGCCCCTGAGCTCCTTTCTTCAACTCGCTTTCTTGTGACCTGGCCGCAACACCGCAGGATGGCTTAAGGCCCTAATCTGGTTCCGGCCTGGCATGCTGAGCCTTTGGTTAATTCCTCTTCCTGGTGGGAAATGAGAGTTAAATTTGCCCGTCCAGACACCTCCAGCTAGCCTCTCATTGGTTCTCGCTATTCCTGTTCATCTTCCGCAGAAATTGCAAACTGGGCCAAACAGGAGGTTAAAGGGACTGACTCTCCAAGTGGGGAGAGTGTTATTAAAGCGTCTGGAATGTTGCACCCGAGTACCAGGGGAGGAAAACTGAGACATATTTGAACACGTCTCCCGTTCACATGGTTGATCATACTCTGGGTTCCACATGCATGTTTTATCTGAAGGAAGAATACCTTAAACCTGGAGAGTTGAGACCCGTGTAATGGGTACCATGCAATATGACTTCAAAGGGTCTTCATTTGCTCACCGAACCTCTCCAATCCTATTACTGCTGCGTTTATGCCCCTGTACACACGCTTGATTCTCTTTTGGAGACATAGCAATCCATAGGTTTTAAGATACTTACTAGTCAGGTACATTCTTAGGCGTTTAATATGGGGTTTTGAGTCCATTTCGTTGAGCAAGGAGTAGCTCTTGTCTATTCCATATTTGGCTTAAGGAACTTTATCTGTGCTCATTTCAATCTCTGGTTTTATGCAGCACCCCAACTCACCTTTCCCCTTAAGCAAGCATAAGTTGGTTTTCTAAATTTGAGACCCTGTTCTGTTTTGGAATGCAGTTCCTGTGTAGCCAAGTTTACATTCCGTGTATTAGTGATATCTTATGATGTTTCTTTTTCTGTGTGACTTATTTCAGTTAGAATCATCATACCTGAATCCACTCATTGTGCTGCTAAGGGCCTTGTGACACAGATTTCATTGCTGAGTGATATTGCTTTGTAAGTAAATACCACAACTTCTTTATCCATTTTTCACTTTCTGCGATGTTGAACTTGTACTGTAAACGAGGTTCTTGTAAACAGAGCCGTTCTAAACTTTGGGGTGGCTGTGTCTTTTTCATTTTAATTTCCCTAAGCTATAGGACCATAAGTGGAAGTGCCCTAGGCTCTGTTGCTTTGTTTTTTAGATGTTTCAGGAAACACCATACACTTCTCCCAAGTGTCTGTTGGCAATTTACATCCCGCCCATCAGCATAACAAGGCTCCCAGTTCTCCATGGCCTGTCCTGCCTTTCTGGATTTTACACTTTTTTCAGATGGCCCTTTTGACCGGGGGGAAGTGAGACTTCATTGTAGTGCAGATTTCCTTTGCAAGTTTGCTTAGTTCGCCAAAAAGGGCGTATGCGTTTTTTCCTGAATATATTCAGGAAAAAACGCATACGCCCTTTTTGGCCAAGTGCATCATTGTGGACGTTTTGCCTCTTTTCCTATGCTTTCAATGCAATTCCAGTCTACCTCCTGAAATCGGTTTCCTGCAATTCTGCCCCGCTTTCAAGTCCTCTTGGCAGCCTTACTTCAGTATATTTTTGGACGATAGCTGTCATTTATAACTCTGCAGGTTTGTGAATTACAGTGCCCCTGAGCTCCTTTCTTCAACTCGCTTTCTTGTGACCTGGCCGCAACACCGCAGGATGGCTTCAGGCCCTAATCTGGTTCTGGCACGGCACGCTGAGCCTTTGGTTATTTCCTCTTCCTGGTGGGAAATGAGAGTTAAATTTGCCCGTCCAGACACCTCCAGCTAGCCTCTCATTGGTTCTCGCTATTCCTGTTCATCTTCCGCAGAAATTGCAAACTGGGCCAAAGAGGAGTTTAAAGGCGCTGACTCTCCAACTGGGGAGAGTGTTAGTAAACCATCTGGAATGTTGCACCCGAGTACCAGGGGAGGAAAACTGAGACATATTTGAACACGTCTCCCGATCACATGGTTGATCATACTCTAGGTTCCACATGCATGTTTTAGCTGAAGGAAGAATACCTAAAACCTGGGTAGTTGAAACCCGTGGAATGGGTACCATGCAATATGACTTCAAAGGGTCTTCATTTGCTCACCGAACCTCTCCAATCCTATCACTGCTGCGTTTATGCCCCTGTACACACGCTTGATTCTCTTTTGGAGACATAGCAATCCATAGGTTTTAAGATACTTACTAGTCAGGTACATTCTTAGACGTTTAATATGCGGTGTTGAGTCCATTTCGTTGAGCAAGGAGTAGCTCTTGTCTATTCCATATTTGGCTTAAGGAACTTTATCTGTGCTCATTTCGATCTCTGGTTTTATGCAGCACCCCAACTCACCTTTCCCCTTAAGCAAGCATAAGTTGGTTTTCTAAATTTGAGACCCTGTTCTGTTCTGTAATTCAGTTCCTGTGTAGCCAAGTTTCCATTCCGTGTATTAGTGATATCTTATGATGTTTCTTTTTCTGTGTGACTTATTTCAGTTAGAATCATCGTACCTGAATCCACTCATGATGCTGCTACGGGCCTGATGACATAGATTTCATTGCTGAGTGATACTGCATTGTACGTAAGTACCACAAGTTCTTTATCCATTTTTCACTTTCTGTGATATTGAACTTGTACGGTAAACGAGGTTCTTGTAAACAGAGGCGTCCCAAACTTTGGGGTGGCTGTGTGTTTTTGATTTTAATTTCCCTAAGCTATAGGACCATAAGTGGAAGTGCCCTAGGCTCTGTTGCTTTGTTTTTTAGGTGTTTCAAGAAACACCATACACTTCTCCCGAGTGTCTGTTGGCAATTTACATCCCGCCCATCAGCATAACAAGGCTCCCAGTTCTCCATGGCCTGTCCTGCCTTTCTGGATTTTACACTTTTTTCAGATGGCCCTTTTGACCGGGGGGAAGTGAGACTTCATTGTAGTGCAGATTTCCTTTGCAAGCTTGCTTGGTTGGCCAAAAAGGGCGTATGCGTTTTTTCCTGAATATATTCAGGAAAAAACGCATACGCCCTTTTTGGCCAAGTGCATCATTGTGGACGTTCTGCCTCTTTTCCTATGCTTTCAATGCAATTCCAGTCTACCTCCTGAAATCGGTTTCCTGCAATTCTGACCCGCTTTCAAGTCCTCTTGGCAGCCTTACTTCAGTCTATTTTTGGACGATAGCTGTCATTTATAACTCTGCAGGTTTGTGAATTACAGTGCCCCTGAGCTCCTTTCTTCAACTCGCTTTCTTGTGACCTGGCCGCAACACCGCAGGATGGCTTCAGGCCCTAATCTGGTTCCGGCACGGCACGCTGAGCCTTTGGTTAATTCCTCTTCCTGGTGCGAAATGAGAGTTAAATTTGCCCGTTCAGACACCTCCAGCTAGTCTCTCATTGGTTCTCGCTATTCCTGTTCATCTTCCGCAGAAATTGCAAACTGGGCCAAACAGGAGGTTAAAGGGACTGACTCTCCAAGTCGGGAGAGTGTTAGTAAAACGTCTGGAATGTTGCACCCGAGTACCAGGGTACGAAAACTGAGAAATATTTGAACACGTCTCCCGATCACATGGTTGATCATACTCTAGGTTCCACATGCATGTTTTAGCTGAAGGAAGAACACCTTAAACCTGGGTAGTTGAAACCCGTGGAATGGGTACCATGCAATATGACTTCAAAGGGTCTTCATTTGCTCACCGAACCTCTCCAATCCTATCACTGCTGCGTTTATGCCCCTGTACACATGCTTGATTCTCTTTCGGAGACATAGCAATCCATAGGTTTTAAGATACTTACTAGTCAGGTGCATTCTTAGGCGTTTAATATGCGGTGTTGAGTCCATTTCGTTGAGCAAGGAGTAGCTCTTGTCTATTCCATATTTGGCTTAAGGAACTTTATCTGTGCTCATTTCAATCTCTGGTTTTATGCAGCACCCCAACTCACCTTTCCCCTTAAGCAAGCATAAGTTGGTTTTCTAAATTTGAGACCCTGTTCTGTTCTGTAATTCAGTTCGTGTGTAGCCAAGTTTCCATTCCGTGTATTACTGATATCTTATGATGTTTCTTTTTCTGTGTGACTTATTTCAGTTAGAATCATCATACCTGAATCCACTCATTGTGCTGCTAAGGGCCTGGTGACATAGATATCATTGCTGAGTGATATTGCTTTGTAAGTGATTACCACAACTTCTTTATCCATTTTTCACTTTCTGCGATGTTGAACTTGTACTGTAAACGAGGTTCTTGTAAACAGAGCCGTTCCAAACTTTGGGGTGGCTGTGTCTTTTTGATTTTAATTTCCCTAAGCTATAGGACCATAAGTGGAAGTGCCCTAGGCTCTGTTGCTTTGTTTTTTAGATGTTTCAGGAAACACCATACACTTCTCCCGAGTGTCTGTTGGCAATTTACATCCCGCCCATCAGCATAACAAGGCTCCCAGGTCTCCATGGCCTGTCCTGCCTTTCTGGATTTTACACTTTTTTCAGATGGCCCTTTTGACCGGGGGGAAGTGAGACTTCATTGTAGTGCAGATTTCCTTTGCAAGTTTGCTTGGTTGGCCAAAAAGGGCGTATGCGTTTTTTCCTGAATATATTCAGGAAAAAACGCATACGCCCTTTTTGGCCAAGTGCATCATTGTGGACGTTCTGCCTCTTTTCCTATGCTTTCAATGCAATTCCAGTCTACCTCCTGAAATCGGTTTCCTGCAATTCTGCCCCGCTTTCAAGTCCTCTTGGCAGCCTTACTTCAGTCTATTTTTGGACGATAGCTGTCATTTATAACTCTGCAGGTTTGTGAATTACAGTGCCCCTGAGCTCCTTTCTTCAACTCGCCTTCTTGTGACCTGGCCGCAACACCGCAGGATGGCTTCAGGCCCTAATCTGGTTCCGGCACGGCACGCTGAGCCTTTCGTTAATTCCTCTTCCTGGTGGGAAATGAGAGTTAAATTTGCCCGTTCAGACACCTCCAGCTAGTCTCTCATTGGTTCTCGCTATTCCTGTTCATCTTCCACAGAAATTGCAAACTGGGCCAAACAGGAGGTTAAAGGGACTGACTCTCCAAGTCGGGAGAGTGTTAGTAAAGCATCTGGAATGTTGCACCCGAGTACCAGGGTACGAAAACTGAGAAATATTTGAACACGTCTCCCGATCACATGGTTGATCATACTCTAGGTTCCACATGCATGTTTTAGCTGAAGGAAGAATACCTTAAACCTGGGTAGGTGAAACCCGTGGAATGGGTACCATGCAATATGACTTCAAAGGGTCTTCATTTGCTCACCGAAACTCTCCAATCCTATCACTGCTGCGTTTATGCCCCTGTACACATGCTTGATTCTCTTTCGGAGACATAGCAATCCCTAGGTTTTAAGATACTTACTAGTCAGGTACATTCTTAGGCGTTTAATATGCGGTGTTGAGTCCATTTCTTTGAGCAAGGAGTAGCTCTTGTCTATTCCATATTTGGCTTAAGGAAATTTATCTGTGCTCATTTCAATCTCTGGTTTTATGCAGCACCCCAACTCACCTTTACCCTTAAGCAAGCATAAGTTGGTTTTCTAAATTTGAGACCCTGTTCTGTTCTGTAATTCAGTTCCTGTGTAGCCAAGTTTACATTCCGTGTAATACTGATATCTTATGATGTTTCTTTTTCTGTGTGACTTATTTCAGTTAGAATCATCATACCTGAATCCACTCATTGTGCTACTAAGGGCCTGATGACACAGATTTCATTGCTGAGTGATATTGCTTTGTAAGTAAATACCACAACTTTTTTATCCATTTTTCACTTTCTGCGATGTTGAACTTGTACTGTAAACGAGGTTCTTGTAAACAGAGCCGTTCCAAATTTTGGGGTGGCTGTGTCTTTTTGATTTTAAATTCCCTAAGCTATAGGACCATAAGTGGAAGTGCCCTAGGCTCTGTTGCTTTGTTTTTTAGATGTTTCAGGAAACACCATACACTTCTCCCGAGTGGTTGTTGGCAATTTACATCCCGCCCTTCAGCATAACAAGGCTCCCAGTTCTCCATGGCCTGTCCTGCCTTTCTGGATTTTACACTTTTTTCAGATGGCCCTTTTGACCGGGGGGAAGTGAGACTTCATTGTAGTGCAGATTTCCTTTGCAAGCTTGCTTGGTTGGCCAAAAAGGGCGTATGCGTTTTTTCCTGAATATATTCAGGAAAAAACGCATACGCCCTTTTTGGCCAAGTGCATCATTGTGGACGTTCTGCCTCTTTTCCTATGCTTTCAATGCAATTCCAGTCTACCTCCTGAAATCAGTTTCCTGCAATTCTGCCCCGCTTTCAAGTCCTCTTGGCAGCCTTACTTCAGTCTATTTTTGGACGATAGCTGTCATTTATAACTCTGCAGGTTTGTGAATTACAGTGCCCCTGAGCTCCTTTCTTCAACTCGCTTTCTTTTGAGCTGGCCGCAACACCGCAGGATGGCTTCAGGCCCTAATCTGGTTCTGGCACGGCACGCTGAGCCTTTGGTTAATTCCTCTTCCTGGTGGGAAATGAGAGTTAAATTTGCCCGTCCAGATACCTCCAGCTAACCTCTCATTGGTTCTCGCTATTCCTGTTCATCTTCCGCAGAAATTGCAAACTGGGCCAAACAGGAGGTTAAAGGGACTGACTCTCCAAGTCGGGAGAGTGTTAGTAAAGCGTCTGGAATGTTGCACCCGAGTACCAGGGGAGGAAAACTGAGACATATTTGAACACGTCTCCCGATCACATGGTTGATCATACTCTGGGTTCCACATGCATGTTTTAGCTGAAGGAAGAATACCTAAAACCTGGGTAGTTGAAACCCGTGGAATGGGTACCATTCAATATGACTTCAAAGGGTCTTCATTTGCTCACCGAACCTCTCCAATCCTATCACTGCTGCGTTTATGCCCCTGTACACATGCTTGATTCTCTTTCTGAGACGTAGCAATCTATAGGTTTTAAGATACTTACTAGTCAGGTACATTCTTAGGCGTTTAATATGCGGTGTTGAGTCCATTTCGTTGAGCAAGGAGTAGCTCTTGTCTATTCCATATTTGACTTAAGGAACTTTATCTGTGCTCATTTCAATCTCTGGTTTTATGCAGCACCCCAACTCACCTTTCCCCTTAAGCAAGCATAAGTTGGTTTTCTAAATTTGAGACCCTGTTCTGTTCTGTAATTCAGTTCCTGTGTAGCCAAGTTTCCATTCCGTGTATTAGTGATATCTTATGATGTTTCTTTTTCTGTGTGACTTATTTCAGTTAGAATCATCGTACCTGAATCCACTCATTATGCTGCTACGGGCCTGATGACATAGATTTCATTGCTGAGTGATACTGCATTGTACGTAAGTACCACAAGTTCTTTATCCATTTTTCACTTTCTGTGATATTGAACTTGTACGGTAAACGAGGTTCTTGTAAACAGAGGCGTCCCAAACTTTGGGGTGGCTGTGTCTTTTTGATTTTAATTTCCCTAAGCTATAGGACCATAAGTGGAAGTGCCCTAGGCTCTGTTGCTTTGTTTTTTAGATGTTTCAGGAAACACCATACACTTCTCCCGAGTGTCTGTTGGCAATTTACATCCCGCCCATCAGCATAACAAGGCTCCCAGTTCTCCATGGCCTGTCCTGCCTTTCTGGATTTTACACTTTTTTCAGATGGCCCTTTTGACCGGGGGGAAGTGAGACTTCATTGTAGTGCAGATTTCCTTTGCAAGTTTGCTTGGTTGGCCAAAAAGGGCGTATGCGTTTTTTCCTGAATATATTCAGGAAAAAACGCATACGCCCTTTTTGGCCAAGTGCATCATTGTGGACGTTCTGCCTCTTTTCCTATGCTTTCAATGCAATTCCAGTCTACCTCCTGAAATCGGTTTCCTGCAATTCTGCCCCGCTTTCAAGTCCTCTTGGCAGCCTTACTTCAGTCTATTTTTGGACGATAGCTGTCATTTATAACTCTGCAGGTTTGTGAATTACAGTGCCCCTGAGCTCCTTTCTTCAACTCGCCTTCTTGTGACCTGGCCGCAACACCGCAGGATGGCTTCAGGCCCTAATCTGGTTCCGGCACGGCACGCTGAGCCTTTGGTTAATTCCTCTTCCTGGTGGGAAATGAGAGTTAAATTTGCCCGTTCAGACACCTCCAGCTAGTCTCTCATTGGTTCTCGCTATTCCTGTTCATCTTCCACAGAAATTGCAAACTGGGCCAAACAGGAGGTTAAAGGGACTGACTCTCCAAGTCGGGAGAGTGTTAGTAAAGCGTCTGGAATGTTGCACCCGAGTACCAGGGTACGAAAACTGAGAAATATTTGAACACGTCTCCCGATCACATGGTTGATCATACTCCAGGTTCCACATGCATGTTTTAGCTGAAGGAAGAATACCTTAAACCTGGGTAGGTGAAACCCGTGGAATGGGTACCATGCAATATGACTTCAAAGGGTCTTCATTTGCTCACCGAAACTCTCCAATCCTATCACTGCTGCGTTTATGCCCCTGTACACATGCTTGATTCTCTTTCGGAGACATAGCAATCCCTAGGTTTTAAGATACTTACTAGTCAGGTACATTCTTAGGCGTTTAATATGCGGTGTTGAGTCCATTTCTTTGAGCAAGGAGTAGCTCTTGTCTATTCCATATTTGGCTTAAGGAAATTTATCTGTGCTCATTTCAATCTCTGGTTTTATGCAGCACCCCAACTCACCTTTACCCTTAAGCAAGCATAAGTTGGTTTTCTAAATTTGAGACCCTGTTCTGTTCTGTAATTCAGTTCCTGTGTAGCCAAGTTTACATTCCGTGTAATACTGATATCTTATGATGTTTCTTTATCTGTGTGACTTATTTCAGTTAGAATCATCATACCTGAATCCACTCATTGTGCTACTAAGGGCCTGATGACACAGATTTCATTGCTGAGTGATATTGCTTTGTAAGTAAATACCACAACTTTTTTATCCATTTTTCACTTTCTGCGATGTTGAACTTGTACTGTAAACGAGTTTCTTGTAAACAGAGCTGTTCCAAATTTTGGGGTGGCTGTGTCTTTTTGATTTTAAATTCCCTAAGCTATAGGACCATAAGTGGAAGTGCCCTAGGCTCTGTTGCTTTGTTTTTTAGATGTTTCAGGAAACACCATACACTTCTCCCGAGTGGTTGTTGGCAATTTACATCCCGCCCTTCAGCATAACAAGGCTCCCAGTTCTCCATGGCCTGTCCTGCATTTCTGGATTTTACACTTTTTTCAGATGGCCCTTTTGACAGGGGGGAAGTGAGACTTCATTGTAGTGCAGATTTCCTTTGCAAGCTTGCTTGGTTGGCCAAAAAGGGCGTATGCGTTTTTTCCTGAATATATTCAGGAAAAAACGCATACGCCCTTTTTGGCCAAGTGCATCATTGTGGACGTTCTGCCTCTTTTCCTATGCTTTCAATGCAATTCCAGTCTACCTACTGAAATCAGTTTCCTGCAATTCTGCCCCGCTTTCAAGTCCTCTTGGCAGCCTTACTTCAGTCTATTTTTGGACGATAGCTGTCATTTATAACTCTGCAGGTTTGTGAATTACAGTGCCTCTGAGCTCCTTTCTTCAACTCGCTTTCTTTTGAGCTGGCCGCAACACCGCAGGATGGCTTCAGGCCCTAATCTGGTTCTGGCACGGCACGCTGAGCCTTTGGTTAATTCCTCTTCCTGGTGGGAAATGAGAGTTAAATTTGCCCGTCCAGATACCTCCAGCTAACCTCTCATTGGTTCTCGCTATTCCTGTTCATCTTCCGCAGAAATTGCAAACTGGACCAAACAGGAGGTTAAAGGGACTGACTCTCCAAGTCGGGAGAGTGTTAGTAAAGCGTCTGGAATGTTGCACCCGAGTACCAGGGTACGAAAGCTGGGACATTTTTGAACACATCTCCCGATCACATGGTTGATCATACTCTAGGTTCCACATGCATGTTTTAGCTGAAGGAAGAATACCTTAAACCTGGGTAGTTGAAACCCGTGGAATGGGTACCATGCAATATGACTTCAAAGGGTCTTCATTTGCTCACGAACCTCTCCAGTCCTATCACTGCTGCGTTTATGCCCCTGTACACATGCTTGATTCTCTTTCGGAGACATAGCAATCCCTAGGTTTTAAGATACTTACTAGTCAGGTACATTCTTAGGCGTTTAATATGCGGTGTTGAGTCCATTTCTTTGAGCAAGGAGTAGCTCTTGTCTGTTCCATATTTGGCTTAGGAAATTTATCTGTGCTCATTTCAATCTCTGGTTTTATGCAGCACCCCAACTCACCTTTCCCCTTAAGCAAGCATAAGTTGGTTTTCTAAATTTGAGAACCTGTTCTGTTCTGTAATTCAGTTCTTGTGTAGCCAAGTTTACATTCCGTGTATTAGTGATATCTTATGATGTTTCTTTTTCTGTGTGACTTATTTCAGTTAGAATCATCGTACCTGAATCCACTCATGATGCTGCTACGGGCCTGATGACATAGATTTCATTGCTGAGTGATACTGCATTGTACGTAAGTACCACAAGTTCTTTATCCATTTTTCACTTTCTGTGATATTGAACTTGTACTGTAAACGAGGTTCTTGTAAACAGAGGCGTCCCAAACTTTGGGGTGGCTGTGTCTTTTTGATTTTAATTTCCCTAAGCTATAGGACCATAAGTGGAAGTGCCCTAGGTTCTGTTGCTTTGTTTTTTAGATGTTTCAGGAAACACCATACACTTCTCCCGATTGGTTGTTGGCAATTTACATCCCGCCCATCAGCATAACAAGGCTCCCAGTTCTCCATGGCCTGTCCTGCCTTTCTGGATTTTACACTTTTTTCAGATGGCCCTTTTGACCGGGGGGAAGTGAGACTTCATTGTAGTGCAGATTTCCTTTGCAAGCTTGCTTGGTTGGGCAAAAACGGCGTATGCGTTTTTTCCTGAATATATTCAGGAAAAAACGCATACGCCCTTTTTGGCCAAGTGCATCATTGTGGACGTTCTGCCTCTTTTCCTATGCTTTCAATGCAATTCCAGTCTACCTCCTGAAATCGGTTTCCTGCAATTCTGCCCCGCTTTCAAGTCCTCTTGGCAGCCTTACTTCAGTCTATTTTTGGACGATAGCTGTCATTTATAACTCTGCAGGTTTGTGAATTACAGTGCCCCTGAGCTCCTTTCTTCAACTCGCTTTCTTGTGACCTGGCCGCAACACCGCAGGATGGCTTCAGGCCCTAATCTGGTTCCGGTACGGCACGCAGAGCCTTTGGTTATTTCCTCTTCCTGGTGGGAAATGAGAGTTAAATTTGCCCGTCCAGACACCTCCAGCTAGACTCTCATTTGTTCTCGCTATTCCTGTTCATCTTCCGCAGAAATTGCAAACTGGGCCAAACAGGAGGTTAAAGGCGCTGACTCTCCAAGTGGGGAGAGTGTTAGTAAAGCGTCTGGAATGTTGCACCCGAGTACCAGGGGAGGAAAACTGAGACATATTTGAACACGTCTCCCGATCACATGGTTGATCATACTCTGGGTTCCACATGCATGTTTTAGCTGAAGGAAGAATACCTAAAACCTGGGTAGTTGAAACCCGTGGAATGGGTACCATGCAATATGACTTCAAAGGGTCTTCATTTGCTCACCGAACCTCTCCAATCCTATCACTGCTGCGTTTATGCCCCTGTACACATGCTTGATTCTCTTTCTGAGACGTAGCAATCTATAGGTTTTAAGATACTTACTACTCAGGTACATTCTTAGGCGTTTAATATGCGGTGTTGAGTCCAATTCGTTGAGCAAGGAGTAGCTCTTGTCTATTCCATATTTGACTTAAGGAACTTTATCTGTGCTCATTTCAATCTCTGGTTTTATGCAGCACCCCAACTCACCTTTCCCCTTAAGCAAGCATAAGTTGGTTTTCTAAATTTGAGACCCTGTTCTGTTCTGTAATTCAGTTCCTGTGTAGCCAAGTTTCCATTCCGTGTATTAGTGATATCTTATGATGTTTCTTTTTCTGTGTGACTTATTTCAGTTAGAATCATCGTACCTGAATCCACTCATTATGCTGCTACGGGCCTGATGACATAGATTTCATTGCTGAGTGATACTGCATTGTACGTAAGTACCACAAGTTCTTTATCCATTTTTCACTTTCTGTGATATTGAACTTGTACGGTAAACGAGGTTCTTGTAAACAGAGGCGTCCCAAACTTTGGGGTGGCTGTGTCTTTTTGATTTTAATTTCCCTAAGCTATAGGACCATAAGTGGAAGTGCCCTAGGCTCTGTTGCTTTGTTTTTTAGATGTTTCAGGAAACACCATACACTTCTCCCGAGTGGTTGTTGGCAATTTACATCCCGCCCATCAGCATAACAAGGCTCCCAGTTCTCCATGGCCTGTCCTGCCTTTCTGGATTTTACACTTTTTTCAGATGGCCCTTTTGACCGGGGGGAAGTGAGACTTCATTGTAGTGCAGATTTCCTTTGCAAGTTTGCTTGGTTGGCCAAAAAGGGCGTATGCGTTTTTTCCTGAATATATTCAGGAAAAAACGCATACGCCCTTTTTGGCCAAGTGCATCATTGTGGACGTTCTGCCTCTTTTCCTATGCTTTCAATGCAATTCCAGTCTACCTCCTGAAATCGGTTTCCTGCAATTCTGCCCTGCTTTCAAGTCCTCTTGGCAGCCTTACTTCAGTCTATTTTTGGACGATAGCTGTCATTTATAACTCTGCAGGTTTGTGAATTACAGTGCCCCTGAGCTCCTTTCTTCAACTCGCCTTCTTGTGACCTGGCCGCAACACCGCAGGATGGCTTCAGGCCCTAATCTGTTTCCGGCACGGCACGCTGAGCCTTTGGTTAATTCCTCTTCCTGGTGGGAAATGAGAGTTAAATTTGCCCGTTCAGACACCTCCAGCTAGTCTCTCATTGGTTCTCGCTATTCCTGTTCATCTTCCACAGAAATTGCAAACTGGGCCAAACAGGAGGTTAAAGGGACTGACTCTCCAAGTCGGGAGAGTGTTAGTAAAGCGTCTGGAATGTTGCACCCGAGTACCAGGGTATGAAAACTGAGAAATATTTGAACACGTCTCCCGATCACATGGTTGATCATACTCTAGGTTCCACATGCATGTTTTAGCTGAAGGAAGAATACCTTAAACCTGGGTAGGTGAAACCCGTGGAATGGGTACCATGCAATATGACTTCAAAGGGTCTTCATTTGCTCACCGAACCTCTCCAATCCTATCACTGCTGCGTTTATGCCCCTGTACACATGCTTGATTCTCTTTCGGAGACATAGCAATCCCTAGGTTTTAAGATACTTACTAGTCATGTACATTCTTAGGCGTTTAATATGCGGTGTTGAGTCCATTTCGTTGAGCAAGGAGTAGCTCTTGTCTATTCCATATTTGGCTTAAAGAACTTTATCTGTGCTCATTTCAATCTCTGGTTTTATGCAGCACCCCAACTCACCTTTCCCCTTAAGCAAGCATAAGTTGGTTTTCTAAATTTGAGACCCTGTTCTGTTTTGGAATGCAGTTCCTGTGTAGCCAAGTTTACATTCCGTGTATTAGTGATATCTTATGATGTTTCTTTTTCTGTGTGACTTATTTCAGTTAGAATCATCGTACCTGAATCCACTCATGATGCTGCTACGGGCCTGATGACATAGATTTCATTGCTGAGTGATACTGCATTGTACGTAAGTACCACAAGTTCTTTATCCATTTTTCACTTTCTGTGATATTGAACTTGTACGGTAAACGAGGTTCTTGTAAACGGAGGCGTCCCAAACTTTGGGGTGGCTGTGTCTTTTTGATTTTAATTTCCCTAAGCTATAGGACCATAAGTGGAAGTGCCCTAGGCTCTGTTGCTTTGTTTTTTAGATGTTTCAGGAAACACCATACACTTCTCCCGAGTGGTTGTTGGCAATTTACATCCCGCCCTTCAGCATAACAAGGCTCCCAGTTCTCCATGGCCTGTCCTGCCTTTCTGGATTTTACACTTTTTTCAGATGGCCCTTTTGACCGGGGGGAAGTGAGACTTCATTGTAGTGCAGATTTCCTTTGCAAGCTTGCTTGGTTGGCCAAAAAGGGCGTATGCGTTTTTTCCTGAATATATTCAGGAAAAAACGCATACGCCCTTTTTGGCCAAGTGCATCATTGTGGACGTTCTGCCTCTTTTCCTATGCTTTCAATGCAATTCCAGTCTACCTCCTGAAATCAGTTTCCTGCAATTCTGCCCCGCTTTAAAGTCCTCTTGGCAGCCTTACTTCAGTCTATTTTTGGACGATAGCTGTCATTTATAACTCTGCAGGTTTGTGAATTACAGTGCCCCTGAGCTCCTTTCTTCAACTCGCTTTCTTGTGACCTGGCCGCAACACCGCAGGATGGCTTCAGGCCCTAATCTGGTTCTGGCACGGCATGCTGAGCCTTTGGTTAATTCCTCTTCCTGGTGGGAAATGAGAGTTAAATTTGCCCGTCCAGATACCTCCAGCTAACCTCTCATTGGTTCTCGCTATTCCTGTTCATCTTCCGCAGAAATTGCAAACTGGGCCAAACAGGAGGTTAAAGGGACTGACTCTCCAAGTCGGGAGAGTGTTAGTAAAGCGTCTGGAATGTTGCACCCGAGTACCAGGGTACGAAAGCTGGGACATATTTGAACACATCTCCCGATCACATGGTTGATCATACTCTAGGTTCCACATGCATGTTTTAGCTGAAGGAAGAATACCTTAAACCTGGGTAGTTGAAACCCGTGGAATGGGTACCATGCAATATGACTTCAAAGGGTCTTCATTTGCTCACGAACCTCTCCAATCCTATCACTGCTGCGTTTATGCCCCTGTACACATGCTTGATTCTCTTTCGGAGACATAGCAATCCCTAGGTTTTAAGATACTTACTAGTCAGGTACATTCTTAGGCGTTTAATATGCGGTGTTGAGTCCATTTCGTTGAGCAAGGAGTAGCTCTTGTCTATTCCATATTTGGCTTAAGGAACTTTATCTGTGCTCATTTCAATCTCTGGTTTTATGCAGCACCCCAACTCACCTTTCCCCTTAAGCAAGCATAAGTTGGTTTTCTAAATTTGAGAACCTGTACTGTTCTGTAATTCAGTTCTTGTGTAGCCAAGTTTACATTCCGTGTATTAGTGATATCTTATGATGTTTCTTTTTCTGTGTGACTTATTTCAGTTAGAATCATCGTACCTGAATCCACTCATTATGCTGCTACGGGCCTGATGACATAGATTTCATTGCTGAGTGATACTGCATTGTACGTAAGTACCACAAGTTCTTTATCCATTTTTCACTTTCTGTGATATTGAACTTGTACGGTAAACGAGGTTCTTGTAAACAGAGGCGTCCCAAACTTTGGGGTGGCTGTGTCTTTTTGATTTTAATTTCCCTAAGCTATAGGACCATAAGTGGAAGTGCCCTAGGTTCTGTTGCTTTGTTTTTTAGATGTTTCAGGAAACACCATACACTTCTCCCGATTGGTTGTTGGCAATTTACATCCCGCCCATCAGCATAACAAGGCTCCCAGTTCTCCATGGCCTGTCCTGCCTTTCTGGATTTTACACTTTTTTCAGATGTCCCTTTTGACCGGGGGGAAGTGAGACTTCATTGTAGTGCAGATTTCCTTTGCAAGTTTGCTTGGTTGGCCAAAAAGGGCGTATGCGTTTTTTCCTGAATATATTCAGGAAAAAACGCATACGCCCTTTTTGGCCAAGTGCATCATTGTGGACGTTCTGCCTCTTTTCCTATGCTTTCAATGCAATTCCAGTCTACCTCCTGAAATCGGTTTCCTGCAATTCTGCCCCGCTTTCAAGTCCTCTTGGCAGCCTTACTTCAGTCTATTTTTGGACGATAGCTGTCATTTATAACTCTGCAGGTTTGTGAATTACAGTGCCCCTGAGCTCCTTTCTTCAACTCGCCTTCTTGTGACCTGGCCGCAACACCGCAGGATGGCTTCAGGCCCTAATCTGGTTCCGGCCCGGCACGCTGAGCCTTTGGTTAATTCCTCTTCCTGGTGGGAAATGAGAGTTAAATTTGCCCGTTCAGACACCTCCAGCTAGTTTCTCATTGGTTCTCGCTATTCCTGTTCATCTTCCACAGAAATTGCAAACTGGGCCAAACAGGAGGTTAAAGGGACTGACTCTCCAAGTCGGGAGAGTGTTAGTAAAGCGTCTGGAATGTTGCACCCGAGTACCAGGGTACGAAAACTGAGAAATATTTGAACACGTCTCCCGATCACATGGTTGATCATACTCTAGGTTCCACATGCATGTTTTAGCTGAAGGAAGAATACCTTAAACCTGGGTAGGTGAAACCCGTGGAATGGGTACCATGCAATATGACTTCAAAGGGTCTTCATTTGCTCACCGAAACTCTCCAATCCTATCACTGCTGCGTTTATGCCCCTGTACACATG
This sequence comes from Stenella coeruleoalba, assembly GCF_951394435.1. Classification (NCBI taxonomy): domain Eukaryota; kingdom Metazoa; phylum Chordata; class Mammalia; order Artiodactyla; family Delphinidae; genus Stenella; species Stenella coeruleoalba. Next base: position 256,819 of record NW_027646216.1, read on the forward strand.
CTTGATTCTCTTTCGGAGACATAGCAATCCCTAGGTTTTAAGATACTTACTAGTCAGGTACATTCTTAGGCGTTTAATATGCGGTGTTGAGTCCATTTCTTTGAGCAAGGAGTAGCTCTTGTCTATTCCATATTTGGCTTAAGGAAATTTATCTGTGCTCATTTCAATCTCTGGTTTTATGCAGCACCCCAACTCACCTTTACCCTTAAGCAAGCATAAGTTGGTTTTCTAAATTTGAGACCCTGTTCTGTTCTGTAATTCAGTTCCTGTGTAGCCAAGTTTACATTCCGTGTAATACTGATATCATATGATGTTTCTTTTTCTGTGTGACTTATTTCAGTTAGAATCATCATACCTGAATCCACTCATTGTGCTACTAAGGGCCTGATGACACAGATTTCATTGCTGAGTGATATTGCTTTGTAAGTAAATACCACAACTTTTTTATCCATTTTTCACTTTCTGCGATGTTGAACTTGTACTGTAAACGAGGTTCTTGTAAACAGAGCCGTTCCAAATTTTGGGGTGGCTGTGTCTTTTTGATTTTAAATTCCCTAAGCTATAGGACCATAAGTGGAAGTGCCCTAGGCTCTGTTGCTTTGTTTTTTAGATGTTTCAGGAAACACCATACACTTCTCCCGAGTGGTTGTTGGCAATTTACATCCCGCCCTTCAGCATAACAAGGCTCCCAGTTCTCCATTGCCTGTCCTGCCTTTCTGGATTTTACACTTTTTTCAGATGGCCCTTTTGACCGGGGGGAAGTGAGACTTCATTGTAGTGCAGATTTCCTTTGCAAGCTTGCTTGGTTGGCCAAAAAGGGCGTATGCGTTTTTTCCTGAATATATTCAGGAAAAAACGCATACGCCCTTTTTGGCCAAGTGCATCATTGTGGACGTTCTGCCTCTTTTCCTATGCTTTCAATGCAATTCCAGTCTACCTCCTGAAATCGGTTTCCTGCAATTCTGCCCCGCTTTCAAGTCCTCTTGGCAGCCTTACTTCAGTCTATTTTTGGACGATAGCTGTCATTTATAACTCTGCAGGTTTGTGAATTACAGTGCCCCTGAGCTCCTTTCTTCAACTCGCTTTCTTGTGACCTGGCCGCAACACCGCAGGATGGCTTCAGGCCCTAATCTGGTTCCGGTACGGCACGCAGAGCCTTTGGTTATTTCCTCTTCCTGGTGGGAAATGAGAGTTAAATTTGCCCGTCCAGACACCTCCAGCTAGCCTCTCATTTGTTCTCGCTATTCCTGTTCATCTTCCGCAGAAATTGCAAACTGGGCCAAACAGGAGGTTAAAGGCGCTGACTCTCCAAGTGGGGAGAGTGTTAGTAAAGCGTCTGGAATGTTGCACCCGAGTACCAGGGGAGGAAAACTGAGACATATTTGAACACGTCTCCCGATCACATGGTTGATCATACTCTGGGTTCCACATGCATGTTTTAGCTGAAGGAAGAATACCTAAAACCTGGGTAGTTGAAACCCGTGGAATGGGTACCATCCAATATGACTTCAAAGGGTCTTCATTTGCTCACCGAACCTCTCCAATCCTATCACTGCTGCGTTTATGCCCCTGTACACATGCTTGATTCTCTTTCTGAGACGTAGCAATCTATAGGTTTTAAGATACTTACTACTCAGGTACATTCTTAGGCGTTTAATATGCGGTGTTGAGTCCATTTCGTTGAGCAAGGAGTAGCTCTTGTCTATTCCATATTTGACTTAAGGAACTTTATCTGTGCTCATTTCAATCTCTGGTTTTATGCAGCACCCCAACTCACCTTTCCCCTTAAGCAAGCATAAGTTGGTTTTCTAAATTTGAGACCCTGTTCTGTTCTGTAATTCAGTTCCTGTGTAGCCAAGTTTCCATTCCGTGTATTAGTGATATCTTATGATGTTTCTTTTTCTGTGTGACTTATTTCAGTTAGAATCATCGTACCTGAATCCACTCATTATGCTGCTACGGGCCTGATGACATAGATTTCATTGCTGAGTGATACTGCATTGTACGTAAGTACCACAAGTTCTTTATCCATTTTTCACTTTCTGTGATATTGAACTTGTACGGTAAACGAGGTTCTTGTAAACAGAGGCGTCCCAAACTTTGGGGTGGCTGTGTCTTTTTGATTTTAATTTCCCTAAGCTATAGGACCATAAGTGGAAGTGCCCTAGGCTCTGTTGCTTTGTTTTTTAGATGTTTCAGGAAACACCATACACTTCTCCCCAGTGGTTGTTGGCAATTTACATCCCGCCCATCAGCATAACAAGGCTCCCAGTTCTCCATGGCCTGTCCTGCCTTTCTGGATTTTACACTTTTTTCAGATGGCCCTTTTGACCGGGGGGAAGTGAGACTTCATTGTAGTGCAGATTTCCTTTGCAAGTTTGCTTGGTTGGCCAAAAAGGGCGTATGCGTTTTTTCCTGAATATATTCAGGAAAAAACGCATACGCCCTTTTTGGCCAAGTGCATCATTGTGGACGTTCTGCCTCTTTTCCTATGCTTTCAATGCAATTCCAGTCTACCTCCTGAAATCGGTTTCCTGCAATTCTGCCCTGCTTTCAAGTCCTCTTGGCAGCCTTACTTCAGTCTATTTTTGGACGATAGCTGTCATTTATAACTCTGCAGGTTTGTGAATTACAGTGCCCCTGAGCTCCTTTCTTCAACTCGCCTTCTTGTGACCTGGCCGCAACACCGCAGGATGGCTTCAGGCCCTAATCTGGTTCCGGCACGGCATGCTGAGCCTTTGGTTATTTCCTCTTTCTGGTGGGAAATGAGAGTTAAATTTGCCCGTCCAGAAACCTCCAGCTAGTCTCTCATTGGTTCTCCCTATTCCTGTTCATCTTCCGCAGAAATTGCAAACGGGGCCAAATAGGAGGTTAAAGGTGCTGACTCTCCAAGTGAGGAGAGTGTTAATAAAGCGTCTGGAATGTTGCACCCGAGTACCAGGGTACGAAAACTGAGACATATTTGAACACGTCTCCCGATCTCATGGTTGATCATACTCTGGGTTCCACATGCATGTTTTAGCTGAAGGAAGAATACCTTAAACCTGGAGAGTTGAGACCCGTGGAATGGGTACCATGCAATATGACTTCAAAGGGTCTTCATTTGCTCACCGAACCTCTCCAATCCTATCACTGCTGCGTTTATGCCCCTGTACACACGCTTGATTCTCTTTTGGAGACATAGCAATCCATAGGTTTTAAGATACTTACTAGTCAGGTACATTCTTAGGCGTTTAATATGCGGTGTTGAGTCCATTTCGTTGAGCAAGGAGTAGCTCTTGTCTATTCCATATTTGGCTTAAGGAACATTATCTGTGCTCATTTCAATCTCTGGTTTTATGCAGCACCCCAACTCACCTTTCCCCTTAAGCAAGCATAAGTTGGTTTTCTAAATTTGAGACCCTGTTCTGTTTTGGAATGCAGTTCCTGTGTAGCCAAGTTTACATTCCGTGTATTACTGATATCTTATGATGTTTCTTTTTCTGTGTGACTTATTTCAGTTAGAATCATCATACCTGAATCCACTCATTGTGCTACTAAGGGCCTGATGACACAGATTTCATTGCTGAGTGATATTGCTTTGTAAGTAAATACCACAACTTTTTTATCCATTTTTCACTTTCTGCGATGTTGAACTTGTACTGTAAACGAGGTTCTTGTAAACAGAGGCGTCCCAAACTTTAGGGTGGCTGTGGCTTTTTGATTTTAATTTCCCTAAGCTATAGGACCATAAGTGGAAGTGCCCTAGGTTCTGTTGCTTTGTTTTTTAGATGTTTCAGGAAACACCATACACTTCTCAGGAGTGGTTGTTGGCAATTTACATCCCGCCCATCAGCATAACAAGGCTCCCAGTTCTCCATGGCCTGTCCTGCCTTTCTGGATTTTACACTTTTTTCAGATGGCCCTTTTGACCGGAGGGAAGTGAGACTTCATTGTAGTGCAGATTTCCTTTGCAAGCTTGCTTGGTTGGCCAAAAAGGGCGTATGCCTTTTTTCCTGAATATATTCAGGAAAAAACGCATACGCCCTTTTTGGCCAAGTGCATCATTGTGGACGTTCTGCCTCTTTTCCTATGCTTTCAATGCAATTCCAGTCTACCTCCTGAAATCGGTTTCCTGCAATTCTGCCCCGCTTTCAAGTCCTCTTGGCAGCCTTACTTCAGTCTATTTTTGGACGATAGCTGTCATTTATAACTCTGCAGGTTTGTGAATTACAGTGCCCCTGAGCTCCTTTCTTCAACTCGCTTTCTTGTGAGCTGGCCGCAACACCACAGGATGGCTTCAGGCCCTAATCTGGTTCCGGCCCGGCATGCTGAGCCTTTGGTTAATTCCTCTTCCTGGTAGGAAATGAGAGTTAAATTTGCACGTCCAGACACCTCCAGCTAGCCTCTCATTGGTTCTCGCTATTCCTGTTCATCTTCCGCAGAAATTGCAAACTGGGCCAAACAGGAGGTTAAAGGGACTGACTCTCCAAGTCGGGAGAGTGTTAGTAAAGTGTCTGGAATGTTGCACCCGAGTACCAGGGGAGGAAAACTGAGACATATTTGAACACGTCTCCCGTTCACATGGTTGATCATACTCTGGGTTCCACATGCATGTTTTAGCTGAAGGAAGAATACCTTAAACCTGGAGAGTTGAGACCCGTGTAATGGGTACCATGCAATATGACTTCAAAGGGTCTTCATTTGCTCACCGAACCTCTCCAATCCTATCACTGCTGCGTTTATGCCCCTGTACACACGCTTGATTCTCTTTTGGAGACATAGCAATCCATAGGTTTTAAGATACTTACTAGTCAGGTACATTCTTAAGCGTTTAATATGGGGTTTTGAGTCCATTTCGTTGAGCAAGGAGTAGCTCTTGTCTATTCCATATTTGGCTTAAGGAACTTTATCTGTGCTCATTTCAATCTCTGGTTTTATGCAGCACCCCAACTCACCTTTCCCCTTAAGCAAGCATAAGTTGGTTTTCTAAATTTGAGACCCTGTTCTGTTTTGGAATGCAGTTCCTGTGTAGCCAAGTTTACATTCCGTGTATTACTGATATCTTATGATGTTTCTTTTTCTGTGTGACTTATTTCAGTTAGAATCATCATACCTGAATCCACTCATTGTGCTGCTAAGGGCCTGATGACACAGATTTCATTGCTGAGTGATATTGCTTTGTAAGTAAATACCACAACTTCTTTATCCATTTTTCACTTTCTGCGATGTTGAACTTGTACTGTAAACGAGGTTCTTGTAAACAGAGCCGTTCCAAACTTTGGGGTGGCTGTGTCTTTTTCATTTTAATTTCCCTAAGCTATAGGACCATAAGTGGAAGTGCCCTAGGTTCTGATGCTTTGTTTTTTAGTTGTTTCAGGAAACACCATACACTTCTCCCAAGTGGTTCTTGGCAATTTTCATCCCGCCCATCAGCATAACAAGGCTCCCAGTTCTCCATGGCCTGTCCTGCCTTTCTGGATTTTACACTTTTATCAGATGGCCCTTTTGACCGGAGGGAAGTGAGACTTCATTGTAGTGCAGATTTCCTTTGCAAGCTTGCTTGGTTGGCCAAAAAGGGCGTATGCGTTTTTTCCTGAATATATTCAGGAAAAAACGCATACGCCCTTTTTGGCCAAGTGCATCATTGTGGACGTTCTGCCTCTTTTCCTATGCTTTCAATGCAATTCCAGTCTACCTCCTGAAATCGGTTTCCTGCAATTCTGCCCCGCTTTCAAGTCCTCTTGGCAGCCTTACTTCAGTCTATTTTTGGACGATAGCTGTCATTTATAACTCTGCAGGTTTGTGAATTACAGTGCCCCTGAGCTCCTTTCTTCAACTCGCTTTCTTGTGAGCTGGCCGCAACACCACAGGATGGCTTCAGGCCCTAATCTGGTTCCGGCCCGGCATGCTGAGCCTTTGGTTAATTCCTCTTCCTGGTGGGAAATGAGAGTTAAATTTGCCCGTCCAGACACCTCCAGCTAGCCTCTCATTGGTTCTCGCTATTCCTGTTCATCTTCCGCAGAAATTGCAAACTGGGCCAAACAGGAGGTTAAAGGGACTGACTCTCCAAGTCGGGAGAGTGTTAGTAAAGCGTCTGGAATTTTGCACCCGAGTACCAGGGGAGGAAAACTGAGACATATTTGAACACGTCTCCCGTTCACATGGTTGATCATACTCTGGGTTCCACATGCATGTTTTAGCTGAAGGAAGAATACCTTAAACCTGGAGAGTTGAGACCCGTGTAATGGGTACCATGCAATATGACTTCAAAGGGTCTTCATTTGCTCACTGAACCTCTCCAATCCTATCACTGCTGCGTTTATGCCCCTGTACACACGCTTGATTCTCTTTTGGAGACATAGCAATCCATAGGTTTTAAGATACTTACTAGTCAGGTACATTCTTAGGCGTTTAATATGGGGTTTTGAGTCCATTTCGTTGAGCAAGGAGTAGCTCTTGTCTATTCCATATTTGGCTTAAGGAACTTTATCTGTGCTCATTTCAATCTCTGGTTTTATGCAGCACCCCAACTCACCTTTCCCCTTAAGCAAGCATAAGTTGGTTTTCTAAATTTGAGACCCTGTTCTGTTTTGGAATGCAGTTCCTGTGTAGCCAAGTTTACATTCCGTGTATTACTGATATCTTATGATGTTTCTTTTTCTGTGTGACTTATTTCAGTTAGAATCATCATACCTGAATCCACTCATTGTGCTGCTAAGGGCCTGATGACACAGATTTCATTGCTGAGTGATATTGCTTTGTAAGTAAATACCACAACTTCTTTATCCATTTTTCACTTTCTGCGATGTTGAACTTGTACTGTAAACGAGGTTCTTGTAAACAGAGCCGTTCCAAACTTTGGGGTGGCTGTGTCTTTTTCATTTTAATTTCCCTAAGCTATAGGACCATAAGTGGAAGTGCCCTAGGTTCTGTTGCTTTGTTTTTTAGTTGTTTCAGGAAACACCATACACTTCTCCCAAGTGGTTCTTGGCAATTTTCATCCCGCCCATCAGCATAACAAGGCTCCCAGTTCTCCATGGCCTGTCCTGCCTTTCTGGATTTTACACTTTTTTCAGATGGCCCTTTTGACCGGGGTGAAGTGAGACTTCATTGTAGTGCAGATTTCCTTTGCAAGCTTGCTTGGTTGGCCAAAAAGTGCGTATGCGTTTTTTCCTGAATATATTCAGGAAAAAACGCATACGTCCTTTTTGGCCAAGTGCATCATTGTGGACGTTCTGCCTCTTTTCCTATGCTTTCAATGCAATTCCAGTCTACCTCCTGAAATCGGTTTCCTGCAATTCTGCCCCGCTTTCAAGTCCTCTTGGCAGCCTTACTTCAGTCTATTTTTGGACGATAGCTGTCATTTATAACTCTGCAGGTTTGTGAATTACAGTGCCCCTGAGCTCCTTTCTTCAACTCGCTTTCTTGTGACCTGGCCGCAACACCGCAGGATGGCTTCAGGCCCTAATCTGGTTCCGGCCCGGCATGCTGAGCCTTTGGTTAATTCCTCTTCCTGGTGGGAAATGAGAGTTAAATTTGCCCGTCCAGACACCTCCAGCTAGCCTCTCATTGGTTCTCGCTATTCCTGTTCATCTTCCGCAGAAATTGCAAACTGGGCCAAACAGGAGGTTAAAGGGACTGACTCTCCAAGTCGGGAGAGTGTTAGTAAAGCGTCTGGAATGTTGCACCCGAGTACCAGGGGAGGAAAACTGAGACATATTTGAACACGTCTCCCGTTCACATGGTTGATCATACTCTGGGTTCCACATGCATGTTTTAGCTGAAGGAAGAATACCTTAAACCTGGAGAGTTGAGACCCGTGTAATGGGTACCATGCAATATGACTTCAAAGGGTCTTCATTTGCTCACCGAACCTCTCCAATCCTATCACTGCTGCGTTTATGCCCCTGTACACACGCTTGATTCTCTTTTGGAGACATAGCAATCCATAGGTTTTAAGATACTTACTAGTCAGGTACATTCTTAGGCGTTTAATATGGGGTTTTGAGCCCATTTCGTTGAGCAAGGAGTAGCTCTTGTCTATTCCATATTTGGCTTAAGGAACTTTATCTGTGCTCATTTCAATCTCTGGTTTTATGCTGCACCCCAACTCACCATTCCCCTTAAGCAAGCATAAGTTGGTTTTCTAAATTTGAGACCCTGTTCTGTTTTGGAATGCAGTTCCTGTGTAGCCAAGTTTACATTCCGTGTATTAGTGATATCTTATGATGTTTCTTTTTCTTTGTGACTTATTTCAGTTAGAATCATCATACCTGAATCCACTCATTGTGCTGCTAAGGGCCTGATGACACAGATTTCATTGCTGAGTGATATTGCTTTGTAAGTAAATACCACAACTTCTTTATCCATTTTTCACTTTCTGCGATGTTGAACTTGTACTGTAAACGAGGTTCTTGTAAACAGAGCCGTTCCAAACTTTGGGGTGGCTGTGTCTTTTTGATTTTAATTTCCCTAAGCTATAGGACCATAAGTGGAAGTGCCCTAGGTTCTGTTGCTTTGTTTTTTAGTTGTTTCAGGAAACACCATACACTTCTCCCAAGTGGTTCTTGGCAATTTACATACCGCCCATCAGCATAACAAGGCTCCCAGTTCTCCATGGCCTGTCCTGCCTTTCTGGATTTTACACTTTTTTCAGATGGCCCTTTTGACCGGAGGGAAGTGAGACTTCATTGTAGTGCAGATTTCCTTTGCAAGCTTGCTTGGTTGGCCAAAAAGGGCGTATGCGTTTTTTCCTGAATATATTCAGGAAAAAACGCATACGCCCTTTTTGGCCAAGTGCATCATTGTGGACGTTCTGCCTCTTTTCCTATGCTTTCAATGGAATTCCAGTCTACCTCCTCAAATCGGTTTCCTGCAATTCTGCCCCGCTTTCAAGTCCTCTTGGCAGCCTTACTTCAGTCTATTTTTGGACGATAGCTGTCATTTATAACTCTGCAGGTTTGTGAATTACAGTGCCCCTGAGCTCCTTTCTTCAACTCGCTTTCTTGTGACCTGGCCGCAACACCGCAGGATGTCTTCAGGCCCTAATCTGGTTCTGGCACGGCACGCTGAGCCTTTGGTTAATTCCTCTTCCTGGTGGGAAATGAGAGTTATATTTTCCCATCCAGACACCTCCAGCTAGTCTTTCATTGTTTCTCACTATTCCTGTTCATCTTCCACATAAATTGCAAACTGTGCCAAACAGGAGGTTAAAGGGACTGACTCTATAAGTGGGGAGAGTGTTAGTAAAGCGTCTGGAATGTTGCACCCGAGTACCAGGGGAGGAAAACTGAGACATATTTGAACACGTCTCCCGTTCACATGGTTGATCATACTCTGGGTTCCACATGCATGTTTTAGCTGAAGGAAGAATACCTTAAACCTGGAGAGTTGAGACCCGTGTAATGGGTACCATGCAATATGACTTCAAAGGGTCTTCATTTGCTCACCGAACCTCTCCAATCCTATCACTGCTGCGTTTATGCCCCTGTACACACGCTTGATTCTCTTTTGGAGACATAGCAATCCATAGGTTTTAAGATACTTACTAGTCAGGTACATTCTTAGGCGTTTAATATGCGGTGTTGAGTCCATTTCGTTGAGCAAGGAGTAGCTCTTGTCTATTCCATATTTGGCTTAAGGAACATTATCTGTGCTCATTTCAATCTCTGGTTTTATGCAGCACCCCAACTCACCTTTCCCCTTAAGCAAGCATAAGTTGGTTTTCTAAATTTGAGACCCTGTTCTGTTTTGGAATGCAGTTCCTGTGTAGCCAAGTTTACATTCCGTGTATTACTGATATCTTATGATGTTTCTTTTTCTGTGTGACTTATTTCAGTTAGAATCATCATACCTGAATCCACTCATTGTGCTGCTAAGGGCCTGATGACACAGATTTCATTGCTGAGTGATATTGCTTTGTAAGTAAATACCACAACTTCTTTATCCATTTTTCACTTTCTGCGATGTTGAACTTGTACTGTAAACAAGGTTCTTGTAAACAGAGCCGTTCCAAACTTTGGGGTGGCTGTGTCTTTTTCATTTTAATTTCCCTAAGCTATAGGACCATAAGTGGAAGTGCCCTAGGTTCTGTTGCTTTGTTTTTTAGTTGTTTCAGGAAACACCATACACTTCTCCCAAGTGGTTCTTGGCAATTTTCATCCCGCCCATCAGCATAACAAGGCTCCCAGTTCTCCATGGCCTGTCCTGCCTTTCTGGATTTTACACTTTTTTCAGATGGCCCTTTTGACCGGGGGGAAGTGAGACTTCATTGTAGTGCAGATTTCCTTTGCAAGCTTGCTTGGTTGGCCAAAAAGGGCGTATGCGTTTTTTCCTGAATATATTCAGGAAAAAACGCATACGCCCTTTTTGGCCAAGTGCATCATTGTGGACGTTCTGCCTCTTTTCCTATGCTTTCAATGCAATTCCAGTCTACCTCCTGAAATCGGTTTCCTGCAATTCTGCCCCGCTTTCAAGTCCTCTTGGCAGCCTTACTTCAGTCTATTTTTGGACGATAGCTGTCATTTATAACTCTGCAGGTTTGTGAATTACAGTGCCCCTGAGCTCCTTTCTTCAACTCGCTTTCTTGTGACCTGGCCGCAACACCGCAGGATGTCTTCAGGCCCTAATCTCGTTCTGGCACGGCACGCTGAGCCTTTGGTTAATTCCTCTTCCTGGTGGGAAATGAGAGTTATATTTTCCCATCCAGACACCTCCAGCTAGTCTTTCATTGTTTCTCTCTATTCCTGTTCATCTTCCACATAAATTGCAAACTGGGCCAAACAGGAAGTTAAAGGGACTGACTCTCCAAGTGGGGAGAGTGTTAGTAAAGCGTCTGGAATGTTGCACCCGAGTACCAGGGTACGAAAACTGAGACATATTTGAACACGTCTCCCGATCACATGGTTGATCATACTCTAGGTTCCACATGCATGTTTTAGATGAAGGAAGAATACCTTAAACCTGGGTAGTTGAAACCCGTGGAATGGGTACCATGCAATATGACTTCAAAGGGTCTTCATTTGCTCACGAACCTCTCCAATCCTATCACTGCTGCGTTTATGCCCCTGTACACATGCTTGATTCTCTTTCGGAGACATAGCAATCCATAGGTTTTAAGATACTTACTAGTCAGGTGCATTCTTATGCGTTTAATATGGGGTTTTGTGTCCATTTCGTTGAGCAAGGAGTAGCTCTTGTCTATTCCATATTTGGCTTAAGGAACTTTATCTGTGCTCATTTCAATCTCTGGTTTTATGCAGCACCCCAACTCACCTTTCACCTTAAGCAAGCATAAGTTGGTTTTCTAAATTTGAGACCCTGTTCTGTTTTGGAATGCAGTTCCTGTGTAGCCAAGTTTACATTCCGTGTATTAGTGATATCTCATGATGTTTCTTTTTCTGTGTGACTTATTTCAGTTAGAATCATCGTACCTGAATCCACTCATTATGCTGCTAAGGGCCTGATGACATAGATTTCATTGCTGAGTGATACTGCATTGTATGTAAGTACCACAACTTCTTTATCCATTTTTCACTTTCTGCGATGTTGAACTTGTACTGTAAACGAGGTTCTTGTAAACAGAGCCATTCCAAACTTTGGGGTGGCTGTGTCTTTTTGATTTTAATTTCCCTAAGCTATAGGACCATAAGTGGAAGTGCCCTAGGTTCTGTTGCTTTGTTTTTTAGATGTTTCAGGAAACACCATACACTTCTCCCAAGTGGTTGTTGGCAATTTACATCCCGCCCATCAGAATAACAAGGCTCCCAGTTCTCCATGGCCTGCCCTGCCTTTCTGGATTTTACACTTTTATCAGATGGCCCTTTTGACCGGGGGGAAGTGAGACTTCATTGTAGTGCAGATTTCCTTTGCAAGCTTGCTTGGTTGGCCAAAAAGGGCGTATGCGTTTTTTCCTGAATATATTCAGGAAAAAACGCATACGCCCTTTTTGGCCAAGTGCATCATTGTGGACGTTCTGCCTCTTTTCCTATGCTTTCAATGCAATTCCAGTCTACCTCCTGAAATCGGTTTCCTGCAATTCTGCCCCGCTTTCAAGTCCTCTTGGCAGCCTTACTTCAGTATATTTTTGGACGATAGCTGTCATTTATAACTCTGCAGGTTTGTGAATTACAGTGCCCCTGAGCTCCTTTCTTCAACTCGCTTTCTTTTGAGCTGGCCGCAACACCGCAGGATGGCTTCAGGCCCTAATCTGGTTCCGGTACGGCACGCTGAGCCTTTGGTTATTTCCTCTTCCTGGTGGGAAATGAGAGTTAAATTTGCCCGTCCAGACATCTCCAGCTAGCCTCTCATTGGTTCTCGCTATTCCTGTTCATCTTCCGCAGAAATTGGAAACTGTGCCAAACAGGAGGTTAAAGGCGCTGACTCTCCAAGTGGGGAGAGTGTTAGTAAAGCGTCTGGAATGTTGCACCCGAGTACCAGGGGAGGAAAACTGAGACATATTAGAACACGTCTCCCGTTCACATGGTTGATCATACTCTGGGTTCCACATGCATGTTTTAGCTGAAGGAAGAATACCTTAAACCTGGAGAGTTGAGACCCGTGTAATGGGTACCATGCAATATGACTTCAAAGGGTCTTCATTTGCTCACCGAACCTCTCCAATCCTATCACTGCTGCGTTTATGCCCCTGTACACACGCTTGATTCTCTTTTGGAGACATAGCAATCCATAGGTTTTAAGATACTTACTAGTCAGGTACATTCTTAGGCGTTTAATATGCGGTGTTGAGTCCATTTCATTGAGCAAGGAGTAGCTCTTGTCTATTCCATATTTGGCTTAAGGAACTTTATCTGTCCTCATTTCAATCTCTGGTTTTATGCAGCACCCCAACTCACCTTTCCCCTTAAGCAAGCATAAGTTGGTTTTCTAAATTTGAGACCCTGTTCTGTTTTGGAATGCAGGTCTTGTGTAGCCAAGTTTACATTCCGTGTATTAGTGATATCTTATGATGTTTCTTTTTCTGTGTGACTTATTTCAGTTAGAATTATCGTACCTTAATCCACTCATTATGCTGCTACGGGCCTGATGACATAGATTTCATTGCTGAGTGATACTGCATTGTACGTAAGTACCACAAGTTCTTTATCCATTTTTCACTTTCTGCGATGTTGAACTTGTACTGTAAACGAGGTTCTTGTAAACAGAGCCGTTCCAAACTTTGGGGTGGCTGTGTCTTTTTGATTTTAATTTCCCTAAGCTATAGGACCATAAATGGAAGTGCCCTAGGCTCTGTTGCTTTGTTTTTTAGATGTTTCAGGAAACACCATACACTTCTCCCGAGTGGTTGTTGGCAATTTACATCCCGCCCATCAGCATAACAAGGCTCCCAGTTCTCCATGGCCTGTCCTGCCTTTCTGGATTTTACACTTTTTTCAGATGGCCCTTTTGACCGGGGGGAAGTGAGACTTCATTGTAGTGCAGATTTCCTTTGCAAGCTTGCTTGGTTGGCCAAAAAGGGCGTATGCGTTTTTTCCTGAATATATTCAGGAAAAAACGCATACGCCCTTTTTGGCCAAGTGCATCATTGTGGACGTTCTGCCTCTTTTCCTATGCTTTCAATGCAATTCCAGTCTACCTCCTGAAATCGGTTTCCTGCAATTCTGCCCCGCTTTCAAGTCCTCTTGGCAGCCTTACTTCAGTCTATTTTTGGACGATAGCTGTCATTTATAACTCTGCAGGTTTGTGAATTACAGTGACCCTGAGCTCCTTTCTTCAACTCGCTTTCTTGTGACCTGGCCGCAACACCGCAGGATGTCTTCAGGCCCTAATCTGGTTCTGGCATGGCACGCTGAGCCTTTGTTTATTTCCTCTTCCTGGTGGGAAATGAGAGTTAAATTTGCCCGTCCAGACACCTCCAGCTAGCCTCTCATAGGTTCTCGCTATTCCTGTTCATCTTCCGCAGAAATTGCAAACTGGGCCAAACAGGAGGTTAAAGGCGCTGACTCTCCAAGTGGGGAGAGTGTTAGTAAAGCGTCTGGAATGTTGCACCCGAGTACCAGGGGAGGAAAACTGAGACATATTTGAACACGTCTCCCGATCACATGGTTGATCATACTCTGGGTTCTACATGCATGTTTTAGCTGAAGGAAGAATACCTAAAATCTGGGTAGTTGAAACCCGTGGAATGGGTACCATGCAATATGACTTCAAAGGGTCTTCATTTGCTCACTGAACCTCTCCAATCCTATCACTGCTGCATTTATGCCCCTGTACACATGCTTGATTCTCTTTCGGAGACATAGCAATCTATAGGTTTTAAGATACTTACTAGTCAGGTACATTCTTAGGCGTTTAATATGCGGTGTTGAGTCCATTTCATTGAGCAAGGAGTAGCTCTTGTCTATTCCATATTTGGCTTAAGAAACTTTATGTGTGCTCATTTCAATCTCTGGTTTTATGTAGCACCCCAACTCACCTTTCCCCTTAAGCAAGCATAAGTTGGTTTTCTAAATTTGAGACCCTGTTCTGTTCTGTAATTCAGTTCCTGTGTAGCCAAGTTTACATTCCGTGTATTACTGATATCTTATGATGTTTCTTTTTCTGTGTGACTTATTTCAGTTAGAATCATCATACCTGAATCCACTCATTGTGCTGCTAAGGGCCTGATGACACAGATTTCATTGCTGAGTGATATTGCTTTGTAAGTAAATACCACAACTTCTTTATCCATTTTTCACTTTCTGCGATGTTGAACTTGTACTGTAAACGAGGTTCTTGTAAACAGAGCCGATCCAAACTTTGGGGTGGCTGTGTCTTTTTGATTTTAATTTCCCTAAGCTATAGGACCATAAGTGGAAGTGCCCGAGGTTCTGTTGCTTTGTTTTTTAGATGTTTCAGGAAACACCATACACTTCTCCCGAGTGGTTGTTGGCAATTTACATCCCGCCCATCAGCATAACAAGGCTCCCAGTTCTCCATGGCCTGTCCTGCCTTTCTGGATTTTACACTTTTTTCAGATGGCCCTTTTGACCGGGGGGAAGTGAGACTTCATTGTAGTGCAGATTTCCTTTGCAAGCTTGCTTGGTTGGCCAAAAAGTGCGTATGCGTTTTTTCCTGAATATATTCAGGAAAAATATATTCAGGAAAAAACGCATACGCCCTTTTTGGCCAAGTGCATCATTGTGGACGTTCTGCCTCTTTTCCTATGCTTTCAATGCAATTCCAGTCTACCTCCTGAAATCGGTTTCCTGCAATTCTGCCCCGCTTTCAAGTCCTCTTGGCAGCCTTACTTCAGTATATTTTTGGACGATAGCTGTCATTTATAACTCTGCAGGTTTGTGAATTACAGTCCCCTGAGCTCCTTTCTTTAACTCGCTTTCTTGTGACCTGGCCGCAACACCGCAGGATGTCTTCAGGCCCTAATCTGGTTCTGGCACGGCACGCTGAGCCTTTGGTTAATTCGTCTTCCTGGTGGGAAATGAGAGTTAAATTTGCCCATCCAGACACCTCCAGCTAGTCTCTCATTGGTTCTCGCTATTCCTGTTCATCTTCCGCAGAAATTGCAAACTGGGCCAAACAGGAGGTTAAAGGGACTGACTCTCCAAGTGGGGAGAGTGTTAGTAAAGCGTCTGGAATGTTGCACCCGAGTACCAGGGTACGAAAACTGAGACATATTTGAACACGTCTCCCGATCACATGGTTGATCATACTCTAGGTTCCACATGCATGTTTTAGCTGAAGGAAGAATACCTTAAACCTGGGTAGTTGAAACCCGTGGAATGGGTACCATGCAATATGACTTCAAAGGGTCTTCATTTGCTCACCGAACCTCTCCAATCCTATCACTGCTGCGTTTATGCCCCTGTACACATGCTTGATTCTCTTTCGGAAACATAGCAATCCATAGGTTTTAAGATACTTACTAGTCAGGTACATTCTTAGGCGTTTAATATGCGGTGTTGAGTCCATTTCGTTGAGCAAGGAGTAGCTCTTGTCTATTCCATATTTGGCTTAAGGAACTTTATCTGTGCTCATTTCAATCTCTGGTTTTATGCAGCACCCCAACTCACCTTTCCCCTTAAGCAAGCATAAGTTGGTTTTCTAAATTTGAGACCCTGTTTTGTTCTGTAATTCAGTTCCTGTGTAGCCAAGTTTCCATTCTGTGTATTACTGATATCTTATGATGTTTCTTTTTCTGTGTGACTTATTTCAGTTAGAATCATCATACCTGAATCGACTCATTGTGCTGCTAAGGGCCTGATGACACAGATTTCATTACTGAGTGATATTGCTTTGTAAGTAAATACCACAACTTCTTTATCCATTTTTCACTTTCTGCGATGTTGAACTTGTACTGTAAACGAGGTTCTTGTAAACAGAGCCGTTCCAAACTTTGGGGTGGCTGTGTCTTTTTCATTTTAATTTCCCTAAGCTATAGGACCATAAGTGGAAGTGCCCTAGGTTCTGTTGCTTTGTTTTTTAGTTGTTTCAGGAAACACCATACACTTCTCCCAAGTGGTTCTTGGCAATTTACATCCCGCCCATCAGCATAACAAGGCTCCCAGTTCTCCATGGCCTGTCCTGCCTTTCTGGATTTTACACTTTTTTCAGATGGCCCTTTTGACCGGGGGGAAGTGAGACTTCATTGTAGTGCAGATTTCCTTTGCAAGCTTGCTTGGTTGGCCAAAAAGGGCGTATGCGTTTTTTCCTGAATATATTCAGGAAAAAACGCATACGCCCTTTTTGGCCAAGTGCATCATTGTGGACGTTCTGCCTCTTTTCCTATGCTTTCAATGCAATTCCAGTCTACCTCCTGAAATCGGTTTCCTGCAATTCTGCCCCGCTTTCAAGTCCTCTTGGCAGCCTTACTTCAGTCTATTTTTGGACGATAGCTGTCATTTATAACTCTGCAGGTTTGTGAATTACAGTGCCCCTGAGCTCCTTTCTTCAACTCGCTTTCTTGTGACCTGGCCGCAACACTGCAGGATGGCTTCAGGCCCTAATATGGTTCCGGCCCGGCATGCTGAGCCTTTGGTTAACTCCTCTTCCTGGTGGGAAATGAGAGTTTAATTTGCCCGTCCAGACACCTCCAGCTAGCCTCTCATTGGTTCTCGCTATTCCTGTTCATCTTCCGCAGAAATTGCAAACTGGGCCAAACAGGAGGTTAAAGGGACTGACTCTCCAAGTCGGGAGAGTGTTAGTAAAGCGTCTGGAATGTTGCACCCGAGTACCAGGGGAGGAAAACTGAGACATATTTGAACACGTCTCCCGATCACATGGTTGATCATACTCTGGGTTCCACATGCATGTTTTAGCTGAAGGAAGAATACCTTAAACCTGGAGAGTTGAGACCCGTGTAATGGGTACCATGCAATATGACTTCAAAGGGTCTTCATTTGCTCACCGAACCTCTCCAATCCTATGACTGCTGCGTTTATGCCCCTGTACACACGCTTGATTCTCTTTTGGAGACATAGCAATCCATAGGTTTTAAGATACTTACTAGTCAGTTACATTCTTAGGCGTTTAATATGCGGTGTTGAGTCCATTTCGTTGAGCAAGGAGTAGCTCTTGTCTATTCCATATTTGGCTTAAGGAACTTTATCTGTGCTCATTTCAATCTCTGGTTTTATGCAGCACCCCAACTCACCTTTCCCCTTAAGCAAGCATAAGTTGGTTTTCTAAATTTGAGACCCTGTTCTGTTCTGTAATTCAGTTCCTGTGTAGCCAAGTTTCCATTCCGTGTATTACTGATATCTTATGATGTTTCTTTTTCTGTGTGACTTATTTCAGTTAGAATCATCATACCTGAATCCACTCATTGTGCTGCTAAGGGCCTGATGACACAGATTTCATTGCTGAGTGATATTGCTTTGTAAGTAAATACCACAACTTCTTTATCCATTTTTCACTTTCTGCGATGTTGAACTTGTACTGTAAACGAGTTTCTAGTAAACAGAGCCGTTCCAAACTTTGGGGTGGCTGTGTCTTTTTCATTTTAATTTCCCTAAGCTATAGGACCATAAGTGGAAGTGCCCTAGGTTCTGTTGCTTTGTTTTTTAGATGTTTCAGGAAACACCATACACTTCTCCCGAGTGGTTGTTGGCAAATTACATCCCGCCCATCAGCATAACAAGGCTCCCAGTTCTCCATGGCCTGTCCTGCCTTTCTGGATTTTACACTTTTTTCAGATGGCCCTTTTGACCGGGGGGAAGTGAGACTTCATTGTAGTGCAGATTTCCTTTGCAAGCTTGCTTGGTTGGCCAAAAAGTGCGTATGCGTTTTTTCCTGAATATATTCAGGAAAAAACGCATACGCCCTTTTTGGCCAAGTGCATCATTGTGGACGTTCTGCCTCTTTTCCTATGCTTTCAATGCAATTCCAGTCTACCTCCTGAAATCGGTTTCCTGCAATTCTGCCCCGCTTTCAAGTCCTCTTGGCAGCCTTACTTCAGTCTATTTTTGGACGATAGCTGTCATTTATAACTCTGCAGGTTTGTGAATTACAGTGCCCCTGAGCTCCTTTCTTCAACTCGCTTTCTTGTGACCTGGCCGCAACACCGCAGGATGGCTTCAGGCCCTAATCTGGTTCCGGCACGGCACGCTGAGCCTTTGGTTAATTCCTCTTCCTGGTGGGAAATGAGAGTTGAATTTGCCCGTCCAGACACCTCCAGCTAGCCTCTCATTGGTTCTCGCTATTCCTGTTCATCTTCCGCAGAAATTGCAAACTGGGCCAAACAGGAGGTTAAAGGGACTGACTCTCCAAGTCGGGAGAGTGTTAGTAAAGCGTCTGGAATGTTGCACCCGAGTACCAGGGGAGGAAAACTGAGACATATTTGAACATGTCTCCCGTTCACATGGTTGATCATACTCTGGGTTCCACATGCATGTTTTAGCTGAAGGAAGAATACCTTAAACCTGGAGAGTTGAGACCCGTGTAATGGGTACCATGCAATATGACTTCAAAGGGTCTTCATTTGCTCACCGAACCTCTCCAATCCTATCACTGCTGCGTTTATGCCCCTGTACACACGCTTGATTCTCTTTTGGAGACATAGCAATCCATAGGTTTTAAGATACTTACTTGTCAGGTACATTCTTAGGCGTTTAATATGGGGTTTTGAGTCCATTTCGTTGAGCAAGGAGTAGCTCATGTCTATTCCATATTTGGCTTAAGGAACTTTATCTGTGCTCATTTCAATCTCTGGTTTTATGCAGCACCCCAACTCACCTTTCCCCTTAAGCAAGCATAAGTTGGTTTTCTAAATTTGAGACCCTGTTCTGTTTTGGAATGCAGTTCCTGTGTAGCCAAGTTTACATTCCGTGTATTAGTGATATCTTATGATGTTTCTTTTTCTGTGTGACTTATTTCAGTTAGAATCATCATACCTGAATCCACTCATTGTGCTGCTAAGGGCCTGATGACACAGATTTTATTGCTGAGTGATATTGCTTTGTAAGTAAATACCACAACTTCTTTATCCATTTTTCACTTTCTGCGATGTTGAACTTGTACTGTAAACGAGGTTCTTGTAAACAGAGCCGTTCCAAACGTTGGGGTGGCTGTGTCTTTTTCATTTTAATTTCCCTAAGCTATAGGACCATAAGTGGAAGTGCCCTAGGTTCTGTTGCTTTGTTTTTTAGATGTTTCAGGAAACACCATACACTTCTCCGGAGTGGTTGTTGGCAAATTACATCCCGCCCATCAGCATAACAAGGCTCCCAGTTCTCCATGGCTTGTCCTGCCTTTCTGGATTTTACACTTTTTTCAGATGGCCCTTTTGACCGGGGGGAAGTGAGACTTCATTGTAGTGCAGATTTCCTTTGCAAGCTTGCTTGGTTGGCCAAAAAGGGCGTATGCGTTTTTTCCTGAATATATTCAGGAAAAAACGCATACGCCCTTTTTGGCCAAGTGCATCATTGTGGACGTTCTGCCTCTTTTCCTATGCTTTCAATGCAATTCCAGTCTACCTCCTGAAATCGGTTTCCTGCAATTCTGCCCCGCTTTCAAGTCCTCTTGGCAGCCTTACTTCAGTCTATTTTTGGACGATAGCTGTCATTTATAACTCTGCAGGTTTGTGAATTACAGTGCCCCTGAGCTCCTTTCTTCAACTCGCTTTCTTGTGACCTGGCCGCAACACCGCAGGATGGCTTCAGGCCCTAATCTGGTTCCGGCACGGCACGCTGAGCCTTTGGTTAATTCCTCTTCCTGGTGGGAAATGAGAGTTGAATTTGCCCGTCCAGACACCTCCAGCTAGCCTCTCATTGGTTCTCGCTATTCCTGTTCATCTTCCGCAGAAATTGCAAACTGGGCCAAACAGGAGGTTAAAGGGACTGACTCTCCAAGTCGGGAGAGTGTTAGTAAAGCGTCTGGAATGTTGCACCCGAGTACCAGGGGAGGAAAACTGAGACATATTTGAACACGTCTCCCGTTCACATGGTTGATCATACTCTGGGTTCCACATGCATGTTTTAGCTGAAGGAAGAATACCTTAAACCTGGAGAGTTGAGACCCGTGTAATGGGTACCATGCAATATGACTTCAAAGGGTCTTCATTTGCTCACCGAACCTCTCCAATCCTATCACTGCTGCGTTTATGCCCCTGTACACACGCTTGATTCTCTTTTGGAGACATAGCAATCCATAGGTTTTAAGATACTTACTTGTCAGGTACATTCTTAGGCGTTTAATATGGGGTTTTGATTCCATTTCGTTGAGCAAGGAGTAGCTCATGTCTATTCCATATTTGGCTTAAGGAACTTTATCTGTGCTCATTTCAATCTCTGGTTTTATGCAGCACCCCAACTCACCTTTCCCCTTAAGCAAGCATAAGTTGGTTTTCTAAATTTGAGACCCTGTTCTGTTTTGGAATGCAGTTCCTGTGTAGCCAAGTTTATATTCCGTGTATTAGTGATATCTTATGATGTTTCTTTTTCTGTGTGACTTATTTCAGTTAGAATCATCATACCTGAATCCACTCATTGTGCTGCTAAGGGCCTGATGACACAGATTTCATTGCTGAGTGATATTGCTTTGTAAGTAAATACCACAACTTCTTTATCCATTTTTCACTTTCTGCGATGTTGAACTTGTACTGTAAACGAGGTTCTTGTAAACAGAGCCGTTCCAAACTTTGGGGTGGCTGTGTCTTTTTCATTTTAATTTCCCTAAGCTATAGGACCATAAGTGGAAGTGCCCTAGGTTCTGTTGCTTTGTTTTTTAGATGTTTCAGGAAACACCATACACTTCTCCCGAGTCGTTGTTGGCAAATTACATCCCGCCCATCAGCATAACAAGGCTCCCAGTTCTCCATGGCCTGTCCTGCCTTTCTGGATTTTACACTTTTTTCAGATGGCCCTTTTGACCGGGGGGAAGTGAGACTTCATTGTAGTGCAGATTTCCTTTGCAAGCTTGCTTGGTTGGCCTAAAAGGGCATATGCGTTTTTTCCTGAATATATTCAGGAAAAACGCATACGCCCTTTTTGGCCAAGTGCATCATTGTGGACGTTCTGCCTCTTTTCCTATGCTTTCAATGCAATTCCAGTCTACCTCCTGAAATCGGTTTCCTGCAATTCTGCCCCGCTTTCAAGTCCTCTTGGCAGCCTTACTTCAGTCTATTTTTGGACGATAGCTGTCATTTATAACTCTGCAGGTTTGTGAATTACAGTGCCCCTGAGCTCCTTTCTTCAACTCGCTTTCTTGTGACCTGGCCGCAACACCGCTGGATGGCTTCAGGCCCTAATCTGGTTCCGGCACGGCACGCTGAGCCTTTGGTTAATTCCTCTTCCTGGTGGGAAATGAGAGTTGAATTTGCCCGTCCAGACACCTCCAGCTAGCCTCTCATTGGTTCTCGCTATTCCTGTTCATCTTCCGCAGAAATTGCAAACTGGGCCAAACAGGAGGTTAAAGGGACTGACTCTCCAAGTCGGGAGAGTGTTAGTAAAGCGTCTGGAATGTTGCACCCGAGTACCAGGGGAGGAAAACTGAGACATATTTGAACACGTCTCCCGTTCACATGGTTGATCATACTCTGGGTTCCACATGCATGTTTTAGCTGAAGGAAGAATACCTTAAACCTGGAGAGTTGAGACCCGTGTAATGGGTACCATGCAATATGACTTCAAAGGGTCTTCATTTGCTCACCGAACCTCTCCAATCCTATCACTGCTGCGTTTATGCCCCTGTACACACGCTTGATTCTCTTTTGGAGACATAGCAATCCATAGGTTTTAAGATACTTACTTGTCAGGTACATTCTTAGGCGTTTAATATGGGGTTTTGAGTCCATTTCGTTGAGCAAGGAGTAGCTCATGTCTATTCCATATTTGGCTTAAGGAACTTTATCTGTGCTCATTTCAATCTCTGGTTTTATGCAGCACCCCAACTCACCTTTCCCCTTAAGCAAGCATAAGTTGGTTTTCTAAATTTGAGACACTGTTCTGTTTTGGAATGCAGTTCCTGTGTAGCCAAGTTTACATTCCGTGTATTAGTGATATCTTATGATGTTTCTTTTTCTGTGTGACTTATTTCAGTTAGAATCATCATACCTGAATCCACTCATTGTGCTGCTAAGGGCCTGATGACACAGATTTCATTGCTGAGTGATATTGCTTTGTAAGTAAATACCACAACTTCTTTATCCATTTTTCACTTTCTGCGATGTTGAACTTGTACTGTAAACGAGGTTCTTGTAAACAGAGCCGTTCCAAACTTTGGGGTGGCTGTGTCTTTTTCATTTTAATTTCCCTAAGCTATAGGACCATAAGTGGAAGTGCCCTAGGTTCTGTTGCTTTGTTTTTTAGTTGTTTCAGGAAACACCATACACTTCTCCCAAGTGGTTCTTGGCAATTTACATCCCGCCCATCAGCATAACAAGGCTCCCAGTTCTCCATGGCCTGTCCTGCCTTTCTGGATTTTACACTTTTTTCAGATGGCCCTTTTGACCCGGGGGAAGTGAGACTTCATTGTAGTGCAGATTTCCTTTGCAAGCTTGCTTGGTTGGCCAAAAAGGGCGTATGCGTTTTTTCCTGAATATATTCAGGAAAAAACGCATACGCCCTTTTTGGCCAAGTGCATCATTGTGGACGTTCTGCCTCTTTTCCTATGCTTTCAATGCAATTCCAGTCTACCTCCTGAAATCGGTTTCCTGCAATTCTGCCCCGCTTTCAAGTCCTCTTGGCAGCCTTACTTCAGTCTATTTTTGGACGATAGCTGTCATTTATAACTCTGCAGGTTTGTGAATTACAGTGCCCCTGAGCTCCTTTCTTCAACTCGCTTTCTTGTGACCTGGCCGCAACACCGCAGGATGTCTTCAGGCCCTAATCTGGTTCCGGCCCGGCATGCTGAGCCTTTGGTTAATTCCTCTTCCTGGTGGGAAATGAGAGTTGAATTTGCCCGTCCAGACACCTCCAGCTAGTCTCTCATTGGTTCTCGCTATTCCTGTTCATCTTCTGCAGAAATTGCAAACTGGGCCAAACAGGAGGTTAAAGGGACTGACTCTCCAAGTAGGGAGAGTGTTAGTAAAGCGTCTGGAATATTGCACCCGAGTACCAGGGTACGAAAACTGAGACATATTTGAACACGTCTCCCGATCACATGGTTGATCATACTCTAGGTTCCACATGCATGTTTTAGCTGAAGGAAGAATACCTTAAACCTGGGTATTTGAAACCCGTGGAATGGGTACCATGCAATATGACTTCAAAGGGTCTTCATTTGCTCACCGAACCTCTCCAATCCTATCACTGCTGCGTTTATGCCCCTGTACACATGCTTGATTCTCTTTCGGAGACATAGCAATCCATAGGTTTTAAGATACTTACTAGTCAGTTACATTCTTAGGCGTTTAATATGCGGTGTTGAGTCCATTTCGTTGAGCAAGGAGTAGCTCTTGTCTATTCCATATTTGGCTTAAGGAACTTTATCTGTGCTCATTTCAATCTCTGGTTTTATGCAGCACCCCAACTCACCTTTCCCCTTAAGCAAGCATAAGTTGGTTTTCTAAATTTGAGACCCTGTTCTGTTTTGGAATGCAGTTCCTGTGTAGCCAAGTTTACATTCCGTGTATTAGTGATATCTTATGATGTTTCTTTTTCTGTGTGACTTATTTCAGTTAGAATCATCATACCTGAATCCACTCATTGTGCTGCTAAGGGCCTGATGACACAGATTTCATTGCTGAGTGATATTGCTTTGTAAGTAAATACCACAACTTCTTTATCCATTTTTCACTTTCTGCGATGTTGAACTTGTACTGTAAACGAGGTTCTTGTAAACAGAGCCATTCCAAACTTTGGGGTGTCTGTGTCTTTTTGATTTTAATTTCCCTAAGCTATAGGACCATAAGTGGAAGTGCCCTAGGTTCTGTTGCTTTGTTTTTTAGATGTTTCAGGAAACACCATACACTTCTCCCAAGTGGTTCTTGGCAATTTACATCCCGCCCATCAGCATAACAAAGCTCCCAGTTCTCCATGGCCTGTCCTGCCTTTCTGGATTTTACACTTTTTTCAGATGGCCCTTTTGACCGGGGGGAAGTGAGACTTCATTGTAGTGCACATTTCCTTTGCAAGCTTGCTTGGTTGGCCAAAAAGGGCGTATGCGTTTTTTCCTGAATATATTCAGGAAAAAACGCATACGCCCTTTTTGGCCAAGTGCATCATTGTGGACGTTCTGCCTCTTTTCCTATGCTTTCAATGCAATTCCAGTCCACCTCCTGAAATTGGTTTCCTGCAATTCTGCCCCGCTTTCAAGTCCTCTTGGCAGCCTTACTTCAGTCTATTTTTGGACGATAGCTGTCATTTATAACTCTGCAGGTTTGTGAATTACAGTGCCCCTGAGCTCCTTTCTTCAACTCGCTTTCTTTTGAGCTGGCCGCAACACCGCAGGATGGCTTCAGGCCCTAATCTGGTTCCGGTACGGCACGCTGAGCCTCTGGTTATTTCCTCTTCCTGGTGGGAAATGAGAGTTAAATTTGCCCATCCAGACACCTCCAGCTAGCCTCTCATTGGTTCTCGCTATTCCTGTTCATCTTCCGCAGAAATTGCAAACTGGGCCAAACAGGAGGTTAAAGGGACTGACTCTCCAAGTCGGGAGAGTGTTAGTAAAGCGTCTGGAATGTTGCACCCGAGTACCAGGGGAGGAAAACTGAGACATATTTGAATACGTCTCCCGTTCACATGGTTGATCATACTCTGGGTTCCACATGCATGTTTTAGCTGAAGGAAGAATACCTTAAACCTGGAGAGTTGAGACCCGTGTAATGGGTACCATGCAATATGACTTCAAAGGGTCTTCATATGCTCACCGAACCTCTCCAATCCTATCACTGCTGCGTTTATGACCCTTGTACACACGCTTGATTCTCTTTTGGAGACATAGCAATCCATAGGTTTTAAGATACTTACTAGTCAGGTATATTCTTAGGCGTTTAATATGGGGTGTTGGGTCCATTTCGCTGAGCAAGGAGTAGCTCTTTTCTATTCCATATTTGGCTTAAGGAACTTTATCTGTGCTCATTTCAATCTCTGGTTTTATGCAGCACCCCAACACACCTTTCCCCTTAAGCAAGCATAAGTTGGTTTTCTAAATTTGAGACCCTGTTCTGTTCTGTAATTCAGTTCCTGTGTAGCCAAGTTTACATTCCGTGTATTACTGATATCTTATGATGTTTCTTTTT
The DNA here is from genome assembly GCF_951394435.1 of Stenella coeruleoalba. Classification (NCBI taxonomy): domain Eukaryota; kingdom Metazoa; phylum Chordata; class Mammalia; order Artiodactyla; family Delphinidae; genus Stenella; species Stenella coeruleoalba. Next base: position 282,434 of record NW_027646216.1, read on the forward strand.
CTCTGTGACTTATTTCAGTTACAATCATCATACCTGAATCCACTCATTGTGCTGCTAAGGGCCTTGTGACACAGATTTCATTGCTGAGTGATATTGCTTTGTAAGTAAATACCACAACTTCTTTATCCATTTTTCACTTTCTGCGATGTTGAACTTGTACTGTAAACGAGGTTCTTGTAAACAGAGCCGTTCCAAACTTTGGGGTGGCTGTGTCTTTTTGATTTTAATTTCCCTAAGCTATAGGACCATAAGTGGAAGTGCCCTAGGTTCTGTTGCTTTGTTTTTTAGATGTTTCAGGAAACACCATACACTTCTCCCGAGTGGTTGTTGGCAATTTACATCCCGCCCATCAGCATAACAAGGCTCCCAGTTCTCCATGGCCTGTCCTGCCTTTCTGGATTTTACCCTTTTTTCAGATGGCCCTTTTGACCGGGGGGAAGTGAGACTTCATTGTAGTGCAGATTTCCTTTGCAAGCTTGCTTGGTTGGCCAAAAAGGGCGTATGCGTTTTTTCCTGAATATATTCAGGAAAAAACGCATACGCCCTTTTTGGCCAAGTGCATCATTGTGGACGTTCTGCCTCTTTTCCTATGCTTTCAATGCAATTCCAGTCTACCTCCTGAAATCGGTTTCCTGCAATTCTGCCCCGCTTTCAAGTCCTCTTGGCAGCCTTACTTCAGTCTATTTTTGGACGATAGCTGTCATTTATAACTCTGCAGGTTTGTGAATTACAGTGCCCCTGAGCTCCTTTCTTCAACTCGCTTTCTTGTGACCTGGCCGCAACACCGCAGGATGGCTTCAGGCCCTAATCTGGTTCCGGCCCGGCATGCTGAGCCTTTGGTTAATTCCTCTTCCTGGTGGGAAATGAGAGTTGAATTTGCCCGTCCAGACACCTCCAGCTAGCCTCTCATTGGTTCTCGCTATTCCTGTTCATCTTCCGCAGAAATTGCAAACTGGGCCAAACAGGAGGTTAAAGGGACTGACTCTCCAAGTCGGGAGAGTGTTAGTAAAGCGTCTGGAATGTTGCACCCGAGTACCAGGGGAGGAAAACTGAGACATATTTGAACACGCCTCCCGTTCACATGTTTGATCATACTCTGGGTTCCACATGCATGTTTTAGCTGAAGGAAGAATACCTTAAACATGGAGAGTTGAGACCCGTGTAATGGGTACCATGCAATATGACTTCAAAGGGTCTTCATTTGCTCACCGAACCTCTCCAATCCTATCACTGCTGCGTTTATGCCCCTGTACACACGCTTGATTCTCTTTTGGAGACATAGCAATCCATAGGTTTTAAGATACTTACTTGTCAGGTACATTCTTAGGCGTTTAATATGGGGTTTTGAGTCCATTTCGTTGAGCAAGGAGTAGCTCTTGTCTATTCCATATTTGGCTTAAGGAACTTTATCTGTGCTCATTTCAATCTCTGGTTTTATGCAGCACCCCAACTCACCTTTCCCCTTAAGCAAGCATAAGTTGGTTTTCTAAATTTGAGACCCTGTTCTGTTTTGGAATGCAGTTCCTGTGTAACCAAGTTTACATTCCGTGTATTAGTGATATCTTATGATGTTTCTTTTTCTGTGTGACTTATTTCAGTTAGAATCATCATACCTGAATCCACTCATTGTGCTGCTAAGGGCCTGATGACACAGATTTCATTGCTGAGTGATATTGCTTTGTAAGTAAATACCACAACTTCTTTATCCATTTTTCACTTTCTGCGATGTTGAACTTGTACTGTAAACGAGGTTCTTGTAAACAGAGCCGTTCCAAACTTTGGGGTGGCTGTGTCTTTTTCATTTTAATTTCCCTAAGCTATAGGACCATAAGTGGAAGTGCCCTAGGTTCTGTTGCTTTGTTTTTTAGTTGTTTCAGGAAACACCATACACTTCTCCCAAGTGGTTCTTGGCAATTTTCATCCCGCCCATCAGCATAACAAGGCTCCCAGTTCTCCATGGCCTGTCCTGCCTTTCTGGATTTTACACTTTTTTCAGATGGCCCTTTTGACCGGGGGGAAGTGAGACTTCATTGTAGTGCAGATTTCCTTTGCAAGCTTGCTTGGTTGGCCAAAAAGGGCGTATGCGTTTTTTCCTGAATATATTCAGGAAAAAACGCATACGCCCTTTTTGGCCAAGTGCATCATTGTGGACGTTCTGCCTCTTTTCCTATGCTTTCAATGCAATTCCAGTCTACCTCCTGAAATCGGTTTCCTGCAATTCTGCCCCGCTTTCAAGTCCTCTTGGCAGCCTTACTTCAGTCTATTTTTGGACGATAGCTGTCATTTATAACTCTGCAGGTTTGTGAATTACAGTGCCCCTGAGCTCCTTTCTTCAACTCGCTTTCTTGTGACCTGGCCGCAACACCGCAGGATGTCTTCAGGCCCTAATCTGGTTCTGGCACGGCACGCTGAGCCTTTGGTTAATTCCTCTTCCTGGTGGGAAATGAGAGTTATATTTTCCCATCCAGACACCTCCAGCTAGTCTTTCATTGTTTCTCTCTATTCCTGTTCATCTTCCACATAAATTGCAAACTGGGCCAAACAGGAAGTTAAAGGGACTGACTCTCCAAGTGCGGAGAGTGTTAGTAAAGCGTCTGGAATGTTGCACCCGAGTACCAGGGTACGAAAACTGAGACATATTTGAACACGTCTCCCGATCACATGGTTGATCATACTCTAGGTTCCACATGCATGTTTTAGATGAAGGAAGAATACCTTAAACCTTGGTAGTTGAAACCCGTGGAATGGGTACCATGCAATATGACTTCAAAGGGTCTTCATTTGCTCACGAACCTCTCCAATCCTATCACTGCTGCGTTTATGCCCCTGTACACATGCTTGATTCTCTTTCGGAGACATAGCAATCCATAGGTTTTAAGATACTTACTAGTCAGGTGCATTCTTATGCGTTTAATATGGGGTTTTGTGTCCATTTCGTTGAGCAAGGAGTAGCTCTTGTCTATTCCATATTTGGCTTAAGGAACTTTATCTGTGCTCATTTCAATCTCTGGTTTTATGCAGCACCCCAACTCACCTTTCACCTTAAGCAAGCATAAGTTGGTTTTCTAAATTTGAGACCCTGTTCTGTTTTGGAATGCAGTTCCTGTGTAGCCAAGTTTACATTCCGTGTATTAGTGATATCTTATGATGTTTCTTTTTCTGTGTGACTTATTTCAGTTAGAATCATCGTACCTGAATCCACTCATTATGCTGCTAAGGGCCTGATGACATAGATTTCATTGCTGAGTGATACTGCATTGTACGTAAGTACCACAACTTCTTTATCCATTTTTCACTTTCTGCGATGTTGAACTTGTACTGTAAACGAGGTTCTTGTAAACAGAGCCATTCCAAACTTTGGGGTGGCTGTGTCTTTTTGATTTTAATTTCCCTAAGCTATAGGACCATAAGTGGAAGTGCCCTAGGTTCTGTTGCTTTGTTTTTTAGATGTTTCAGGAAACACCATACACTTCTCCCAAGTGGTTGTTGGCAATTTACATCCCGCCCATCAGCATAACAAGGCTCCCAGTTCTCCATGGCCTGCCCTGCCTTTCTGGATTTTACACTTTTATCAGATGGCCCTTTTGACCGGGGGGAAGTGAGACTTCATTGTAGTGCAGATTTCCTTTGCAAGCTTGCTTGGTTGGCCAAAAAGGGCGTATGCGTTTTTTCCTGAATATATTCAGGAAAAAACGCATACGCCCTTTTTGGCCAAGTGCATCATTGTGGACGTTCTGCCTCTTTTCCTATGCTTTCAATGCAATTCCAGTCTACCTCCTGAAATCGGTTTCCTGCAATTCTGCCCCGCTTTCAAGTCCTCTTGGCAGCCTTACTTCAGTATATTTTTGGACGATAGCTGTCATTTATAACTCTGCAGGTTTGTGAATTACAGTGCCCCTGAGCTCCTTTCTTCAACTCGCTTTCTTTTGAGCTGGCCGCAACACCGCAGGATGGCTTCAGGCCCTAATCTGGTTCCGGTACGGCACACTGAGCCTTTGGTTATTTCCTCTTCCTGGTGGGAAATGAGAGTTAAATTTGCCCGTCCAGACATCTCCAGCTAGCCTCTCATTGGTTCTCGCTATTCCTGTTCATCTTCCGCAGAAATTGGAAACTGTGCCAAACAGGAGGTTAAAGGCGCTGACTCTCCAAGTGGGGAGAGTGTTAGTAAAGCGTCTGGAATGTTGCACCCGAGTACCAGGGGAGGAAAACTGAGACATATTTGAACACGTCTCCCGTTCACATGGTTGATCATACTCTGGGTTCCACATGCATGTTTTAGCTGAAGGAAGAATACCTTAAACCTGGAGAGTTGAGACCCGTGTAATGGGTACCATGCAATATGACTTCAAAGGGTCTTCATTTGCTCACCGAACCTCTCCAATCCTATCACTGCTGCGTTTATGCCCCGTACACACGCTTGATTCTCTTTTGGAGACATAGCAATCCATAGGTTTTAAGATACTTACTAGTCAGGTACATTCTTAGGCGTTTAATATGCGGTGTTGAGTCCATTTCATTGAGCAAGGAGTAGCTCTTGTCTATTCCATATTTGGCTTAAGGAACTTTATCTGTCCTCATTTCAATCTCTGGTTTTATGCAGCACCCCAACTCACCTTTCCCCTTAAGCAAGCATAAGTTGGTTTTCTAAATTTGAGACCCTGTTGTGTTTTGGAATGCAGGTCTTGTGTAGCCAAGTTTACATTCCGTGTATTAGTGATATCTTATGATGTTTCTTTTTCTGTGTGACTTATTTCAGTTAGAATTATCGTACCTTAATCCACTCATTATGCTGCTACGGGCCTGATGACATAGATTTCATTGCTGAGTGATACTGCATTGTACGTAAGTACCACAAGTTCTTTATCCATTTTTCACTTTCTGCGATGTTGAACTTGTACTGTAAACGAGGTTCTTGTAAACAGAGCCGTTCCAAACTTTGGGGTGGCTGTGTCTTTTTGATTTTAATTTCCCTAAGCTATAGGACCATAAATGGAAGTGCCCTAGGCTCTGTTGCTTTGTTTTTTAGATGTTTCAGGAAACACCATACACTTCTCCCGAGTGGTTGTTGGCAATTTACATCCCGCCCATCAGCATAACAAGGCTCCCAGTTCTCCATGGCCTGTCCTGCCTTTCTGGATTTTACACTTTTTTCAGATGGCCCTTTTGACCGGGGGGAAGTGAGACTTCATTGTAGTGCAGATTTCCTTTGCAAGCTTGCTTGGTTGGCCAAAAAGGGCGTATGCGTTTTTTCCTGAATATATTCAGGAAAAAACGCATACGCCCTTTTTGGCCAAGTGCATCATTGTGGACGTTCTGCCTCTTTTCCTATGCTTTCAATGCAATTCCAGTCTACCTCCTGAAATCGGTTTCCTGCAATTCTGCCCCGCTTTCAAGTCCTCTTGGCAGCCTTACTTCAGTCTATTTTTGGACGATAGCTGTCATTTATAACTCTGCAGGTTTGTGAATTACAGTGACCCTGAGCTCCTTTCTTCAACTCGCTTTCTTGTGACCTGGCCGCAACACCGCAGGATGTCTTCAGGCCCTAATCTGGTTCTGGCATGGCACGCTGAGCCTTTGTTTATTTCCTCTTCCTGGTGGGAAATGAGAGTTAAATTTGCCCGTCCAGACACCTCCAGCTAGCCTCTCATAGGTTCTCGCTATTCCTGTTCATCTTCCGCAGAAATTGCAAACTGGGCCAAACAGGAGGTTAAAGGGGCTGACTCTCCTAGTGGGGAGAGTGTTAGTAAAGCGTCTGGAATGTTGCACCCGAGTACCAGGGGAGGAAAACTGAGACATATTTGAACACGTCTCCCGATCACATGGTTGATCATACTCTGGGTTCTACATGCATGTTTTAGCTGAAGGAAGAATACCTAAAATCTGGGTAGTTGAAACCCGTGGAATGGGTACCATGCAATATGACTTCAAAGGGTCTTCATTTGCTCACTGAACCTCTCCAATCCTATCACTGCTGCATTTATGCCCCTGTACACATGCTTGATTCTCTTTCGGAGACATAGCAATCTATAGGTTTTAAGATACTTACTAGTCAGGTACATTCTTAGGCGTTTAATATGCGGTGTTGAGTCCATTTCATTGAGCAAGGAGTAGCTCTTGTCTATTCCATATTTGGCTTAAGAAACTTTATGTATGCTCATTTCAATCTCTGGTTTTATGCAGCACCCCAACTCACCTTTCCCCTTAAGCAAGCATAAGTTGGTTTTCTAAATTTGAGACCCTGTTCTGTTCTGTAATTCAGTTCCTGTGTAGCCAAGTTTACATTCCGTGTATTACTGATATCTTATGATGTTTCTTTTTCTGTGTGACTTATTTCAGTTAGAATCATCATACCTGAATCCACTCATTGTGCTGCTAAGGGCCTGATGACACAGATTTCATTGCTGAGTGATATTGCTTTGTAAGTAAATACCACAACTTCTTTATCCATTTTTCACTTTCTGCGATGTTGAACTTGTACTGTAAACGAGGTTCTTGTAAACAGAGCCGATCCAAACTTTGGGGTGGCTGTGTCTTTTTGATTTTAATTTCCCTAAGCTATAGGACCGTAAGTGGAAGTGCCCGAGGTTCTGTTGCTTTGTTTTTTAGATGTTTCAGGAAACACCATACACTTCTCCCGAGTGGTTGTTGGCAATTTACATCCCGCCCATCAGCATAACAAAGCTCCCAGTTCTCCATGGCCTGTCCTGCCTTTCTGGATTTTACACTTTTTTCAGATGGCCCTTTTGACCGGGGGGAAGTGAGACTTCATTGTAGTGCAGATTTCCTTTGCAAGCTTGCTTGGTTGGCCAAAAAGGGCGTATGCGTTTTTTCCTGAATATATTCAGGAAAAATATATTCAGGAAAAAACGCATACGCCCTTTTTGGCCAAGTGCATCATTGTGGACGTTCTGCCTCTTTTCCTATGCTTTCAATGCAATTCCAGTCTACCTCCTGAAATCGGTTTCCTGCAATTCTGCCCCGCTTTCAAGTCCTCTTGGCAGCCTTACTTCAGTATATTTTTGGACGATAGCTGTCATTTATAACTCTGCAGGTTTGTGAATTACAGTCCCCTGAGCTCCTTTCTTTAACTCGCTTTCTTGTGACCTGGCCGCAACACCGCAGGATGTCTTCAGGCCCTAATCTGGTTCTGGCACGGCACGCTGAGCCTTTGGTTAATTCGTCTTCCTGGTGGAAAATGAGAGTTAAATTTGCCCATCCAGACACCTCCAGCTAGTCTCTCATTGGTTCTCGCTATTCCTGTTCATCTTCCACAGAAATTGCAAACTGGGCCAAACAGGAGGTTAAAGGGACTGACTCTCCAAGTGGGGAGAGTGTTAGTAAAGCGTCTGGAATGTTGCACCCGAGTACCAGCGTACGAAAACTGAGACATATTTGAACACGTCTCCCGATCACATGGTTGATCATACTCTAGGTTCCACATGCATGTTTTAGCTGAAGGAAGAATACCTTAAACCTGGGTAGTTGAAACCCGTGGAATGGGTACCATGCAATATGACTTCAAAGGGTCTTCATTTGCTCACCGAACCTCTCCAATCCTATCACTGCTGCGTTTATGCCCCTGTACACATGCTTGATTCTCTTTCGGAAACATAGCAATCCATAGGTTTTAAGATACTTACTAGTCAGGTACATTCTTAGGCGTTTAATATGCGGTGTTGAGTCCATTTCGTTGAGCAAGGAGTAGCTCTTGTCTATTCCATATTTGGCTTAAGGAACTTTATCTGTGCTCATTTCAATCTCTGGTTTTATGCAGCACCCCAACTCACCTTTCCCCTTAAGCAAGCATAAGTTGGTTTTCTAAATTTGAGACCCTGTTCTGTTCTGTAATTCAGTTCCTGTGTAGCCAAGTTTCCATTCTGTGTATTACTGATATCTTATGATGTTTCTTTTTCTGTGTGACTTATTTCAGTTAGAATCATCATACCTGAATCGACTCATTGTGCTGCTAAGGGCCTGATGACACAGATTTCATTGCTGAGTGATATTGCTTTGTAAGTAAATACCACAACTTCTTTATCCATTTTTCACTTTCTGCGATGTTGAACTTGTACTGTAAACGAGGTTCTTGTAAACAGAGCCGTTCCAAACTTTGGGGTGGCTGTGTCTTTTTCATTTTAATTTCCCTAAGCTATAGGACCATAAGTGGAAGTGCCCTAGGTTCTGTTGCTTTGTTTTTTAGTTGTTTCAGGAAACACCATACACTTCTCCCAAGTGGTTCTTGGCAATTTACATCCCGCCCATCAGCATAACAAGGCTCCCAGTTCTCCATGGCCTGTCCTGCCTTTCTGGATTTTACACTTTTTTCAGATGGCCCTTTTGACCGGGGGGAAGTGAGACTTCATTGTAGTGCAGATTTCCTTTGCAAGCTTGCTTGGTTGGCCAAAAAGGGCGTATGCGTTTTTTCCTGAATATATTCAGGAAAAAACGCATACGCCCTTTTTGGCCAAGTGCATCATTGTGGACGTTCTGCCTCTTTTCCTATGCTTTCAATGCAATTCCAGTCTACCTCCTGAAATCGGTTTCCTGCAATTCTGCCCCGCTTTCAAGTCCTCTTGGCAGCCTTACTTCAGTCTATTTTTGGACGATAGCTGTCATTTATAACTCTGCAGGTTTGTGAATTACAGTGCCCCTGAGCTCCTTTCTTCAACTCGCTTTCTTGTGACCTGGCCGCAACACTGCAGGATGGCTTCAGGCCCTAATATGGTTCCGGCCCGGCATGCTGAGCCTTTGGTTAATTCCTCTTCCTGGTGGGAAATGAGAGTTTAATTTGCCCGTCCAGACACCTCCAGCTAGCCTCTCATTGGTTCTCGCTATTCCTGTTCATCTTCCGCAGAAATTGCAAACTGGGCCAAACAGGAGGTTAAAGGCGCTGACTCTCCAAGTGGGGAGAGTGTTAGTAAAGCGTCTGGAATGTTGCACCCGAGTACCAGGGGAGGAAAACTGAGACATATTTGAACACGTCTCCCGTTCACATGGTTGATCATACTCTGGGTTCCACATGCATGTTTTAGCTGAAGGAAGAATACCTTAAACCTGGAGAGTTGAGACCCATGGAATGGGTACCATGCAATATGACTTCAAAGGGTCTTCATTTGCTCACCGAACCTCTCCAATCCTATCACTGCTGCGTTTATGCCCCTGTACACACGCTTGATTCTCTTTTGGAGACATAGCAATCCATAGGTTTTAAGATACTTACTAGTCAGGTACATTCTTAGGCGTTTAATATGCGGTGTTGAGTCCATTTCATTGAGCAAGGAGTAGCTCTTGTCTATTCCATATTTGGCTTAAGGAACTTTATCTGTCCTCATTTCAATCTCTGGTTTTATGCAGCACCCCAACTCACCTTTCCCCTTAAGCAAGCATAAGTTGGTTTTCTAAATTTGAGACCCTGTTCTGTTTTGGAATGCAGGTCTTGTGTAGCCAAGTTTACATTCCGTGTATTAGTGATATCTTATGATGTTTCTTTTTCTGTGTGACTTATTTCAGTTAGAATTATCGTACCTTAATCCACTCATTATGCTGCTACGGGCCTGATGACATAGATTTCATTGCTGAGTGATACTGCATTGTACGTAAGTACCACAAGTTCTTTATCCATTTTTCACTTTCTGCGATGTTGAACTTGTACTGTAAACGAGGTTCTTGTAAACAGAGCCGTTCCAAACTTTGGGGTGGCTGTGTCTTTTTGATTTTAATTTCCCTAAGCTATAGGACCATAAATGGAAGTGCCCTAGGCTCTGTTGCTTTGTTTTTTAGATGTTTCAGGAAACACCATACACTTCTCCCGAGTGGTTGTTGGCAATTTACATCCCGCCCATCAGCATAACAAGGCTCCCAGTTCTCCATGGCCTGTCCTGCCTTTCTGGATTTTACACTTTTTTCAGATGGCCCTTTTGACCGGGGGGAAGTGAGACTTCATTGTAGTGCAGATTTCCTTTGCAAGCTTGCTTGGTTGGCCAAAAAGGGCGTATGCGTTTTTTCCTGAATATATTCAGGAAAAAACGCATACGCCCTTTTTGGCCAAGTGCATCATTGTGGACGTTCTGCCTCTTTTCCTATGCTTTCAATGCAATTCCAGTCTACCTCCTGAAATCGGTTTCCTGCAATTCTGCCCCGCTTTCAAGTCCTCTTGGCAGCCTTACTTCAGTCTATTTTTGGACGATAGCTGTCATTTATAACTCTGCAGGTTTGTGAATTACAGTGACCCTGAGCTCCTTTCTTCAACTCGCTTTCTTGTGACCTGGCCGCAACACCGCAGGATGTCTTCAGGCCCTAATCTGGTTCTGGCATGGCACGCTGAGCCTTTGTTTATTTCCTCTTCCTGGTGGGAAATGAGAGTTAAATTTGCCCGTCCAGACACCTCCAGCTAGCCTCTCATAGGTTCTCGCTATTCCTGTTCATCTTCCGCAGAAATTGCAAACTGGGCCAAACAGGAGGTTAAAGGCGCTGACTCTCCTAGTGGGGAGAGTGTTAGTAAAGCGTCTGGAATGTTGCACCCGAGTACCAGGGGAGGAAAACTGAGACATATTTGAACACGTCTCCCGATCACATGGTTGATCATACTCTGGGTTCTACATGCATGTTTTAGCTGAAGGAAGAATACCTAAAATCTGGGTAGTTGAAACCCGTGGAATGGGTACCATGCAATACGACTTCAAAGGGTCTTCATTTGCTCACTGAACCTCTCCAATCCTATCACTGCTGCATTTATGCCCCTGTACACATGCTTGATTCTCTTTCGGAGACATAGCAATCTATAGGTTTTAAGATACTTACTAGTCAGGTACATTCTTAGGCGTTTAATATGCGGTGTTGAGTCCATTTCATTGAGCAAGGAGTAGCTCTTGTCTATTCCATATTTGGCTTAAGAAACTTTATGTATGCTCATTTCAATCTCTGGTTTTATGCAGCACCCCAACTCACCTTTCCCCTTAAGCAAGCATAAGTTGGTTTTCTAAATTTGAGACCCTGTTCTGTTCTGTAATTCAGTTCCTGTGTAGCCAAGTTTACATTCCGTGTATTACTGATATCTTATGATGTTTCTTTTTCTGTGTGACTTATTTCAGTTAGAATCATCATACCTGAATCCACTCATTGTGCTGCTAAGGGCCTGATGACACAGATTTCATTGCTGAGTGATATTGCTTTGTAAGTAAATACCACAACTTCTTTATCCATTTTTCACTTTCTGCGATGTTGAACTTGTACTGTAAACGAGGTTCTTGTAAACAGAGCCGATCCAAACTTTGGGGTGGCTGTGTCTTTTTGATTTTAATTTCCCTAAGCTATAGGACCGTAAGTGGAAGTGCCCGAGGTTCTGTTGCTTTGTTTTTTAGATGTTTCAGGAAACACCATACACTTCTCCCGAGTGGTTGTTGGCAATTTACATCCCGCCCATCAGCATAACAAAGCTCCCAGTTCTCCATGGCCTGTCCTGCCTTTCTGGATTTTACACTTTTTTCAGATGGCCCTTTTGACCGGGGGGAAGTGAGACTTCATTGTAGTGCAGATTTCCTTTGCAAGCTTGCTTGGTTGGCCAAAAAGGGCGTATGCGTTTTTTCCTGAATATATTCAGGAAAAATATATTCAGGAAAAAACGCATACGCCCTTTTTGGCCAAGTGCATCATTGTGGACGTTCTGCCTCTTTTCCTATGCTTTCAATGCAATTCCAGTCTACCTCCTGAAATCGGTTTCCTGCAATTCTGCCCCGCTTTCAAGTCCTCTTGGCAGCCTTACTTCAGTATATTTTTGGACGATAGCTGTCATTTATAACTCTGCAGGTTTGTGAATTACAGTCCCCTGAGCTCCTTTCTTTAACTCGCTTTCTTGTGACCTGGCCGCAACACCGCAGGATGTCTTCAGGCCCTAATCTGGTTCTGGCACGGCACGCTGAGCCTTTGGTTAATTCGTCTTCCTGGTGGGAAATGAGAGTTAAATTTGCCCATCCAGACACCTCCAGCTAGTCTCTCATTGGTTCTCGCTATTCCTGTTCATCTTCCACAGAAATTGCAAACTGGGCCAAACAGGAGGTTAAAGGGACTGACTCTCCAAGTGGGGAGAGTGTTAGTAAAGCGTCTGGAATGTTGCACCCGAGTACCAGCGTACGAAAACTGAGACATATTTGAACACGTCTCCCGATCACATGGTTGATCATACTCTAGGTTCCACATGCATGTTTTAGCTGAAGGAAGAATACCTTAAACCTGGGTAGTTGAAACCCGTGGAATGGGTACCATGCAATATGACTTCAAAGGGTCTTCATTTGCTCACCGAACCTCTCCAATCCTATCACTGCTGCGTTTATGCCCCTGTACACATGCTTGATTCTCTTTCGGAAACATAGCAATCCATAGGTTTTAAGATACTTACTAGTCAGGTACATTCTTAGGCGTTTAATATGCGGTGTTGAGTCCATTTCGTTGAGCAAGGAGTAGCTCTTGTCTATTCCATATTTGGCTTAAGGAACTTTATCTGTGCTCATTTCAATCTCTGGTTTTATGCAGCACCCCAACTCACCTTTCCCCTTAAGCAAGCATAAGTTGGTTTTCTAAATTTGAGACCCTGTTCTGTTCTGTAATTCAGTTCCTGTGTAGCCAAGTTTCCATTCTGTGTATTACTGATATCTTATGATGTTTCTTTTTCTGTGTGACTTATTTCAGTTAGAATCATCATACCTGAATCGACTCATTGTGCTGCTAAGGGCCTGATGACACAGATTTCATTGCTGAGTGATATTGCTTTGTAAGTAAATACCACAACTTCTTTATCCATTTTTCACTTTCTGCGATGTTGAACTTGTACTGTAAACGAGGTTCTTGTAAACAGAGCCGTTCCAAACTTTGGGGTGGCTGTGTCTTTTTCATTTTAATTTCCCTAAGCTATAGGACCATAAGTGGAAGTGCCCTAGGTTCTGTTGCTTTGTTTTTTAGTTGTTTCAGGAAACACCATACACTTCTCCCAAGTGGTTCTTGGCAATTTACATCCCGCCCATCAGCATAACAAGGCTCCCAGTTCTCCATGGCCTGTCCTGCCTTTCTGGATTTTACACTTTTTTCAGATGGCCCTTTTGACCGGGGGGAAGTGAGACTTCATTGTAGTGCAGATTTCCTTTGCAAGCTTGCTTGGTTGGCCAAAAAGGGCGTATGCGTTTTTTCCTGAATATATTCAGGAAAAAACGCATACGCCCTTTTTGGCCAAGTGCATCATTGTGGACGTTCTGCCTCTTTTCCTATGCTTTCAATGCAATTCCAGTCTACCTCCTGAAATCGGTTTCCTGCAATTCTGCCCCGCTTTCAAGTCCTCTTGGCAGCCTTACTTCAGTCTATTTTTGGACGATAGCTGTCATTTATAACTCTGCAGGTTTGTGAATTACAGTGCCCCTGAGCTCCTTTCTTCAACTCGCTTTCTTGTGACCTGGCCGCAACACTGCAGGATGGCTTCAGGCCCTAATATGGTTCCGGCCCGGCATGCTGAGCCTTTGGTTAATTCCTCTTCCTGGTGGGAAATGAGAGTTTAATTTGCCCGTCCAGACACCTCCAGCTAGCCTCTCATTGGTTCTCGCTATTCCTGTTCATCTTCCGCAGAAATTGCAAACTGGGCCAAACAGGAGGTTAAAGGGACTGACTCTCCAAGTCGGGAGAGTGTTAGTAAAGCGTCTGGAATGTTGCACCCGAGTACCAGGGGAGGAAAACTGAGACATATTTGAACACGTCTCCCGATCACATGGTTGATCATACTCTGGGTTCCACATGCATGTTTTAGCTGAAGGAAGAATACCTTAAACCTGGAGAGTTGAGACCCGTGTAATGGGTACCATGCAATATGACTTCAAAGGGTCTTCATTTGCTCACCGAACCTCTCCAATCCTATCACTGCTGCGTTTATGCCCCTGTACACACGCTTGATTCTCTTTTGGAGACATAGCAATCCATAGGTTTTAAGATACTTACTAGTCAGGTACATTCTTAGGCGTTTAATATGGGGTTTTGAATCCATTTCGTTGAGCATGGAGTAGCTCTTCTCTATTCCATATTTGGCTTAAGGAACTTTATCTGTCCTCATTTCAATCTCTGGTTTTATGCAGCACCCCAACTCACCTTTCCCCTTAAGCAAGCATAAGTTGGTTTTCTAAATTTGAGACCCTGTTCTGTTTTGGAATGCAGTTCCTGTGTAGCCAAGTTTACATTCCGTGTATTACTGATATCTTATGATGTTTCTTTTTCTGTGTGACTTATTTCAGTTAGAATCATCATACCTGAATCCACTCATTGTGCTGCTAAGGGCCTGATGACACAGATTTCATTGCTGAGTGATATTGCTTTGTAAGTAAATACCACAACTTCTTTATCCATTTTTCACTTTCTGCGATGTTGAACTTGTACTGTAAACGAGGTTCTTGTAAACAGAGCCGTTCCAAACTTTGGGGTGGCTGTGTCTTTTTCATTTTAATTTCCCTAAGCTATAGGACCATAAGTGGAAGTGCCCTAGGTTCTGTTGCTTTGTTTTTTAGATGTTTCAGGAAACACCATACACTTCTCCCGAGTGGTTGTTGGCAAATTACATCCCGCCCATCAGCATAACAAGGCTCCCAGTTCTCCATGGCCTGTCCTGCCTTTCTGGATTTTACACTTTTTTCAGATGGCCCTTTTGACCGGGGGGAAGTGAGACTTCATTGTAGTGCAGATTTCCTTTGCAAGCTTGCTTGGTTGGCCTAAAAGGGCATATGCGTTTTTTCCTGAATATATTCAGGAAAAAACGCATACGCCGTTTTTGGCCAAGTGCATCATTGTGGACGTTCTGCCTCTTTTCCTATGCTTTCAATGCAATTCCAGTCTACCTCCTGAAATCGGTTTCCTGCAATTCTGCCCCGCTTTCAAGTCCTCTTGGCAGCCTTACTTCGTCTATTTTTGGACGATAGCTGTCATTTATAACTCTGCAGGTTTGTGAATTACAGTGCCCCTGAGCTCCTTTCTTCAACTCGCTTTCTTGTGACCTGGCCGCAACACCGCAGGATGGCTTCAGGCCCTAATCTGGTTCCGGCACGGCACGCTGAGCCTTTGGTTAATTCCTCTTCCTGGTGGGAAATGAGAGTTGAATTTGCCCGTCCAGACACCTCCAGCTAGCCTCTCATTGGTTCTCGCTATTCCTGTTCATCTTCCGCAGAAATTGCAAACTGGGCCAAACAGGAGGTTAAAGGGACTGACTCTCCACGTAGGGAGAGTGTTAGTAAAGCGTCTGGAATATTGCACCCGAGTACCAGGGTACGAAAACTGAGACATATTTGAACACGTCTCCCGATCACATGGTTGATCATACTCTAGGTTCCACATGCATGTTTTAGCTGAAGGAAGAATACCTTAAACCTGGGTATTTGAAACCCGTGGAATGGGTACCATGCAATATGACTTCAAAGGGTCTTCATTTGCTCACCGAACCTCTCCAATCCTATCACTGCTGCGTTTATGCCCCTGTACATATGCTTGATTCTCTTTCGGAGACATAGCAATCCATAGGTTTTAAGATACTTACTAGTCAGTTACATTCTTAGGCGTTTAATATGCGGTGTTGAGTCCATTTCATTGAGCAAGGAGTAGCTCTTGTCTATTCCATATTTGGCTTAAGGAACTTTATCTGTGCTCATTTCAATCTCTGGTTTTATGCAGCACCCCAACTCACCTTTCCCCTTAAGCAAGCATAAGTTGGTTTTCTAAATTTGAGACCCTGTTCTGTTCTGTAATTCAGTTCCTGTGTAGCCAAGTTTCCATTCCGTGTATTACTGATATCTTATGATGTTTCTTTTTCTGTGTGACTTATTTCAGTTAGAATCATCATACCTGAATCCACTCATTGTGCTGCTAAGGGCCTGATGACACAGATTTCATTGCTGAGTGATATTGCTTTGTAAGTAAATACCACAACTTCTTTATCCATTTTTCACTTTCTGCGATGTGGAACTTGTACTGTAAACGAGTTTCTTGTAAACAGAGCCGTTCCAAACTTTGGGGTGGCTGTGTCTTTTTCATTTTAATTTCCCTAAGCTATAGGACCATAAGTGGAAGTGCACTAGGTTCTGTTGCTTTGTTTTTTAGATGTTTCAGGAAACACCATACACTTCTCCCGAGTGGTTGTTGGCAAATTACATCCCGCCCATCAGCATAACAAGGCTCCCAGTTCTCCATGGCCTGTCCTGCCTTTCTGGATTTTACACTTTTTTCAGATGGCCCTTTTGACCGGGGGGAAGTGAGACTTCATTGTAGTGCAGATTTCCTTTGCAAGCTTGCTTGGTTGGCCAAAAAGGGCGTATGCGTTTTTTCCTGAATATATTCAGGAAAAAACGCATACGCCCTTTTTGGCCAAGTGCATCATTGTGGACGTTCTGCCTCTTTTCCTATGCTTTCAATGCAATTCCAGTCTACCTCCTGAAATCGGTTTCCTGCAATTCTGCCCCGCTTTCAAGTCCTCTTGGCAGCCTTACTTCAGTCTATTTTTGGACGATAGCTGTCATTTATAACTCTGCAGGTTTGTGAATTACAGTGCCCCTGAGCTCCTTTCTTCAACTCGCTTTCTTGTGACCTGGCCGCAACACCGCAGGATGTCTTCAGGCCCTAATCTGGTTCTGGCACGGCACGCTGAGCCTTTGGTTAATTCCTCTTCCTGGTGGGAAATGAGAGTTATATTTTCCCATCCAGACACCTCCAGCTAGTCTTTCATTGTTTCTCTTTATTCCTGTTCATCTTCCACATAAATTGCAAACTGGGCCAAACAGGAAGTTAAAGGGACTGACTCTCCAAGTGCGGAGAGTGTTAGTAAAGCGTCTGGAATGTTGCACCCGAGTACCAGGGTACGAAAACTGAGACATATTTGAACACGTCTCCCGATCACATGGTTGATCATACTCTAGGTTCCACATGCATGTTTTAGATGAAGGAAGAATACCTTAAACCTTGGTAGTTGAAACCCGTGGAATGGGTACCATGCAATATGACTTCAAAGGGTCTTCATTTGCTCACGAACCTCTCCAATCCTATCACTGCTGCGTTTATGCCCCTGTACACATGCTTGATTCTCTTTCGGAGACATAGCAATCCATAGGTTTTAAGATACTTACTAGTCAGGTGCATTCTTATGCGTTTAATATGGGGTTTTGTGTCCATTTCGTTGAGCAAGGAGTAGCTCTTGTCTATTCCATATTTGGCTTAAGGAACTTTATCTGTGCTCATTTCAATCTCTGGTTTTATGCAGCACCCCAACTCACCTTTCACCTTAAGCAAGCATAAGTTGGTTTTCTAAATTTGAGACCCTGTTCTGTTTTGGAATGCAGTTCCTGTGTAGCCAAGTTTACATTCCGTGTATTAGTGATATCTTATGATGTTTCTTTTTCTGTGTGACTTATTTCAGTTAGAATCATCGTACCTGAATCCACTCATTATGCTGCTAAGGGCCTGATGACATAGATTTCATTGCTGAGTGATACTGCATTGTACGTAAGTACCACAACTTCTTTATCCATTTTTCACTTTCTGCGATGTTGAACTTGTACTGTAAACGAGGTTCTTGTAAACAGAGCCATTCCAAACTTTGGGGTGGCTGTGTCTTTTTGATTTTAATTTCCCTAAGCTATAGGACCATAAGTGGAAGTGCCCTAGGTTCTGTTGCTTTGTTTTTTAGATGTTTCAGGAAACACCATAGACTTCTCCCAAGTGGTTGTTGGCAATTTACATCCCGCCCATCAGCATAACAAGGCTCCCAGTTCTCCATGGCCTGCCCTGCCTTTCTGGATTTTACACTTTTATCAGATGGCCCTTTTGACCGGGGGGAAGTGAGACTTCATTGTAGTGCAGATTTCCTTTGCAAGCTTGCTTGGTTGGCCAAAAAGGGCGTATGCGTTTTTTCCTGAATATATTCAGGAAAAAACGCATACGCCCTTTTTGGCCAAGTGCATCATTGTGGACGTTCTGCCTCTTTTCCTATGCTTTCAATGCAATTCCAGTCTACCTCCTGAAATCGGTTTCCTGCAATTCTGCCCCGCTTTCAAGTCCTCTTGGCAGCCTTACTTCAGTCTATTTTTGGACGATAGCTGTCATTTATAACTCTGCAGGTTTGTGAATTACAGTGCCCCTGAGCTCCTTTCTTCAACTCGCTTTCTTTTGAGCTGGCCGCAACACCGCAGGATGGCTTCAGGCCCTAATCTGGTTCCGGTACGGCACGCTGAGCCTTTGGTTATTTCCTCTTCCTGGTGGGAAATGAGAGTTAAATTTGCCCGTCCAGACATCTCCAGCTAGCCTCTCATTGGTTCTCGCTATTCCTGTTCATCTTCCGCAGAAATTGGAAACTGTGCCAAACAGGAGGTTAAAGGCGCTGACTCTCCAAGTGGGGAGAGTGTTAGTAAAGCGTCTGGAATGTTGCACCCGAGTACCAGGGTACGAAAACTGAGACATATTTGAACACGTCTCCCGTTCACATGGTTGATCATACTCTGGGTTCCACATGCATGTTTTAGCTGAAGGAAGAATACCTTAAACCTGGAGAGTTGAGACCCGTGTAATGGGTACCATGCAATATGACTTCAAAGGGTCTTCATTTGCTCACCGAACCTCTCCAATCCTATCACTGCTGCGTTTATGCCCCTGTACACACGCTTGATTCTCTTTTGGAGACATAGCAATCCATAGGTTTTAAGATACTTACTAGTCAGGTACATTCTTAGGCGTTTAATATGCGGTGTTGAGTCCATTTCATTGAGCAAGGAGTAGCTCTTGTCTATTCCATATTTGGCTTAAGGAACTTTATCTGTCCTCATTTCAATCTCTGGTTTTATGCAGCACCCCAACTCACCTTTCCCCTTAAGCAAGCATAAGTTGGTTTTCTAAATTTGAGACCCTGTTCTGTTTTGGAATGCAGGTCTTCTGTAGCCAAGTTTACATTCCGTGTATTAGTGATATCTTATGATGTTTCTTTTTCTGTGTGACTTATTTCAGTTAGAATTATCGTACCTTAATCCACTCATTATGCTGCTACGGGCCTGATGACATAGATTTCATTGCTGAGTGATACTGCATTGTACGTAAGCACCACAAGTTCTTTATCCATTTTTCACTTTCTGCGATGTTGAACTTGTACTGTAAACGAGGTTCTTGTAAACAGAGCCGTTCCAAACTTTGGGGTGGCTGTGTCTTTTTGATTTTAATTTCCCTAAGCTATAGGACCATAAATGGAAGTGCCCTAGGCTCTGTTGCTTTGTTTTTTAGATGTTTCAGGAAACACCATACACTTCTCCCGAGTGGTTGTTGGCAATTTACATCCCGCCCATCAGCATAACAAGGCTCCCAGTTCTCCATGGCCTGTCCTGCCTTTCTGGATTTTACACTTTTTTCAGATGGCCCTTTTGACCGGGGGGAAGTGAGACTTCATTGTAGTGCAGATTTCCTTTGCAAGCTTGCTTGGTTGGCCAAAAAGGGCGTATGCGTTTTTTCCTGAATATATTCAGGAAAAATATATTCAGGAAAAAACGCATACGCCCTTTTTGGCCAAGTGCATCATTGTGGACGTTCTGCCTCTTTTCCTATGCTTTCAATGCAATTCCAGTCTACCTCCTGAAATCGGTTTCCTGCAATTCTGCCCCGCTTTCAAGTCCTCTTGGCAGCCTTACTTCAGTATATTTTTGGACGATAGCTGTCATTTATAACTCTGCAGGTTTGTGAATTACAGTCCCCTGAGCTCCTTTCTTTAACTCGCTTTCTTGTGACCTGGCCGCAACACCGCAGGATGTCTTCAGGCCCTAATCTGGTTCTGGCACGGCACGCTGAGCCTTTGGTTAATTCGTCTTCCTGGTGGGAAATGAGAGTTAAATTTGCCCATCCAGACACCTCCAGCTAGTCTCTCATTGGTTCTCGCTATTCCTGTTCATCTTCCACAGAAATTGCAAACTGGGCCAAACAGGAGGTTAAAGGGACTGACTCTCCAAGTGGGGAGAGTGTTAGTAAAGCGTCTGGAATGTTGCACCCGAGTACCAGCGTACGAAAACTGAGACATATTTGAACACGTCTCCCGATCACATGGTTGATCATACTCTAGGTTCCACATGCATGTTTTAGCTGAAGGAAGAATACCTTAAACCTGGGTAGTTGAAACCCGTGGAATGGGTACCATGCAATATGACTTCAAAGGGTCTTCATTTGCTCACCGAACCTCTCCAATCCTATCACTGCTGCGTTTATGCCCCTGTACACATGCTTGATTCTCTTTCGGAAACATAGCAATCCATAGGTTTTAAGATACTTACTAGTCAGGTACATTCTTAGGCGTTTAATATGCGGTGTTGAGTCCATTTCGTTGAGCAAGGAGTAGCTCTTGTCTATTCCATATTTGGCTTAAGGAACTTTATCTGTGCTCATTTCAATCTCTGGTTTTATGCAGCACCCCAACTCACCTTTCCCCTTAAGCAAGCATAAGTTGGTTTTCTAAATTTGAGACCCTGTTTTGTTCTGTAATTCAGTTCCTGTGTAGCCAAGTTTCCATTCTGTGTATTACTGATATCTTATGATGTTTCTTTTTCTGTGTGACTTATTTCAGTTAGAATCATCATACCTGAATCGACTCATTGTGCTGCTAAGGGCCTGATGACACAGATTTCATTGCTGAGTGATATTGCTTTGTAAGTAAATACCACAACTTCTTTATCCATTTTTCACTTTCTGCGATGTTGAACTTGTACTGTAAACGAGGTTCTTGTAAACAGAGCCGTTCCAAACTTTGGGGTGGCTGTGTCTTTTTCATTTTAATTTCCCTAAGCTATAGGACCATAAGTGGAAGTGCCCTAGGTTCTGTTGCTTTGTTTTTTAGTTGTTTCAGGAAACACCATACACTTCTCCCAAGTGGTTCTTGGCAATTTACATCCCGCCCATCAGCATAACAAGGCTCCCAGTTCTCCATGGCCTGTCCTGCCTTTCTGGATTTTACACTTTTTTCAGATGGCCCTTTTGACCGGGGGGAAGTGAGACTTCATTGTAGTGCAGATTTCCTTTGCAAGCTTGCTTGGTTGGCCAAAAAGGGCGTATGCGTTTTTTCCTGAATATATTCAGGAAAAAACGCATACGCCCTTTTTGGCCAAGTGCATCATTGTGGACGTTCTGCCTCTTTTCCTATGCTTTCAATGCAATTCCAGTCTACCTCCTGAAATCGGTTTCCTGCAATTCTGCCCCGCTTTCAAGTCCTCTTGGCAGCCTTACTTCAGTCTATTTTTGGACGATAGCTGTCATTTATAACTCTGCAGGTTTGTGAATTACAGTGCCCCTGAGCTCCTTTCTTCAACTCGCTTTCTTGTGACCTGGCCGCAACACTGCAGGATGGCTTCAGGCCCTAATATGGTTCCGGCCCGGCATGCTGAGCCTTTGGTTAATTCCTCTTCCTGGTGGGAAATGAGAGTTTAATTTGCCCGTCCAGACACCTCCAGCTAGCCTCTCATTGGTTCTCGCTATTCCTGTTCATCTTCCGCAGAAATTGCAAACTGGGCCAAACAGGAGGTTAAAGGGACTGACTCTCCAAGTCGGGAGAGTGTTAGTAAAGCGTCTGGAATGTTGCACCCGAGTACCAGGGGAGGAAAACTGAGACATATTTGAACACGTCTCCCGATCACATGGTTGATCATACTCTGGGTTCCACATGCATGTTTTAGCTGAAGGAAGAATACCTTAAACCTGGAGAGTTGAGACCCGTGTAATGGGTACCATGCAATATGACTTCAAAGGGTCTTCATTTGCTCACCGAACCTCTCCAATCCTATCACTGCTGCGTTTATGCCCCTGTACACACGCTTGATTCTCTTTTGGAGACATAGCAATCCATAGGTTTTAAGATACTTACTAGTCAGGTACATTCTTAGGCGTTTAATATGGGGTTTTAAATCCATTTCGTTGAACATGGAGTAGCTCTTCTCTATTCCATATTTGGCTTAAGGAACTTTATCTGTGCTCATTTCAATCTCTGGTTTTATGCAGCACCCCAACTCACCTTTCCCCTTAAGCAAGCATAAGTTGGTTTTCTAAATTTGAGACCCTGTTCTGTTTTGGAATGCAGTTCCTGTGTAGCCAAGTTTACATTCCGTGTATTAGTGATATCTTATGATGTTTCTTTTTCTGTGTGACTTATTTCAGTTAGAATCATCATACCTGAATCCACTCATTGTGCTGCTAAGGGCCTGATGACACAGATTTCATTGCTGAGTGATATTGCTTTGTAAGTAAATACCACAACTTCTTTATCCATTTTTCACTTTCTGCGATGTTGAACTTGTACTGTAAACGAGGTTCTTGTAAACAGAGCCGTTCCAAACTTTGGGGTGGCTGTGTCTTTTTCATTTTAATTTCCCTAAGCTATAGGACCATAAGTGGAAGTGCCCTAGGTTCTGTTGCTTTGTTTTTTAGATGTTTCAGGAAACACCATACACTTCTCCCGAGTGGTTGTTGGCAAATTACATCCCGCCCATCAGCATAACAAGGCTCCCAGTTCTCCATGGCCTGTCCTGCCTTTCTGGATTTTACACTTTTTTCAGATGGCCCTTTTGACCGGGGGGAAGTGAGACTTCATTGTAGTGCAGATTTCCTTTGCAAGCTTGCTTGGTTGGCCTAAAAGGGCATATGCGTTTTTTCCTGAATATATTCAGGAAAAAACGCATACGCCCTTTTTGGCCAAGTGCATCATTGTGGACGTTCTGCCTCTTTTCCTATGCTTTCAATGCAATTCCAGTCTACCTCCTGAAATCGGTTTCCTGCAATTCTGCCCCGCTTTCAAGTCCTCTTGGCAGCCTTACTTCAGTCTATTTTTGGACGATAACTGTCATTTATAACTCTGCAGGTTTGTGAATTACAGTGCCCCTGAGCTCCTTTCTTCAACTCGCTTTCTTGTGACCTGGCCGCAACACCGCAGGATGGCTTCAGGCCCTAATCTGGTTCCGGCACGGCACGCTGAGCCTTTGGTTAATTCCTCTTCCTGGTGGGAAATGAGAGTTGAATTTGCCCGTCCAGACACCTCCAGCTAGCCTCTCATTGGTTCTCGCTATTCCTGTTCATCTTCCGCAGAAATTGCAAACTGGGCCAAACAGGAGGTTAAAGGGACTGACTCTCCAAGTCGGGAGAGTGTTAGTAAAGCGTCTGGAATGTTGCACCCGAGTACCAGGGGAGGAAAACTGAGACATATTTGAACAGGTCTCCCGTTCACATGGTTGATCATACTCTGGGTTCCACATGCATGTTTTAGCTGAAGGAAGAATACCTTAAACCTGGAGAGTTGAGACCCGTGTAATGGGTACCATGCAATATGACTTCAAAGGGTCTTCATTTGCTCACCGAACCTCTCAAATCCTATCACTGCTGCGTTTATGCCCCTGTACACACGCTTGATTCTCTTTTGGAGACATAGCAATCCATAGGTTTTAAGATACTTACTTGTCAGGTACATTCTTAGGCGTTTAATATGGGGTTTTGAGTCCATTTCGTTGAGCAAGGAGTAGCTCATGTCTATTCCATATTTGGCTTAAGGAACTTTATCTGTGCTCATTTCAATCTCTGGTTTTATGCAGCACCCCAACTCACCTTTCCCCTTAAGCAAGCATAAGTTGGTTTTCTAAATTTGAGACACTGTTCTGTTTTGGAATGCAGTTCCTGTGTAGCCAAGTTTACATTCCGTGTATTAGTGATATCTTATGATGTTTCTTTTTCTGTGTGACTTATTTCAGTTAGAATCATCATACCTGAATCCACTCATTGTGCTGCTAAGGGCCTGATGACACAGATTTCATTGCTGAGTGATATTGCTTTGTAAGTAAATACCACAACTTCTTTATCCATTTTTCACTTTCTGCGATGTTGAACTTGTACTGTAAACGAGGTTCTTGTAAACAGAGCCGTTCCAAACTTTGGGGTGGCTGTGTCTTTTTCATTTTAATTTCCCTAAGCTATAGGACCATAAGTGGAAGTGCCCTAGGTTCTGTTGCTTTGTTTTTTAGTTGTTTCAGGAAACACCATACACTTCTCCCAAGTGGTTCTTGGCAATTTACATCCCGCCCATCAGCATAACAAGGCTCCCAGTTCTCCATGGCCTGTCCTGCCTTTCTGGATTTTACACTTTTTTCAGATGGCCCTTTTGACCGGGGGGAAGTGAGACTTCATTGTAGTGCAGATTTCCTTTGCAAGCTTGCTTGGTTGGCCAAAAAGGGCGTATGCGTTTTTTCCTGAATATATTCAGGAAAAAACGCATACGCCCTTTTTGGCCAAGTGCATCATTGTGGACGTTCTGCCTCTTTTCCTATGCTTTCAATGCAATTCCAGTCTACCTCCTGAAATCGGTTTCCTGCAATTCTGCCCCGCTTTCAAGTCCTCTTGGCAGCCTTACTTCAGTCTATTTTTGGACGATAGCTGTCATTTATAACTCTGCAGGTTTGTGAATTACAGTGCCCCTGAGCTCCTTTCTTCAACTCGCTTTCTTGTGACCTGGCCGCAACACCGCAGGATGTCTTCAGGCCCTAATCTGGTTCCGGCCCGGCATGCTGAGCCTTTGGTTAATTCCTCTTCCTGGTGGGAAATGAGAGTTGAATTTGCCCGTCCAGACACCTCCAGCTAGTCTCTCATTGGTTCTCGCTATTCCTGTTCATCTTCCGCAGAAATTGCAAACTGGGCCAAACAGGAGGTTAAAGGGACTGACTCTCCAAGTAGGGAGAGTGTTAGTAAAGCGTCTGGAATGTTGCACCCGAGTACCAGGGGAGGAAAACTGAGACATATTTGAATACGTCTCCCGCTCACATGGTTGATCATACTCTGGGTTCCACATGCATGTTTTAGCTGAAGGAAGAATACCTTAAACCTGGAGAGTTGAGACCCGTGTAATGGGTACCATGCAATATGACTTCAAAGGGTCTTCATATGGTCACCGAACCTCTCCAATCCTATCACTGCTGCGTTTATGACCCTTGTACACACGCTTGATTCTCTTTCGGAGACATAGCAATCCATAGGTTTTAAGATACTTACTAGTCAGGTATATTCTTAGGCGTTTAATATGGGGTGTTGGGTCCATTTCGCTGAGCAAGGAGTAGCTCTTTTCTATTCCATATTTGGCTTAAGGAACTTTATCTGTGCTCATTTCAATCTCTGGTTTTATGCAGCACCCCAACTCACCTTTCCCCTTAAGCAAGTATAAGTTGGTTTTCTAAATTTGAGACCCTGTTCTGTTCTGTAATTCAGTTCCTATGTAGCCAAGTTTACATTCCGTGTATTAGTGATATCTTATGATGTTTCTTTTTCTGTGTGACTTATTTCAGTTAGAATCATCATACCTGAATCCACTCATTGTGCTGCTAAGGGCCTGATGACACAGATTTCATTGCTGAGTGATATTGCTTTGTAAGTAATGACCACAACTTTTTTATCCATTTTTCACTTTCTGCCATGTTGAACTTGTACTGTAAACGAGGTTCTTGTAAACAGAGCCGTTCCAAACTTTGGGGTGGCTGTGTCTTTTTGGTTTTAAATTCCCTAAGCTATAGGACCATAAGTGGAAGTGCCCTAGGCTCTGTTGCTTTGTTTTTTAGATGTTTCAAGAAACACCATACACTTCTCCTGAGTGTCTGTTGGCAATTTACATCCCGCCCATCAGCATAACAAGGCTCCCAGTTCTCCATGGCCTGCCCTGCCTTTCTGGATTTTACACTTTTATCAGATGGCCCTTTTGACCGGGGGGAAGTGAGACTTCATTGTAGTGCAGATTTCCTTTGCAAGCTTGCTTGGTTGGCCAAAAAGGGCGTATGCGTTTTTTCCTGAATATATTCAGGAAAAAACGCATACGCCCTTTTTGGCCAAGTGCATCATTGTGGACGTTCTGCCTCTTTTCCTATGCTTTCAATGCAATTCCAGTCTACCTCCTGAAATCGGTTTCCTGCAATTCTGCCCCGCTTTCAAGTCCTCTTGGCAGCCTTACTTCAGTCTATTTTTGGACGATAGCTGTCATTTATAACTCTGCAGGTTTGTGAATTACAGTGCCCCTGAGCTCCTTTCTTCAACTCGCTTTCTTGTGACCTGGCCGCAACACCGCAGGATGTCTTCAGGCCCTAATCTGGTTCTGGCACGGCACGCTGAGCCTTTGGTTAATTCCTCTTCCTGGTGGGAAATGAGAGTTAAATTTGCCCATCCAGACCCCTCCAGCTAGTCTCTCATTGGTTCTCGCTATTCCTGTTCATCTTCCACAGAAATTGCAAACTGGGCCAAACAGGAGGTTAAAGGGACTGACTCTCCAAGTGGGGAGAGTGTTAGTAAAGCGTCTGGAATGTTGCACCCGAGTACCAGGGGAGGAAAACTGAGACATATTTGAACACGTCTCCCGTTCACATGGTTGATCATACTTGGGTTCCACATGCATGTTTTAGCTGAAGGAAGAATACCTTAAACCTGGAGAGTTAAGACCCGTGTAATGGGTACCATGCAATATGACTTCAAAGGGTCTTCATTTGCTCACCGAACCTCTCCAATCCTATCACTGCTGCGTTTATGCCCCTGTACACATGCTTGATTCTCTTTCGGAGACATAGCAATCCATAGGTTTTAAGATACTTACTAGTCAGATACATTCTTAGGCGTTTAATATGCGGTGTTGAGTCCATTTCGTTGAGCAAGGTGTAGCTCTTGTCTATTCCATATTTGACTTAAGGAACTTTATCTGTGCTCATTTCAATCTCTGGTTTTATGCAGCACCCCAACACACCTTTCCCCTTAAGCAAGCATAAGTTGGTTTTCTAAATTTGAGACCCTGTTCTGTTCTGTAATTCAGTTCCTGTGTAGCCAAGTTTACATTCCGTGTATTACTGATATCTTATGATGTTTCTTTTTCTGTGTGACTTATTTCAGTTACAATCATCATACCTGAATCCACTCATTGTGCTGCTAAGGGCCTTGTGACACAGATTTCATTGCTGAGTGATATTGCTTTGTAAGTAAATACCACAACTTCTTTATCCATTTTTCACTTTCTGCGATGTTGAACTTGTACTGTAAACGAGGTTCTTGTAAACAGAGCCGTTCCAAACTTTGGGGTGGCTGTGTCTTTTTGATTTTAATTTCCCTAAGCTATAGGACCATAAGTGGAAGTGCCCTAGGTTCTGTTGCTTTGTTTTTTAGATGTTTCAGGAAACACCATACACTTCTCCCGAGTGGTTGTTGGCAAATTACATCCCGCCCATCAGCATAACAAGGCTCCCAGTTCTCCATGGCCTGTCCTGCCTTTCTGGATTTTACCCTTTTTTCAGATGGCCCTTTTGACCGGGGGGAAGTGAGACTTCATTGTAGTGCAGATTTCCTTTGCAAGCTTGCTTGGTTGGCCAAAAAGGGCGTATGCGTTTTTTCCTGAATATATTCAGGAAAAAACGCATACGCCCTTTTTGGCCAAGTGCATCATTGTGGACGTTCTGCCTCTTTTCCTATGCTTTCAATGCAATTCCAGTCTACCTCCTGAAATCGGTTTCCTGCAATTCTGCCCCGCTTTCAAGTCCTCTTGGCAGCCTTACTTCAGTCTATTTTTGGACGATAGCTGTCATTTATAACTCTGCAGGTTTGTGAATTACAGTGCCCCTGAGCTCCTTTCTTCAACTCGCTTTCTTGTGACCTGGCCGCAACACCACAGGATGGCTTCAGGCCCTAATCTGGTTCCGGCCCGGCATGCTGAGCCTTTGGTTAATTCCTCTTCCTGGTGGGAAATGAGAGTTGAATTTGCCCGTCCAGACACCTCCAGCTAGCCTCTCATTGGTTCTCGCTATTCCTGTTCATCTTCCGCAGAAATTGCAAACTGGGCCAAACAGGAGGTTAAAGGGACTGACTCTCCAAGTCGGGAGAGTGTTAGTAAAGCGTCTGGAATGTTGCACCCGAGTACCAGGGGAGGAAAACTGAGACATATTTGAACACGCCTCCCGTTCACATGTTTGATCATACTCTGGGTTCCACATGCATGTTTTAGCTGAAGGAAGAATACCTTAAACCTGGAGAGTTGAGACCCGTGTAATGGGTACCATGCAATATGACTTCAAAGGGTCTTCATTTGCTCACCGAACCTCTCCAATCCTATCACTGCTGCGTTTATGCCCCTGTACACACGCTTGATTCTCTTTTGGAGACATAGCAATCCATAGGTTTTAAGATACTTACTTGTCAGGTACATTCTTAGGCGTTTAATATGGGGTTTTGAGTCCATTTCGTTGAGCAAGGAGTAGCTCTTGTCTATTCCATATTTGGCTTAAGGAACTTTATCTGTGCTCATTTCAATCTCTGGTTTTATGCAGCACCCCAACTCACCTTTCCCCTTAAGCAAGCATAAGTTGGTTTTCTAAATTTGAGACCCTGTTCTGTTTTGGAATGCAGTTCCTGTGTAGCCAAGTTTATATTCCGTGTATTAGTGATATCTTATGATGTTTCTTTTTCTGTGTGACTTATTTCAGTTAGAATCATCATACCTGAATCCACTCATTGTGCTGCTAAGGGCCTGATGACACAGATTTCATTGCTGAGTGATATTGCTTTGTAAGTAAATACCACAACTTCTTTATCCATTTTTCACTTTCTGCGATGTTGAACTTGTACTGTAAACGAGGTTCTTGTAAACAGAGCCGTTCCAAACTTTGGGGTGGCTGTGTCTTTTTCATTTTAATTTCCCTAAGCTATAGGACCATAAGTGGAAGTGCCCTAGGTTCTGTTGCTTTGTTTTTTAGTTGTTTCAGGAAACACCATACACTTCTCCCAAGTGGTTCTTGGCAATTTACATCCCGCCCATCAGCATAACAAGGCTCCCAGTTCTCCATGGCCTGTCCTGCCTTTCTGGATTTTACACATTTTTCAGATGGCCCTTTTGACCGGGGGGAAGTGAGACTTCATTGTAGTGCAGATTTCCTTTGCAAGCTTGCTTGGTTGGCCAAAAAGGGCGTATGCGTTTTTTCCTGAATATATTCAGGAAAAAACGCATACGCCCTTTTTGGCCAAGTGCATCATTGTGGACGTTCTGCCTCTTTTCCTATGCTTTCAATGCAATTCCAGTCTACCTCCTGAAATCGGTTTCCTGCAATTCTGCCCCGCTTTCAAGTCCTCTTGGCAGCCTTACTTCAGTCTATTTTTGGACGATAGCTGTCATTTATAACTCTGCAGGTTTGTGAATTACAGTGCCCCTGAGCTCCTTTCTTCAACTCGCTTTCTTGTGACCTGGCCGCAACACCGCAGGATGGCTTCAGGCCCTAATCTGGTTCCGGCACGGCACGCTGAGCCTTTGGTTAATTCCTCTTCCTGGTGGGAAATGAGAGTTAAATTTGCCCGTCCAGACACCTCCAGCTAGCCTCTCATTGGTTCTCGCTATTCCTGTTCATCTTCCGCAGAAATTGCAAACTGGGCCAAACAGGAGGTTAAAGGGACTGACTCTCCAAGTCGGGAGAGTGTTAGTAAAGCGTCTGGAATGTTGCACCCGAGTACCAGGGGAGGAAAACTGAGACATATTTGAACACGTCTCCCGTTCACATGGTTGATCATACTCTGGGTTCCACATGCATGTTTCAGCTGAAGGAAGAATACCTTAAAACTGGAGAGTTGAGACCCGTGTAATGGGTACCATGCAATATGACTTCAAAGGGTCTTCATTTGCTCACCGAACCTCTCCAATCCTATCACTGCTGCGTTTATGCCCCTGTACACACGCTTGATTCTCTTTTGGAGACATAGCAATCCATAGGTTTTAAGATACTTACTTGTCAGGTACATTCTTAGGCGTTTAATATGGGGTTTTGAGTCCATTTCGTTGAGCAAGGAGTAGCTCTTGTCTATTCCATATTTGGCTTAAGGAACTTTATCTGTGCTCATTTCAATCTCTGGTTTTATGCAGCACCCCAACTCACCTTTCCCCTTAAGCAAGCATAAGTTGGTTTTCTAAATTTGAGACCCTGTTCTGTTTTGGAATGCAGTTCCTGTGTAGCCAAGTTTACATTCCGTGTATTAGTGATATCTTATGATGTTTCTTTTTCTGTGTGACTTATTTCAGTTAGAATCATCATACCTGAATCCACTCATTGTGCTGCTAAGAGCCTGATGACACAGATTTCATTGCTGAGTGATATTGCTTTGTAAGTAAATACCACAACTTCTTTATCCATTTTTCACTTTCTGCGATGTTGAACTTGTACTGTAAACGAGGTTCTTGTAAACAGAGCCGTTCCAAACTTTGGGGTGGCTGTGTCTTTTTCATTTTAATTTCCCTAAGCTATAGGACCATAAGTGGAAGTGCCCTAGGTTCTGTTGCTTTGTTTTTTAGTTGTTTCAGGAAACACCATACACTTCTCCCAAGTGGTTCTTGGCAATTTACATCCCGCCCGTCAGCATAACAAGGCTCCCAGTTCTCCATGGCCTGTCCTGCCTTTCTGGATTTTACACTTTTTTTCAGATGGCCCTTTTGACCGGGGGGAAGTGAGACTTCATTGTAGTGCAGATTTCCTTTGCAAGCTTGCTTGGTTGGCCAAAAAGGGCGTATGCGTTTTTTCCTGAATATATTCAGGAAAAAACGCATACGCCCTTTTTGGCCAAGTGCATCATTGTGGACGTTCTGCCTCTTTTCCTATGCTTTCAATGCAATTCCAGTCTACCTCCTGAAATCGGTTTCCTGCAATTCTGCCCCGCTTTCAAGTCCTCTTGGCAGCCTTACTTCAGTCTATTTTTGGACGATAGCTGTCATTTATAACTCTGCAGGTTTGTGAATTACAGTGCCCCTGAGCTCCTTTCTTCAACTTGCTTTCTTGTGACCTGGCCGCAACACTGCAGGATGGCTTCAGGCCCTAATCTGGTTCCGGCCCGGCATGCTGAGCCTTTGGTTAATTCCTCTTCCTGGTGGGAAATGAGAGTTGAATTTGCCCGTCCAGACACCTCCAGCTAGCCTCTCATTGGTTCTCGCTATTCCTGTTCATCTTCCGCAGAAATTGCAAACTGGGCCAAACAGGAGGTTAAAGGGACTGACTCTCCAAGTCGGGAGAGTGTTAGTAAAGCGTCTGGAATGTTGCACCCGAGTACCAGGGGAGGAAAACTGAGACATATTTGAACACGTCTCCCGTTCACATGGTTGATCATACTCTGGGTTCCACATGCATGTTTTAGCTGAAGGAAGAATACCTTAAACCTTGAGAGTTGAGACCCGTGTAATGGGTACCATGCAATATGACTTCAAAGGGTCTTCATTTGCTCACCGAACCTCTCCAATCCTATCACTGCTGCGTTTATGCCCCTGTACACACGCTTGATTCTCTTTTGGAGACATAGCAATCCATAGGTTTTAAGATAATTACTAGTCAGGTACATTCTTAGGCGTTTAATATGGGGTTTTGAGTCCATTTCGTTGAGCAAGGAGTAGCTCTTGTCTATTCCATATTTGGCTTAAGGAACTTTATCTGTGCTCATTTCAATCTCTGGTTTTATGCAGCACCCCAACTCACCTTTCCCCTTAAGCAAGCATAAGTTGGTTTTCTAAATTTGAGACCCTGTTCTGTTTGGAATGCAGTTCCTGTGTAGCCAAGTTTACATTCCGTGTATTAGTGATATTTTATGATGTTTCTTTTTCTGTGTGACTTATTTCAGTTAGAATCATCATACCTGAATCCACTCATTGTGCTGCTAAGGGCCTGATGACACAGATTTCATTGCTGAGTGATATTGCTTTGTAAGTAAATACCACAACTTCTTTATCCATTTTTCACTTTCTGCGATGTTGAACTTGTACTGTAAACGAGGTTCTTGTAAACAGAGCCGTTCCAAACATTGGGGTGGCTGTGTCTTTTTCATTTTAATTTCCCTAAGCTATAGGACCATAAGTGGAAGTGCCCTAGGTTCTGTTGCTTTGTTTTTTAGATGTTTCAGGAAACACCATACACTTCTCCCGAGTGGTTGTTGGCAAATTACATCCCGCCCATCAGCATTACAAGGCTCCCAGTTCTCCATGGCCTGTCCTGCCTTTCTGGATTTTACACTTTTTTCAGATGGCCCTTTTGACCGGGGGGAAGTGAGACTTCATTGTAGTGCAGATTTCCTTTGCAAGCTTGCTTGGTTGGCCAAAAAGGGCGTATGCGTTTTTTCCTGAATATATTCAGGAAAAAACGCATACGCCCTTTTTGGCCAAGTGCATCATTGTGGACGTTCTGCCACATTTCCTATGCTTTCAATGCAATTCCAGTCTACCTCCTGAAATCGGTTTCCTGCAATTCTGCCCCGCTTTCAAGTCCTCTTGGCAGCCTTACTTCAGTCTATTTTTGGACGATAGTTGTCATTTATAACTCTGCAGGTTTGTGAATTACAGTGCCCCTGAGCTCCTTTCTTCAACTCGCTTTCTTGTGAGCTGGCCGCAACACCGCAGGATGGCTTCAGGCCCTAATCTGGTTCCGGCACGGCACGCTGAGCCTTTGGTTAATTCCTCTTCCTGGTGGGAAATTAGAGTTAAATTTGCCCGTCCAGACACCTACAGGTAGTCTCTCATTGGTTCTCGCTATTCCTGTTCATCTTCCGCAGAAATTGCAAACTGGGCCAAACAGGAGGTTAAAGGGACTGACTCTCCAAGTGGGGAGAGTGTTAGTAAAGCATCTGGAATGTTGCACACGAGTACCAGGGGAGGAAAACTGAGACATATTTGAACACGTCTCCCGTTCACATGGTTGATCATACTCTGGGTTCCACATGCATGTTTTAGCTGAAGGAAGAATACCTTAAACCTGGAGAGTTGAGACCCGTGTAATGGGTACCATGCAATATGACTTCAAAGGGTCTTCATTTGCTCACCGAACCTCTCCAATCCTATCACTGCTGCATTTATGCCCCTGTACACATGCTTGATTCTCTTTTGGAGACATAGCAATCCATAGGTTTTAAGATAATTACTAGTCAGGTACATTCTTAGGCGTTTAATATGGGGTTTTGAGTCCATTTCGTTGAACAAGGAGTAGCTCTTGTCTATTCCATATTTGGCTTAAGGAACTTTATCTGTGCTCATTTCAATCTCTGGTTTTATGCAGCACCCCAACTCACCTTTCCCCTTAAGCAAGCATAAGTTGGTTTTCTAAATTTGAGACCCTGTTCTGTTTTGGAATGCAGTTCCTGTGTAGCCAGGTTTACATTCCGTGTATTAGTGATATCTTATGATGTTTCTTTTTCTGTGTGAATTATTTCAGTTAGAATCATCATACCTGAATCCACTCATTATGCTGCTACGGGCCTGATGACATAGATTTCATTGCTGAGTGATACTGCATTGTACGTAAGTACCACAAGTTCTTTATCCATTTTTCACTTTCTGTGATATTGAACTTGTACGGTAAACGAGGTTCTTGTAAACGGAGGTGTCCCAAACTTTGGGGTGGCTGTGTCTTTTTGATTTTAATTTCCCTAAGCTATAGGACCATAAGTGGAAGTGCCCTAGGCTCTGATGCTTTGTTTTTTAGATGTTTCAGGAAACACCATACACTTCTCCTGAGTGTCTGTTGGCAATTTACATCCCGCCCATCAGCATAACAAGGCTCCCATTTCTCCATGGCCTGTCCTGCCTTTCTGGAGTTTACACTTTTTTCAGATGGCCCTTTTGACCGGGGGGAAGTGAGACTTCATTGTAGTGCAGATTTCCTTTGCAAGTTTGCTTGGTTGGCCAAAAAGGGCGTATGCGTTTTTTCCTGAATATATTCAGGAAAAAACGCATACGCCCTTTCTGGCCAAGTGCATCATTGTGGACGTTCTGCCTCTTTTCCTATGCCTTCAATGCAATTCCAGTCTACCTCCTGAAATTGGTTTCCTGCAATTCTGCCCCGCTTTCAAGTCCTCTTGGCAGCCTTACTTCAGTCTATTTTTGGACGATAGCTGTCATTTATAACTCTGCAGGTTTGTGAATTACAGTGCCCCTGAGCTCCTTTCTTCAACTCGCTTTCTTGTGACCTGGCCGCAACACCGCAGGATGTCTACAGACCCTAATCTGGTTCCGGCACGGCACGCTGAGCCTTTGGTTAATTCCTCTTCCTGGTGGGAAATGAGAGTTAAATTTGCCCATCCAGACACCTCCAGCTAGTCTCTCATTGGTTCTCGCTATTCCTGTTCATCTTCCACAGAAATTGCAAACTGGGCCAAACAGGAGATTAAAGGGACTGACTCTCCAAGTCGGGAGAGTGTTATTAAAGCGTCTGGAATGTTGAACCCGAGTACCAGGGTACGAAAACTGAGACATATTTGAACATGTCTCCCGATCACATGGTTGATCATAATCTAGGTTCCACATGCATGTTTTAGCTGAAGGAACAATACCTTAAAACTGGAGAGTTGAGACCCGTGGAATGGGTACCATGCAATATGACTTCAAAGGGTCTTCATTTGCTCGCGAACCCCTCCAATCCTACCACTGCTGCATTTATGCCCCTGTACACATGCTTGATTCTCTTTCGGAGACATAGCAATCCATAGGTTTTAAGATACTTACTAGTCAGGTACATTCTTAGGCATTTAATATGCGGTGTTGAGTCCATTTCGTTGAGCAAGGAGTAGCTCTTGTCTATTCCATATTTGGCTTAAGGAACTTTATCTGTGCTCATTTCAATCTCTGGTTTTATGCAGCACCCCAACTCACCTTTCCCCTTAAGCAAGCATAAGTTGGTTTTCTAAATTTGAGACCCTGTTCTGTTCTGTAATTCAGTTCCTGTGTAGCCAAGTTTACATTCCGTGTATTACTGATATCTTATGATGTTTCTTTTTCTGTGTGACTTATTTCAGTTAGAATCATCATACCTGAATCCACTCATTGTGATGCTAAGGGCCTGATGACACAGATTTCATTGCTGAGTGATATTGCTTTGTAAGTAAATACCACAACTTCTTTATCCATTTTTCACTTTCTGCGATGTTGAACTTGTACTGTAAACGAGTTTCTTGTAAACAGAGCCGTTCCAAACTTTGGGGTGGCTGTGTCTTTTTGATTTTAATTTCCCTAAGCTATAGGACCATAAGTGGAAGTGCCCTAGGTTCTGTTGCTTTGTTTTTTAGATGTTTCAGGAAACACCATACACTTCTCCCAAGTGGTTGTTGGCAATTTACATCCCGCCCATCAGCATAACAAGGCTCCCAGTTCTCCATGGCCTGTCCTGCCTTTCTGGATTTTACACTTTTTTCAGATGGCCCTTTTGACCGGGGGGAAGTGAGACTTCATTGTAGTGCAGATTTCCTTTGCAAGCTTGCTTGGTTGGCCAAAAAGGGCGTATGCGTTTTTTCCTGAATATATTCAGGAAAAAACGCATACGCCCTTTTTGGCCAAGTGCATCATTGTGGACGTTCTGCCTCTTTTCCTATGCTTTCAATGCAATTCCAGTCTACCTCCTGAAATCGGTTTCCTGCAATTCTGCCCCGCTTTCAAGTCCTCTTGGCAGCCTTACTTCAGTCTATTTTTGGACAATAGCTGTCATTTATAAGTCTGCAGCTTTGTGAATTACAGTGCCCCTGAGCTCATTTCTTCAACTCGCTTTCTTGTGACCTGGCCGCAACACCGCAGGATGTCTTCAGGCCCTAATCTGGTTCTGGCACGGCATGCTGAGCCTTTGGTTAATTCCTCTTCCTGGTGGGAAATGAGAGTTATATTTGCCCATCCAGACACCTCCAGATAGTCTTTCATTGGTTCTCGCTATTCCTGTTCATCTTCCACAGAAATTGCAAACTGGGCCAAACAGGAAGTTAAAGGCGCTGACTCTCCAAGTGGGGAGAGTGTTAGTAAAGCGTCTGGAATGTTGCACCCGAGCACCAGGGTACGAAAACTGAGACATATTTGAACACGTCTCCCGATCACATGGTTGATCATACTCTAGGTTCCACATGCATGTTTTAGATGAAGGAAGAATACCTTAAACCTGGGTAGTTGAAACCCGTGGAATGGGTACCATGCAATATGACTTCAAAGGGTCTTCGTTTGCTCACGAACCTCTCCAATCCTATCACTGCTGCGTTTATGCCCCTGTACACATGCTTGATTCTCTTTCGGAGACATAGCAATCCATAGGTTTTAAGATACTTACTAGTCAGGTGCATTCTTAGGCGTTTAATATGGGGTTTTGTGTCCATTTCGTTGAGCAAGGAGTAGCTCTTGTCTATTCCATATTTGGCTTAAGGAACTTTATCTGTACTCATTTCAATCTCTGGTTTTATGCAGCACCCCAACTCACCTTTCACCTTAAGCAAGCATAAGTTGGTTTTCTAAATTTGAGACCCTGTTCTGTGTTGGAATGCAGTTTCTGTGTAGCCAAGTTTACATTCCGTGTATTAGTGATATCTTATGATGTTTCTTTTTCTGTGTGACTTATTTCAGTTAGAATCATCGTACCTGAATCCACTCATTATGCTGCTACGAGCCTGATGACATAGATTTCATTGCTGAGTGATACTGCATTGTACGTAAGTACCACAAGTTATTTATCCATTTTTCACTTTCTGTGATATTGAACTTGTACGGTAAACGAGGTTCTTGTAAACGGAGGCGTCCCAAACTTTGGGGTGGCTGTGTCTTTTTGATTTTAATTTCCCTAAGCTATAGGACCATAAGCGCAAGTGCCCTAGACTCTGTTGCTTTGTTTTTTAGATGTTTCAGGAAACACCATACACTTCTCCTGAGGGTCTGTTGGCAATTTACATCCCGCCCATCAGCATAACAAGGCTCCCAGTTCTCCATGGCCTGTCCTGCCTTTCTGGATTTTACACTTTTTTCAGATGGCCCTTTTGACCGGGGGGAAGTGAGACTTCATTGTAGTGCAGATTTCCTTTGCAAGTTTGCTTGGTTGGCCAAAAAGGGCATATGCGTTTTTTCCTGAATATATTCAGGAAAAAACGCATATGCCCTTTTTGGCCAAGTGCATCATTGTGGACGTTCTGCCTCTTTTCCTATGCTTTCAATGCAATTCCAGTCTACCTCCTGAAATCGGTTTCCTGCAATTCTGCCCCGCTTTCAAGTCCTCTTGGCAGCCTTACTTCAGTCTATTTTTGGACGATAGCTGTCATTTATAACTCTGCAGGTTTGTGAATTACAGTGCCCCTGAGCTCCTTTCTTCAACTCGCTTTCTTGTGACCTGGCCGCAACACCACAGGATGTCTTCAGGCCCTAATCTGGTTCTGGCACGGCACGCTGAGCCTTTGGTTAATTCCTCTTCCTGGTGGGAAATGAGAGTTAAATTTGCCCATCCAGACACCTCCAGCTATTCTTTCATTGGTTCTCGCTATTCCTGTTCATCTTCCACAGAAATTGCAAACTGGGCCAAACAGGAGGTTAAAGGAACTGACTCTCCAAGTCGGGAGAGTGTTAGTAAAGCGTCTGGAAAGTTGCACCCGAGTACCAGGGTACGAAAACTGAGACATATTTGAACACGTCTCCCGATCACATGGTTGATCATACTCTAGGTTCCACATGCATGTTTTAGCTGAAGGAAGAATACCTAAAACCTGGGTAGTTGAAACCCGTGGAATGGGTACCATGCAATATGACTTCAAAGGGTCTTCATTTGCTCACCGAACC
The DNA here is from genome assembly GCF_951394435.1 of Stenella coeruleoalba. Taxonomy (NCBI): domain Eukaryota; kingdom Metazoa; phylum Chordata; class Mammalia; order Artiodactyla; family Delphinidae; genus Stenella; species Stenella coeruleoalba. Next base: position 320,025 of record NW_027646216.1, read on the forward strand.
TCTCCAATCCTATCACTGCTGCGTTTATGCCCCTGTACACATGCTTGATTCTCTTTCGGAGACATAGCAATCCATAGGTTTTAAGATACTTACTAGTCAGGTACATTCTTAGGCGTTTAATATGCGGTGTTGAGTCCATTTCGTTGAGCAAGGAGTAGCTCTTGTCTATTCCACATTTGGCTTAAGGAACTTTATCTGTGCTCATTTCAATCTCTGGTTTTATGCAGCACCCCAACTCACCTTTCCCCTTAAGCAAGCATAAGTTGGTTTTCGAAATTTGAGACCCTGTTCTGTTCTGTAATTCAGTTCTTGTGTAGCCAAGTTTACATTCCGTGTATTACTGATATCTTATGATGTTTCTTTTTCTGTGTGACTTATTTCAGTTAGAATCATCATACCTGAATCCACTCATTGTGCTGCTAAGGGCCTGATGACACAGATTTCATTGCTGAGTGATATTGCTTTTTAAGTAAATACCACAACTTCTTTATCCATTTTTCACTTTCTGCGATGTTGAACTTGTACTGTAAATGAGGTTCTTGTAAACAGAGCCGTTCCAAACTTTGGGGTGGCTGTGTCTTTTTGATTTTAAATTCCCTAAGCTATAGGACCATAAGTGGAAGTGCCCTAGGCTCTGTTGCTTTGTTTTTTAGATGTTTCAGGAAACACCATACACTTCTCCCGAGTGGTTGTTGGCAATTTACATCCCGCCCATCAGCATTACAAGGCTCCCAGTTCTCCATGGCCTGTCCTGCCTTTCTGGATTTTACACTTTTTTCAGATGGCCCTTTTGACCGGGGGGAAGTGAGACTTCATTGTAGTGCAGATTTCCTTTGCAAGCTTGCTTGGTTGGCCAAAAAGGGCGTATGCGTTTTTTCCTGAATATATTCAGGAAAAAACGCATACGCCCTTTTTGGCCAAGTGCATCATTGTGGACGTTCTGCCTCTTTTCCTATGCTTTCAATGCAATTCCAGTCTACCTCCTGAAATCGGTTTCCTGCAATTCTGCCCCGTTTTCAAGTCCTCTTGGCAGCCTTACTTCAGTCTATTTTTGGACGATAGCTGTCATTTATAACTCTGCAGGTTTGTGAATTACAGTGCCCCTGAGCTCCTTTCTTCAACTCGCTTTCTTGTGACCTGGCCGCAACACCGCAGGATGTCTTCAGGCCCTAATCTGGTTCCGGCACGGCACGCTGAGCCTTTGGTTAATTCCTCTTCCTGGTGGGAAATGAGAGTTAAATTTGCCCATCCAGACACCTCCAGCTAGTCTCTCATTGGTTCTCGCTATTCCTGTTCATCTTCCACAGAAATTGCAAACTGGGCCAAAGAGGAGGTTAAAGGGACTGACTCTCCAAGTCGGGAGAGTGTTAGTAAAGCGTCTGGAATGTTGAACCCGAGTACCAGGGTACGAAAACTGAGACATATTTGAACACGTCTCCCGATCACATGGTTGATCATAATCTAGGTTCCACATGCATGTTTTAGCTGAAGGAACAATACCTTAATACTGGAGAGTTGAGACCCTTGGAATGGGTACCATGCAATATGACTTCAAAGGGTCTTCATTTGCTCGCAAACCCCTCCAATCCTACCACTGCTGCATTTATGCCCCTGTACACATGCTTGATTCTCTTTCGGAGACATAGCAATCCATAGGTTTTAAGATACTTACTAGTCAGGTACATTCTTAGGCGTTTAATATGCGGTGTTGAGTCCATTTCGTTGAGCAAGGAGTAGCTCTTGTCTATTCCATATTTGGCTTAAGGAACTTTATCTGTGCTCATTTCAATCTCTGGTTTTATGCAGCACCCCAACTCACCTTTCCCCTTAAGCAAGCATAAGTTGGTTTTCTAAATTTGAGACCCTGTTCTGTTCTGTAATTCAGTTCCTGTGTAGCCAAGTTTACATTCCGTGTATTACTGATATCTTATGATGTTTCTTTTTCTGTGTGACTTATTTCAGTTAGAATCATCATACCTGAATCCACTCATTGTGATGCTAAGGGCCTGATGACACAGATTTCATTGCTGAGTGATATTGCTTTGTAAGTAAATACCACAACTTCTTTATCCATTTTTCACTTTCTGCGATGTTGAACTTGTACTGTAAACGAGTTTCTTGTAAACAGAGCCGTTCCAAACTTTGGGGTGGCTGTGTCTTTTTGATTTTAATTTCCCTAAGCTATAGGACCATAAGTGGAAGTGCCCTAGGTTCTGTTGCTTTGTTTTTTAGATGTTTCAGGAAACACCATACACTTCTCCCAAGTGGTTGTTGGCAATTTACATCCCGCCCATCAGCATAACAAGGCTCCCAGTTCTCCATGGCCTGTCCTGCCTTTCTGGATTTTACACTTTTTTCAGATGGCCCTTTTGACCGGGGGGAAGTGAGACTTCATTGTAGTGCAGATTTCCTTTGCAAGCTTGCTTGGTTGGCCAAAAAGGGCGTATGCGTTTTTTCCTGAATATATTCAGGAAAAAACGCATACGCCCTTTTTGGCCAAGTGCATCATTGTGGACGTTCTGCCTCTTTTCCTATGCTTTCAATGCAATTCCAGTCTACCTCCTGAAATCGGTTTCCTGCAATTCTGCCCCGCTTTCAAGTCCTCTTGGCAGCCTTACTTCAGTCTATTTTTGGACGATAGCTGTCATTTATAAGTCTGCAGCTTTGTGAATTACAGTGCCCCTGAGCTCCTTTCTTCAACTCGCTTTCTTGTGACCTGGCCGCAACACCGCAGGATGTCTTCAGGCCCTAATCTGGTTCTGGCACGGCATGCTGAGCCTTTGGTTAATTCCTCTTCCTGGTGGGAAATGAGAGTTATATTTGCCCATCCAGACACCTCCAGCTAGTCTTTCATTGGTTCTCGCTATTCCTGTTCATCTTCCACAGAAATTGCAAACTGGGCCAAACAGGAAGTTAAAGGGACTGACTCTCCAAGTGGGGAGAGTGTTAGTAAAGCGTCTGGAATGTTGCACCCGAGTACCAGGGTACGAAAACTGAGACATATTTGAACACGTCTCCCGATCACATGGTTGATCATACTCTAGGTTCCACATGCATGTTTTAGATGAAGGAAGAATACCTTAAACCTGGGTAGTTGAAACCCGTGGAATGGGTACCATGCAATATGACTTCAAAGGGTCTTCATTTGCTCACGAACCTCTCCAATCCTATCACTGCTGCGTTTATGCCCCTGTACACATGCTTGATTCTCTTTCGGAGACATAGCAATCCATAGGTTTTAAGATACTTACTAGTCAGGTGCATTCTTAGGCGTTTAATATGGGGTTTTGTGTCCATTTCGTTGAGCAAGGAGTAGCTCTTGTCTATTCCATATTTGGCTTAAGGAACTTTATCTGTACTCATTTCAATCTCTGGTTTTATGCAGCACCCCAACTCACCTTTCACCTTAAGCAAGCATAAGTTGGTTTTCTAAATTTGAGACCCTGTTCTGTGTTGGAATTCAGTTCCTGTGTAGCCAAGTTTACATTCCGTGTATTAGTGATATCTTATGATGTTTCTTTTTCTGTGTGACTTATTTCAGTTAGAATCATCGTACCTGAATCTACTCATTATGCTGCTACGGGCCTGATGACATAGATTTCATTGCTGAGTGATACTGCATTGTACGTAAGTACCACAAGTTCTTTATCCATTTTTCACTTTCTGCGATGTTGAACTTGTACTGTAAACGAGGTTCTTGTAAACAGAGCCGTTCCAAACTTTGGGGTGTCTGTGTCTTTTTGATTTTAATTTCCCTAAGCTATAGGACCATAAGTGGAAGTGCCCTAGGCTCTGTTGCTTTGTTTTTTAGATGTTTCAGGAAACACCATACACTTCTCCCAAGTGGTTGTTGGCAATTTACATCCCGCCCATCAGCATAACAAGGCTCCCAGTTCTCCATGGCCTGTCCTGCCTTTCTGGATTGTACACTTTTTTCAGATGGCCCTTTTGACCAGGGGGAAGTGAGACTTTATTGTAGTGCAGATTTCCTTTGCAAGCTTGCTTGGTTGGCCAAAAAGGGCGTATGCGTTTTTTCCTGAATATATTCAGGAAAAAACGCATACGCCCTTTTTGGCCAAGTGCATCATTGTGGACGTTCTGCCTCTTTTCCTATGCTTTCAATGCAATTCCAGTCTACCTCCTGAAATCGGTTTCCTGCAATTCTGCCCCGCTTTCAAGTCCTCTTGGCAGCCTTACTTCAGTCTATTTTTGGACGATAGCTGTCATTTATAACTCTGCAGGTTTGTGAATTACAGTGCCCCTGAGCTCCTTTCTTCAACTCGCTTTCTTGTGACCTGGCCGCAACACCACAGGATGGCTTCAGGCCCTAATCTGGATCCGGCCCGGCATGCTGAGCCTTTGGTTAATTCCTCTTCCTGGTGGGAAATGAGAGTTAAATTTGCCCGTCCAGACACCTCCAGCTAGCCTCTCATTGGTTCTCACTATTCCTGTTCATCTTCCGCAGAAATTGCAAACTGGGCCAAACAGGAGGTTAAAGGGACTGACTCTATAAGTGGGGAGAGTGTTAGTAAAGCGTCTGGAATGTTGCACCCGAGTACCAGGGGAGGAAAACTGAGACATATTTGAACACGTCTCCCGATCACATGGTTGATCATACTCTAGGTTCCACATGCATGTTTTAGCTGAAGGAAAATACCTTAAACCTGGGTAGTTGAAACCCGTGGAATGGGTACCATGCAATATGACTTCAAAGGGTCTTCATTTGCTCACCGAACCTCTCCAATCCTATCACTGTGCGTTTATGCCCCTGTACACATGCTTGATTCTCTTTCAGAGACATAGCAATCCATAGGTTTTAAGATACTAACTAGTCAGGTACATTCTTAGGCGTTTCATATGGGGTGTTGAGTCCATTTCGTTGAGCAAGGAGTAGCTCTTGTCTATTCCATATTTGGCTTAAGGAACTTTATCTGTGCTCATTTCAATCTCTGGTTTTATGCAGCACCCCAACTCACCTTTACCCTTAAGCAAGCATAAGTTGGTTTTCTAAATTTGAGACCCTGTTCTGTTCTGTAATTCAGTTCCTGTGTAGCCAAGTTTCCATTCCGTGTATTACTGATATCTTATGATGTTTCTTTTTCTGTGTGACTTATTTCAGTTAGAATCATCATACCTGAATCCACTCATTGTGCTGCTAAGGGCCTGATGACATAGATTTCATTGCTGAGTGATATTGCTTTGTAAGTGAATACCACAACTTCTTTATCCATTTTTCACTTTCTGCGATGTTGAACTTGTACTGTAAACGAGGTTCTTGTAAACAGAGCCGTTCCAAACTTTGGGGTGGCTGTGTCTTTTTGATTTTAATTTCCCTAAGCTATAGGACCATAAGTGGAAGTGCCATAGGCTCTGCTGCTTTGTTTTTTAGATGTTTCAGGAAACACCATACACTTCTCCCGAGTGTCTGTTGGCAATTTACATCCCGCCCATCAGCATAACAAGGCTCCCAGTTCTCAATGGCCTGTTGCCTTTCTGGATTTTACACTTTTTTCAGATGGCCCTTTTGACCGGGGGGAAGTGAGACTTCATTGTAGTGCAGATTTCCTTTGCAAGCTTGCTTGGTTGGCCAAAAAGGGCGTATGCGTTTTTTCCTGAATATATTCAGGAAAAAACGCATACGCCCTTTTTGGCCAAGTGCATCATTGTGGACGTTCTGCCTCTTTTCCTATGCTTTCAATGCAATTCCAGTCTACCTCCTGAAATCGGTTTCCTGCAATTCTGCCCCGCTTTCAAGTCCTCTTGGCAGCCTTACTTCAGTCTATTTTTGGACGATAGCTGTCATTTATAACTCTGCAGGTTTGTGAATTACAGTGCCCCTGAGCTCCTTTCTTCAACTCGCTTTCTTTTGAGCTGGCCGCAACACCGCAGGATGGCTTCAGGCCGTAATCTGGTTCCGGTACGGCACGCTGAGCCTTTGGTTATTTCCTCTTCCTGTTGAGAAATGAGAGTTAAATTTGCCCGTCAAGACACCTCCAGCTAGCCTCTCATTGGTTCTCGCTATTCCTGTTCATCTTCCGCAGAAATTGCAAACTGGGCCAAACAGGAGGTTAAAGGCGCTGACTCTCCAAGTGGGGAGAGTGTTAGTAAAGCGTCTGGAATGTTGCACCCGAGTACCAGGGGAGGAAAACTGAGACATATTTGAACACGTCTCCCGTTCACATGGTTGATCATACTTGGGTTCCAAATGCATGTTTTAGCGGAAGGAAGAATACCTAAAACCTGTGTAGTTGAAACCCGTGGAATGGGTACCATGCAATATGACTTCAAAGGGTCTTCATTTGCTCACCGAACCTCTCCAATCCTATCACTGCTGCGTTTATGCCCCTGTACACATGCTTGATTCTCTTTCGGAGACATAGCAATCCATAGGTTTTAAGATACTTACTAGTCAGGTACATTCTTAGGCGTTTAATATGCGGTGTTGAGTCCATTTCGTTGAGCAAGGAGTAGCTCTTGTCTATTCCATATTTGGCTTAAGGAACTTTATCTGTGCTCATTTCAATCTCTGGTTTTATGCAGCAACGCAACTCACCTTTCCCCTTAAGCAAGCATAAGGTGGTTTTCTAAATTTGAGACCCTGTTCTGTTCTGTAATTCAGTTCCTGTGTAGCCAAGTTTACATTCCGTGTATTACTGATATCTTATGATGTTTCTTTTTCTGTGTGACTTACTTCATTTAGAATCATCATACCTGAATCCACTCATTGTGCTGCTAAGGGCCTGATGACACAGATTTCATTGCTGAGTGATATTGCTTTGTAAGTAAATACCACAACTTCTTTATCCATTTTTCACTTTCTGCGATGTTGAACTTGTACTGTAAACAAGGTTCTTGTAAACAGAGCCCTTCCAAACTTTGGGGTGGCTGTGTCTTTTTGATTTTAATTTCCCTAAGCTATAGGACCATAAGTGGAAGTGCCCTAGGTTCTGTTGCTTTGTTTTTTAGATGTTTCAGGAAACACCATACACTTCTCCCGAGTGGTTGTTGGCAATTTACATCCCGCCCATCAGCATAACAAGGCTCCCAGTTCTCCATGGCCTGTCCTGCCTTTCTGGATTTTACACTTTTTTCAGATGGCCCTTTTGACCGGGGGTAAGTGAGACTTCATTGTAGTGCAGATTTCCTTTGCAAGCTTGCTTGATTGGCCAAAAAGGGCGTATGCGTTTTTTCCTGAATATATTCAGGAAAAAACGCATACGCCCTTTTTGGCCAAGTGCATCATTGTGGACGTTCTGCCTCTTTTCCTATGCTTTCAATGCAATTCCAGTCTACCTCCTGAAATCGGTTTCCTGCAATTCTGCCCCGCTTTCAAGTCCTCTTGGCAGCCTTACTTCAGTCTATTTTTGGACGATAGCTATCATTTATAACTCTGCAGGTTTGTGAATTACAGTGCCCCTGAGCTCCTTTCTTCAACTCGCTTTCTTGTGACCTGGCCGCAACACCGCAGGATGGCTTCAGGCCCTAATCTGGTTCCGGTACGGCACGCTGAGCTTTGGTTATTTCCTCTTCCTGGTGGGAAATGAGAGTTAAATTTGCCCGTCCAGACACCTCCAGCTAGCCTCTCATTGGTTCTCGCTATTCCTGTTCATCTTCCGCAGAAATTGCAAACTGGGCCAAACAGGAGGTTAAAGGGACTGACTCTCCAAGTGGGGAGAGTGTTAGTAAAGCGTCTGGAATGTTGCACCCGAGTACCAGGGGAGGAAAACTGAGACATATTTGAACACGTCTCCCGTTCACATGGTTGATCATACTTGGGTTCCACATGCATGTTTTTGCTGAAGGAAGAATACCTTAAACCTGGAGAGTTGAGACCCGTGTAATGGGTACCATGCAATATGACTTCAAAGGGTCTTCATTTGCTCACCGAACCTCTCCAATCCTATCACTGCTGCGTTTATGCCCCTGTACACATGCTTGATTCTCTTTTGGAGACATAGCAATCCATAGGTTTTACGATACTTACTAGTCAGGTACATTCTTAGGCGTTTAATATGCGGTGTTGAGTCCATTTCGTTGAGCAAGGAGTAGCTCTTGTCTATTCCATATTTGACTTAAGGAACTTTATCTGTGCTCATTTCAATCTCTGGTTTTATGCAGCACCCCAACTCACCTTTACCCTTAAGCAAGCATAAGTTGGTTTTCTAAATTTGAGACCCTGTTCTGTTCTGTAATTCAGTTCCTGTGTAGCCAAGTTTACATTCCGTGTATTACTGATATCTTATGATGTTTCTTTTTCTGTGTGACTTATTTCAGTTAGAATCATCATACCTGAATCCACTCATTGTGATGCTAAGGGCCTGATGACATAGATTTCATTGCTGAGTGATATTGCTTTGTAAGTAAATACCACAACTTCTTTATCCATTTTTCACTTTCTGCGATGTTGAACTTGTACTGTAAACGAGGTTCTTGTAAACAGAGGCGTCCCAAACTTTGGGGTGGCTGTGTCTTTTTGATTTTAATTTCCCTAAGCTATAGGACCATAAGTGGCAGTGCCCTAGGCTCTGTTGCTTTGTTTTTTAGATGTTTCAGGAAACACCATACACTTCTCCCGAGTGTCTCTTGGCAATTTACATCCCGCCCATCAGCATAACAAGGCTCCCAGTTCTCCATGGCCTGTCCTGCCTTTCTGGATTTTACACTTTTTTCAGATGGCCCTTTTGACCGGGGAGAAGTGAGACTTCATTGTAGTGCAGATTTCCTTTGCAAGCTTGCTTGGTTGGCCAAAAAGGGCGTATGCGTTTTTTCCTGAATATATTCAGGAAAAATCGCATACGCCCTTTTTGGCCAAGTGCATCATTGTGGACGTTCTGCCTCTTTTCCTATGCTTTCAATGCAATTCCAGTCTACCTCCTGAAATCGGTTTCCTGCAATTCTGCCCCGCTTTCAAGTCCTCTTGGCAGCCTTACTTCAGTCTATTTTTGGACGATAGCTGTCATTTATAACTCTGCAGGTTTGTGAATTACAGTGCCCCTGAGCTCCTTTCTTCAACTCGCTTTCTTTTGAGCTGGCCGCAACACCGCAGGATGGCTTCAGGCCCTAATCTGGTTCCGGTACGGCATGGTGAGCCTTTGGTTAATTCCTCTTCCTGGTGGGAAATAAGAGTTAAATTTGCCCGTCCAGACACCTCCAGCTAGCCTCTCATTGGTTCTCGCTATTCCTGTTCATCTTCCGCAGAAATTGCAAACTGGCCCAAACACGAGGTTAAAGGGACTGACTCTCCAAGTGGGGAGAGTGTTAGTAAAGCGTCTGGAATGTTGCACCCGAGTACCAGGGGAGGAAAACTGAGACATATTTGAACACGTCTCCCGATCACATGGTTGATCATACTCTAGGTTCCACATGCATGTTTTAGCTGAAGGAAGAATACCTTAAACCTGGGTAGTTGAAACCCGTGGAATGGGTACCATGCAATATGACTTCAAAGGGTCTTCATTTGCTCACCGAACCTCCCCAATCCTATCACTGCTGCGTTTATGCCCCTGTACACATGCTTGATTCTCTTTCGGAGACATAGCAATCCATAGGTTTTAAGATACTTACTAGTCAGGTACATTCTTAGGCGTTTAATATGCGGTGTTGAGTCCATTTCGTTGAGCAAGGAGTAGCTCTTGTCTATTCCATATTTGACTTAAGGAACTTTATCTGTGCTCATTTCAATCTCTGGTTTTATGCAGCACCCCAACTCACCTTTACCCTTAAGCAAGCATAAGTTGGTTTTCTAAATTTGAGACCCTGTTCTGTTCTGTAATTCAGTTCCTGTGTAGCCAAGTTTCCATTCCGTGTATTACTGATATCTTATGATGTTTCTTTTTCTGTGTGACTTATTTCAGTTAGAATCATCATACCTGAATCCACTCATTGTGCTGCTAAGGGCCTGATGACATAGATTTCATTGCTGAGTGATATTGCTTTGTAAGTGAATACCACAACTTCATTATCCATTTTTCACTTTCTGCGATGTTGTACTTGTACTGTAAACGAGGTTCTTGTAAACAGAGCCGTTCCAAACTTTGGGGTGGCTGTGTCTTTTTGATTTTAATTTCCCTAAGCTATAGGACCATAAGTGGAAGTGCCATAGGCTCTGCTGCTTTGTTTTTTAGATGTTTCAGGAAACACCATACACTTCTCCCAAGTGTCTGTTGGCAATTTACATCCCGCCCATCAGCATAACAAGGCTCCCAGTTCTCAATGGCCTGTTGCCTTTCTGGATTTTACACTTTTTGCAGATGGCCCTTTTGACCGGGGGGAAGTGAGACTTCATTGTAGTGCAGATTTCCTTTGCAAGCTTGCTTGGTTGGCCAAGAAGGGCGTATGCATTTTTTCCTGAATATATTCAGGAAAAAACGCATACGCCCTTTTTGGCCAAGTGCATCATTGTGGACGTTCTGCCTCTTTTCCTATGCTTTCAATGCAATTCCAGTCTACCTCCTGAAATCGGTTTCCTGCAATTCTGCCCCGCTTTCAAGTCCTCTTGGCAGCCTTACTTCAGTCTATTTTTGGACGATAGCTGTCATTTATAACTCTGCAGGTTTGTGAATTACAGTGCCCCTGAGCTCCTTTCTTCAACTCGCTTTCTTGTGACCTGGCCGCAACACCGCAGGATGGCTTCAGGCCCTAATCTGGTTCCGGCCCGGCATGCTGAGCCTTTGGTTAATTCCTCTTCCTGGTGGGAAATGAGAGTTAAATTTGCCCGTCCAGACACCTCCAGCTAGCCTCTCATTGGTTCTCGCTATTCCTGTTCATCTTCCGCAGAAATTGCAAACTGGGCCAAACAGGAGGTTAAAGGGACTGACTCTCCAAGTGGGGAGAGTGTTAGTAAAGCGTCTGGAATGTTGCACCCGAGTACCAGGGGAGGAAAACTGAGACATATTTGAACACGTCTCCCGATCACATGGTTGATAATACTTGGGTTCCACATGCATGTTTTAGCTGAAGGAAGAATACCTTAAACCTGGGTAGTTGAAACCCGTGGAATGGGTACCATGCAATATGACTTCAAAGGGTCTTCATTTGCTCACCGAACCTCTCCAATCCTATCACTGCTGCGTTTATGCCCCTGTACACATGCTTGATTCTCTTTTGGAGACATAGCAATCCATAGGTTTTAAGATACTTACTAGTCAGGTACATTCTTAGGCGTTTAATATGGGGTGTTGAGTCCATTTCGTTGAGCAAGGAGTAGCTCTTGTCTATTCCATATTTGGCTTAAGGAAGTTTATCTGTGCTCATTTAAATCTCTGGTTTTATGCAGCACCCCAACTCACCTTTACCCTTAAGCAAGAATAAGTTGGTTTTCTAAATTTGAGACCCTGTTCTGTTCTGTAATTCAGTTCCTGTGTAGCCAAGTTTACATTCCGTGTATTACTGATATCTTATGATGTTTCTTTTTCTGTGTGACTTATTTCAGTTAGAATCATCATACCTGAATCCACTCATTGTGCTGCTAAGGGCCTGATGACACAGATTTCATTGCTGAGTGATATTGCTTTGTAAGTAAATACCACAAGTTCTTTATCCATTTTTCACTTTCTGCGATGTTGAACTTGTACTGTAAACGAGGTTCTTGTAAACAGAGCCGTTCCAAACTTTGGGGTGGCTGTGTCTTTTTGATTTTAATTTCCCTAAGCTATAGGACCATAAGTGGAAGTGCCCTTGGTTCTGTTGCTTTGTTTTTTAGATGTTTCAGGAAACACCATACACTTCTCCCGAGTGGTTGTTGGCAATTTACATCCCGCCCATCAGCATAACAAGGCTCCCAGTTCTCCATGGCCTGTCCTGCCTTTCTGGATTTTACACTTTTTTCAGATGGCCCTTTTGACCAGGGGGAAGTGAGACTTCATTGTAGTGCAGATTTCCTTTGCAAGCTTGCTTGGTTTGCCAAAAAGGGCGTATGCGTTTTTTCCTGAATATATTCAGGAAAAAACGCATACGCCCTTTTTGGCCAAGTGCATCATTGTGGACGTTCTGCGTCTTTTCCTATGCTTTCAATGCAATTCCAGTCTACCTCCTGAAATCGGTTTCCTGCAATTCTGCCCCGCTTTCAAGTCCTCTTGGCAGCCTTACTTCAGTCTATTTTTGGACGATAGCTGTCATTTATAACTCTGCAGGTTTCTGAATTACAGTGCCCCTGAGCTCCTTTCTTCAACTTGCTTTCTTGTGACCTGGCCGCAACACCGCAGGATGGCTTCAGGCTCTAATCTGGTTCCGGCACGGCACGCTGAGCCTTTGGTTATTTCTCTTCCTGGTGGGAAATGAGAGTTAAATTTGCCCGTCCAGACACCTCCAGCTAGCCTCTCATTGGTTCTCGCTATTCCTGTTCAGCTTCCGCAGAAATTGCAAACTGGGCCAAACAGGAGGTTAAAGGCGCTGACTCTCCATGTGGGGAGAGTGTTAGTAAAGCATCTGGAATGTTGCACCCGAGTACCAGGGGAGGAAAACTGAGACATTTGAACACGTCTCCCGATCACATGGTTGATCATACTCTAGGTTCCACATGCATGTTTTAGCTGAAGGAAGAATACCTTAAACCTGGGTAGTTGAAACCCGTGGAATGGGTACCATGCAATATGACTTCAAAGGGTCTTCATTTGCTCACCGAACCTCTCCAATCCTATCACTGCTGCGTTTATGCCCCTGTACACATGCTTGATTCTCTTTCGGAGAGATAGCAATCCATAGGTTTTAAGATACTTACAAGTCAGGTACATTCTTAGGCGTTTAATATGCGGTGTTGAGTCCATTTCGTTGAGCAAGGAGTAGCTCTTGTCTATTCCATATTTGCCTTAAGGAACTTTATCTGTGCTCATTTCAATCTCTGGTTTTATGCAGCACCCCAACTCACCTTTACCCTTAAGCAAGCATAAGTTGGTTTTCTAAATTTGAGACCCTGTTCTGTTCTGTAATTCAGTTCCTGTGTAGCCAAGTTTACATTCCGTGTATTACTGATATCTTATGATGTTTCTTTTTCTGTGTGACTTATTTCAGTTAGAATCATCATACCTGAATCCACTCATTGTGCTGCTAAGGGCCTGATGACACAGATTTCATTGCTGAGTGATATTACTTTGTAAGTAAATACCACAACTTCTTTATCCATTTTTCACTTTCTGCGATGTTGAACTTGTACTGTAAACGAGGTTCTTGTAAACAGAGCCGTTCCAAACTTTGGGGTGGCTGTGTCTTTTTGATTTTAATTTCCCTAAGCTATAGGACCATAAGTGGAAGTGCCCTAGGTTCTGTTGCTTTGTTTTTTAGATGTTTCAGGAAACACCATACACTTCTCCGGAGTGGTTGTTGGCAATTTACATCCCGCCCATCAGCATAACAAGGCTCCCAGTTCTCCATGGCCTGTCCTGCCTTTCTGGATTTTACACTTTTTTCAGATGGCCCTTTTGACCAGGGGGAAGTGAGACTTCATTGTAGTGCAGATTTCCTTTGCAAGCTTGCTTGGTTGGCCAAAAAGGGCGTATGCGTTTTTTCCTGAATATATTCAGGAAAAAACGCATACGCCCTTTTTGGCCAAGTGCATCATTGTGGACGTTCTGCGTCTTTTCCTATGCTTTCAATGCAATTCCAGTCTACCTCCTGAAATCGGTTTCCTGCAATTCTGCCCCGCTTTCAAGTCCTCTTGGCAGCCTTACTTCAGTCTATTTTTGGACGATAGCTGTCATTTATAACTCTGCAGGTTTCTGAATTACAGTGCCCCTGAGCTCCTTTCTTCAACTTGCTTTCTTGTGACCTGGCCGCAACACCGCAGGATGGCTTCAGGCCCTAATCTGGTTCCGGCACGGCACGCTGAGCCTTTGGTTATTTCCTCTTCCTGGTGGGAAATGAGAGTTAAATTTGCCCGTCCAGACACCTCCAGCTAGCCTCTCATTGGTTCTCGCTATTCCTGTTCATCTTCCGCAGAAATTGCAAACTGGGCCAAACAGGAGGTTAAAGGCGCTGACTCTCCAAGTGGGGAGAGTGTTAGTAAAGCGTCTGGAATGTTGCACCCGAGTACCAGGGGAGGAAAACTGAGACATATTTGAACACGTCTCCCGTTCACATGGTTGATCATACTTGGGTTCCACATGCATGTTTTAGCTGAAGGAAGAATACCTTAAACCTGGAGAGTTAAGACCCGTGTAATGGGTACCATGCAATATGACTTCAAAGGGTCTTCATTTGCTCACCGAACCTCTCCAATCCTATCACTGCTGCATTTATGCCCCTGTACACATGCTTGATTCTCTTTCGGAGACATAGCAATCCATAGGTTTTAAGATACTTACTAGTCAGGTACATTCTTAGGCGTTTAATATGCGGTGTTGAGTCCATTTCGTTGAGCAAGGAGTAGCTCTTGTCTATTCCATATTTGACTTAAGGAACTTTATCTGTGCTCATTTCAATCTCTGGTTTTATGCAGCACCCCAACTCACCTTTCCCCTTAAGCAAGCATAAGTTGGTTTTCTAAATTTGAGACCCTGTTCTGTTTTGGAATGCAGTTCCTGTGTAGCCAAGTTTACATTCCGTGTATTAGTGATATCTTATGATGTTTCTTTTTCTGTGTGAATTATTTCAGTTAGAATCATCATACCTGAATCCACTCATTATGCTGCTACGGGCCTGATGACATAGATTTCATTGCTGAGTGATACTGCATTGTACGTAAGTACCACAAGTTCTTTATCCATTTTTCACTTTCTGCGATGTTGAACTTGTACTGTAAACGAGGTTCTTGTAAACAGAGGCGTCCCAAACTTTGGGGTGGCTGTGTCTTTTTGATTTTAATTTCCCTAAGCTATAGGACCATAAGTGGCAGTGCACTAGGCTCTGTTGCTTTGTTTTTTAGATGTTTCAGGAAACACCATACACTTCTCCCGAGTGTCTCTTGGCAATTTACATCCCGCCCATCAGCATAACAGGGCTCCCAGTTCTCCATGGCCTGTCCTGCCTTTCTGGATTTTACACTTTTTTCAGATGGCCCTTTTGACCGGGGGGAAGTGAGACTTCATTGTAGTGCAGATTTCCTTTGCAAGCTTGCTTGGTTGGCCAAAAAGGGCGTATGCGTTTTTTCCTGAATATATTCAGGAAAAAACGCATACGCCCTTTTTGGCCAAGTGCATCATTGTGGACGTTCTGCCTCTTTTCCTATGCTTTCAATGCAATTCCAGTCTACCTCCTGAAATCGGTTTCCTGCAATTCTGCCCCGCTTTCAAGTCCTCTTGGCAGCCTTACTTCAGTCTATTTTTGGACGATAGCTGTCATTTATAACTCTGCAGGTTTGTGAATTACAGTGCCCCTGAGCTCCTTTCTTCAACTTGCTTTCTTGTGACCTGGCCACAACACCGCAGGATGGCTTCAGGCTCTAATCTGGTTCCGGTCCGGCATGCTGAGCCTTTGGTTAATTCCTCTTCCTGTTGGGAAATGAGAGTTAAATTTGCCCGTCCAGACACCTCCAGCTAGCCTCTCATTGGTTCTCGCTATTCCTGTTCATCTTCCGCAGAAATTGCAAACTGGGCCAAACAGGAGGTTAAAGGCGCTGACTCTCCAAGTGGGGAGAGTGTTAGTAAAGCGTCTGGAATGTTGCACCCGAGTACCAGGGGAGGAAAACTGAGACATATTTGAACACGTCTCCCGTTCACATGGTTGATCATACTTGGGTTCCACATGCATGTTTTACCTGAAGGAAGAATACCTTAAACCTGGAGAGTTGAGACCCGTGTAATGGGTACCATGCAATATGACTTCAAAGGGTCTTCATTTGCTCACCGAACCTCTCCAATCCTATCACTGCTGCGTTTATGCCCCTGTACACATGCTTGATTCTCTTTTGGAGACATAGCAATCCATAGGTTTTACGATACTTACTAGTCAGGTACATTCTTAGGCGTTTAATATGCGGTGTTGAGTCCATTTCGTTGAGCAAGGAGTAGCTCTTGTCTATTCCATATTTGACTTAAGGAACTTTATCTGTGCTCATTTCAATCTCTGGTTTTATGCAGCACCCCACCTCACCTTTATCCTTAAGCAAGCATAAGTTGGTTTTCTAAATTTGAGACCCTGTTCTCTTCTGGAATTCAGTTCCTGTGTAGCCAAGTTTACATTCCGTGTATTACTGATATCTTATGATGTTTCTTTTTCTGTGTGACTTATTTCAGTTAGAATCATCATACCTGAATCCACTCCCTGTGCTGCTAAAGGCCTGATGACACAGATTTCATTGCTGAGTGATATTGCTTTGTAAGTAAATACCACAACTTCTTTATCCATTTTTCACTTTCTGCGATGTTGAACTTGTACTGTAAACGAGGTTCTTGTAAACAGAGCCGTTCCAAACTTTGGGGTGGCTGTGTGTTTTTGATTTTAATTTCCCTAAGCTATAGGACCATAAGTTGAAGTGCCCTAGGTTCTGTTGCTTTGTTTTTTAGATGTTTCAGGAAACACCATACACTTCTCCCGAGTGGTTGTTGACAATTTACATCCCGCCCATCAGCATAACAAGGCTCCCAGTTCTCCATGGCCTGTCCTGCCTTTCTGGATTTTACACTTTTTTCAGATGGCCCTTTTGACCGGGGGGAAGTGAGACTTCATTGTAGTGCAGATTTCCTTTGCAAGCTTGCTTGGTTGGCCAAAAAGGGCATATGCGTTTTTTCCTGAATATATTTAGGAAAAAATGCATACGCCCTTTTTGGCCAAGTGCATCATTGTGGACGTTCTGCCTCTTTTCCTATGCTTTCAATGCAATTCCAGTCTACCTCCTGAAATCGGTTTCCTGCAATTCTGCCCCGCTTTCAAGTCCTCTTGGCAGCCTTACTTCAGTCTATTTTTGGACGATAGCTGTCATTTATAACTCTGCAGCTTTGTGAATTACAGTGCCCCTGAGCTCCTTTCTTCAACTCGCTTTCTTGTGACCTGGCCGCAACACCGCAGGATGGCTTCAGGCCCTTTTCTTTTACCGGTACGGCACGCTGAGCCTTTGGTTATTTCCTCTTCCTGGTGGGAAATGAGAGTTAAATTTGCCTGTCCAGACACCTCCAGCTAGCCTCTCATTGGTTCTCGCTATTCCTGTTCATCTTCCGCAGAAATTGCAAACTGGGCCAAACAGGAGGTTAAAGGCGCTGACTCTCCAAGTGGGGAGAGTGTTAGTAAAGCGTCTGGAATGTTGCACCCGAGTACCAGGGGAGGAAAACTGAGACATATTTGAACACGTCTCCCGTTCACATGGTTGATCACACTTGGGTTCCACATGCATGTTTTAGCTGAAGGAAGAATACCTTAAACCTGGAGAGTTGAGACCCGTGTAATGGGTACCATGCAATATGACTTCAAAGGGTCTTCATTTGCTCACCGAACCTCTCCAATCCTATCACTGCTGCGTTTATGCCCCTGTACACATGCTTGATTCTCTTTTGGAGACATAGCAATCCATAGGTTTTATGATACTTACTAGTCAGGTACATTCTTAGGCGTTTAATATGCGGTGTTGAGTCCATTTCGTTGAGCAAGGAGTAGCTCTTGTCTATTCCATATTTGACTTAAGGAACTTTATCTGTGCTCATTTCAATCTCTGGTTTTATGCAGCACCCCAACTCACCTTTACCCTTAAGCAAGCATAAGTTGCTTTTCTAAATTTGAGACCCTGTTCTGTTCTGTAATTCAGTTCCTGTGTAGCCAAGTTTACATTCCGTGTATTACTGATATCTTATGATGTTTCTTTTTCTGTGTGACTTATTTCAGTTAGAATCATCATACCTGAATCCACTCATTGTGATGCTAAGGGCCTGATGACATAGATTTCATTGCTGAGTGATATTGCTTTGTAAGTAAATACCACAACTTCTTTATCCATTTTTCACTTTCTGCGATGTTGAACTTGTACTGTAAACGAGGTTCTTGTAAACAGAGGCGTCCCAAACTTTGGGGTGGCTGTGTCTTTTTCATTTTAATTTCCCTAAGCTATAGGACCATAAGTGGCAGTGCCCTAGGCTCTGTTGCTTTGTTTTTTAGATGTTTCATTAAACACCATACACTTCTCCCCAGTGGCTGTTGGCAATTTACATCCAGCCCATCAGCATAACAAGGCTCCCAGTTCTCCATGGCCTGTCCTGCCTTTCTGGATTTTACACTTTTTTCAGATGGCCCTTTTGACCGGGGGGAAGTGAGACTTCATTGTAGTGCAGATTTCCTTTGCAAGCTTGCTTGGTTGGCCAAAAAGGGCGTATGCGTTTTTTCCTGAATATATTCAGGAAAAAACGCATACGCCCTTTTTGGCCAAGTGCATCATTGTGAACGTTCTGCCTCTTTTCCTATGCTTTCAATGCAATTCCAGTCTACCTCTTGAAATCGGTTTCCTGCAATTCTGGCCCGCTTTCAAGTCCTCTTGGCAGCCTTACTTCAGTCTATTTTTGGACGATAGCTGTCATTTATAACTCTGCAGGTTTGTGAATTACAGTGCCCCTGATCTCCTTTCTTCAACTCGCTTTCTTGTGACCTGCCGCAACACCGCAGGATGGCTTCAGGCCCTAATCTGGTTCCGGCACGGCACGCTGAGCCTTTGGTTATTTCCTCTTCCTGGTGGGAAATGAGAGTTAAATTTGCCCGTCCAGACACCTCCAGCTAGTCTCTCATTGGTTCTCGCTATTCCTGTTCATCTTCCGCAGAAATTGCAAACTGGGCCAAACAGGAGGTTAAAGGGACTGACTCTCCAAGTCGGGAGAGTGTTAGTAAAGCGTCTGGAATGTTGCACCCGAGTACCAGGGTACGAAAACTGAGACATATTTGAACACGTCTCCCGATCACATGGTTGATCATACTCTAGGTTCCACATGCATGTTTTAGCTGAAGGAAGAATACCTTAAACCTGGGTAGGTGAAACCCGTGGAATGGGTACCATGCAATATGAATTCAAAGGGTCTTCATTTGCTCACCGAACCTCTCCAATCCTATCACTGCTGCGTTTATGCCCCTGTACACATGCTTGATTCTCTTTTGGAGACATAGCAATCCATAGGTTTTAAGATACTTACTAGTCAGGTACATTCTTAGGCGTTTAATATGCGGTGTTGAGTCCATTTTGTTGAGCAAGGAGTAGTTCTTGTCTATTCCATATTTGACTTAAGGAACTTTATCTGTGCTCATTTCAATCTCTGGTTTTATGCAGCACCCCAACTCACCTTTACCCTTAAGCAAGCATAAGTTGGTTTTCTAAATTTGAGTCCCTGTTCTGTTCTGTAATTCAGTTCCTGTGTAGCCAAGTTTACATTCCGTGTATTACTGATATCTTATGATGTTTCTTTTTCTGTGTGACTTACTTCAGTTAGAATCATCATACCTGAATCCACTCATTGTGCTGCTAAGGTCCTGATGACACAGATTTCATTGCTGAGTGATATTGCTTTGTAAGTAAATACCACAACTTCTTTATCCATTTTTCACTTTCTGCGATGTTGAACTAGTACTGTAAACGAGGTTCTTGTAAACAGAGCCGTTCCAAACTTTGGGGTGGCTGTGTCTTTTTGATTTTAATTTCCCTAAGCTATAGGACCATAAGTGGAAGTGCCCTAGGTTCTGTTGCTTTGTTTTTTAGATGTTTCAGGAAACACCATACACTTCTCCCGAGTGGTTGTTGGCAATTTACATCCCGCCCATCAGCATAACAAGGCTCCCAGTTCTCCATGGCCTGTCCTGCCTTTCTGGATTTTACACTTTTTTCAGATGGCCCTTTTGACCAGGGGGAAGTGAGACTTCATTGTAGGGCAGATTTCCTTTGCAAGCTTGCTTGGTTGGCCAAAAAGGGCGTATGCGTTTTTTCCTGAATATATTCAGGAAAAAACGCATACGCCCTTTTTGGCCAAGTGCATCATTGTGGACCTTCTGCCTCTTTTCCGATGCTTTCAATGCAATTCCAGTCTACCTCCTGAAATCGGTTTCCTGCAATTCTGCCCCGCTTTCAAGTCCTCTTGGCAGCCTTACTTCAGTATATTTTTCGATGATAGCTGTCATTTATAACTCTGCAGGTTTGTGAATTACAGTGCCCCTGAGCTCCTTTCTTCAACTCGCTTTCTTTTGAGCTGGCCGCAACACCGCAGGATGGCTTCAGGCCCTAATCTAGTTCCGGTACGGCACGCTGAGCCTTTGGTTTTTTCCTCTTCCTGGTGGGAAATGAGAGTTAAATTTGCCCGTCCAGACACCTCCAGCTAGCCTCTCATTGGTTCTCGCTATTCCTGTTCATCTTCCGCAGAAATTGCAAACTGGGCCAAACAGGAGGTTAAAGGGACTGAATCTCCAAGTCGGGAGAGTGTTAGGAAAGCGTCTGGAATGTTGCACCCGAGTACCAGGGGAGGAAAACTGAGACATATTTGAACACGTCTCCCGATCACATGGTTGATCATACTCTAGGTTCCACATGCATGTTTTAGCTGAAGGAAGAATACCTTAAACCTGGAGAGTTGAGACCCGTGTAATGCGTACCATGCAATATGACTTCAAAGGGTCTTCATTTGCTCACCGAACCTCTCCAATCCTATCACTGCTGCGTTTATGCCCCTGTACACATGCTTGATTCTGTTTTGGAGACATAGCAATCCATAGGTTTTCCGATACTTACTAGTCAGGTACATTCTTAGGCATTTAATATGCGGTGTTGAGTCCATTTCGTTGAGCAAGGAGTAGCTCTTGTCTATTCCATATTTGACTTAAGGAACTTTATCTGTGCTCATTTCAATCTCTGGTTTTATGCAGCACCCCAACTCACCTTTACCCTTAAGCAAGCATAAGTTGGTTTTCTAAATTTGAGACCCTGTTCTGTTCTGTAATTCAGTTCCTGTGTAGCCAAGTTTACATTCCGTGTATTACTGATATCTTATGATGTTTCTTTTCTGTGTGACTTATTTCAGTTAGAATCATCATACCTGAATCCACTCATTGGGCTGCTACGGGCCTGATGACACAGATTTCATTGCTGAGTGATATTGCTTTGTAAGTAAATACCACAACTTCTTTATCCATTTTTCACTTTCTGCGATGTTGAACTTGTACTGTAAACGAGGTTCTTGTAAACAGAGCCGTTCCAAACTTTGGGGTGGCTGTGTCTTTTTGATTTTAATTTCCCTAAGCTATAGGACCATAAGTGGAAGTGCCCTAGGCTCTGTTGCTTTGTTTTTTAGATGTTTCAGGAAACACCATACACTTCTCCCCAGTGTCTGTTGGCAATTTACATCCCGCCCATCAGCATAACAAGGCTCCCAGTTCTCCATGGCCTGTCCTGCCTTTCTGGATTTTACACTTTTTTCAGATGGCCCTTTTGACCGGGGGGAAGTTAGACTTCATTGCAGTGCAGATTTCCTTTGCAAGCTTGCTTGGTTGGCCAAAAAGGGCATATGCGTTTTTTCCTGAATATATTCAGGAAAAAACACATACGCCCTTTTTGGCCAAGTGCATCATTGTGGACGTTCTGCCTCTTTTCCTATGCTTTCAATGCAATTCCAGTCTACCTCCTGAAATCGGTTTCCTGCAATTCTGCCCCGCTTTCAAGTCCTCTTGGCAGCCTTACTTCAGTCTATTTTTGGACGATAGCTGTCATTTATAACTCTGCAGGTTTGTGAATTACAGTGCCCCTGAGCTCCTTTCTTCAACTCGCTTTCTTGTGACCTGGCCGCAACACCGCAGGATGGCTTCAGGCCGTAATCTGGTTCCGGCACGGCACGCTGAGCCTTTGGTTAATTCCTCTTCCTGGTGGGAAATGAGAGTTAAATTTGCCCGGCCAGACACCTCCAGCTAGCCTCTCATTGGTTCTCGCTATTCCTGTTCATCTTCCGCAGAAATTGCAAACTGGGCCAAACAGGAGGTTAAAGGGACTGACTCTCCAAGTCGGGAGAGTGTTAGTAAAGCGTCTGGAATGTTGCACCCGAGTACCAGGGTACGAAAACTGGGACATATTTGAACACGTCTCCCGATCACATGGTTGATCATACTCTAGGTTCCACATGCATGTTTTAGCTGAAGGAAGAATACCTTAAACCTGGGTAGTTGAAACCCGTGGAATGGGTACCATGCAATATGACTTCAAAGGGTCTTCATTTGCTCACCGAACCTCTCCAATCCTATCACTGCTGCGTTTATGCCCCTGTACACATGCTTGATTCTCTTTCGGAGACATAGCAATCCATAGGTTTTAAGATACTTACTAGTCAGGAACATTCTTAGGCGTTTAATATGGGGTGTTGAGTCCATTTCGTTGAGCAAGGAGTAGCTCTTGTCTATTCCATATTTGGCTTAAGGAACTTTATCTGTGCTCATTTCAATCTCTGGTTTTATGCAGCACCCCAACTCACCTTTACCCTTAAGCAAGCATAAGTTGGTTTTCTAAATTTGAGACCCTGTTCTGTTTTGGAATGCAGTTCCTGTGTAGCCAAGTTTACATTCCGTGTATTAGTGATATCTTATGATGTTTCTTTTTCTGTGTGACTTATTTCAGTTAGAATCATCATACCTGAATCCACTCATTATGCTGCTACGGGCCTGATGACGTAGATTTCATTGCTGAGTGATACTGCATTTTACGTAAGTACCACAAGTTCTTTATCCATTTTTCACTTTCTGTGATATTGAACTTGTACGGTAAACGAGGTTCTTGTAAACGGAGGCGTCCCAAACTTTGGGGTGGCTGTGTCTTTTAGATTTTAATTTCCCTAAGCTATAGGACCATAAGTGGAAGTACCCTAGGCTCTGTTGCTTTGTTTTTTAGATGTTTCAGGAAACACCATACACTTCTCCTGAGTGTCTGTTGGCAATTTACATCCCGCGCATCAGCATAACAAGGCTCCCAGTTCTCAATGGCCTGTTGCCTTTCTGGATTTTACACTTTTTTCAGATGGCCCTTTTGACCGGGGGGAAGTGAGACTTCATTGTAGTGCAGATTTCCTTTGCAAGCTTGCTTGGTTGGCCAAAAAGGGCGTATGCGTTTTTTCCTGAATATATTCAGGAAAAAACGCATACGCCCTTTTTGGCCAAGTGCATCATTGTGGACGTTCTGCCTCTTTTCCTATGCTTTCAATACAATTCCAGTCTACCTCCTGAAATCGGTTTCCTGCAATTCTGCCCCGCTTTCAAGTCCTCTTGGCAGCCTTACTTCAGTGTATTTTTGGACGATAGCTGTCATTTATAACTCTGCAGGTTTGTGAATTACAGTGCCCCTGAGCTCCTTTCTTCAACTCGCTTTCTTGTGAACTGGCCGCAACACCGCAGGATGTCTTCAGGCCCTAATCTGGTTCCGGCACGGCACGCTGAGCCTTTGGTTAATTCCTCTTCCTGGTGGGAAATGAGAGTTAAATTTGCCGATCCAGACACCTCCAGCTAGTCTCTCATTGGTTCTCGCTATTCCTGTTCATCTTCCACAGAAACTGCAAACTGGGCCAAACAGGAGGTTAAAGGGACTGACTCTCCAAGTGGGGAGAGTGTTAGTAAAGCGTCTGGAATGTTGCACCCGAGTACCAGGGTACGAAAACTGAGACATATTTGAACACGTCTCCCGATCACATGGTTGATCATACTCTAGGTTCCACATGCATGTTTTACCTGAAGGAAGAATACCTTAAACTTGGGTAGTTGAAACCCGTGGAATGGGTACCATGCAATATGACTTCAAAGGGTCTTCATTTGCTCACGAACCTCTCCAATCCTATAACTGCTGCGTTTATGCCCCTGTACACATGCTTGATTCTCTTTCGGAGACATAGCAATCCATAGGTTTTAAGATACTTACTAGTCAGGTACATTCTTAGGCGTTTAATATGCGGTGTTGAGTCCATTTCGTTGAGCAAGGAGTAGCTCTTGTCTATTCCATATTTGGCTTAAGGAACTTTATCTGTGCTCATTTCAATCTCTGGTTTTATGCAGCACCCCAACTCACCTTTCCCCTTAAGCAAGCATAAGTTGGTTTTCTAAATTTGAGACCCTGTTCTGTTCTGTAATTCAGTTCCTGTGTAGCCAAGTTTACATTTCGTGTATTACTGATATCTTATGATGTTTCTTTTTCTGTGTGACTTATTTCAGTTAGAATCACCATACCCGAATCCACTCATTATGCTGGTACGGGCCTGGTGACATAGATTTCATTGCTGAGTGATATTGCTTTGTACATGAGTACCACAACTTCTTTATCCATTTTTCACTTTTTGTGATATTGAACTTGTATGGTAAACGAGGTTCTTGTAAACAGAGGGGTCCCAAACTTTGGGGTGGCTGTGTCTTTTTGATTTTAATTTCCCTAAGCTATAGGACCATAAGTGGAAGTGCACTAGGCTCTGTTGCTTTGTTTTTTAGATGTTTCAGGAAACACCATACACTTCTCCGGAGTGGCGGTTGGCAATTTACATCCCGCCCATCAGCATAACAAGGCTCCCAGTTCTCCATGTCCTGTCCTGCCTTTCTGGATTTTACACTTTTTTCAGATGGCCCTTTTGACCGGGGGGAAGTGAGACTTCATTGTAGTGCAGATTTCCTTTGCAAGCTTGCTTGGTTGGCCAAAAAGGGCGTATGCGTTTTTTCCTGAATATATTCAGGAAAAAACGCATACGCCCTTTTTGGCCAAGTGCATCACTGTGGACGTTCTGCCTCTTTTCCTATGCTTTCAATGCAATTCCAGTCTACCTCCTGAAATCGGTTTCCTGCAATTCTGTTCCGCTTTCAAGTCCTCTTGGCAGCCTTACTTCAGTATATTTTTGGACGATAGCTGTCATTTATAACTCTGCAGGTTTGTGAATTACAGTGCCCCTGAGCTCCTTTCTTCAACTCGCTTTCTTTTGAGCTGGCCGCAACACCGCAGGCCGGCTTCAGGCCCTAATCTGGTTCCGGTACGGCACGCTGAGCCTTTGGTTATTTCCTCTTCCTGGTGGGAAATGAGAGTTAAATTTGCCCGTCCAGACACCTCCAGCTAGCCTCTCATTGGTTCTCGCTATTCCTGTTCATCTTCCGCAGAAATTGCAAACTGGGCCAAACAGGAGGTTAAAGGCGCTGACTCTCCAAGTGGGGAGAGTGTTAGTAAAGCGTCTGGAATGTTGCACCCGAGTACCAGGGGAGGCAAACTGAGACATATTTGAACACGTCTTCCGATCACATGGTTGATCATAGTCTAGGTTCCACATGCATGTTTTAGCTGAAGGAAGAATACCTAAAACCTGGGTAGTTGAAACCCGTGGAATGGGCACCATGCAATATGACTTCAAAGGGTCTTCATTTGCTCACCGAACCTCTCCAATCCTATCACTGCTGCGTTTATGCCCCTGTACACATGCTTGATTCTCCTTCGGAGACATAGAAATCCATAGGTTTTAAGATACTTACTAGTCAGGTACATTCTTAGGCGTTTAATATGCGGTGTTGAGTCCATTTCGTTGAGCAAGGAGTAGCTCCTGTCTATTCCATATTTGGCTTAAGGAACTTTATCTGTGCTCATTTCAATCTCTGGTTTTATGCAGCACCCCAACTCACCTTTACCCTTAAGCAAGCATAAGTTGGTTTTCTAAATTTGAGACCCTGTTCTGTTCTGTAATTCAGTTCCTGTGTAGCCAAGTTTACATTCCGTGTATTACTGATATCTTATGATGTTTCTTTTTCTGTGTGACTTATTTCAGTTAGAATCATCATACCTGAATCCACTCATTGTGCTGCTAAGGGCCTGATGACATAGATTTCATTGCTGAGTGATATTGCCTTGTAAGTGAATACCACAACTTCTTTATCCATTTTTCACTTTCTGCGATGTTGAACTTGTACTGTAAACGAGGTTCTTGTAAACAGAGCCATTCCAAACTTTGGGGTGGCTGTGTCTTTTTGATTTTAATTTCCCTAAGATATAGGTCCATAAGTGGAAGTGCCCTAGGCTCTGTTGCTCTGTTTTTTAGATGTTTCAGGAAACACCATACATTTCTCCCAAGTGTGTGTTGGCAATTTACATCCCGCCCATCAGCATAACAAGGCTCCCAGTTCTCAGTGGCCTGTTGCCTTTCTGGATTTTACACTTTTTTCAGATGGCCCTTTTGACCGGGGGGAAGTGAGACTTCATTGTAGTGCAGATTTCCTTTGCAAGCTTGCTTGGTTGGCCAAAAAGGGCGTATGCGTTTTTTCCTGAATATATTCAGGAAAAAACGCATACGTCCTTTTTGGCCAAGTGCATCACTGTGGACGTTCTGCCTCTTTTCCTATGCTTTCAATGCAATTCCAGTCTACCTCCTGAAATCGGTTTCCTGCAATTCTGCTCCGCTTTCAAGTCCTCTTGGCAGCCTTACTTCAGTATATTTTTGGACGATAGCTGTCATTTATAACTCTGCAGGTTTGTGAATTACAGTGCCCCTGAGCTCCTTTCTTCAACTCGCTTTCTTGTGACCTGGCCGCAACACCGCAGATGGCTTCAGGCCCTAATCTGGTTCCGGCACGGCATGCTGAGCCTTTGGTTAATTCCTCTTCCTGGTGGGAAATGAGAGTTAAATTTGCCCGTCCAGACACCTCCAGCTAGCCTCTCATTGGTTCTCGCTATTCCTGTTCATCTTCCGCAGAAATTGCAAACTGGGCCAAACAGGAGGTTAAAGGGACTGACTCTCCAAGTGGGGAGAGTGTTAGTAAAGCGTCTGGAATGTTGCACCCGAGTACCAGGGGAGGAAAACTGAGACATATTTGAACACGTCTCCCGTTCACATGTTTGATCATACTCTGGGTTCCACATGCATGTTTTAGCTGAAGGAAGAATACCTTAAACCTGGAGTGTTGAGACCCTTGTAATGGGTACCATGCAATATGACTTCAAAGGGTCTTCATTTGCTCACCGAACCTCTCCAATCCTATCACTGCTGCATTTATGCCCCTGTACACACGCTTGATTCTCTTTTGGAGACATAGCAATCCATAGGTTTTAAGATACTTACTAGTCAGGTACATTCTTAGGCGTTTAATATGGGGTTTTGAGTCCATTTCGTTGAGCAAGGAGTAGCTCTTGTCTATTCCATATTTGGCTTAAGGAACTTTATCTGTGCTCATTTCAATCTCTGGTTTTATGCAGCACCCCAACTCACCTTTCCCCTTAAGCAAGCATAAGTTGGTTTTCTAAATTTGAGACCCTGTTCTGTTTTGGAATGCAGTTCCTGTGTAGCCAAGTTTACATTCCGTGTATTAGTGATGTCTTATGATGTTTCTTTTTCTGTGTGACTTATTTCAGTTAGAATCATCATACCTGAATCCACTCATTATGCTGCTACGGGCCTGATGACATAGATTTCATTGCTGAGTGATACTGCATTGTACGTAAGTACCACAAGTTCTTTATCCATTTTTCACTTTCTGTGATATTGAACTTGTACGGTAAACGAGGTTCTTGTAAACGGAGGCGTCCCAAACTTTGGGGTGGCTGTGTCTTTTTGATTTTAATTTCCCTAAGCTATAGGACCTTAAGTGGAAGTGCCCTAGGTTCTGTTGCTTTGTTTTTTAGATGTTTCAGGAAACACCATACACTTCTCCCCAGTGTCTGTTGGCAATTTACATCCCGCCCATCAGCATAACAAGGCTCCCAGTTCTCAATGGCCTGTTGCCTTTCTGGATTTTACACTTTTTTCAGATGGCCCTTTTGACCGGGGGGAAGTGAGACTTCATTGTAGTGCAGATTTCCTTTGCAAGCTTGCTTGGTTGGCCAAAAAGAGCGTATGCGTTTTTTCCTGAATATATTCAGGAAAAAACGCATACGCCCTTTTTGGCCAAGTGCATCATTGTGGACGTTCTGCCTCTTTTCCTATGCTTTCAATGCAATTCCAGTCTACCTCCTGAAATCGGTTTCCTGCAATTCTGCCCCGCTTTCAAGTCCTCTTGGCAGCCTTACTTCAGTCTATTTTCGGACGATAGCTGTCATTTATAACTCTGCAGGTTTGTGAATTACAGTGCCCCTGAGCTCCTTTCTTCAACTCGCTTTCTTGTGACCTGGCCGCAACACCGCAGGATGTCTTCAGGCCCTAATCTGGTTCTGGTACGGCACGCTGAGCCTTTGGTTAATTCCTCTTCCTGGTGGGAAATGAGAGTTAAATTTGCCCATCCAGACACCTGCAGCTAGTCTCTCATTGGTTCTCGCTATTCCTGTTCATCTTCCACAGAAATTGCAAA
This sequence comes from Stenella coeruleoalba, assembly GCF_951394435.1. NCBI lineage: Eukaryota > Metazoa > Chordata > Mammalia > Artiodactyla > Delphinidae > Stenella > Stenella coeruleoalba. Next base: position 348,174 of record NW_027646216.1, read on the forward strand.
CTGGGCCAAACAGGAGGTTAAAGGGACTGACTCTCCAAGTGGGGAGAGTGTTAGTAAAGCGTCTGGAATGTTGCACCCGAGTACCAGGGGAGGAAAACGGAGACATATTTGAACACGTCTCCCGTTCACATGGTTGATCATACTTGGATTCCACATGCATGTTTTAGCTGAAGGAAGAATACCTTAAACCTGGAGTGTTGAGACCCTTGTAATGGGTACCATGCAATATGACTTCAAAGGGTCTTCATTTGCTCACCGAACCTCTCCAATCCTATCACTGCTGCGTTTATGCCCCTGTACACATGCTTGATTCTCTTTCGGAGACATAGCAATCCATAGGTTTTAAGATACTTATTAGTCAGGTACATTCTTAGGCGTTTAATATGTGGTGTTGAGTCCATTTCGTTGAGCAAGGAGTAGCTCTTGTCTATTCCATATTTGGCTTAAGGAACTTTATCTGTGCTCATTTCAATCTCTGGTTTTATGCAGCACCCCAACTCACCTTTACCCTTAAGCAAGCATAAGTTGGTTTTCTAAATTTGAGACCCTGTTCTGTTCTGTAATTCAGTTCCTGTGTAGCCAAGTTTACATTCCGTGTATTACTGATATCTTATGATGTTTCTTTTTCTGTGTGACTTATTTCAGTTAGAATCATCATACCTGAATCCACTCATTGTGCTGCTAAGGGCCTTGTGACACAGATTTCATTGCTGAGTGATATTGCTTTGTAAGTAAATACCACAACTTCTTTATCCATTTTTCACTTTCTGCGATGTTGAAATTGTACTGTAAACGAGGTTCTTGTAAACAGAGCCGCTCCAAACTTTGGGGTGGCTGTGTCTTTTTGATTTTAATTTCCCTAAGCTATAGGACCATAAGTGGAAGTGCCCTAGGCTCTGTTGCTTTCTTTTTTAGATGTTTCAGGAAACACCATACACTTCTCCCAAGTGTCTGTTGGCAATTTACATCCCGCCCATCAGCATAACAAGGCTCCCAGTTCTCCATGGCCTGTCCTGCCTTTCTGGATTTTACACTTTTTTCAGATGGCCCTTTTGACCGGGGGGAAGTGAGACTTCATTGTAGTGCAGATTTCCTTTGCAAGCTTGCTTGGTTGGCCAAAAAGGGCGTATGCGTTTTTTCCTGAATATATTCAGGAAAAAACGCATATGCCCTTTTTGGCCAAGTACATCATTGTGGACGTTCTGCCTCTTTTCCTATGCTTTCAATGCAATTCCAGTCTACCTCCTGAAATCGGTTTCCTGCAATTCTGCCCCGCTTTCAAGTCCTCTTGGCAGCCTTACTTCAGTCTATTTTTGGACGATAGCTGTCATTTATAACTCTGCAGGTTTGTGAATTACAGTGCCCCTGAGCTCTTTTCTTCAACTCGCTTTCTTGTGAGCTGGCCGCAACATCGCAGGATGGCTTCAGGCCCTAATCTGGTTCCGGCACGGCATGCTGAGCCTTTGGTTAATTCCTCTTCCTGGTGGGAAATGAGAGTTAAATTTGCCCGTCCAGACACCTCCAGCTAGCCTCTCATTGGTTCTCGCTATTCCTGTTCATCTTCCGCAGAAATTGCAAACTGGGCCAAACAGGAGGTTAAAGGGACTGACTCTTCAAGTCGGGAGAGTGTTAGTAAAGCGTCTGGAATGTTGCACCCGAGTACCAGGGGAGGAAAACTGAGACATATTTGAACACGTCTCCTGTTCACATGGTTGATCATACTCTGGGTTCCACATGCATGTTTTAGCTGAAGGAAGAATACCTTAAACCTGGAGAGTTGAGACCGGTGTAATGGGTACCATGCAATATGACTTCAAAGGGTCTTCATTTGCTCACCGAACCTCTCCAATCCTATCACTGCTGCGTTTATGCCCCTGTACACATGCTTGATTCTCTTTTGGAGACATAGCAATCCATAGGTTTTAAGATACTTACTAGTCAGGTACATTCTTAGGCGTTTAATATGGGGTTTTGAGTCCATTTTGTTGAGCAAGGAGTAGCTCTTGTCTATTCCATATTTGGCTTAAGGAACTTTATCTGTGCTCATTTCAATCTCTGGTTTTATGCAGCACCCCAACTCACCTTTCCCCTTAAGCAAGCATAAGTTGGTTTTCTAAATTTGAGACCCTGTTCTGTTTTGGAATGCAGTTTCTGTGTAGCCAAGTTTACATTCTGTGTATTAGTGATATCTTATGATGTTTCTTTTTCTGTGTGACTTATTTCAGTTAGAATCATCGTACCTGAATCCACTCATTATGCTGCTAAGGGCCTGATGACATAGATTTCATTGCTGAGTGATACTGCATTGTACGTAAGTACCACAAGTTCTTTATCCATTTTTCACTTTCTGTGATATTGAACTTGTACGGTAAACGAGGTTCTTGTAAACAGAGGCGTCCCAAACTTTGGGGTGGCTGTGTCTTTTTGATTTTAATTTCCCTAAGCTATAGGACCATAAGTGGAAGTGCCCTAGGCTCTGTTGCTTTGTTTTTTAGATGTTTCAGGAAACACCATACACTTCTCCTGAGTGTCTGTTGGCAATTTACATCCCGCCCATCAGCATAACAAGGCTCCCAGTTCTCCATAGCCTGTCCTGCCTTTCTGGATTTTACACTTTTTTCAGATGGCCCTTTTGACCGTGGGGAAGTGAGACTTCATTGTAGTGCAGATTTACTTTGCAAGTTTGCTTGGTTGGCCAAAAAGGGCGTATGCGTTTTTTCCTGAATATATTCAGGAAAAAACGCATACGCCCTTTTTGGCCAAGTGCATCATTGTGGACGTTCTGCCTCTTTTCCTATGCTTTCAATGCAATTCCAGTCTACCTCCTGAAATCGGTTTCCTGCAATTCTGCCCCGCTTTCAAGTCCTCTTGGCAGCCTTACTTCAGTCTATTTTTGGACGATAGCTGTCATTTATAACTCTGCAGGTTTGTGAATTACAGTGCCCCTGAGCTCCTTTCTTCAACTCGCTTTCTTGTGACCTGGCCGCAACACCGCAGGATGGCTTCAGGCCCTAATCTGGTTCTGGCACGGCACGCTGAGCCTTTGGTTAATTCCTCTTCCTGGTGGGAAATGAGAGTTAAATTTGCCCATCCAGACACCTCCAGCTAGTCTCTCATTGGTTCTCGCTATTCCTGTTCATCTTCCGCAGAAATTGCAAACTGGGCCAAACAGGAGGTTAAAGGGACTGACTCTCCAAGTGGGGAGAGTGTTAGTAAAGCGTCTGGAATGTTGCACCCGAGTACCAGGGGAGGAAAACTGAGACATATTTGAACACGTCTCCCGTTCACATGGTTGATCATACTCTGGGTTCCACATGCATGTTTTAGCTGAAGGAAGAATACCTTAAACCTGGAGAGTTGAGACCGGTGTAATGGGTACCATGCAATATGACTTCAAAGGGTCTTCATTTGCTCACCGAACCTCTCCAATCCTATCACTGCTGCGTTTATGCCCCTGTACACACACTTGATTCTCTTTTGGAGACATAGCAATCCATAGGTTTTAAGATACTTACTAGTCAGGTACATTCTTAGGCGTTTAATATGGGGTTTTGAGTCCATTTCGTTGAGCAAGGAGTAGCTCTTGTCTATTCCATATTTGGCTTAAGGAACTTTATCTGTGCTCATTTCAATCTCTGGTTTTATGCAGCACCCCAACTCACCTTTCCCCTTAAGCAAGCATAAGTTGGTTTTCTAAATTTGAGACCCTGTTCTGTTTTGGAATGCAGTTCCTGTGTAGCCAAGTTTACATTCCGTGTATTAGTGATATCTTATGATGTTTCTTTTTCTGTGTGACTTATTTCAGTTAGAATCATCGTACCTGAATCCACTCATTATGCTGCTAAGGGCCTGATGACATAGATTTCATTGCTGAGTGATACTGCATTGTACGTAAGTACCACAAGTTCTTTATGCATTTTTCACTTTCTGTGATATTGAACTTGTACGGTAAACGAGGTTCTTGTAAACGGAGGCGTCCCAAACTTTGGGGTGGCTGTGTCTTTTTGATTTTAATTTCCCTAAGCTATAGGACCATAAGAGGAAGTGCCCTAGGCTCTGTTGCTTTGTTTTTTAGATGTTTCAGGAAACACCATACACTTCTCCTGAGTGTCTGTTGGGAATTTACATCCCGCCCATCAGCATAACAAGGCTCCCAGTTCTCCGTGGCCTGTCCTGCCTTTCTGGATTTTACACTTTTTTCAGATGGCCCTTTTGACCGGGGGGAAGTGAGACTTCATTGTAGTGCAGATTTCCTTTGCAAGTTTGCTTGGTTGGCCAAAAAGGGCGTATGCGTTTTTTCCTGAATATATTCAGGAAAAAACGCATACGCCCTTTTTGGCCAAGTGCATCATTGTGGACGTTCTGCCTCTTTTCCTATGCTTTCAATGCAATTCCAGTCTACCTCCTGAAATCGGTTTCCTGCAATTCTGTCCCGCTTTCAAGTCCTCTTGGCAGCCTTACTTCAGTCTATTTTTGGACGATAGCTGTCATTTATAACTCTGCAGGTTTGTGAATTACAGTGCCCCTGAGCTCCTTTCTTCAACTCGCTTTCTTGTGACCTGGCCGCAACACCGCAGGATGGCTTCAGGCCCTAATCTAGTTCTAGCACGGCACGCTGAGCCTTTGGTTAATTCCTCTTCCTGGTGGGAAATGAGAGTTAAATTTGCCCATCCAGACACCTCCAGCTAGTCTCTCATTGGTTCTTGCTATTCCTGTTCATCTTCCACAGAAATTGCAAACTGGGCCAAACAGGAGGTTAAAGGGACTGACTCTCCAAGTGGGGAGAGTGTTAGTAAAGCATCTGGAATGTTGCACCCGAGTACCAGGGGAGAAAAACTGAGACATATTTGAACACGTCTCCCGTTCACATGGTTGATCATACTCTAGGTTCCACATGCATGTTTTAGCTGAAGGAAGAATACCTTAAACCTGGGTAGTTGAAACCCGTGGAATGGGTACCATGCAATATGACTTCAAAGGGTCTTCATTTGCTCACGAACCTCTCCAATCCTATCACTGCTGCATTTATGCCCCTGTACACATGCTTGATTCTCTTTCGGAAACATAGCAATCCATAGGTTTTAAGATACTTACTAGTCAGGTACATTCTTAGGCGTTTAATATGCGGTGTTGAGTCCATTTCGTTGAGCAAGGAGTAGCTCTTGTCTATTCCATATTTGGCTTAAGGAACTTTATCTGTGCTCATTTCAATCTCTGGTTTTATGCAGCACCCCAACTCACCTTTCCCCTAAGCAAGCATAAGTTAGTTTTCTAAATTTGAGACCCTGTTCTGTTCTGTAATTCAGTTCCTGTGTAGCCAAGTTTACATTCCGTGTATTATTGATATCTTATGATGTTTCTTTTTCTGTGTGACTTATTTCAGTTAGAATCATCATACCTGAATCCACTCATTGTGCTGCTAAGGGCCTGATGACACAGATTTCATTGCTGAGTGATATTGCTTTGTAAGTAAATACCACAACTTCTTTATCCATTTTTCACTTTCTGCGATGTTGAACTTGTACTGTAAACGAGGTTCTTGTAAACAGAGCCGTTCCAAACTCTGGGGTGGCTGTGTCTTTTTGATTTTAATTTCCCTAAGCTATAGGACCATAAGTGGAAGTGCCCTAGGTTCTGTTGCTTTGTTTTTTAGCTGTTTCAGGAAACACCATACACTTCTCCCAAGTGGTTCTTGGCAGTTTACATCCCGCCCATCAGCATAACAACGCTCCCAGTTCTCCATGGCCTGTCCTGCCTTTCTGGATTTTACACTTTTTTCAGATGGCCCTTTTGACCGGGTGGAAGTGAGACTTCATTGTAGTGCAGATTTCCTTTGCAAGCTTGCTTGGTTGGCCAAAAAGGGCGTATGCGTTTTTTCCTGAATATATTCAGGAAAAAACGCATACGCACTTTTTGGCCAAGTGCATCATTGTGGACGTTCTGCCTCTTTTCCTATGCTTTCAATGCAATTCCAGTCTACCTCCTGAAATCGGTTTCCTGCAATTCTGCCCCGCTTTCAAGTCCTCTTGGCAGCCTTACTTCAGTGTATTTTTGGACGATAGCTGTCATTTATAACTCTGCAGGTTTGTGAATTACAGTGCCCCTGAGTTCCTTTCTTCAACTCGCTTTCTTGTGACCTGGCCGCAACACCGCAGGATGGCTTCAGGCCCTAATCTGGTTCCGGCCTGGCATGCTGAGCCTTTGGTTAATTCCTCTTCCTGGTGGGAAATGAGAGTTAAATTTGCCCGTCCAGACACCTCCAGCTAGCCTCTCATTGGTTCTCGCTATTCCTGTTCATCTTCCGCAGAAATTGCAAACTGGGCCAAACAGGAGGTTAAAGGGACTGACTCTCCAAGTGGGGAGAGTGTTAGTAAAGCGTCTGGAATGTTGCACCCGAGTACCAGGGGAGGAAAACTGAGACATATTTGAACACGTCTCCCGTTCACATGGTTGATCATACTCTGGGTTCCACATGCATGTTTTAGCTGAAGGAAGAATACCTTAAACCTGGAGAGTTGAGACCCGTGGAATGGGTACCATGCAATATGACTTCAAAGGGTCTTCATTTGCTCACCGAACCTCTCCAATCCTATCACTGCTGCGTTTATGCCCCTGTACACATGCTTGATTCTCTTTTGGAGACATAGCAATCCATAGGTTTTAAGATACTTACTAGTCAGGTACATTCTTAGGCGTTTAATATGCGGTGTTGAGTCCATTTCGTTGAGCAAGGAGTAGCTCTTGTCTATTCCATATTTGGCTTAAGGAACTTTATCTGTGCTCATTTCAATCTCTCGTTTTATGCAGCACCCCAACTCACCTTTCCCCTTAAGCAAGCATAAGTTGGTTTTCTAAATTTGAGAACCTGTTCTGTTCTGTAATTCAGTTCCTGTGTAGCCAAGTTTACAATCCGTGTATTAGTGATATCTTATGATGTTTCTTTTTCTGTGTGACTTATTTCAGTTAGAATCATCGTACCTGAATCCACTCATTATGCTGCTACGGGCCTGATGACATAGATTTCATTGCTGAGTGATATTGCTTTGTAAGTGATTACCACAATTTCTTTATCCATTTTTCACTTTCTGCGATGTTGAACTTGTACTGTAAACGAGGTTCTTGTAAACAGAGCCGTTCCAAACTTTGGGGTGGCTGTGTCTTTTTGATTTTAATTTCCCTAAGCTATAGGACCATAAGTGGAAGTGCCCTAGGTTCTGTTGCTTTGTTTTTTAGATGTTTCAGGAAACACCATACACTTCTCCCGAGTGGTTGTTGGCAATTTACTTCCCGCCCATCAGCATAACAAGGCTCCCAGTTCTCCATGGCCTGTCCTGCCTTTCTGGATTTTACACTTTTTTCAGATGGCCCTTTTGACCGGGGGGAAGTGAGACTTCATTGTAGTGCAGATTTCCTTTGCAAGCTTGCTTGGTTGGCCAAGAAGGGCGTATGCGTTTTTTCCTGAATATATTCAGGAAAAAACGCATACGCCCTTTTTGGCCAAGTGCATCATTGTGGACGTTCTGCCTCTTTTCCTATGCTTTCAATGCAATTCCAGTCTACCTCCTGAAATCGGTTTCCTGCAATTCTGCCCCGCTTTCAAGTCCTCTTGGCAGCCTTACTTCAGTCTATTTTTGGACGATAGCTGTCATTTATAACTCTGCAGGTTTGTGAATTACAGTGCCCCTGAGCTCCTTTCTTCAACTCGCTTTCTTGTGACCTGGCCGCAACACCGCAGGATGGCTTCAGGCCCTAATCTGGTTCCGGTACGGCACGCTGAGCCTTTGGTTATTTCCTCTTCCTGGTGGGAAATGAGAGTTAAATTTGCCCGTCCAGACACCTCCAGCTAGCCTCTCATTGGTTCTCGCTATTCCTGTTCATCTTCCGCAGAAATTGGAAACTGGGCCAAACAGGAGTTTAAAGGCGCTGACTCTCCAACTGGGGAGAGTGTTAGTAAAGCATCTGGAATGTTGCACCCGAGTACCAGGGGAGGAAAACTGAGACATATTTGAACACGTCTCCCGATCACATGGTTGATCATACTCTGGGTTCCACATGCATGTTTTAGCTGAAGGAAGAATACCTAAAACCTGGGTAGTTGAAACCCGTGGAATGGGTACCATGCAATATGACTTCAAAGGGTCTTCATTTGCTCACCGAACCTCTCCAATCCTATCACTGCTGCGTTTATGCCCCTGTACACACGCTTGATTCTCTTTTGGAGACATAGCAATCCATAGGTTTTAAGATACTTACTAGTGAGGTACAAACTTAGGCGTTTAATATGCGGTGTTGAGTCCATTTCGTTGAGGAAGGAGTAGCTCTTCTCTATTCCATATTTGGCTTAAGGAACTTTATCTGTGCTCATTTCGATCTCTGGTTTTATGCAGCACCCCAACTCACCTTTCCCCTTAAGCAAGCATAAGTTGGTTTTCTAAATTTGAGACCCTGTTCTGTTCTGTAATTCAGTTCCTGTGTAGCCAAGTTTCCATTCCGTGTATTAGTGATATCTTATGATGTTTCTTTTTCTGTGTGACTTATTTCAGTTAGAATCATCGTACCTGAATCCACTCATTATGCTGCTACGGGCCTGATGACATAGATTTCATTGCTGAGTGATACTGCATTGTACGTAAGTACCACAAGTTCTTTATCCATTTTTCACTTTCTGTGATATTGAACTTGTACGGTAAACGAGGTTCTTGTAAACAGAGGCGTCCCAAACTTTGGGGTGGCTGTGTCTTTTTGATTTTAATTTCCCTAAGCTATAGGACCATAAGTGGAAGTGCCCTAGGCTCTGTTGCTTTGTTTTTTAGGTGTTTCAGGAAACACCATACACTTCTCCCGAGTGTCTGTTGGCAATTTACATCCCGCCCATCAGCATAACAAGGCTCCCAGTTCTCCATGGCCTGTCCTGCCTTTCTGGATTTTACACTTTTTTCATATGGCCCTTTTGACCGGGGGGAAGTGAGACTTCATTGTAGTGCAGATTTCCTTTGCAAGCTTGCTTGGTTGGCCAAAAAGGGCGTATGCGTTTTTTCCTGAATATATTCAGGAAAAAACGCATACGCCCTTTTTGGCCAAGTGCATCATTGTGGACGTTCTGCCTCTTTTCCTATGCTTTCAATGCAATTCCAGTCTACCTCCTGAAATCGGTTTCCTGCAATTCTGCCCCGCTTTCAAGTCCTCTTGGCAGCCTTACTTCAGTCTATTTTTGGACGATAGCTGTCATTTATAACTCTGCAGGTTTGTGAATTACAGTGCCCCTGAGCTCCTTTCTTCAACTCGCTTTCTTGTGACCTGGCCGCAACACCGCAGGATGGCTTCAGGCCCTAATCTGGTTCCGGCACGGCACGCTGAGCCTTTGGTTAATTCCTCTTCCTGGTGGGAAATGAGAGTTAAATTTGCCCGTTCAGACACCTCCAGCTAGTCTCTCATTGGTTCTCGCTATTCCTGTTCATCTTCCGCAGAAATTGCAAACTGGGCCAAACAGGAGGTTAAAGGGACTGACTCTCGAAGTCGGGAGAGTGTTAGTAAAGCGTCTGGAATGTTGCACCCGAGTACCAGGGGAGGAAAACGGAGACATATTTGAACACGTCTCCCGTTCACATAGTTGATCATACTCTGGGTTCCACATGCATGTTTTAGCTGAAGGAAGAATACCTTAAACCTGGAGAGTTGAGACCCGTGGAATGGGTACCGTGCAATATGACTTCAAAGGGTCTTCATTTGCTCACTGAACCTCTCCAATCCTATCACTGCTGCGTTTATGCCCCTGTACACAAGCTTGATTCTCTTTTGGAGACATAGCAATCCATAGGTTTTAAGATACTTACTAGTCAGGTACATTCTTAGGCGTTTAATATGGGGTTTTGAGTCCATTTCGTTGAGCAAGGAGTAGCTCTTGTCTATTCCATATTTGGCTTAAGGAACTTTATCTGTGCTCATTTCAATCTCTTGTTTTATGCAGCACCCCAACTCACCTTTCCCCTTAAGCAAGCATAAGTTGGTTTTCTAAATTTGAGACCCTGTTCTGTTTTGGAATGCAGTTCCTGTGTAGCCAAGTTTACATTCCGTGTATTACTGATATCTTATGATGTTTCTTTTTCTGTGTGACTTATTTCAGTTAGAATCATCGTACCTGAATCCACTCATTATGCTGCTACGGGCCTGATGACATAGATTTCATTGCTGAGTGATACTGCATTGTACGTAAGTACCACAAGTTCTTTATCCATTTTTCACTTTCTGTGATATTGAACTTGTACGGTAAACGAGGTTCTTGTAAACGGAGGCGTCCCAAACTTTGGGGTGGCTGTGTCTTTTTGATTTTAATTTCCCTAAGCTATAGGACCATAAGTGGAAGTGCCCTAGGCTCTGTTGCTTTGTTGTTTAGATGTTTCAGGAAACACCATACACTTCTCCTGAGTGTCTGTTGGCAATTTACATCCCGCCCAGCAGCATAACAAGGCTCCCAGTTCTCCATGGCCTATCCTGCATTTCTGGATTTTACACTTTTTTCAGATGGCCCTTTTGACCGGGGGGAAGTGAGACTTCATTGTAGTGCAGATTTCCTTTGCAAGTTTGCTTGGTTGGCCAAAAAGGGCGTATGCGTTTTTTCCTGAATATGTTCAGGAAAAAACGCATACGCACTTTTTGGCCAAGTGCATCATTGTGGACGTTCTGCCTCTTTTCCTATGCTTTCAATGCAATTCCAGTCTACCTCCTGAAATCGGTATCCTGTAATTCTGCCCCGCTTTCAAGTCCTCTTGGCAGCCTTACTTCAGTATATTTTTGGACGATAGCTGTCATTTATAACTCTGCAGGTTTGTGAATTACAGTGCCCCTGAGCTCCTTTCTTCAACTCGCTTTCTTGTGACCTGGCCGCAACACCGCAGGATGGCTTCAGGCCCTAATCTGGTTCTGGCATGGCACGCTGAGCCTTTGGTTAATTCCTCTTCCTGGTGGGAAATGAGAGTTAAATTTGCCCATCCAGACACTTCCAGCTAGTCTCTCATTGGTTCTCGCTATTCCTGTTCATCTTCCACAGAAATTGCAAACTGGGCCAAACAGGAGGTTAAAGGGACTGACTCTCCAAGTGTAGAGAGTGTTAGTAAAGCATCTGGAATGTTGCACCCGAGTACCAGGGGAGGAAAACTGAGACATATTTGAACACGTCTCCCGTTCACATGGTTGATCATACTTGGGTTCCACATGCATGTTTTAGCTGAAGGAAGAATACCTAAAACCTGGGTAGTTGAAACCCGTGGAATGGGTACCATGCAATATGACTTCAAAGGGTCTTCATTTGCTCACCGAACATCTGCAATCCTATCACTGCTGCGTTTATGCCCCTGTACACATGCTTGATTCTCTTTCGGAGACATAGCAATCCATAGGTTTTAAGATACTTACTAGTCAGGTACATTCTTAGGCGTTTAATATGCGGTGTTGAGTCCATTTCGTTGAGCAAGGAGTAGCTCTTGTCTATTCCATATTTGGCTTAAGGAACTTTATCTGTGCTCACTTCAATCTCTGGTTTTATGCAGCACCCCAACTCACCTTTCCCCTTAAGCAAGCATAAGTTGGTTTTCTAAATTTGAGAACCTGTTCTGTTCTGTAATTCAGTTCCTGTGTAGCCAAGTTTACATTCCGTGTATTACTGATATCTTATGATGTTTCTTTTTCTGTGTGACTTATTTCAGTTAGAATCATCGTACCTGAATCCACTCATGATGCTGCTACGGGCCTGATGACATAGATTTCATTGCTGAGTGATACTGCATTGTACGTAAGTACCACAAGTTCTTTATCCATTTTTCACTTTCTGTGATATTGAACTTGTACTGTAAACGAGGTTTTTGTAAACAGAGGCGTCCCAAACTTTGGGGTGGCTGTGTCTTTTTTATTTTAATTTCCCTAAGCTATAGGACCATAAGTGGAAGTGCCCTAGGCTCTGTTGCTTTGTTTTTTAGATGTTTCAGGAAACACCATACACTTCTCCCCAGTGTCTGTTGGCAATTTACATCCCGCCCATCAGCATAACAAGGCTCCCAGTTCTCCATGGCCTGTCCTGCCTTTCTGGATTTTACACGTTTTTCAGATGGCCCTTTTGACCGGGGGGAAGTGAGACTTCATTGTAGTGCAGATTTCCTTTGCAAGTTTGCTTGGTTGGCCAAAAAGGGCGTATGCGTTTTTTCCTGAATATATTCAGGATAAAACGCATACGCCCTTTTTGGCCAAGTGCATCATTGTGGACGTTCTGCCTCTTTTCCTATGCTTTCAATGCAATTCCAGTCTACCTCCTGAAATCGGTTTCCTGTAATTCTGCCCCGCTTTCAAGTCGTCTTGGCAGCCTTACTTCAGTATATTTTTGTACGATAGCTGTCATTTATAACTCTGCAGGTTTGTGAATTACAGTGCCCCTGAGCTCCTTTGTTCAACTCGCTTTCTTTTGAGCTGGCCGCAACACCGCAGGATGTCTTCAGGCCCTAATCTGGTTCTGGCATGGCACGCTGAGCCTTTCGTTAATTCCTCTTCCTGGTGGGAAATGAGAGTTAAATTTGCCCATCCAGACACCTCCAGCTAGCCTCTCATTGGTTCTCGCTATTCCTGTTCATCTTCCGCAGAAATTGCAAACTGGGCCAAACAGGAGGTTAAAGGGACTGACTCTCCAAGTCGGGAGAGTGTTAGTAAAGCATCTGGAATGTTGCACCCGAGTACCAGGGTACGAAAACTGAGACATATTTGAACAGGTCTCCCGATCACATGGTTGATCATACTCTGGGTTTCACATGCATGTTTTAGCTGAAGGAAGAATACCTAAAACCTGGGTAGTTGAAACCCGTGGAATGGGTACCATGCAATATGACTTCAAAGGGTCTTCATTTGCTCACCGAACCTCTCCAATCCTATCACTGCTGCGTTTATGCCCCTCTACACACGCTTGATTCTCTTTTGGAGACATAGCAATCCATAGGTTTTAAGATACTTACTAGTGAGGTACAAACTTAGGCGTTTAATATGCGGTGTTGAGTCCATTTCGTTGAGGAAGTAGTAGCTCTTCTCTATTCCATATTTGGCTTAAGGAACTTTATCTGTGCTCATTTCGATCTCTGGTTTTATGCAGCACCCCAACTCACCTTTCCCCTTAAGCAAGCATAAGTTGGTTTTCTAAATTTGAGACCCTGTTCTGTTCTGTAATTCAGTTCCTGTGTAGCCAAGTTTCCATTCCGTGTATTAGTGATATCTTATGATGTTTCTTTTTCTGTGTGACTTATTTCAGTTAGAATCATCGTACCTGAATCCACTCATTATGCTGCTACGGGCCTGATGACATAGATTTCATTGCTGAGTGATACTGCATTGTACGTAAGTACCACAAGTTCTTTATCCATTTTTCACTTTCTGTGATATTGAACTTGTACGGTAAACGAGGTTCTTGTAAACAGAGGCGTCCCAAACTTTGGGGTGGCTGTGTCTTTTTGATTTTAATTTCCCTAAGCTATAGGACCATAAGTGGAAGTGCCCTAGGCTCTGTTGCTTTGTTTTTTAGGTGTTTCAGGAAACACCATACAGTTCTCCCGAGTGTCTGTTGGCAATTTACATCCCGCCCATCAGCATAACAAGGCTCCCAGTTCTCCATGGCCTGTCCTGCCTTTCTGGATTTTACACTTTTTTCATATGGCCCTTTTGACCGGGGGGAAGTGAGACTTCATTGTAGTGCAGATTTCCTTTGCAAGCTTGCTTGGTTGGCCAAAAAGGGCGTATGCGTTTTTTCCTGAATATATTCAGGAAAAAACGCATACGCCCTTTTTGGCCAAGTGCATCATTGTGGACGTTCTGCCTCTTTTCCTATGCTTTCAATGCAATTCCAGTCTACCTCCTGAAATCGGTTTCCTGCAATTCTGCCCCGCTTTCAAGTCCTCTTGGCAGCCTTACTTCAGTCTATTTTTGGACGATAGCTGTCATTTATAACTCTGCAGGTTTGTGAATTACAGTGCCCCTGAGCTCCTTTCTTCAACTCGCTTTCTTGTGACCTGGCCGCAACACCGCAGGATGGCTTCAGGCCCTAATCTGGTTCCGGCACGGCACGCTGAGCCTTTGGTTAATTCCTCTTCCTGGTGGGAAATGAGAGTTAAATTTGCCCGTTCAGACACCTCCAGCTAGTCTCTCATTGGTTCTCGCTATTCCTGTTCATCTTCCGCAGAAATTGCAAACTGGGCCAAACAGGAGGTTAAAGGGACTGACTCTCGAAGTCGGGAGAGTGTTAGTAAAGCGTCTGGAATGTTGCACCCGAGTACCAGGGTACGAAAACTGAGAAATATTTGAACACGTCTCCCGATCACATGGTTGATCATACTCTAGGTTCCACATGCATGTTTTAGCTGAAGGAAGAATACCTTAAACCTGGGTAGGTGAAACCCGTGGAATGGGTACCATGCAATATGATTTCAAAGGGTCTTCATTTGCTCACCGAACCTCTCCAATCCTATCACTGCTGCGTTTATGCCCCTGTACACATGCTTGATTCTCTTTCGGAGACATAGCAATCCATAGGTTTTAAGATACTTACTAGTCAGGTACATTCTTAGGCGTTTAATATGCGGTGTTGAGTCCATTTCGTTGAGCAAGGAGTAGCTCTTGTCTATTCCATATTTGGCTTAAGGAACTTTATCTGTGCTCATTTCAATCTCTGGTTTTATGCAGCACCCCAACTCACCTTTCCCCTTAAGCAAGCATAAGTTGGTTTTCTAAATTTGAGACCCTGTTCTGTTCTGTAATTCAGTTCCTGTGTAGCCAAGTTTCCATTCCATGTATTACTGATATCTTATGATGTTTCTTTTTCTGTGTGACTTATTTCAGTTAGAATCATCATACCTGAATCCACTCATTGTGCTGCTAAGGGCCTGATGACATAGATTTCATTGCTGAGTGATATTGCTTTGTAAGTGATTACCACAACTTCTTTATCCATTTTTCACTTTCTGCGATGTTGAACTTGTACTGTAAACGAGGTTCTTGTAAACAGAGCCGTTCCAAACTTTGGGGTGGCTGTGTCTTTTTGATTTTAATTTCCCTAAGCTATAGGACCATAAGTGGAAGTGCCCTAGGCTCTGTTGCTTTGTTTTTTAGATGTTTCAGGAAACACCATACACTTCTCCCAAGTGTCTGTTGGCAATTTACATCCCGCCCATCAGCATAACAAGGCTCCCAGTTCTCCATGGCCTGTCCTGACTTTCTGGATTTTACACTTTTTTCAGATGGCCCTTTTGACCGGGGGGAAGTGAGACTTCATTGTAGTGCAGATTTCCTTTGCAAGCTTGCTTGGTTGGCCAAAAAGGGCGTATGCGTTTTTTCCTGAATATATTCAGGAAAAAACGCATACGCCCTTTTTGGCCAAGTGCATCATTGTGGACGTTCTGCCTTTTTTCCTATGCTTTCAATACAATTCCAGTCTACCTCCTGAAATCGGTTTCCTGCAATTCTGCCCCGCTTTCAAGTCCTCTTGGCAGCCTTACTTCAGTCTATTTTTGGACGATAGCTGTCATTTATAACTCTGCAGGTTTGTGAATTACAGTGCCCCTGAGCTCCTTTCTTCAACTCGCTTTCTTGTGAGCTGGCCGCAACACCGCAGGATGGCTTCAGGCCCTAACCTGGTTCCGGCCCGGCATGCTGAGCCCTTGGTTAATTCCTCTTCCTGGTGGGAAATGAGATTTAAATTTGCCCGTCCAGACACCTCCAGCTAGCCTCTCATTGGTTCTCGCTATTCCTGTTCATCTTCCGCAGAAATTGCAAACTGGGCCAAACAGGAGGTTAAAGGGACTGACTCTCCAAGTCGGGAGAGTGTTAGTAAAGCGTCTGGAATGTTGCACCCGAGTACCAGGGGAGGAAAACGGAGACATATTTGAACACGTCTCCCGTTCACATAGTTGATCATACTCTGGGTTCCACATGCATGTTTTAGCTGAAGGAAGAATACCTTAAACCTGGAGAGTTGAGACCCGTGGAATGGGTACCGTGCAATATGACTTCAAAGGGTCTTCATTTGCTCACTGAACCTCTCCAATCCTATCACTGCTGCGTTTATGCCCCTGTACACACGCTTGATTCTCTTTTGGAGACATAGCAATCCATAGGTTTTAAGATACTTACTAGTCAGGTACATTCTTAGGCGTTTAATATGGGGTTTTGAGTCCATTTCGTTGAGCAAGGAGTAGCTCTTGTCTATTCCATATTTGGCTTAAGGAACTTTATCTGTGCTCATTTCAATCTCTTGTTTTATGCAGCACCCCAACTCACCTTTCCCCTTAAGCAAGCATAAGTTGGTTTTCTAAATTTGAGACCCTGTTCTGTTTTGGAATGCAGTTCCTGTGTAGCCAAGTTTACATTCCGTGTATTACTGATATCTTATGATGTTTCTTTTTCTGTGTGACTTATTTCAGTTAGAATCATCGTACCTGAATCCACTCATTATGCTGCTACGGGCCTGATGACATAGATTTCATTGCTGAGTGATACTGCATTGTACGTAAGTACCACAAGTTCTTTATCCATTTTTCACTTTCTGTGATATTGAACTTGTACGGTAAACGAGGTTCTTGTAAACGGAGGCGTCCCAAACTTTGGGGTGGCTGTGTCTTTTTGATTTTAATTTCCCTAAGCTATAGGACCATAAGTGGAAGTGCCCTAGGCTCTGTTGCTTTGTTGTTTAGATGTTTCAGGAAACACCATACACTTCTCCTGAGTGTCTGTTGGCAATTTACATCCCGCCCAGCAGCATAACAAGGCTCCCAGTTCTCCATGGCCTATCCTGCATTTCTGGATTTTACACTTTTTTCAGATGGCCCTTTTGACCGGGGGGAAGTGAGACTTCATTGTAGTGCAGATTTCCTTTGCAAGTTTGCTTGGTTGGCCAAAAAGGGCGTATGCGTTTTTTCCTGAATATGTTCAGGAAAAAACGCATACGCACTTTTTGGCCAAGTGCATCATTGTGGACGTTCTGCCTCTTTTCCTATGCTTTCAATGCAATTCCAGTCTACCTCCTGAAATCGGTATCCTGTAATTCTGCCCCGCTTTCAAGTCCTCTTGGCAGCCTTACTTCAGTATATTTTTGGACGATAGCTGTCATTTATAACTCTGCAGGTTTGTGAATTACAGTGCCCCTGAGCTCCTTTCTTCAACTCGCTTTCTTGTGACCTGGCCGCAACACCGCAGGATGGCTTCAGGCCCTAATCTGGTTCTGGCATGGCACGCTGAGCCTTTGGTTAATTCCTCTTCCTGGTGGGAAATGAGAGTTAAATTTGCCCATCCAGACACTTCCAGCTAGTCTCTCATTGGTTCTCGCTATTCCTGTTCATCTTCCACAGAAATTGCAAACTGGGCCAAACAGGAGGTTAAAGGGACTGACTCTCCAAGTGTAGAGAGTGTTAGTAAAGCATCTGGAATGTTGCACCCGAGTACCAGGGGAGGAAAACTGAGACATATTTGAACACGTCTCCCGTTCACATGGTTGATCATACTTGGGTTCCACATGCATGTTCTAGCTGAAGGAAGAATACCTAAAACCTGGGTAGTTGAAACCCGTGGAATGGGTACCATGCAATATGACTTCAAAGGGTCTTCATTTGCTCACCGAACATCTGCAATCCTATCACTGCTGCGTTTATGCCCCTGTACACATGCTTGATTCTCTTTCGGAGACATAGCAATCCATAGGTTTTAAGATACTTACTAGTCAGGTACATTCTTAGGCGTTTAATATGCGGTGTTGAGTCCATTTCGTTGAGCAAGGAGTAGCTCTTGTCTATTCCATATTTGGCTTAAGGAACTTTATCTGTGCTCACTTCAATCTCTGGTTTTATGCAGCACCCCAACTCACCTTTCCCCTTAAGCAAGCATAAGTTGGTTTTCTAAATTTGAGAACCTGTTCTGTTCTGTAATTCAGTTCCTGTGTAGCCAAGTTTACATTCCGTGTATTACTGATATCTTATGATGTTTCTTTTTCTGTGTGACTTATTTCAGTTAGAATCATCGTACCTGAATCCACTCATGATGCTGCTACGGGCCTGATGACATAGATTTCATTGCTGAGTGATACTGCATTGTACGTAAGTACCACAAGTTCTTTATCCATTTCTCACTTTCTGTGATATTGAACTTGTACTGTAAACGAGGTTCTTGTAAACAGAGGCGTCCCAAACTTTGGGGTGGCTGTGTCTTTTTGATTTTAATTTCCCTAAGCTATAGGACCATAAGTGGAAGTGCCCTAGGCTCTGTTGCTTTGTTTTTTAGATGTTTCAGGAAACACCATACACTTCTCCCCAGTGTCTGTTGGCAATTTACATCCCGCCCATCAGCATAACAAGGCTCCCAGTTCTCCATGGCCTGTCCTGCCTTTCTGGATTTTACACGTTTTTCAGATGGCCCTTTTGACCGGGGGGAAGTGAGACTTCATTGTAGTGCAGATTTCCTTTGCAAGTTTGCTTGGTTGGCCAAAAAGGGCGTATGCGTTTTTTCCTGAATATATTCAGGATAAAACGCATACGCCCTTTTTGGCCAAGTGCATCATTGTGGACGTTCTGCCTCTTTTCCTATGCTTTCAATGCAATTCCAGTCTACCTCCTGAAATCGGTTTCCTGTAATTCTGCCCCGCTTTCAAGTCGTCTTGGCAGCCTTACTTCAGTATATTTTTGTACGATAGCTGTCATTTATAACTCTGCAGGTTTGTGAATTACAGTGCCCCTGAGCTCCTTTGTTCAACTCGCTTTCTTTTGAGCTGGCCGCAACACCGCAGGATGTCTTCAGGCCCTAATCTGGTTCTGGCATGGCACGCTGAGCCTTTCGTTAATTCCTCTTCCTGGTGGGAAATGAGAGTTAAATTTGCCCATCCAGACACCTCCAGCTAGCCTCTCATTGGTTCTCGCTATTCCTGTTCATCTTCCGCAGAAATTGCAAACTGGGCCAAACAGGAGGTTAAAGGGACTGACTCTCCAAGTCGGGAGAGTGTTAGTAAAGCATCTGGAATGTTGCACCCGAGTACCAGGGTACGAAAACTGAGACATATTTGAACACGTCTCCCGATCACATGGTTGATCATACTCTGGGTTCCACAAGCATGTTTTAGCTGAAGGAAGAATACCTAAAACCTGGGTAGTTGAAATCCGTGGAATGGGTACCATGCAATATGACTTTAAAGGGTCTTCATTTGCTCACCGAACATCTCCAATCCTATCACTGCTGCGTTTATGCCCCTGTACACATGCTTGATTCTCTTTCGGAGACATAGGAATCCATAGGTTTTAAGATACTTACTAGTCAGGTACATTCTTAGGCGTTTAATATGCGGTGTTGAGTCCATTTCGTTGAGCAAGGAGTAGCTCTTGTCTATTCCATATTTGGGTTAAGGAACTTTATCTGTGCTCATTTCAATCTCTGGTTTTATGCAGCACCCCAACTCACCTTTCCCCTTAAGCAAGCATAAGTTGGTTTTCTAAATTTGAGAACCTGTTCTGTTCTGTAATTCAGTTCTTGTGTAGCCAAGTTTACATTCCGTGTATTAGTGATATCTTATGATGTTTCTTTTTCTGTGTGACTTATTTCAGTTAGAATCATCGTACCTGAATCCACTCATGATGCTGCTACGGGCCTGATGACATAGATTTCATTGCTGAGTGATACTGCATTGTACGTAAGTACCACAAGTTCTTTATCCATTTTTCACTTTCTGTGATATTGAACTTGTACTGTAAACGAGGTTCTTGTAAACAGAGGCGTCCCAAACTTTTGGGTGGCTGTGTCTTTTTGATTTTAATTTCCCTAAGCTATAGGACCATAAGTGGAAGTGCCCTAGGTTCTGTTGCTTTGTTTTTTAGATGTTTCAGGAAACACCATACACTTCTCCCGAGTGTCTGTTGGCAATTTACATCCCGCCCATCAGCATAACAAGGCTCCCAGTTCTCCATGGCCTGTCCTGCCTTTCTGGATTTTACACTTTTTTCAGATGGCCCTTTTGACCGGGGGGAAGTGAGACTTCATTGTAGTGCAGATTTCCTTTGCAAGCTTGCTTGGTTGGGCAAAAACGGCGTATGCGTTTTTTCCTGAATATATTCAGGAAAAAACGCATACGCCCTTTTTGGCCAAGTGCATCATTGTGGACGTTCTGCCTCTTTTCCTATGCTTTCAATGCAATTCCAGTCTACCTCCTGAAATCGGTTTCCTGCAATTCTGCCCCGCTTTCAAGTCCTCTTGGCAGCCTTACTTCAGTCTATTTTTGGACGATAGCTGTCATTTATAACTCTGCAGGTTTGTGAATTACAGTGCCCCTGAGCTCCTTTCTTCAACTCGCTTTCTTGTGACCTGGCCGCAACACCGCAGGATAGCTTCAGGCCCTAATCTGGTTCCGGTACGGCACGCTGAGCCTTTGGTTATTTCCTCTTCCTGGTGGGAAATGAGAGTTAAATTTGCCCGTCCAGACACCTCCAGCTAGCCTCTCATTGGTTCTCGCTATTCCTGTTCATCTTCCGCAGAAATTGCAAACTGGGCCAAACAGGAGGTTAAAGGCGCTGACTCTCCAAGTGGGGAGAGTGTTAGTAAAGCGTCTGGAATGTTGCACCCGAGTACCAGGGTACGAAACCTGAGACATATTTGAACACGTCTCCCGATCACATGGTTGATCATACTCTGGGTTCCACATGCATGTTTTAGCTGAAGGAAGAATACCTTAAACCTGGGTAGTTGAAACCCGTGGAATGGGTACCATGCAATATGACTTCAAAGGGTCTTCATTTGCTCACCGAACCTCTCCAATCCTATCACTGCTGCGTTTATGCCCCTGTACACATGCTTGATTCTCTTTCTGAGACGTAGCAATCTATAGGTTTTAAGATACTTACTAGTCAGGTACATTCTTAGGCGTTTAATATGCGGTGTTGAGTCCATTTCGTTGAGCAAGGAGTAGCTCTTGTCTATTCCATATTTGACTTAAGGAACTTTATCTGTGCTCATTTCAATCTCTGGTTTTATGCAGCACCCCAACTCACCTTTCCCCTTAAGCAAGCATAAGTTGGTTTTCTAAATTTGAGACCCTGTTCTGTTCTGTAATTCAGTTCCTGTGTAGCCAAGTTTCCATTCCGTGTATTAGTGATATCTTATGATGTTTCTTTTTCTGTGTGTCTTATTTCAGTTAGAATCATCGTACCTGAATCCACTCATTATGCGGCTATGGGCCTGATGACATAGATTTCATTGCTGAGTGATACTGCATTGTACGTAAGTACCACAAGTTCTTTATCCATTTTTCACTTTCTGTGATATTGAACTTGTACGGTAAACGAGGTTCTTGTAAACAGAGGCGTCCCAAACTTTGGGGTGGCTGTGTCTTTTTGATTTTAATTTCCCTAAGCTATAGGACCATAAGTGGAAGTGCCCTAGGCTCTGTTGCTTTGTTTTTTAGATGTTTCAGGAAACACCATACACTTCTCCCGAGTGTCTGTTGGCAATTTACATCCCGCCCATCAGCATAACAAGGCTCCCAGTTCTCCATGGCCTGTCCTGCCTTTCTGGATTTTACACTTTTTTCAGATGGCCCTTTTGACCGGGGGGAAGTGAGACTTCATTGTAGTGCAGATTTCCTTTGCAAGTTTGCTTGGTTGGCCAAAAAGGGCGTATGCGTTTTTTCCTGAATATATTCAGGAAAAAACGCATACGCCCTTTTTGGCCAAGTGCATCATTGTGGACGTTCTGCCTCTTTTCCTATGCTTTCAATGCAATTCCAGTCTACCTCCTGAAATCGGTTTCCTGCAATTCTGCCCCGCTTTCAAGTCCTCTTGGCAGCCTTACTTCAGTCTATTTTTGGACGATAGCTGTCATTTATAACTCTGCAGGTTTGTGAATTACAGTGCCCCTGAGCTCCTTTCTTCAACTCTCCTTCTTGTGACGTGGCCGCAACACCGCAGGATGGCTTCAGGCCCTAATCTGGTTCCGGCACGGCACGCTGAGCCTTTGGTTAATTCCTCTTCTTGGTGGGAAATGAGAGTTAAATTTGCCCGTCCAGACACCTCCAGCAAGCCTCTCATTGGTTCTCGCTATTCCTGTTCATCTTCCGCAGAAATTGCAAACTGGGCCAAACAGGAGGTTAAAGGGACTGACTCTCCAAGTCGGGAGAATGTTAGTAAAGCGTCTGGAATGTTGCACCCGAGTACCAGGGGAGGAATACTGAGACATATTTGAACACGTCTCCCGTTCACATGGTTGATCATACTTGGGTTCCACATGCATGTTTTAGCTGAAGGAAGAATACCTTAAACCTGGAGAGTTAAGACCCGTGTAATGTGTACCATGCAATATGACTTCAAAGGGTCTTCATTTCCTCACCGAACCTCTCCAATCCTATCACTGCTGCGTTTATGCCCCTGTACACATGCTTGATTCTCTTTCGGAGACATAGCAATCCATAGGTTTTAAGATACTTACTAGTCAGGTACATTCTTAGGCGTTTAATATGCGGTGTTGAGTCCATTTCGTTGAGCAAGGAGTAGCTCTTGTCTATTCCATATTTGGCTTAAGGAACTTTATCTGTGCTCATTTCAATCTCTGGTTTTATGCAGCACCCCAACTCACCTTTACCCTTAAGCAAGCATAAGTTGGTTTTCTAAATTTGATACCCTGTTCTGTTCTGTAATTCAGTTCCTGTGTAGCCAAGTTTCCATTCCGTGTATTACTGATATCTTATGATGTTTCTTTTTCTGTGTGACTTATTTCAGTTAGAATCATCATACCTGAATCTACTCATTGTGCTGCTAAGGGCCTGATGACACAGATTTCATTGCTGAGTGATATTGCTTTGTAAGTAAATACCACAACTTCTTTATCCATTTTTCACTTTCTGCGATGTTGAACTTGTACTGTAAACGAGGTTCTTGTAAACAGAGCCGTTCCAAACTTTGGGGTGGCTGTGTCTTTTTCATTTTAATTTCCCTAAGCTATAGGACCATAAGTGGAAGTGCCCTAGGTTCTGTTGCTTTGTTGTTTAGTTGTTTCAGGAAACACCATACACTTCTCCCAAGTGGTTCTTGGCAATTTACATACCGCCCATCAGCATAACAAGGCTCCCAGTTCTCCATGGCCTGTCCTGCCTTTCTGGATTTTACACTTTTTTCAGATGGCCCTTTTGACCGGGGGGAAGTGAGACTTCATTGTAGTGCAGATTTCCTTTGCAAGTTTGCTTGGTTGGCCAAAAAGGGCGTATGCGTTTTTTCCTGAATATATTCAGGAAAAAACGCATACGCCCTTTTTGGCCAAGTGCATCATTGTGGACGTTCTGCCTCTTTTCCTATGCTTTCAATGCAATTCCAGTCTACCTCCTGAAATCGGTTTCCTGCAATTCTGCCCCGCTTTCAAGTCCTCTTGGCAGCCTTACTTCAGTCTATTTTTGGACGATAGCTGTCATTTATAACTCTGCAGGTTTGTGAATTACAGTGCCCCTGAGCTCCTTTCTTCAACTCGCTTTCTTGTGAGCTGGCCGCAACACCGCAGGATGGCTTCAGGCCCTAATCTGGTTCTGGCACGGCACGCTGAGCCTTTGGTTAATTCCTCTTCCTGGTGGGAAATGAGAGTTAAATTTGCCCGTCCAGATACCTCCAGCTAGCCTCTCATTGGTTCTCGCTATTCCTGTTCATCTTCCGCAGAAATTGCAAACTGGGCCAAACAGGAGGTTAAAGGGACTGACTCTCCAAGTCGGGAGAGTGTTAGTAAAGCGTCTGGAATGTTGCACCCGAGTACCAGGGTACGAAAACTGGGACATATTTGAACACATCTCCTGATCACATGGTTGATCATACTCTAGGTTCCACATGCATGTTTTAGCTGAAGGAAGAATACCTTAAACCTGGGTAGTTGAAACCCGTGGAATGGGTACCATGCAATATGACTTCAAAGGGTCTTCATTTGCTCACCGAAACTCTCCAATCCTATCACTGCTGCGTTTATGCCCCTGTACACATGCTTGATTCTCTTTCGGAGACATAGCAATCCCTAGGTTTTAAGATACTTACTAGTCAGGTACATTCTTAGGCGTTTAATATGCGGTGTTGAGTCCATTTCTTTGAGCAAGGAGTAGCTCTTGTCTATTCCATATTTGGCTTAAGGAAATTTATCTGTGCTCATTTCAATCTCTGGTTTTATGCAGCACCCCAACTCACCTTTACCCTTAAGCAAGCATAAGTTGGTTTTCTAAATTTGAGACCCTGTTCTGTTCTGTAATTCAGTTCCTGTGTAGCCAAGTTTACATTCCGTGTAATACTGATATCTTATGATGTTTCTTTTTCTGTGTGACTTATTTCAGTTAGAATCATCATACCTGAATCCATTCATTGTGCTACTAAGGGCCTGATGACACAGATTTCATTGCTGAGTGATATTGCTTTGTAAGTAAATACCACAACTTTTTTATCCATTTTTCACTTTCTGCGATGTTGAACTTGTACTGTAAACGAGGTTCTTGTAAACAGAGCCGTTCCAAATTTTGGGGTGGTTGTGTCTTTTTGATTTTAAATTCCCTAAGCTATAGGACCATAAGTGGAAGTGCCCTAGGCTCTGTTGCTTTGTTTTTTAGATGTTTCAGGAAACACCATACACTTCTCCCGAGTGGTTGTTGGCAATTTACATCCCGCCCTTCAGCATAACAAGGCTCCCAGTTCTCCATGGCCTGTCCTGCCTTTCTGGATTTTACACTTTTTTCAGATGGCCCTTTTGACCGGGGGGAAGTGAGACTTCATTGTAGTGCAGATTTCCTTTGCAAGCTTGCTTGGTTGGCCAAAAAGGGCGTATGCGTTTTTTCCTGAATATATTCAGGAAAAAACGCATACGCCCTTTTTGGCCAAGTGCATCATTGTGGACGTTCTGCCTCTTTTCCTATGCTTTCAATGCAATTCCAGTCTACCTCCTGCAATCGGTTTCCTGCAATTCTGCCCTGCTTTCAAGTCCTCTTGGCAGCCTTACTTCAGTCTATTTTTCGACGATAGCTGTCATTTATAACTCTGCAGGTTTGTGAATTACAGTGCCCCTGAGCTCCTTTCTTCAACTCGCTTTCTTTTGAGCTGGCCGCAACACCGCAGGATGGCTTCAGGCCCTAATCTGGTTCTGGCACGGCACGCTGAGCCTTTGGTTAATTCCTCTTCCTGGTGGGAAATGAGAGTTAAATTTGCCCGTCCAGATACCTCCAGCTAGCCTCTCATTGGTTCTCGCTATTCCTGTTTATCTTCCGCAGAAATTGCAAACTGGGCCAAACAGGAGGTTAAAGGGACTGACTCTCCAAGTCGGGAGAGTGTTAGTAAAGCGTCTGGAATGTTGCACCCGAGTACCAGGGTACGAAAACTGGGACATATTTGAACACATCTCCCGATCACATGGTTGATCATACTCTAGCTTCCACATGCATGTTTTAGCTGAAGGAAGAATACCTTAAACCTGGGTAGTTGAAAACCGTGGAATGGGTACCATGCAATATGACTTCAAAGGGTCTTCATTTGCTCACCGAAACTCTCCAATCCTATCACTGCTGCGTTTATGCCCCTGTACACATGCTTGATTCTCTTTTGGAGACATAGCAATCCCTAGGTTTTAAGATACTTACTAGTCAGGTACATTCTTAGGCGTTTAATATGCGGTGTTGAGCCCATTTCTTTGAGCAAGGAGTAGCTCTTGTCTATTCCATATTTGGCTTAAGGAAATTTATCTGTGCTCATTTCAATCTCTGGTTTTATGCAGCACCCCAACTCACCTTTACCCTTAAGCAAGCATAAGTTGGTTTTCTAAATTTGAGACCCTGTTCTGTTCTGTAATTCAGTTCCTGTGTAGCCAAGTTTACATTCCGTGTAATACTGATATCTTATGATGTTTCTTTTTCTGTGTGACTTATTTCAGTTAGAATCATCATACCTGAATCCACTCATTGTGCTACTAAGGGCCTGATGACACAGATTTCGTTGCTGAGTGATATTGCTTTGTAAGTAAATACCACAACTTTTTTATCCATTTTTCACTTTCTGCGATGTTGAACTTGTACTGTAAACGAGGTTCTTGTAAACAGAGCCGTTCCAAATTTTGGGGTGGCTGTGTCTTTTTGATTTTAAATTCCCTAAGCTATAGGACCATAAGTGGAAGTGCCCTAGGCTCTGTTGCTTTGTTTTTTAGATGTTTCAGGAAACACCATACACTTCTCCCGAGTGGTTGTTGGCAATTTACATCCCGCCCTTCAGCATAACAAGGCTCCCAGTTCTCCATGGCCTGTCCTGCCTTTCTGGATTTTACACTTTTTTCAGATGGCCCTTTTGACCGGGGGGAAGTGAGACTTCATTGTAGTGCAGATTTCCTTTGCAAGCTTGCTTGGTTGGCCAAAAAGGGCGTATGCGTTTTTTCCTGAATATATTCAGGAAAAAACGCATACGCCCTTTTTGGCCAAGTGCATCATTGTGGACGTTCTCCCTCTTTTCCTATGCTTTCAATGCAATTCCAGTCTACCTCCTGAAATCGGTTTCCTGCAATTCTGCCCCGCTTTCAAGTCCTCTTGGCAGCCTTACTTCAGTATATTTTTGGACGATAGCTGTCATTTATAACTCTGCAGGTTTGTGAATTACAGTGCCCCTGAGCTCCTTTCTTCAACTCGCTTTCTTTTGAGCTGGCCGCAACACCGCAGGATGGCTTCAGGCCCTAATCTGGTTCCGGCACGGCACGCTGAGCCTTTGGTTAATTCCCCTTCCTGGTGGGAAATGAGAGTTAAATTTGCCCGTCCAGACACCTCCAGCTAGTCTCTCATTGGTTCTCGCTATTCCTGTTCATCTTCCGCAGAAATTGCAAACTGGGCCAAACAGGAGGTTAAAGGGACTGATTCTCCAAGTCGGGAGAGTGTTAGTAAAGCGTCTGGAATGTTGCACCCGAGTACCAGGGTAAGAAAACTGAGACATATTTGAACAGGTCTCCTGATCACATGGTTGATCATACTCTAGGTTCCACATGCATGTTTTAGCTGAAGGAAGAATACCTTAAACCTGGGTAGTAGAAACCCGTGGAATGGATACCATGCAATATGACTTCAAAGGGTCTTCATTTGCTCACCGAACCTCTCCAATCCTATCACTGCTGCGTTTATGCCCCTGTACACATGCTTGATTCTCTTTCGGAGACATAGCAATCCATAGGTTTTAAGATACTTACTAGTCAGGTACATTCTTAGGCGTTTAATATGAGGTGTTGAGTCCATTTCGTTGAGCAAGGAGTAGCTCTTGTCTATTCCATATTTGGCTTAAGGAACTTTATCTGTGCTCATTTCAATCTCTGGTTTTATGCAGCACCCCAACTCACCTTTCCCCTTAAGCAAGCATAAGTTGGTTTTCTAAATTTGAGACCCTGTTCTGTTCTGTAATTCAGTTCCTGTGTAGCCAAGTTTACATTCCGTGTATTACTGATATCTTATGATGTTTCTTTTTCTGTGTGACTTATTTCAGTTAGAATCATCATACCTGAATCCACTCATTGTGCTGCTAAGGGCCTGATGACACAGATTTCATTGCTGAGTGATATTGCTTTCTAAGTAAATACCACAACTTTTTTATCCATTTTTCACTTTCTGCGATGTTGAACTTGTACTGTAAACGAGGTTCTTGTAAACAGAGCCGTTCCAAACTTTGGGGTGGCTGTGTCTTTTTGATTTTAAATTCCCTAAGCTATAAGACCATAAGTGGATGTGCCTAGGCTCTGTTGCTTTGTTTTTTAGATGTTTCAGGAAACACCATACATTTCTCCCAAGTGTGTGTTGGCAATTTACATCCCGCCCATCAGCATAACAAGGCTCCCAGTTCTCAGTGGCCTGTTGCCTTTCTGGATTTTACACTTTTTTCAGATGGCCCTTTTGACCGGGGGGAAGTGAGACTTCATTGTAGTGCAGATTTCCTTTGCAAGCTTGCTTGGTTGGCCAAAAAGGGCGTATGCGTTTTTTCCTGAATATATTCAGGAAAAAACGCATACGCCCTTTTTGGCCAAGTGCATCATTGTGGACGTTCTGCCTCTTTTCCTATGCTTTCAATGCAATTCCAGTCTACCTCCTGAAATCGGTTTCCTGCAATTCTGCCCCGCTTTCAAGTCCTCTTGGCAGCCTTACTTCAGTCTATTTTCGGACGATAGCTGTCATTTATAACTCTGCAGGTTTGTGAATTACAGTGCCCCTGAGCTCCTTTCTTCAACTCGCTTTCTTGTGACCTGGCCGCAACACCGCAGGATGTCTTCAGGCCCTAATCTGGTTCTGGTACGGCACGCTGAGCCTTTGGTTAATTCCTCTTCCTGGTGGGAAATGAGAGTTAAATTTGCCCATCCAGACACCTGCAGCTAGTCTCTCATTGGTTTTCGCTATTCCTGTTCATCTTCCACAGAAATTGCAAACTGGGCCAAACAGGAGGTTAAAGGGACTGACTCTCCAAGTGGGGAGAGTGTTAGTAAAGCGTCTGGAATGTTGCACCCGAGTACCAGGGGAGGAAAACGGAGACATATTTGAACACGTCTCCCGTTCACATGGTTGATCATACTTGGATTCCACATGCATGTTTTAGCTGAAGGAAGAATACCTTAAACCTGGAGTGTTGAGACCCTTGTAATGGGTACCATGCAATATGACTTCAAAGGGTCTTCATTTGCTCACCGAACCTCTCCAATCCTATCACTGCTGCGTTTATGCCCCTGTACACATGCTTGATTCTCTTTCGGAGACATAGCAATCCATAGGTTTTAAGATACTTACTAGTCAGGTACATTCTTAGGCGTTTAATATGTGGTGTTGAGTCCATTTCGTTGAGCAAGGAGTAGCTCTTGTCTATTCCATATTTGGCTTAAGGAACTTTATCTGTGCTCATTTCAATCTCTGGTTTTATGCAGCACCCCAACTCACCTTTACCCTTAAGCAAGCATAAGTTGGTTTTCTAAATTTGAGACCCTGTTCTGTTCTGTAATTCAGTTCCTGTGTAGCCAAGTTTACATTCCGTGTATTACTGATATCTTATGATGTTTCTTTTTCTGTGTGACTTATTTCAGTTAGAATCATCATACCTGAATCCACTCATTGTGCTGCTAAGGGCCTTGTGACACAGATTTCATTGCTGAGTGATATTGCTTTGTAAGTAAATACCACAACTTCTTTATCCATTTTTCACTTTCTGCGATGTTGAAATTGTACTGTAAACGAGGTTCTTGTAAACAGAGCCGCTCCAAACTTTGGGGTGGCTGTGTCTTTTTGATTTTAATTTCCCTAAGCTATAGGACCATAAGTGGAAGTGCCCTAGGCTCTGTTGCTTTCTTTTTTAGATGTTTCAGGAAACACCATACACTTCTCCCAAGTGTCTGTTGGCAATTTACATCCCGCCCATCAGCATAACAAGGCTCCCAGTTCTCCATGGCCTGTCCTGCCTTTCTGGATTTTACACTTTTTTCAGATGGCCCTTTTGACCGGGGGGAAGTGAGACTTCATTGTAGTGCAGATTTCCTTTGCAAGCTTGCTTGGTTGGCCAAAAAGGGCGTATGCGTTTTTTCCTGAATATATTCAGGAAAAAACGCATATGCCCTTTTTGGCCAAGTACATCATTGTGGACGTTCTGCCTCTTTTCCTATGCTTTCAATGCAATTCCAGTCTACCTCCTGAAATCGGTTTCCTGCAATTCTGCCCCGCTTTCAAGTCCTCTTGGCAGCCTTACTTCAGTCTATTTTTGGACGATAGCTGTCATTTATAACTCTGCAGGTTTGTGAATTACAGTGCCCCTGAGCTCTTTTCTTCAACTCGCTTTCTTGTGAGCTGGCCGCAACATCGCAGGATGGCTTCAGGCCCTAATCTGGTTCCGGCACGGCATGCTGAGCCTTTGGTTAATTCCTCTTCCTGGTGGGAAATGAGAGTTAAATTTGCCCGTCCAGACACCTCCAGCTAGCCTCTCATTGGTTCTCGCTATTCCTGTTCATCTTCCGCAGAAATTGCAAACTGGGCCAAACAGGAGGTTAAAGGGACTGACTCTCCAAGTCGGGAGAGTGTTAGTAAAGCGTCTGGAATGTTGCACCCGAGTACCAGGGGAGGAAAACTGAGACATATTTGAACACGTCTCCTGTTCACATGGTTGATCATACTCTGGGTTCCACATGCATGTTTTAGCTGAAGGAAGAATACCTTAAACCTGGAGAGTTGAGACCGGTGTAATGGGTACCATGCAATATGACTTCAAAGGGTCTTCATTTGCTCACCGAACCTCTCCAATCCTATCACTGCTGCGTTTATGCCCCTGTACACATGCTTGATTCTCTTTTGGAGACATAGCAATCCATAGGTTTTAAGATACTTACTAGTCAGGTACATTCTTAGGCGTTTAATATGGGGTTTTGAGTCCATTTCGTTGAGCAAGGAGTAGCTCTTGTCTATTCCATATTTGGCTTAAGGAACTTTATCTGTGCTCATTTCAATCTCTGGTTTTATGCAGCACCCCAACTCACCTTTCCCCTTAAGCAAGCATAAGTTGGTTTTCTAAATTTGAGACCCTGTTCTGTTTTGGAATGCAGTTTCTGTGTAGCCAAGTTTACATTCTGTGTATTAGTGATATCTTATGATGTTTCTTTTTCTGTGTGACTTATTTCAGTTAGAATCATCATACCTGAATCCACTCATTATGCTGCTAAGGGCCTGATGACATAGATTTCATTGCTGAGTGATACTGCATTGTACGTAAGTACCACAAGTTCTTTATCCATTTTTCACTTTCTGTGATATTGAACTTGTACGGTAAACGAGGTTCTTGTAAACAGAGGCGTCCCAAACTTTGGGGTGGCTGTGTCTTTTTGATTTTAATTTCCCTAAGCTATAGGACCATAAGTGGAAGTGCCCTAGGCTCTGTTGCTTTGTTTTTTAGATGTTTCAGGAAACACCATACACTTCTCCTGAGTGTCTGTTGGCAATTTACATCCCGCCCATCAGCATAACAAGGCTCCCAGTTCTCCATAGCCTGTCCTGCCTTTCTGGATTTTACACTTTTTTCAGATGGCCCTTTTGACCGTGGGGAAGTGAGACTTCATTGTAGTGCAGATTTACTTTGCAAGTTTGCTTGGTTGGCCAAAAAGGGCGTATGCGTTTTTTCCTGAATATATTCAGGAAAAAACGCATACGCCCTTTTTGGCCAAGTGCATCATTGTGGACGTTCTGCCTCTTTTCCTATGCTTTCAATGCAATTCCAGTCTACCTCCTGAAATCGGTTTCCTGCAATTCTGCCCCGCTTTCAAGTCCTCTTGGCAGCCTTACTTCAGTCTATTTTTGGACGATAGCTGTCATTTATAACTCTGCAGGTTTGTGAATTACAGTGCCCCTGAGCTCCTTTCTTCAACTCGCTTTCTTGTGACCTGGCCGCAACACCGCAGGATGGCTTCAGGCCCTAATCTGGTTCTGGCACGGCACGCTGAGCCTTTGGTTAATTCCTCTTCCTGGTGGGAAATGAGAGTTAAATTTGCCCATCCAGACACCTCCAGCTAGTCTCTCATTGGTTCTCGCTATTCCTGTTCATCTTCCGCAGAAATTGCAAACTGGGCCAAACAGGAGGTTAAAGGGACTGACTCTCCAAGTGGGGAGAGTGTTAGTAAAGCGTCTGGAATGTTGCACCCGAGTACCAGGGGAGGAAAACTGAGACATATTTGAACACGTCTCCCGTTCACATGGTTGATCATACTCTGGGTTCCACATGCATGTTTTAGCTGAAGGAAGAATACCTTAAACCTGGAGAGTTGAGACCGGTGTAATGGGTACCATGCAATATGACTTCAAAGGGTCTTCATTTGCTCACCGAACCTCTCCAATCCTATCACTGCTGCGTTTATGCCCCTGTACACACACTTGATTCTCTTTTGGAGACATAGCAATCCATAGGTTTTAAGATACTTACTAGTCAGGTACATTCTTAGGCGTTTAATATGGGGTTTTGAGTCCATTTCGTTGAGCAAGGAGTAGCTCTTGTCTATTCCATATTTGGCTTAAGGAACTTTATCTGTGCTCATTTCAATCTCTGGTTTTATGCAGCACCCCAACTCACCTTTCCCCTTAAGCAAGCATAAGTTGGTTTTCTA
This sequence comes from Stenella coeruleoalba, assembly GCF_951394435.1. Taxonomy (NCBI): domain Eukaryota; kingdom Metazoa; phylum Chordata; class Mammalia; order Artiodactyla; family Delphinidae; genus Stenella; species Stenella coeruleoalba. The sequence goes on from NW_027646216.1 coordinate 380,301, forward strand.
AATTTGAGACCCTGTTCTGTTTTGGAATGCAGTTCCTGTGTAGCCAAGTTTACATTCCGTGTATTAGTGATATCTTATGATGTTTCTTTTTCTGTGTGACTTATTTCAGTTAGAATCATCGTACCTGAATCCACTCATTATGCTGCTAAGGGCCTGATGACATAGATTTCATTGCTGAGTGATACTGCATTGTACGTAAGTACCACAAGTTCTTTATGCATTTTTCACTTTCTGTGATATTGAACTTGTACGGTAAACGAGGTTCTTGTAAACGGAGGCGTCCCAAACTTTGGGGTGGCTGTGTCTTTTTGATTTTAATTTCCCTAAGCTATAGGACCATAAGAGGAAGTGCCCTAGGCTCTGTTGCTTTGTTTTTTAGATGTTTCAGGAAACACCATACACTTCTCCTGAGTGTCTGTTGGGAATTTACATCCCGCCCATCAGCATAACAAGGCTCCCAGTTCTCCGTGGCCTGTCCTGCCTTTCTGGATTTTACACTTTTTTCAGATGGCCCTTTTGACCGGGGGGAAGTGAGACTTCATTGTAGTGCAGATTTCCTTTGCAAGTTTGCTTGGTTGGCCAAAAAGGGCGTATGCGTTTTTTCCTGAATATATTCAGGAAAAAACGCATACGCCCTTTTTGGCCAAGTGCATCATTGTGGACGTTCTGCCTCTTTTCCTATGCTTTCAATGCAATTCCAGTCTACCTCCTGAAATCGGTTTCCTGCAATTCTGTCCCGCTTTCAAGTCCTCTTGGCAGCCTTACTTCAGTCTATTTTTGGACGATAGCTGTCATTTATAACTCTGCAGGTTTGTGAATTACAGTGCCCCTGAGCTCCTTTCTTCAACTCGCTTTCTTGTGACCTGGCCGCAACACCGCAGGATGGCTTCAGGCCCTAATCTAGTTCTAGCACGGCACGCTGAGCCTTTGGTTAATTCCTCTTCCTGGTGGGAAATGAGAGTTAAATTTGCCCATCCAGACACCTCCAGCTAGTCTCTCATTGGTTCTTGCTATTCCTGTTCATCTTCCACAGAAATTGCAAACTGGGCCAAACAGGAGGTTAAAGGGACTGACTCTCCAAGTGGGGAGAGTGTTAGTAAAGCATCTGGAATGTTGCACCCGAGTACCAGGGGAGAAAAACTGAGACATATTTGAACACGTCTCCCGTTCACATGGTTGATCATACTCTAGGTTCCACATGCATGTTTTAGCTGAAGGAAGAATACCTTAAACCTGGGTAGTTGAAAACCGTGGAATGGGTACCATGCAATATGACTTCAAAGGGTCTTCATTTGCTCACGAACCTCTCCAATCCTATCACTGCTGCATTTATGCCCCTGTACACATGCTTGATTCTCTTTCGGAAACATAGCAATCCATAGGTTTTAAGATACTTACTAGTCAGGTACATTCTTAGGCGTTTAATATGCGGTGTTGAGTCCATTTCGTTGAGCAAGGAGTAGCTCTTGTCTATTCCATATTTGGCTTAAGGAACTTTATCTGTGCTCATTTCAATCTCTGGTTTTATGCAGCACCCCAACTCACCTTTCCCCTAAGCAAGCATAAGTTAGTTTTCTAAATTTGAGACCCTGTTCTGTTCTGTAATTCAGTTCCTGTGTAGCCAAGTTTACATTCCGTGTATTATTGATATCTTATGATGTTTCTTTTTCTGTGTGACTTATTTCAGTTAGAATCATCATACCTGAATCCACTCATTGTGCTGCTAAGGGCCTGATGACACAGATTTCATTGCTGAGTGATATTGCTTTGTAAGTAAATACCACAACTTCTTTATCCATTTTTCACTTTCTGCGATGTTGAACTTGTACTGTAAACGAGGTTCTTGTAAACAGAGCCGTTCCAAACTCTGGGGTGGCTGTGTCTTTTTGATTTTAATTTCCCTAAGCTATAGGACCATAAGTGGAAGTGCCCTAGGTTCTGTTGCTTTGTTTTTTAGCTGTTTCAGGAAACACCATACACTTCTCCCAAGTGGTTCTTGGCAGTTTACATCCCGCCCATCAGCATAACAACGCTCCCAGTTCTCCATGGCCTGTCCTGCCTTTCTGGATTTTACACTTTTTTCAGATGGCCCTTTTGACCGGGTGGAAGTGAGACTTCATTGTAGTGCAGATTTCCTTTGCAAGCTTGCTTGGTTGGCCAAAAAGGGCGTATGCGTTTTTTCCTGAATATATTCAGGAAAAAACGCATACGCACTTTTTGGCCAAGTGCATCATTGTGGACGTTCTGCCTCTTTTCCTATGCTTTCAATGCAATTCCAGTCTACCTCCTGAAATCGGTTTCCTGCAATTCTGCCCCGCTTTCAAGTCCTCTTGGCAGCCTTACTTCAGTGTATTTTTGGACGATAGCTGTCATTTATAACTCTGCAGGTTTGTGAATTACAGTGCCCCTGAGTTCCTTTCTTCAACTCGCTTTCTTGTGACCTGGCCGCAACACCGCAGGATGGCTTCAGGCCCTAATCTGGTTCCGGCCTGGCATGCTGAGCCTTTGGTTAATTCCTCTTCCTGGTGGGAAATGAGAGTTAAATTTGCCCGTCCAGACACCTCCAGCTAGCCTCTCATTGGTTCTCGCTATTCCTGTTCATCTTCCGCAGAAATTACAAACTGGGCCAAACAGGAGGTTAAAGGGACTGACTCTCCAAGTGGGGAGAGTGTTAGTAAAGCGTCTGGAATGTTGCACCCGAGTACCAGGGGAGGAAAACTGAGACATATTTGAACACGTCTCCCGTTCACATGGTTGATCATACTCTGGGTTCCACATGCATGTTTTAGCTGAAGGAAGAATACCTTAAACCTGGAGAGTTGAGACCCGTGGAATGGGTACCATGCAATATGACTTCAAAGGGTCTTCATTTGCTCACCGAACCTCTCCAATCCTATCACTGCTGCGTTTATGCCCCTGTACACATGCTTGATTCTCTTTTGGAGACATAGCAATCCATAGGTTTTAAGATACTTACTAGTCAGGTACATTCTTAGGCGTTTAATATGCGGTGTTGAGTCCATTTCGTTGAGCAAGGAGTAGCTCTTGTCTATTCCATATTTGGCTTAAGGAACTTTATCTGTGCTCATTTCAATCTCTCGTTTTATGCAGCACCCCAACTCACCTTTCCCCTTAAGCAAGCATAAGTTGGTTTTCTAAATTTGAGAACCTGTTCTGTTCTGTAATTCAGTTCCTGTGTAGCCAAGTTTACAATCCGTGTATTAGTGATATCTTATGATGTTTCTTTTTCTGTGTGACTTATTTCAGTTAGAATCATCGTACCTGAATCCACTCATTATGCTGCTACGGGCCTGATGACATAGATTTCATTGCTGAGTGATATTGCTTTGTAAGTGATTACCACAATTTCTTTATCCATTTTTCACTTTCTGCGATGTTGAACTTGTACTGTAAACGAGGTTCTTGTAAACAGAGCCGTTCCAAACTTTGGGGTGGCTGTGTCTTTTTGATTTTAATTTCCCTAAGCTATAGGACCATAAGTGGAAGTGCCCTAGGTTCTGTTGCTTTGTTTTTTAGATGTTTCAGGAAACACCATACACTTCTCCCGAGTGGTTGTTGGCAATTTACTTCCCGCCCATCAGCATAACAAGGCTCCCAGTTCTCCATGGCCTGTCCTGCCTTTCTGGATTTTACACTTTTTTCAGATGGCCCTTTTGACCGGGGGGAAGTGAGACTTCATTGTAGTGCAGATTTCCTTTGCAAGCTTGCTTGTTTGGCCAAGAAGGGCGTATGCGTTTTTTCCTGAATATATTCAGGAAAAAACGCATACGCCCTTTTTGGCCAAGTGCATCATTGTGGACGTTCTGCCTCTTTTCCTATGCTTTCAATGCAATTCCAGTCTACCTCCTGAAATCGGTTTCCTGCAATTCTGCCCCGCTTTCAAGTCCTCTTGGCAGCCTTACTTCAGTCTATTTTTGGACGATAGCTGTCATTTATAACTCTGCAGGTTTGTGAATTACAGTGCCCCTGAGCTCCTTTCTTCAACTCGCTTTCTTGTGACCTGGCCGCAACACCGCAGGATGGCTTCAGGCCCTAATCTGGTTCCGGTACGGCACGCTGAGCCTTTGGTTATTTCCTCTTCCTGGTGGGAAATGAGAGTTAAATTTGCCCGTCCAGACACCTCCAGCTAGCCTCTCATTGGTTCTCGCTATTCCTGTTCATCTTCCGCAGAAATTGGAAACTGGGCCAAACAGGAGTTTAAAGGCGCTGACTCTCCAACTGGGGAGAGTGTTAGTAAAGCATCTGGAATGTTGCACCCGAGTACCAGGGGAGGAAAACTGAGACATATTTGAACACGTCTCCCGATCACATGGTTGATCATACTCTGGGTTCCACATGCATGTTTTAGCTGAAGGAAGAATACCTAAAACCTGGGTAGTTGAAACCCGTGGAATGGGTACCATGCAATATGACTTCAAAGGGTCTTCATTTGCTCACCGAACCTCTCCAATCCTATCACTGCTGCGTTTATGCCCCTGTACACACGCTTGATTCTCTTTTGGAGACATAGCAATCCATAGGTTTTAAGATACTTACTAGTGAGGTACAAACTTAGGCGTTTAATATGCGGTGTTGAGTCCATTTCGTTGAGGAAGGAGTAGCTCTTCTCTATTCCATATTTGGCTTAAGGAACTTTATCTGTGCTCATTTCGATCTCTGGTTTTATGCAGCACCCCAACTCACCTTTCCCCTTAAGCAAGCATAAGTTGGTTTTCTAAATTTGAGACCCTGTTCTGTTCTGTAATTCAGTTCCTGTGTAGCCAAGTTTCCATTCCGTGTATTAGTGATATCTTATGATGTTTCTTTTTCTGTGTGACTTATTTCAGTTAGAATCATCGTACCTGAATCCACTCATTATGCTGCTACGGGCCTGATGACATAGATTTCATTGCTGAGTGATACTGCATTGTACGTAAGTACCACAAGTTCTTTATCCATTTTTCACTTTCTGTGATATTGAACTTGTACGGTAAACGAGGTTCTTGTAAACAGAGGCGTCCCAAACTTTGGGGTGGCTGTGTCTTTTTGATTTTAATTTCCCTAAGCTATAGGACCATAAGTGGAAGTGCCCTAGGCTCTGTTGCTTTGTTTTTTAGGTGTTTCAGGAAACACCATACACTTCTCCCGAGTGTCTGTTGGCAATTTACATCCCGCCCATCAGCATAACAAGGCTCCCAGTTCTCCATGGCCTGTCCTGCCTTTCTGGATTTTACACTTTTTTCATATGGCCCTTTTGACCGGGGGGAAGTGAGACTTCATTGTAGTGCAGATTTCCTTTGCAAGCTTGCTTGGTTGGCCAAAAAGGGCGTATGCGTTTTTTCCTGAATATATTCAGGAAAAAACGCATACGCCCTTTTTGGCCAAGTGCATCATTGTGGACGTTCTGCCTCTTTTCCTATGCTTTCAATGCAATTCCAGTCTACCTCCTGAAATCGGTTTCCTGCAATTCTGCCCCGCTTTCAAGTCCTCTTGGCAGCCTTACTTCAGTCTATTTTTGGACGATAGCTGTCATTTATAACTCTGCAGGTTTGTGAATTACAGTGCCCCTGAGCTCCTTTCTTCAACTCGCTTTCTTGTGACCTGGCCGCAACACCGCAGGATGGCTTCAGGCCCTAATCTGGTTCCGGCACGGCACGCTGAGCCTTTGGTTAATTCCTCTTCCTGGTGGGAAATGAGAGTTAAATTTGCCCGTTCAGACACCTCCAGCTAGTCTCTCATTGGTTCTCGCTATTCCTGTTCATCTTCCGCAGAAATTGCAAACTGGGCCAAACAGGAGGTTAAAGGGACTGACTCTCGAAGTCGGGAGAGTGTTAGTAAAGCGTCTGGAATGTTGCACCCGAGTACCAGGGTACGAAAACTGAGAAATATTTGAACACGTCTCCCGATCACATGGTTGATCATACTCTAGGTTCCACATGCATGTTTTAGCTGAAGGAAGAATACCTTAAACCTGGGTAGGTGAAACCCGTGGAATGGGTACCATGCAATATGATTTCAAAGGGTCTTCATTTGCTCACCGAACCTCTCCAATCCTATCACTGCTGCGTTTATGCCCCTGTACACATGCTTGATTCTCTTTCGGAGACATAGCAATCCATAGGTTTTAAGATACTTACTAGTCAGGTACATTCTTAGGCGTTTAATATGCGGTGTTGAGTCCATTTCGTTGAGCAAGGAGTAGCTCTTGTCTATTCCATATTTGGCTTAAGGAACTTTATCTGTGCTCATTTCAATCTCTGGTTTTATGCAGCACCCCAACTCACCTTTCCCCTTAAGCAAGCATAAGTTGGTTTTCTAAATTTGAGACCCTGTTCTGTTCTGTAATTCAGTTCCTGTGTAGCCAAGTTTACATTCCGTGTATTACTGATATCTTATGATGTTTCATTTTCTGTGTGACTTATTTCAGTTAGAATCATCATACCTGAATCGACTCATTGTGCTGCTAAGGGCCTGATGACACAGATTTCATTGCTGAGTGATATTGCTTTCTAAGTAAATACCACAACTTTTTTATCCATTTTTCACTTTCTGCGATGTTGAACTTGTACTGTAAACGAGGTTCTTGTAAACAGAGCCGTTCCAAACTTTGGGGTGGCTGTGTCTTTTTGATTTTAAATTCCCTAAGCTATAAGACCATAAGTGGAAGTGCCTAGGCTCTGTTGCTTTGTTTTTTAGATGTTTCAGGAAGCACCATACACTTCTCCGGAGTGGTTGTTGGCAATTTACATCCCACCCATCAGCATAACAAGGCTCCCAGTTCTCCATGGCCTGTCCTGTCTTTCTGGATTTTACACTTTATTCAGATGGCCCTTTTGACCGGGGGGAAGTGAGACTTCATTGTAGTGCAGATTTCCTTTGCAAGCTTGCTTGGTTGGCCAAAAAGGGCGTATGCGTTTTTTCCTGAATATATTCAGGAAAAAACGCATACGCCCTTTTTGGCCAAGTGCATCATTGTGGACGTTCTGCCTCTTTTCCTATGCTTTCAATGCAATTCCAGTCTACCTCCTGAAATCGGTTTCCTGCAATTCTGCCCCGCTTTCAAGTCCTCTTGGCAGCCTTACTTCAGTCTATTTTTGGACGATAGCTGTCATTTATAACTCTGCAGGTTTGTGAATTACAGTGCCCCTGAGCTCCTTTCTTCAACTCGCTTTCTTGTGAGCTGGCCGCAACACCGCAGGATGGCTTCAGGCCCTAATCTGGTTCCGGCACGGTACACTGAGCCTTTGGTTATTTCCTCTTCCTGGTGGGAAATGAGAGTTAAATTTGCCCGTCTAGACACCTCCAGCTAGCCTCTCATTGGTTCTCGCTATTCCTGTTCATCTTCCGCAGAAATTGCAAACTGGGCCAAACAGGAGGTTAAAGGGACTGACTCTCCAAGTCGGGAGAGTGTTAGTAAAGCGTCTGGAATGTTGCATCTGAGTACCACGGGAGGAAAACTGAGACATATTTGAACACGTCTCCCGTTCACACGGATGATCATACTCTGGGTTCCACATGCATGTTTTAGCTGAAGGAAGAATACCTTAAACCTGGGTAGTTGAAACCCGTGGAATGGGTACCATGCAATATGACTTCAAAGGGTCTTCATTTGCTCACCGAACCTCTCCAATCCTATCACTGCTGCGTTTATGCCCCTGTACACATGCTTGATTCTCTTTCGGAGACATAGCAATCCATAGGTTTTAAGATACTTACTAGTCAGGTACATTCTTAGGCGTTTAATATGCGGTGTTGAGTCCATTTCGTTGAGCAAGGAGTAGCTCGTCTATTCCATATTTGGCTTAAGGAACTTTATCTGTGCTCATTTCAATCTCTGGTTTTATGCAGCACCCCAACTCACCTTTACCCTTAAGCAAGCATAAGTTGGTTTTCTAAATTTGAGACCCTGTTCTGTTCTGTAATTCAGTTCCTGTGTAGCCAAGTTTACATTCCGTGTAATACTGATATCTTATGATGTTTCTTTTTCTGTGTGACTTATTTCAGTTAGAATCATCATACCTGAATCCATTCATTGTGCTACTAAGGGCCTGATGACACAGATTTCATTGCTGAGTGATATTGCTTTGTAAGTAAATACCACAACTTTTTTATCCATTTTTCACTTTCTGCGATGTTGAACTTGTACTGTAAACGAGGTTCTTGTAAACAGAGCCGTTCCAAATTTTGGGGTGGTTGTGTCTTTTTGATTTTAAATTCCCTAAGCTATAGGACCATAAGTGGAAGTGCCCTAGGCTCTGTTGCTTTGTTTTTTAGATGTTTCAGGAAACACCATACACTTCTCCCGAGTGGTTGTTGGCAATTTACATCCCGCCCTTCAGCATAACAAGGCTCCCAGTTCTCCATGGCCTGTCCTGCCTTTCTGGATTTTACACTTTTTTCAGATGGCCCTTTTGACCGGGGGGAAGTGAGACTTCATTGTAGTGCAGATTTCCTTTGCAAGCTTGCTTGGTTGGCCAAAAAGGGCGTATGCGTTTTTTCCTGAATATATTCAGGAAAAAACGCATACGCCCTTTTTGGCCAAGTGCATCATTGTGGACGTTCTGCCTCTTTTCCTATGCTTTCAATGCAATTCCAGTCTACCTCCTGAAATCGGTTTCCTGCAATTCTGCCCTGCTTTCAAGTCCTCTTGGCAGCCTTACTTCAGTCTATTTTTGGACGATAGCTGTCATTTATAACTCTGCAGGTTTGTGAATTACAGTGCCCCTGAGCTCCTTTCTTCAACTCGCTTTCTTTTGAGCTGGCCGCAACACCGCAGGATGGCTTCAGGCCCTAATCTGGTTCTGGCACGGCACGCTGAGCCTTTGGTTAATTCCTCTTCCTGGTGGGAAATGAGAGTTAAATTTGCCCGTCCAGATACCTCCAGCTAGCCTCTCATTGGTTCTCGCTATTCCTGTTCATCTTCCGCAGAAATTGCAAACTGGGCCAAACAGGAGGTTAAAGGGACTGACTCTCCAAGTCGGGAGAGTATTAGTAAAGCGTCTGGAATGTTGCACCCGAGTACCAGGGTACGAAAACTGGGACATATTTGAACACATCTCCCGATCACATGGTTGATCATACTCTAGCTTCCACATGCATGTTTTAGCTGAAGGAAGAATACAAAAACCTGGGTAGTTGAAACCCGTGGAATGGGTACCATGCAATATGACTTCAAAGGGTCTTCATTTGCTCACCGAAACTCTCCAATCCTATCACTGCTGCGTTTATGCCCCTGTACACATGCTTGATTCTCTTTCGGAGACATAGCAATCCCTAGGTTTTAAGATACTTACTAGTCAGGTACATTCTTAGGCGTTTAATATGCGGTGTTGAGTCCATTTCTTTGAGCAAGGAGTAGCTCTTGTCTATTCCATATTTGGCTTAAGGAAATTTATCTGTGCTCATTTCAATCTCTGGTTTTATGCAGCACCCCAACTCACCTTTACCCTTAAGCAAGCATAAGTTGGTTTTCTAAATTTGAGACCCTGTTCTGTTCTGTAATTCAGTTCCTGTGTAGCCAAGTTTACATTCCGTGTAATACTGATATCTTATGATGTTTCTTTTTCTGTGTGACTTATTTCAGTTAGAATCATCATACCTGAATCCACTCATTGTGCTACTAAGGGCCTGATGACACAGATTTCGTTGCTGAGTGATATTGCTTTGTAAGTAAATACCACAACTTTTTTATCCATTTTTCACTTTCTGCGATGTTGAACTTGTACTGTAAACGAGGTTCTTGTAAACAGAGCCGTTCCAAATTTTGGGGTGGCTGTGTCTTTTTGATTTTAAATTCCCTAAGCTATAGGACCATAAGTGGAAGTGCCCTAGGCTCTGTTGCTTTGTTTTTTAGATGTTTCAGGAAACACCATACACTTCTCCCGAGTGGTTGTTGGCAATTTACATCCCGCCCTTCAGCATAACAAGGCTCCCAGTTCTCCATGGCCTGTCCTGCCTTTCTGGATTTTACACTTTTTTCAGATGGCCCTTTTGACCGGGGGGAAGTGAGACTTCATTGTAGTGCAGATTTCCTTTGCAAGCTTGCTTGGTTGGCCAAAAAGGGCGTATGCGTTTTTTCCTGAATATATTCAGGAAAAAACGCATACGCCCTTTTTGGCCAAGTGCATCATTGTGGACGTTCTCCCTCTTTTCCTATGCTTTCAATGCAATTCCAGTCTACCTCCTGAAATCGGTTTCCTGCAATTCTGCCCCGCTTTCAAGTCCTCTTGGCAGCCTTACTTCAGTGTATTTTTGGACGATAGCTGTCATTTATAACTCTGCAGGTTTGTGAATTACAGTGCCCCTGAGCTCCTTTCTTCAACTCGCTTTCTTTTGAGCTGGACGCAACACCGCAGGATGGCTTCAGGCCCTAATCTGGTTCCGGCACGGCACGCTGAGCCTTTGGTTAATTCCCCTTCCTGGTGGGAAATGAGAGTTAAATTTGCCCGTCCAGACACCTCCAGCTAGTCTCTCATTGGTTCTCGCTATTCCTGTTCATCTTCCGCAGAAATTGCAAACTGGGCCAAACAGGAGGTTAAAGGGACTGATTCTCCAAGTCGGGAGAGTGTTAGTAAAGCGTCTGGAATGTTGCACCCGAGTACCAGGGTAAGAAAACTGAGACATATTTGAACAGGTCTCCTGATCACATGGTTGATCATACTCTAGGTTCCACATGCATGTTTTAGCTGAAGGAAGAATACCTTAAACCTGGGTAGTAGAAACCCGTGGAATGGATACCATGCAATATGACTTCAAAGGGTCTTCATTTGCTCACCGAACCTCTCCAATCCTATCACTGCTGCGTTTATGCCCCTGTACACATGCTTGATTCTCTTTCGGAGACATAGCAATCCATAGGTTTTAAGATACTTACTAGTCAGGTACATTCTTAGGCGTTTAATATGAGGTGTTGAGTCCATTTCGTTGAGCAAGGAGTAGCTCTTGTCTATTCCATATTTGGCTTAAGGAACTTTATCTGTGCTCATTTCAATCTCTGGTTTTATGCAGCACCCCAACTCACCTTTCCCCTTAAGCAAGCATAAGTTGGTTTTCTAAATTTGAGACCCTGTTCTGTTCTGTAATTCAGTTCCTGTGTAGCCAAGTTTACATTCCGTGTATTACTGATATCTTATGATGTTTCTTTTTCTGTGTGACTTATTTCAGTTAGAATCATCATACCTGAATCCACTCATTGTGCTGCTAAGGGCCTGATGACACAGATTTCATTGCTGAGTGATATTGCTTTCTAAGTAAATACCACAACTTTTTTATCCATTTTTCACTTTCTGCGATGTTGAACTTGTACTGTAAACGAGGTTCTTGTAAACAGAGCCGTTCCAAACTTTGGGGTGGCTGTGTCTTTTTGATTTTAAATTCCCTAAGCTATAAGACCATAAGTGGAAGTGCCTAGGCTCTGTTGCTTTGTTTTTTAGATGTTTCAGGAAGCACCATACACTTCTCCGGAGTGGTTGTTGGCAATTTACATCCCACCCATCAGCATAACAAGGCTCCCAGTTCTCCATGGCCTGTCCTGTCTTTCTGGATTTTACACTTTATTCAGATGGCCCTTTTGACCGGGGGGAAGTGAGACTTCATTGTAGTGCAGATTTCCTTTGCAAGCTTGCTTGGTTGGCCAAAAAGGGCGTATGCGTTTTTTCCTGAATATATTCAGGAAAAAACGCATACGCCCTTTTTGGCCAAGTGCATCATTGTGGACGTTCTGCCTCTTTTCCTATGCTTTCAATGCAATTCCAGTCTACCTCCTGAAATCGGTTTCCTGCAATTCTGCCCCGCTTTCAAGTCCTCTTGGCAGCCTTACTTCAGTCTATTTTTGGACGATAGCTGTCATTTATAACTCTGCAGGTTTGTGAATTACAGTGCCCCTGAGCTCTTTCTTCAACTCGCTTTCTTGTGAGCTGGCCGCAACACCGCAGGATGGCTTCAGGCCCTAATCTGGTTCCGGCACGGCACGCTGAGCCTTTGGTTATTTCCTCTCCCTATTGGGAAATGAGAGTTAAATTTGCCCGTCCAGACACCTCCAGCTAGTCTCTCATTGGTTCTCGCTATTCCTGTTCATCTTCCGCAGAAATTGCAAACTGGGCCAAACAAGAGGTTAAAGTCGCTGACTCTCCAAGTCGGGAGAGTGTTAGTAAAGCGTCTGGAATGTTGCATCTGAGTACCACGGGAGGAAAACTGAGACATATTTGAACACGTCTCCCGTTCACACGGATGATCATACTCTGGGTTCCACATGCATGTTTTAGCTGAAGGAAGAATACCTTAAACCTGGGTAGTTGAAACCCGTGGAATGGGTACCATGCAATATGACTTCAAAGGGTCTTCATTTGCTCACCGAACCTCTCCAATCCTATCACTGCTGCGTTTATGCCCCTGTACACATGCTTGATTCTCTTTCGGAGACATAGCAATCCATAGGTTTTAAGATACTTACTAGTCAGGTACATTCTTAGGCGTTTAATATGCGGTGTTGAGTCCATTTCGTTGAGCAAGGAGTAGCTCGTCTATTCCATATTTGGCTTAAGGAACTTTATCTGTGCTCATTTCAATCTCTGGTTTTATGCAGCACCCCAACTCACCTTTACCCTTAAGCAAGCATAAGTTGGTTTTCTAAATTTGAGACCCTGTTCTGTTCTGTAATTCAGTTCCTGTGTAGCCAAGTTTCCATTCCGTGTATTAGTGATATCTTATGATGTTTCTTTTTCTGTGTGACTTATTTCAGTTAGAATCATCATACCTGAATCCACTCATTGTGCTTCTAAGGGCCTGATGACATAGATTTCATTGCTGAGTGATATTGCTTTGTAAGTAAATACCACAGCTTCTTTATCCATTTTTCATTTTCTGCGATGTTGAATTTGTACTGTAAACGAGGTTCTTGTAAACAGAGGCGTCCCAAACTTTGGGGTGGCTGTGTCTTTTTGATTTTAATTTCCCTAAGCTATAGGACCATAAGTGGAAGTGCCCTAGGCTCTGTTGCTTTGTTTTTTCGATGTTTCAGGAAACACCATACACTTCTCCCGAGTGTCTGTTGGCAATTTACATCCCGCCCATCAGCATAACAAGGCTCCCAGTTCTCCATGGCCTGTCCTGCCTTTCTGGATTTTACACTTTTTTCAGATGGCCCTTTTGACCGGGTGGAAGTGAGACTTCATTGTAGTGCAGATTTCCTTTGCAAGCTTGCTTGGTTGGCCAAAAAGGGCGTATGCGTTTTTTCCTGAATATATTCAGGAAAAAACGCATACGCCCTTTTTGGCCAAGTGCATCATTGTGGACGTTCTGCCTCTTTTCCTATGCTTTCAATGCAATTCCAGTCTACCTCCTGAAATCGGTTTCCTGCAATTCTGCCCCGCTTTCAAGTCCTCTTGGCAGCCTTACTTCAGTCTATTTTTGGACGATAGCTGTCATTTATAACTCTGCAGGTTTGTGAATTACAGTGCCCCTGAGCTCTTTCTTCAACTCGTTTTCTTGTGAGCTGGCTGCAAAACCGCTGGATGACTTCAGGCCCTAATCTGGTTCCGGCACGGCATGCTGAGCCTTTGGTTATTTCCTCTTTCTGGTGGGAAATGAGAGTTAAATTTGCCCGTCCAGACACCTCCAGCTAGTCTCTCATTGGTTCTCGCTATTCCTGTTCATCTTCCGCAGAAATTGCAAACTGGGCCAAACAGGATGTTAAAGGGACTGACTCTCCAAGTCGGGAGAGTGTTAGTAAAGCATCTGGAATGTTGCACCCGAGTACCAGGGTACAAAAACTGAGACATATTTGAACACGTCTCCTGATCACATGGTTGATCATACTCTAGGTTCCACATGCATGTTTTAGCTGAAGGAAGAATACCTTAAACCTGGGTAGTTGAAACCCGTGGAATGGGTACCATGCAATATGACTTCAAAGGGTCTTCATTTGCTCACCGAACCTCTCCAATCCTATCACTGCTGCGTTTATGCCCCTGTACACATGCTTGATTCTCTTTCGGAGACATAGCAATCCATAGGTTTTAAGATACTTACTAGTCAGGTACATTCTTAGGCGTTTAATATGCGGTGTTGAGTCCATTTCGTTGAGCAAGGAGTAGCTCTTGTGTATTCCATATTTGGCTTAAGGAACTTTATCTGTGCTCATTTCAATCTCTGGTTTTATGCAGCACCCCAACTCACCTTTCCCCTTAAGCAAGCATAAGTTGGTTTTCTAAATTTGAGACCCTGTTCTGTTCTGTAATTCAGTTCCTGTGTAGCCAAGTTTCCATTCCGTGTATTACTGATATCTTATGATGTTTCTTTTTCTGTGTGACTTATTTCAGTTAGAATCATCATACCTGAATCCACTCATTGTGCTGCTAAGGGCCTGATGACATAGATTTCATTGCTGAGTGATATTGCTTTGTAAGTGAATACCACAACTTCTATATCCATTTTTCACTTTCTGCGATGTTGAACTTGTACTGTAAACGAGGTTCTTGTAAACAGAGCCGTTCCAAACTTTGGGGTGGCTGTGTCTTTTTGATTTTAATTTCCCTAAGCTATAGGACCATAAGTGGAAGTGCCCTAGGCTCTGTTGCTTTGTTTTTTAGATGTTTCAGGAAACACCATACACTTCTCCCAAGTGTCTGTTGGCAATTTACATCCCGCCCATCAGCATAACAAGGCTCCCAGTTCTCCATGGCCTGTCCTGCCTTTCTGGATTTTACACTTTTTTCAGATGGCCCTTTTGACCGGGGAGAAGTGAGACTTCATTGTAGTGCAGATTTCCTTTGCAAGTTTGCTTGGTTGGCCAAAAAGTGCGTATGCGTTTTATTCCTGAATATATTCAGGAAAAAACGCATACGCCCTTTTTGGCCAAGTGCATCATTGTGGACGTTCTGCCTCTTTTCCTATGCTTTCAATGCAATTCCAGTCTACCTCCTGAAATCGGTTTCCTGCAATTCTGCCCCGCTTTCAAGTCCTCTTGGCAGCCTTACTTCAGTATATTTTTGGACGATAGCTGTCATTTATAACTCTGCAGGTTTGTGAATTACAGTGCCCCTGAGCTCTTTCTTCAACTCGCTTTCTTGTGACCTGGCCGCAACACCGCATGATGTCTTCAGGCCCTAATCTGGTTCCGGCACGGCACGCTGAGCCTTTGGTTATTTCCTCTTCCTATTGGGAAATGAGAGTTAAATTTGCCCGTCCAGACACCTCCAGCTAGTCTCTCATTGGTTCTCGCTATTCCTGTTCATCTTCTGCAGAAATTGCAAACTGGGCCAAACAGGAGGTTAAAGGCACTGACTCTCCAAGTCGGGAGAGTGTTAGTAAAGCGTCTGGAATGTTGTATCTGAGTACCAGGGGAGGAAAACTGAGACATATTTGAACACGTCTCCCGTTCACACGGATGATCATACTCTAGCTTCCACATGCATGTTTTAGCTGAAGGAAGAATACCTTAAACCTGGAGAGTTGAGAACCGTGTAATGGGTACCATGCAATATGACTTCAAAGGGTCTTCATTTGCTCACCGAACCTCTCCAATCCTATCACTGCTGCGTTTATGCCCCTGTACACATGCTTGATTCTCTTTCGGAGACATAGCAATCCATAGGTTTTAAGATACTTACTAGTCAGGTACATTCTTAGGCGTTTAATATGCGGTGTTGAGTCCATTTCGTCGAGCAAGGAGTAGCTCTTGTCTATTCCATATTTGGCTTAAGGAACTTTATCTGTGCTCATTTCAATCTCTGGTTTTATGCAGCACCCCAACTCACCTTTACCCTTAAGCAAGCATAAGTTGGTTTTCTAAATTTGAGACCCTGTTCTGTTCTGTAATTCAGTTCCTGTGTAGCCAAGTTTCCATTCCGTGTATTAGTGATATCTTATGATGTTTCTTTTTCTGTGTGACTTATTTCAGTTAGAATCATCATACCTGAATCCACTCATTGTGCTGCTAAGGGCCTGATGACATAGATTTCATTGCTGAGTGATATTGCTTTGTAAGTAAATACCACAGCTTCTTTATCCATTTTTCATTTTCTGCGATGTTGAATTTGTACTGTAAACGAGGTTCTTGTAAACAGAGGCGTCCCAAACTTTGGGGTGGCTGTGTCTTTTTGATTTTAATTTCCCTAAGCTATAGGACCATAAGTGGAAGTGCCCTAGGCTCTGTTGCTCTGTTTTTTAGATGTTTCAGGAAACACCATACACTTCTCCCGAGTGTCTGTTGGCAATTTACATCCTGCCCATCAGCATAACAAGGCTCCCAGTTCTCCATGGCCTGTCCTGCCTTTCTGGATTTTACACTTTTTTCAGATGGCCCTTTTGACCGGGGGGAAGTGAGACTTCATTGTAGTGCAGATTTCCTTTGCAAGCTTGCTTGGTTGGCCAAAAAGGGCGTATGCGTTTTTTCCTGAATATATTCAGGAAAAAACGCATACGCCCTTTTTGGCCAAGTGCATCATTGTGGACGTTCTGCCTCTTTTCCTATGCTTTCAATGCAATTCCAGTCTACCTCCTGAAATCGGTTTCCTGCAATTCTGCCCCGCTTTCAAGTCCTCTTGGCAGCCTTACTTCAGTCTATTTTTGGACGATAGCTGTCATTTATAACTCTGCAGGTTTGTGAATTACAGTGCCCATGAGCTCCTTTCTTCAACTTGCTTTCTTGTGACCTGGCTGCAAAACCGCTGGATGGTTTCAGGCCCTAATCTGGTTCCGGTACGGCATGCTGAGCCTTTGGTTATTTCCTCTTTCTGGTGGGAAATGAGAGTTAAATTTGCCCGTCCAGACACCTCCAGCTAGTCTCTCATTGGTTCTCCCTATTCCTGTTCATCTTCCGCAGAAATTGCAAACGGGGCCAAACAGGAGGTTAAAGGTGCTGACTCTCCAAGTGGGGAGAGTGTTAGTAAAGCGTCTGGAATGTTGCACCCGAGTACCAGGGGAGAAAAACTGAGACATATTTGAACACGTCTCCCGTTCACACGGTTGATCATACTCTGGGTTCCACATGCATGTTTTAGCTGAAGGAAGAATACCTTAAACCTGGAGAGTTGAGACCCGTGGAATGGGTACCATGCAATATGACTTCAAAGGGTCTTCATTTGCTCACCGAACCTCTCCAATCCTATCACTGCTGCGTTTATGCCCCTGTACACACGCTTGATTCTCTTTTGGAGACATAGCAATCCATAGGTTTTAAGATACTTACTAGTCAGGTATATTCTTAGGCGTTTAATATGGGGTGTTGAGTCCATTTCGTTGAGCAAGGAGTAGCTCTTGTCTATTCCATATTTGGCTTAAGGAACTTTATCTGTGCTCATTTCAATCTCTGGTTTTATGCAGCACCCCAACTCACCTTCCCCCTTAAGCAAGCATAAGTTGGTTTTCTAAACATGAGACACTGTTCTGTTTTGTAATTCAGTTCATGTGTAGCCAAGTCGACATTCTGTGTATTAATGATACGTTATGATGTTTCTTTTCTGTGTGACTTATTTCAGTTCGAATCATCATACCTGAATGCACTCATTATGCTGCTACGGGCCTGATTACATAGATTTCATTGCTGAGTGATATTGCATTGTACGTAAGTACCACAAGTTCTTTATCCATTTTTCACTTTCTGCGATATTGAACTTGTACCGTAAACGAGGTTCTTGTAAACAGAGCTGTCCCAAACTTTGGGGTGGCTGTGTCTTTTTGATTTTAATTTCCCTAAGCTATAGGACCATAAGTGGAAGTGCCCTAGGCTCTGTTGCTTTGTTTTTTAGATGTTTCAGGAAACACCATACACTTCTCCAGAGTTGCTGTTGGCAATTTACATCCCACCCATCAGCATAACAAGGCTCCCAGTTCTCCATGGCCTGTCGTGCCTTTATGGATTTTACACTTTTTTCAGATGGCCCTTTTGACCAGGTGGAAGTGAGACTTCATTGTAGTGCAGATTTCCTTTGCAAGCTTGCTTGGTTGGCCAAAAAGGGCGTATGCGTTTTTTCCTGAATATATTCAGGAAAAAACGCATACGCCCTTTTTGGCCAAGTGCATCATTGTCGAGTTTCTGACTCTCTTCATATGCTTTCAATGCAATTCCAGTCTACCTCCTGAAATCGGTTTCCTGCAATTCTGCCTTGCTTTCAATGCCTCTTCATAACCTTACCTCAATATATTTTTTAAAAATAGTTGGCCTTTATAACTCTGCAGGTTTTTGAATTGCAGTGGCCCTTAGCTCCATTTTTTAGCTCTTATTTTTGTGGTCTTGCCCCGTAACCACAGGATTCCTTGAAGCCCTATTTTTCTTCTGGGGCACCTTGCTGTGCCTTTGGTTAATTCTTCTTTCTGATGTGATATTAGAGTGACATGTGCCCATTGAAACCGCTACAGCTAGTTTCTCACTGGTTCCCCCTATTCCCATTCATCCTCTGCACTAACTGCAGACTGTGCGATACCAGAACTTAAAGGCATTGACTCCATGTGGGGATGTTGTTAGTAAAGCGGCTGGAATGTCTATCCGGAGCCCCAGGAGAGGAAAAATGAGGTGCGTTTTAGAAACCTTTCCCGATCATATGGTATACCAGTCGCTGGGTTTCCCAAGCATGGTTTAGCTGTAGGAAGATTCCCTTCAACCTGGAGTGTTGGGACCCTTGGACTGAGTAGCATGAAGTATTGCATTAAACTTTCGGCAGTTGCTCACCAAAGCTCACCAATCCTGTCAGCCCCAAGTGTCCAGCCTTATGTCTTATCCAGCTGTGGGTTTATATGTGGTCAATCCAGGTTGCATCACAGCCCCTGAGCGAATTTTGTAAGAATTTTTCTCTCTTTCATTGTTTCAGCGTTTTGTTTTTAAAATTTATTTCTATAATGGGGTTTAGCTCCTTTTCACTGCTGTGTTTGTGCCGCTCTGCACACACTTGATTCCCTTATGGAGATATATCAATACATGGGTTTTAAGATTCTTATTCCTCAGATATATTTCTCTGCGGTGTATAGGGTGTGTTGAGGCCTGTTCATTGAGCAAGGTGTAGATCTTGTCTAATACCTATTTGGTTTATTGAACGGTATCTGTGCTAATTTCAAACTCTGGTTTTATGCATCACCCCACCTCTCCTTTCCCCTTAAGCTGACATAAGTGTGTTTTCTAAATGTGAGACACTGTTCTGTTCTGTAATTCATTTCTTGTGCAGCCATATTTACCCTCCCTCTATAAGTGATATCTTATGATATGTTTCTTTTTCTGTTTGACTTATTTCAAGTAGTATTATCGGACCTAAATCCACTCTTTATCCTTCTACTAGCCTTATTACATTGATTTCATGGTGAAGAGATATTCCATTGTACATAAGTACCACATCTTCTTTATCCATTGTTCTCTTTCCTGGGATATTTAAGGTGTACTGAAGTTGAGGTTCTTGTAAACAGAGTAGCCCTAAACTGTGGTGTGCTTGTGTCTTGTTGATTTTTAGACTTCCCTAGATATACTCCCATGATTGGAAGTGTCCTATGCTCTGTAGCTGTTTTTTAGATGATTTAGGAACCACCATACACTTCTCCAGAGTGGCTCTCGGCAGTTCACACACTGCCCATCAGCGTATAAAGGCTCCCTGTTCTCCATGGCCTGTCCTGCATTTCTGGTTTTTACAATTTTTTAGGATGGCCCTTTTGACCGGTGGGAAGTGAGACTTCTTTGTTGTGCACATTTGCATTGCTTGCTTGCTTCGTTGCCCATAAAGTGCGTATGCGTTTTTTCCTGGATATAATCAGGAAAAAACGCATACGCCCTTTTGGGCCAACTGCATCATTGTCGAAATTCTGCCGCTTTTCATGTGCGTTAAAGACGAGTCCAATCTATCTCTTGAAATCTGTTTCTTGCAATTCTGTCTTGCATTCAGATCCTCTTCTTTGCCTTACCTCAACATATTTTTGGACGTTAGTTTTCATTTATAACTCTGCAGGTTTGTGAATTGCAGTGACCCTGAGCTCCATTTTTTAAGTTGCTCTTTTGTGAGCTGGCCTCAAACCCGCAGGATTGCTTCAGGCCCTATTTTGGCTCCGGCGAGGCAGGCTGAGCCTTTCTTTAATTCTTATTCTTAATGGGAAATTAGAGTGATATGTGCCCGTCCAAACCCCTACAACTCTTCTCTCATTGGTTCCCCCTCTTCCCGTTCATCCTCCTCACAATTTGCAAAATGTGTGAAACAGAAGTTTAAATGTGCTGATTCTCCAAGTGGGGAGATTCTAAGTAGCGTGACTGGAATGGTGAACAGGAGCACCAGGAGAGGATAAATGAGGTGCATTTTAGACACATCTCCCGATCACATGGTGTACAGTCCTCTGGGTTTTCCATGCATGTTTTAGCTGTAGGAAGATCCCTTGAACCTGCAGATTTGGGACCCATTGAATGGGTACCAGGTAGTATTACTTTAAAGGGTGTGCATTTCCTCACCCAACCTCACATTTCTCTTAGTGCAAACAGTTTCCAGCCTTATGTCTCATCCTGCTGTGGGTCTAGATGTGTTCAATCCATGTTGCATCACCGTCCCTGAGGAAAAGTTGTAAGAAGTTTTCTCTGTCTCTCTGTCGTTTATTTTTTTCAATTTATTACTATATTGGTTACAGCTGATTTTCAAAGCTCTGTTTCTTGCTGCTGTACATCCACTTGATTCACGTACAGAGAGACATCAATAAATTCTTTTTCAGATTCTTACCAGTCGTATATATTCTTTTCCGGTGACTTGAGTGTGCTGAGTGCAGTTCTTTTAGCTACCGTGTAGGCCTTGTTGATTATCAGTTTGGTATTTGGAATGGTATCTTTGCTAATTTCAACCTCCTGGATGATGCCTCACCCCTCCCCACCTTTCCCGTTTAGCAGCCTTATGCGTGTTTTCTACATATTTGACTATGTTTTTGTTTTGTAATTTATTTCATGTGTAGCCATTTTGGATTCCACCTTTAAGTGATATCTTATGATATGTGTCTTTTTCTTTTTGAATTCTGTCACTTAGAATGATCATACGTAACTCCTCTGGAGTTGTTACAACTGGCCATATTTCATTGATTTCCAGGCTGAATAATATTCCACTCTACCTAAGTACCACATCTCTATCCATTTTTTCCCTCCAGAGACATTTAAGTTATATCCTAGTCGAGGATCTTTTAAACAGAGAGGGGGTAAACATTGGGGTGCCTGTGTCCTCTCAATTTTTTTTTTTCCCAAGATATACGCCCATGAGTGCAAGTGCCCTATGCTCTGTAGCTCATTTTTTAGATGCTTTAGTAAACACAATACACCTCTCCAGAATGGCCGTTGGCAATATACATTTCCACTATAAGTCTCACAGGGCTCCCTCTTCTTGTTGCCCTGTCCTGCATTTCTGTTGTTTACGCTTTATGAGGATGGCTCTTCTGACTGATGCGAAGTGATATCTTTTGTAGTATTGACTTCCAGTGCCCACCTGTTTGGTTGGCTAAAAAAGTGTATGCCCTTTTCTTGAATATATACAGAAAAGAACGCATACACCCTTTTTGGCCAACTGCAATGTTGGCAATGTTGGCAATGTTCAGCTCCTTTTCTTGTGCTTAATGGCGAGTCCTTTCTACCTCCTCAAATCCCTTTCCTGCCATTCTCCCTTGCTTACAAGTCCTTTTCTCTGACTTTCCTCAAGACATTTTTCAGTGATGGATATTTTCAACTCTGCAGTTTTGTGAATTTTACTGCCCCTGAGTTCCATTGTTCAACTTGTGTTTATGGGAACTGGCCACAAAGCAGCGGGATTTCCTCAAGCCCTATACTGTTTCCATGGGCAACCCTAGCCTTTGGTCAATTCGTCTTCCTGATTGGAAATTAGAGTGACATGTGCCTGTCTGAACACCTAGGACTTGTCTCTCATTGTTCCTCATCCTTCCGCTTCATCCTCTGGACAAATTCCAAACTGTACGCAACAGGATGTTGACAGTGCTGACATCTCCAAGTGGGGAGACTGTTAGTAAAGACGCTGGAGGGGTGAACCCGAGCACCAGGAGATGAGGAGATGAGATGCCTTTTCCAAACTCTTCCCGATCAGACGGTATACCATCCTCTGGGTGTGACAGACATGTTTTAGCAGTAGGAAGAGTCCCATTCATGTAAGGAGAACACCAGGGCTTTTTCAAAATCAGTGTCTCCCCGAAACCCAAACTGGGGAATTTTTTAAGCTACAGTTACACATATGTTCATTAAGGGCCTTGGGAAGTAGGCAGAGTCCAAACTTTAGATGATTGAAGTCTTCAGGGTCAGAAGCACTCACCACCAGCTTCCCTTAGGCTACACTTTAACTGTCATTGATAGATGATGTCAATAAAAATATCTATTCTTTTTCAGATTATTTCCCCTTATAGGTTATTGCAAAATGTTGAGTGTAGTTCCCTGTGCTATACAGTAGTTCCTTGTTGATGATCTATTTTATACATAGCAGTGTGTATGTGTTAATCCCAAACTGTTAATTTATCCCTCCTCCCACCTTTCCCCTTTGGTAATAATAAATTATAAGATTTTATACTTCTCAGAAATGGGGGAGCTGAAAGAGAGGTATCATTTTCAATGGAAAAGCATTTAAAACAAGATTGAAGGTTTAACCAAGATTATTAGCTGTACATCCTTGGAAAGAAATCACTTCGTTTCTCTAATATTGACCTGACAAATAAGACAAACCTTTTCACTGAACTTGCTTATAAAAAGTGATGGAAATATCAAATGGAAGTGTTAAAAACATCTTATTTTACCCGAGCCTTATACACTGTTCTATGTTAACTACAGTTTGGCTCACACATCTGTTCATTGAGGTTACAATAGTCTCAATTTCTGTTACTGATCCTCCAGAGTGGACCGCAACAAGTGTCCCCCTGCCCAGTGTCATTGGGGCCAACAGATCGAGACTGAGTTTGGTTCACAAGCAAAGGAAACTTTATATTTTGATCAGAGAATGGAGAGGTGAGAGCATGCACTACCCCGTGGGCTGTGGGCTGGGCTGCTGTGTAGAGATCCTGTCAGAGTCAGTGGGAGGGAGGGAGGCGGCGGAGCTCTCGAGGGCCGGGTTGGCTGTAGCTCAGGCTCTATATCGTGGAGTCTGCACTGGGCCCCAGGAGCTGAGGTGTCGACCCAGCCATTCTGCACTAGGAAATCTGGTCTGAAGTGCCGGGTGTGGAACCTCTGCATGCGGGACCCTAGGAGCACGTGAAATTAGACAAAGCACAAAGGATAAAAAAGGTTAGACTTGACTTTATTGCCCAGATTCTATTTTTATCTCCCAGGGATTTTTAATGGGCTTTGCTGGGGACAAACCCCTCCTCTGCCTTTTGTCCCGTTCCTCATTCTTGGAGTGCTGAGGGTGCAGACCCTTCTTCTGTAACTGCTGAGTGCTGAGTTGGGAGCCCTCATACCCTGGGGCGAGGGTCAGAGCTTCTCCCCAGCAGCCTCCCGGTGACGTTGATTGTCCCCAGGACCCCTGCCTCCCTGCTCGTCCACCTGAGCACCAGCATTGGAAGTGTTATAGATTCTAATGACCTTTAAGGGTCCAGGAAAGAGATGTGCAGAGACGCTGTGGGGGCCGGTTTCACCCCGCCCCACATTTGTTCGGCCACCTTAGGCTGACCGTCTCTGCCAGCCTAGATGCTCTGACCAGTAGTCTGCGCTTTCTTCAATTAGGCCCCTGAATTAACGTACAAACAGCACCAGGTGTCAGAGCCCTGCCCGCTCAACTCCCAGACAGTCCAGGGTCAGTGGTGATCAAGGACCATGATGGCTACTGAGTCAACAGCCTTTTGAAGTAAACAGGAGTCCAGCCGGTCTTATTGGCCACCATCATCACGGTGTCTGTAGGCTTTTCTATGGTGACAGTGTGGTATACTGTTCCCCCGCCAAGATTATTAGCTCCCCTCTGGGTGCAGTAAGTCCTGCAAGCAGTAGTCTACTCTTTTGGGACACACTCTTGTTGTTTTATGAGAGAAACTCCAGGTCAAGTGATGTTCACACGAGTCGTCATGGTGCCCTGTTGCCCCCGGTTATCTCTCTGGATGTTGGAGTTGGAGGGCCTCCTCACTCGAGGTCGGTGTGCCCACGGAGCGAACCCTGCAACTTCAGGGCATGGTTGGTGGTTAGGATCACCACGTGGGGTCCTTTTCCCTTAGGAGGGAGGTGGCCTTTTGGGCTGCTGATTTCCAGGTTTTTAGATACCGCCAGTATCTTGGCCAGATGTGGCAGTGGGCCAAGCCCCTTAGTGACCGTAGTTTATCCTACCTGGATGGCATTCTTGCATTGTTCCATTTCAAGTGGTCCCAGTTTTTGCACTAATTCTCCAATGGCGATTCACCTTTCACCGGGAATGTAAAGGTCAAAGAGTTTAGCTAAATTAGGGAGTTCCAGGGCAAGGGTCTGAATTGACTGCTCTTTCCATTCTTGAAAGGCCACTTCTGGATTCTATTCAAAAGGATCATCATCTTTTCCTTTCAGTGTTTCATATAGAGGCCCAGCTAGTAGACTGTAGTTAGGGATCCAGAAGCAGCAAACCCTGGCCTCCCCAGGAACCCCTAAGCTGTCTTCTAGTTTTAGAAAGGGGTAAGGCTGAAAATGGTTTCTTCCCTTTCCTGGGATGGGCTTCTCTGACCTTCTGTGAGAATGAAGCCCAGGCAGGTCACCGCAGTCTGTGATATTTGAGCTTTTTCTTGGACAACTTCTATCCTTTATTGGCTTGGTAGTTCAGAGGCCTCCTTAGTAGGGCTGGTGATCAGAATGTCGTCTGCATATTGAAGGAGGGTTTCCTTTTCCAGAGGTAGAACTTTTAGGTCTTTAGCTAAGCTTTCCCCAAAGATGGTGTGGGAATTTTTGCACCCTTGGGGCCAGACGGCCCGGAAGTATTGTTTTAGTTGTATGTTGAGTCCTGCCACTCACAAGCCAAAATTTCTTGTGACTCTGGGACTAATGGAATACAAAAGAAGGCATCATTGAAGACTAATACAGAATACCATGTCCTGGTGGTTGGTAGAATGACCAGCAGGGTGTAGGAATTAGGAGCAACTGGAGGTATATCCTCGGTGGCTTCACTGACTGTCCTGACATCCTTTACCAGGTCCCCAGCAGCCCATGGGGCTCTCGTGGTCAGACCAATCCCAGAATATGGAGCTCACCTGGGCAGGTACCCCATCCCCACCCCAGCCCACGGGGCTCTCGTGGTCAGGCCCCTCCCAGGATACAGAGCTACCCTTGCAGGTACCGTGGCAGGGCTGGGCACACAGGAACCGTGCACATAGCCCTCATTGCAGAGCACCCCCAGCTCACCTGTCGCTCAGAGCTGACACAGAGCACCTCAGAGCAGGACTTGAACTAACAAACAGCAGCTGCGACAGGTCTGTGACCCTGGGCATCACTCCGTGAGGCCTCCCTCCACCTGGTCTTCCAGAGACTTCCACTGCACCCGGGGCACCAGGCCTCTGTCTCCAACCACCACCCACCCCTCCTCTGCCTGACTCCTGGGTTCCTCTCATTAGGAGAGAGTTTTCTTGAAGTTGTCTCCCACTCATGGGCCAGATAAAATGATTAGAAAACAAGCCAAAGCTGCAGCCCCTTGTCTATCCTGACTCTCAGGAGCCCACACCTGTTCCTTGGACCTGGCCGGTTCAGCAAGTTCCATTTTCTGCAACTGTGAGCCCCTGAGGGGTGATGATTGGCTGACCTGGGCAGCCTTACCGTGCCGGCCAGCCCTCCCCAGGTGTGCCTGGGTTGAGATCAATATAAATACCACTCCAGGCAGCAAGAGCCCCTGCAGCCATGCCTGACGCCATTTTCTCTGCCCTGTCAGCAGTCTCGGGGCTGGGCTGGTGGGAGGGAGTGAGAGGCCACGGCTTTGTGGGTGGCCCAGTGTGAGTGGGGCTCTGCTGGACTTTCTGCAGCAGTTGCCAGGCTGCCACCTGCTAAAGAAGAGGATGTGTCACCCATACCTGCTGCTGGAATTTCTCCCTGGGCAGAGGTGAGGAAGGAAAAAAGCAGTGGGGGCAGGGACAGGACGGGTATCTCAGGCAGGGAAATGGAAATCTTCCAGAAGAGCACCCAGGGCCAGGACCATCCTGGCTGGCCTGCAGGCACCAAGTCGGCCGGCATGCTGTCACTCGTGTGGCTCTATGGCCCTTCCTCTAGGCTTTCAAGTCCTTGTATATATTCAGGTGTTTTACCTGGGACGGGTGGGAATAGTTCAGCAGCAACTGGCCTGGGGCTCAGCTCACGTTTACTCACAGATGCCTCGGCACGGTGCCCCAGCTTTGCAATGAGGACGCTTGTTGCGTGGGGGCTGCTGGCTGAATGGGAGACGATTCCCCACCACTGACCAACTTCAGAATTGTTTACAACTGGAGCAAGTGCCCTGATACGGTTTTCCTCTGTGTAACTGGTGGGTTCTGTGTTTTTTTTCTCTTTTTCGGTTTTGGTTCAAGGTAGATTTTATTCCTCTTTTTTGTATTTACAGATATAAGCATGGAAATAATTTATTCATATAAATACATGTATGTGCAGGGAATAATTGTTTTTTCTGTTTTATTTTTTAAATTTTATTTCTTTTTAATTTTGAATTTTATTTTATATTTTTATACAGCAGGTTCTTATTGGTTATCTA
Source organism: Stenella coeruleoalba (assembly GCF_951394435.1). NCBI lineage: Eukaryota > Metazoa > Chordata > Mammalia > Artiodactyla > Delphinidae > Stenella > Stenella coeruleoalba. The sequence continues at coordinate 406,910 of NW_027646216.1, forward strand.
TTTTATACATATAAATGTATACATGCCAATCCCAGTCTCTCAACTCCTCCCACCACCACCCCCCCAACAGCTTTCCCCCCTTGTTGTCCATACGTTTGTTGTCTACATCTGTTGCTCTATTTATGCCTTGCAAAATGGTTAATCTGTACAGTTTTTCTAGGTTCCACATATATGCATGAATATACAAGATTTGTTTTTCTCTTTCTGACTTACTTCACTCTGTATGACAGTCTCTAGATCCATCGACGTCTCTACAAATGACCCAATTTCATTCCTTTTCATGGCTGAGTAATATTCCATTTTATATATGTACCACAGCTTTATGCATTCGTCTGTCTGTGGGCATTTAGGTTGCTTCCATTACCTCGATATTGTAAATAGTGATGCAATGAACATTGCGGTGAATGACTCTTTTTGATTTATGGTTTTGTCTGGGTATATGTCCAGTACTGGGATTGCTGTATCATATGGTAATTCTATTGTTAGTTTCTTAAGAAATTCCATATTGTTCTCCATAATGACTGTATCAATTTATATTCCCAACAATAGTGGAAGAGGGTTCCTTTTCTCCACACCCTTTCCAGCATTTTTTGTTTGTAGATTTTCAATGATGCCTATTCTACCAGGTGTGAGGTGATACCTCATTGTTGAATCCATTTCGTTGAGCAAGGGGTAGCTCTTGTCTATTACATATTTGGCTTATGGAACGGTATCTGTGCTAATTTCAAACTCTGCTTTTATGCAGCACCCCAACTCACCTTCCCCCTTAAGCAGGCATAAGATGGTTTTCTAAACTTGAGACCCTGTTCTGTTTTGTAATTCAGTTCATGTGTAGCCAAGTTCACATTCCGTGTATTAGTGATACCTTATGATGTTTCTTTTTCTGTGTGACTTATTTCACTTAGAATCATCGTGCCTCAATCCACTCATTATGCTGGTACGGGCCTGGTGACATAGATTTCATTGCTGAGTGGTATTCTGTTGTACAGAAGTACCGCAACTTCTTTATCCATTATTTGCTCTCTGGGATATTTAACTTGTGCCGTAGAAGAGATTCCTGTAAAAAGAGCCGTCCCAAATTTTGGGGTTGCTGTGTCTTTTTGATATTAATTTCCCTAAGCTATAGGACCATAAGTGGAAGTGCCCTAGGCTCTGTTGCTTTGTTTTTTAGATGTTTCAGGAAACACCATACACTTCTCCCGAGTGGTTGTTGGCAATTTACATCCCACCCATCAGCATAACAAGGCTCCCAGTTCTCCATGGCCTGTCCTGCCTTTCTGGATTTTACACTTTTTTCAGATGGCCCTTTTGACCGGGGGGAAGTGAGACTTCATTGTAGTGCAGATTTCCTTTGCAAGCTTGCTTGGTTGGCCAAAAAGGGCGTATGCGTTTTTTCCTGAATATATTCAGGAAAAAACGCATACGCCCTTTTTGGCCAAGTGCATCATTGTGGACGTTCTGCCTCTTTTCCTATGCTTTCAATGCAATTCCAGTCTACCTCCTGAAATCGGTTTCCTGCAATTCTGCCCCGCTTTCAAGTCCTCTTGGCAGCCTTACTTCAGTCTATTTTTGGACGATAGCTGTCATTTATAACTCTGCAGGTTTGTGAATTACAGTGCCCCTGAGCTCCTTTCTTCAACTCGCTTTCTTGTGACCTGGCCACAACACCGCAGGATGGCTTCAGGCCCTAATCTGGTTCCGGCCCGGTATGCTGAGCCTTTGGTTAATTCCTCTTCCTGGTGGGAAATGAGAGTTGAATTTGCCCGTCCAGACACCTCCAGCTAGCCTCTCATTGGTTCTCGCTATTCCTGTTCATCTTCCACAGAAATTGCAAACTGTGCCAAACAGGAGGTTAAAGGCGCTGACTCTCCAAGTGGGGAGAGTGTTAGTAAAGAGTCTGGAATGTTGCACGCGAGTACCAGGGGAGGAAAACTGAGACATATTTGAACACGTCTCCCGTTCACATGGTTGATCATACTCTGGGTTCCACATGCATGTTTTAGCTGAAGGAAGAATACCTTAAACCTGGGTATTTGAAACCCGTGGAATGGGTACCGTGCAATATGACTTCAAAGGGTCTTCATTTGCTCGCCGAATCTCTCCAATCCTATCACTGCTGCGTTAATGACCCTTGTACACACGCTTGATTCTCTTTTGGAGACATAGCAATCCATAGGTTTTAAGATACTTACTAGTCTGGTATATTCTTTGGCGTTTAATATGGGGTGTGGAGTCCATTTCGTTGAGCAAGGAGTAGCTCTTGTCTATTCCATATTTGGCTTAAGGAACTTTATCTGTGCTCATTTCAGTCTCTGGTTTTATGCAGCACCCCAACTCACCTTTCCACTGAAGCAAGCATAAGTTGGTTTTCTAAATTTGAGACCCTGTTCTGTTTTGTAATTCAGTTCCTCTGTAGCCAAGTTTAAATTCCATGTATTAGTGATATTTTTTGATGTTTCTTTTTCTGTGTGACTTATTTCAGTTAGAATCACCATACCCGAATCCACTCATTATGCTGCTACGGGCCTGGTGACATAGATTTCATTGCTGAGTGATATTGCTTTGTACATGAGTACCACAACTTCTTTATCCATTTTTCACTTTCTGTGATATTGAACTTGTACTGTAAACGAGGTTCTTGTAAACAGAGGCGTCCCAAACTTTGGGGTGGCTGTGTCTTTTTGATTTTAATTTCCCTAAGCTATAGGACCATAAGTGGAAGTGCACTAGGCTCTGTTGCTTTGTTTTTTAGATGTTTCAGGAAACACCATACACTTCTCCGGAGTGGCTGTTGGCAATTTACATCCCGCCCATCAGCATAACAAGGCTCCCAGTTCTCCATGGCCTGTCCTGCCTTTCTGGATTTTACACTTTTTTCAGATGGCCCTTTTGACCGGGGGGAAGTGAGACTTCATTGTAGTGCAGATTTCCTTTGCAAGCTTGCTTGGTTGGCCAAAAAGGGCGTATGCGTTTTTTCCTGAATATATTCAGGAAAAAACGCATACGCCCTTTTTGGCCAAGTGCATCACTGTGGACGTTCTGCCTCTTTTCCTATGCTTGAAATGCAATTCCAGTCTACCTCCTGAAATCGGTTTCCTGCAATTCTGCCCCGCTTTCAAGTCCTCTTGGCAGCCTTACTTCAGTCTATTTTTGGACGATAGCTGTCATTCATAACTCTTCGGTTTGTGAATTACAGTGCCCCTGAGCTCCTTTCTTCAACTCGCTTTCTTGTGAGCTGGCCGCAACACCGCAGGATGTCTTCAGGCCCTAATGTGGTTCCGGCATGGCACGCTGAGCCTTTGGTTAATTCCTCTTCCTGGTGGGAAATGAGAGTTAAATTTGCCCATCCAGACACCTCCAGCTAGTCTTTCAATGGTTCTCGCTATTCCTGTTCATCTTCCACAGAAATTGCAAACTGGGCCAAACAGGAGGTTAAAGGCGCTGACTCTCCAAGTGGGGAGAGTGTTAGTAAAGCGTCTGGAATGTTGCACCCGAGTACCAGCCTACGAAAACTGAGACATATTTGAACACGTCTCCCGATCACATGGTTGATCATACTCTAGGTTCCACATGCATGTTTTAGATGAAGGAAGAATACCTTAAACCTGGGTAGTTGAAACCCGTGGAATGGGTACCATGCAATATGACTTCAAAGGGTCTTCATTTGCTCACCGAACCTCTCCAATCCTATCACTGCTGCGTTTATGCCCCTGTACACATGCTTGATTCTCTTTCGGAGACATAGCAATCCATAGGTTTTAAGATACTTACTAGTCAGGTACATTCTTAGGCGTTTAATATGGGGTGTTGAGTCCATTTCGTTGAGCAAGGAGTAGCTCTTGTCTATTCCATATTTGGCTTAAGGAACTTTATCTGTGCTCATTTCAATCTCTGGTTTTATGCAGCACCCCAACTCACCTTTACCCTTAAGCAAGCATAAGTTGGTTTTCTAAATTTGAGACCCTGTTCTGTTCTGTAATTCAGTTCCTGTGTAGCCAAGTTTCCATTCCGTGTATTACTGATATCTTATGATGTTTCTTTTTCTGTGTGACTTATTTCAGTTAGAATCATCATACCTGAATCCACTCATTGTGCTGCTAAGTGCCTGATGACACAGATTTCATTGCTGAGTGATATTGCTTTGTAAGTAAATACCACAACTTCTTTATCCATTTTTCACTTTCTGCGATGTTGAACTTGTACTGTAAAGAGGTTCTTGTAAACAGAGCCATTCCAAACTTTGGGGTGGCTGTGTCTTTTTGATTTTAATTTCCCTAAGCTATAGGACCATAAGTGGAAGTGCCCTAGGTTCTGTTGCTTTGTTTTTTAGATGTTTCAGGAAACACCATACACTTCTCCCGAGTGTTTGTTGGCAATTTACATCCCGCCCTTTAGCATAACAAGGCTCCCAGTTCTCCATGGCCTGTCCTGCCTTTCTGGATTTTACACTTTTTTCAGATGGCCCTTTTGACCGGGGGGAAGTGAGACTTCATTGTAGTGCAGATTTCCTTTGCAAGCTTGCTTGGTTGGCCAAAAAGGGCGTATGCGTTTTTTCCTGAATATATTCAGGAAAAAACGCATACGCCCTTTTTGGCCAAGTGCATCATTGTGGACGTTCTGCCTCTTTTCCTATGCTTTCAATGCAATTCCAGTCTACCTCCTGAAATCGGTTTCCTGCAATTCTGCCCCGCTTTCAAGTCCTCTTGGCAGCCTTACTTCAGTCTATTTTTGGACGATAGCTGTCATTTATAACTCTGCAGGTTTGTGAATTACAGTGCCCCTGAGCTTCTTTCTTCAACTCGCTTTCTTGTGACCTGGCCGCAACACCGCAGGATGGCTTCAGGCCCTAATCTGGTTCCGGTACGGCACGCTGAGCCTTTGGTTATTTCCTCTTCCTGGTGGGAAATGAGAGTTAAATTTGCCCGTCCAGACACCTACAGCTAGCCTCTCATTGGTTCTCACTATTCCTGTTCATCTTCCGCAGAAATTGCAAACTGGACCAAACAGGAGGTTAAAGGGACTGACTCTCCAAGTCGGGAGAGTGTTAGTAAAGCGTCTGGAATGTTGCACCCGAGTACCAGGGTACGAAAACTGAGACATATTTGAACACGTCTCCCGATCACATGGTTGATCATACTCTAGGTTCCACATGCATGTTTTAGCTGAAGGAAGAATACCTTAAACCTGGGTATTTGAAACCCGTGGAATGGGTACCATGCAATATGACTTCAAAGGGTCTTCATTTGCTCACCGAACCTCTCCAATCCTATCACTGCTGCGTTTATGCCCCTGTACACACGCTTGATTCTCTTTTGGAGACATAGCAATCCATAGGTTTTAAGATACTTACTAGTCAGGTACATTCTTAGGCGTTTAATATGCGGTGTTGAGTCCATTTCGTTGAGCAAGGAGTAGCTCTTGTCTATTCCATATTTGGCTTAAGGAACTTTATCTGTGCTCATTTCAATCTCTGGTTTTATGCAGCACCCCAACTCACCTTTCCCCTTAAGCAAGCATAAGTTGGTTTTCTAAATTTGAGACCCTGTTCTGTTCTGTAATTCAGTTCCTGTGTAGCCAAGTTTACATTCCGTGTATTACTGATATCTTATGATGTTTCTTTTTCTGTGTGACTTATTTCAGTTAGAATCATCATACCTGAATCCACTCATTGTGCTGCTAAGGGCCTGATGACACGGATTTCATTGCTGAGTGATATTGCTTTGTAAGTAAATACCACAACCTCTTTATCCATTTTTCACTTTCTGCGATGTTGAACTTGTACTGTAAACGAGGTTTTGTAAACAGAGCCATTCCAAACTTTGGGGTGGCTGTGTCTTTTTGATTTTAATTTCCCTAAGCTATAGGACCATAAGCGGAAGTGCCCTAGGCTCTGTTGCTTTGTTTTTAGATGTTTCAGGAAACACCATACACTTCTCCCAAGTGGTTGTTGGCAATTTACATCCCGCCCATCAGCATAACAAGGCTCCCAGTTCTCCATGGCCTGTCCTGCCTTTCTGGATTTTACACTTTTTTCAGATGGCCCTTTTGACCGGGGGGAAGTGAGACTTCATTGTAGTGCAGATTTCCTTTGCAAGCTTGCTTGGTTGGCCAAAAAGGGCGTATGCGTTTTTTCCTGAATATATTCAGGAAAAAACGCATACGCCCTTTATGGCCAAGTGCATCATTGTGGACGTTCTGCCTCTTTTCCTATGCTTTCAATGCAATTCCAGTCTACCTCCTGAAATCGGTTTCCTGCAATTCTGCCCCGCTTTCAAGTCCTCTTGGCAGCCTTACTTCAGTCTATTTTTGGACGATAGCTGTCATTTATAACTCTGCAGGTTTGTGAATTACAGTGCCCCTGAGCTCCTTTCTTCAACTCGCTTTCTTGTGACCTGGCCGCAACACCGCAGGATGGCTTCAGGCCCTAATCTGGTTCCGGCCCGGCATGCTGAGCCTTTGGTTAATTCCTCTTCCTGGTGGGAAATGAGAGTTGAATTTGCCCATCCAGACACCTCCAGCTAGCCTCTCATTGGTTCTCGCTATTCCTGTTCATCTTCCGCAGAAATTGCAAACTGGGCCAAACAGGAGGTTAAAGGGACTGACTCTCCAAGTGGGGAGAGTGTTAGTAAAGTGTCTGGAATGTTGCACCCGAGTACCAGGGGAGGAAAACTGAGACATATTTGAACACGTCTCCCGTTCACATGGTTGATCATACTCTGGGTTCCACATGCATGTTTTAGCTGAAGGAAGAATACCTTAAACCTGGAGAGTTGAGACCTGTGTAATGGGTCCCATGCAATATGACTTCAAAGGGTCTTCATTTGCTCACCGAACCTCTCCAATCCTATCACTGCTGCGTTTATGCCCCTGTACACACGCTTGATTCTCTTTTGGAGACATAGCAATCCATAGGTTTTAAGATACTTACTAGTCAGGTACATTCTTAAGCGTTTAATATGGGGTTTTGAGCCCATTTCGTTGAGCAAGGAGTAGCTCTTGTCTATTCCATATTTGGCTTAAGGAACTTTATCTGTGCTCATTTCAATCTCTGGTTTTATGCAGCACCCCAACTCACCTTTCCCCTTAAGCAAGCATAAGTTGGTTTTCTAAATTTGAGACCCTGTTCTGTTTTGGAATGCAGTTCCTGTGTAGCCAAGTTTACATTCCGTGTATTACTGATATCTTATGATGTTTCTTTTACTGTGTGACTTATTTCAGTTAGAATCATCATACCTGAATCCACTCATTGTGCTGCTAAGGGCCTGATGACACAGATTTCATTGCTGAGTGATATTGCTTTGTAAGTAAATACCACAACTTCTTTATCCATTTTTCACTTTCTGCGATGTTGAACTTGTACTGTAAACGAGGTTCTTGTAAACAGAGCCGTTCCAAACTTTGGGGTGGCTGTGTCTTTTTCATTTTAATTTCCCTAAGCTATAGGACCATAAGTGGAAGTGCCCTAGGCTCTGTTGCTTTGTTTTTTAGTTGTTTCAGGAAACACCATACACTTCTCCCAAGTGGTTCTTGGCAATTTTCATCCCGCCCATCAGCATAACAAGGCTCCCAGTTCTCCATGGCCTGTCCTGCCTTTCTGGATTTTACACTTTTTTCAGATGGCCCTTTTGACTGGGGGGAAGTGAGACTTCATTGTACTGCAGATTTCCTTTGCAAGCTTGCTTGGTTGGCCAAAAAGGGCGTATGCGTTTTTTCCTGAATATATTCAGGAAAAAACGCATACGTCCTTTTTGGCCAAGTGCATCATTGTGGACGTTCTGCCTCTTTTCCTATGCTTTCAATGCAATTCCAGTCTACCTCCTGAAATCGGTTTCCTGCAATTCTGCCCCGCTTTCAAGTCCTCTTGGCAGCCTTACTTCAGTCTATTTTTGGACGATAGCTGTCATTTATAACTCTGCAGGTTTGTGAATTACAGTGCCCCTGAGCTCCTTTCTTCAACTCGCTTTCTTGTGACCTGGCCGCAACACCGCAGGATGGCTTCAGGCCCTAATCTGGGTCCGGCCCGGCATGCTGAGCCTTTGGTTAATTCCTCTTCCTGGTGGGAAATGAGAGTTAAATTTGCCCGTCCAGACACCTCCAGCTAGCCTCTCATTGGTTCTCGCTATTCCTGTTCATCTTCCGCAGAAATTGCAAACTGGGCCAAACAGGAGGTTAAAGGGACTGACTCTCCAAGTCGGGAGAGTGTTAGTAAAGCATCTGGAATGTTGCACCCGAGTACCAGGGTACGAAAACTGAGACATATTTGAACACGTCTCCCGTTCACATGGTTGATCATACTCTGGGTTCCACATGCATGTTTTAGCTGAAGGAAGAATACCTTAAACCTGGAGAGTTGAGACCCGTGGAATGGGTACCATGCAATATGACTTCAAAGGGTCTTCATTTGCTCACCGAACCTCTCCAATCCTATCACTGCTGCGTTTATGCCCCTGTACACACGCTTGATTCTCTTTTGGAGACATAGCAATCCATAGGTTTTAAGATACTTACTAGTCAGGTACATTCTTAAGCGTTTAATATGGGGTTTTGAGCCCATTTCGTTGAGCAAGGAGTAGCTCTTGTCTATTCCATATTTGGCTTAAGGAACTTTATCTGTGCTCATTTCAATCTCTGGTTTTATGCAGCACCCAAACTCACCTTTCCCCTTAAGCAAGCATAAGTTGGTTTTCTAAATTTGAGACCCTGTTCTGTTCTGTAATTCAGTTCCTGTGTAGCCAAGTTTACATTCCGTGTATTACTGATATCTTATGATGTTTCTTTTTCTGTGTGACTTATTTCAGTTAGAATCATCATACCTGAATCCACTCATTGTGGTGCTACGGGCCTGATGACACAGATTTCATTGCTGAGTGATATTGCTTTGTAAGTAAATACCACAACTTCTTTATCCATTTTTCACTTTCTGCGATGTTGAACTTGTACTGTAAACGAGTTTCTTGTAAACAGAGCCGTTCCAAACTTTGGGGTGGCTGTGTCTTTTTGATTTTAATTTCCCTAAGCTATAGGACCATAAGTGGAAGTGCCCTAGGTTCTGTTGCTTTGTTTTTTAGATGTTTCAGGAAACACCATACACTTCTCCCAAGTGGTTGTTGGCAATTTACATCCCGCCCATCAGCATAACAAGGCTCCCAGTTCTCCATGGCCTGTCCTGCCTTTCTGGATTTTACACTTTTTTCAGATGGCCCTTTTGACCGGGGGGAAGTGAGACTTCATTGTAGTGCAGATTTCCTTTGCAAGCTTGCTTGGTTGGCCAAAAAGGGCGTATGCGTTTTTTCCTGAATATATTCAGGAAAAAACGCATACGCCCTTTTTGGCCAAGTGCATCATTGTGGACGTTCTGCCTCTTTTCCTATGCTTTCAATGCAATTCCAGTCTACCTCCTGAAATCGGTTTCCTGCAATTCTGCCCCGCTTTCAAGTCCTCTTGGCAGCCTTACTTCAGTCTATTTTTGGACGATAGCTGTCATTTATAACTCTGCAGGTTTGTGAATTACAGTGCCCCTGAGCTCCTTTCTTCAACTCGCTTTCTTGTGACCTGGCCGCAACACCGCAGGATGTCTTCAGGCCCTAATCTGGTTCTGGCACGGCACGCTGAGCCTTTGGTTAATTCCTCTTCCTGGTGGGAAATGAGAGTTATATTTGCCCATCCAGACACCTCCAGCTAGTCTTTCATTGGTTCTCGCTATTCCTGTTCATCTTACACAGAAATTGCAAACTGGGCCAAACAGGAAGTTAAAGGGACTGACTCTCCAAGTGGGGAGAGTGTTAGTAAAGCGTCTGGAATGTTGCACCCGAGTACCAGGGTACGAAAACTGAGACATATTTGAACACGTCTCCCGATCACATGGTTGATCATACTCTAGGTTCCACATGCATGTTTTAGATGAAGGAAGAATACCTTAAACCTGGGTAGTTGAAACCCGTGGAATGGGTACCATGCAATATGACTTCAAAGGGTCTTCATTTGCTCACGAACCTCTCCAATCCTATCACTGCTGCGTTTATGCTCCTGTACACATGCTTGATTCTCTTTCGGAGACATAGCAATCCATAGGTTTTAAGATACTTACTAGTCAGGTGCATTCTTAGGCGTTTAATATGGGGTTTTGTGTCCATTTCGTTGAGCAAGGAGTAGCTCTTGTCTATTCCATATTTGGCTTAAGGAACTTTATCTGTACTCATTTCAAACTCTGGTTTTATGCAGCACCCCAACTCACCTTTCACCTTAAGCAAGCATAAGTTGGTTTTCTAAATTTGAGACCCTGTTCTGTGTTGGAATGCAGTTCCTGTGTAGCCAAGTTTACATTCCGTGTATTAGTGATATCTTATGATGTTTCTTTTTCTGTGTGACTTATTTCAGTTAGAATCATCGTACCTGAATCCACTCATTATGCTGCTACGGGCCTGATGACATAGATTTCATTGCTGAGTGATACTGCATTGTACGTAAGTACCACAAGTTCTTTATCCATTTTTCACTTTCTGTGATATTGAACTTGTACGGTAAACGAGGTTCTTGTAAACGGAGGCGTCCCAAACTTTGGGGTGGCTGTGTCTTTTTGATTTTAATTTCCCTAAGCTATAGGACCATAAGCGCAAGTGCCCTAGGCTCTGTTGCTTTGTTTTTTAGATGTTTCAGGAAACACCATTCACTTCTCCTGAGGGTCTGTTGGCAATTTACATCCCGCTCATCAGCATAACAAGGCTCCCAGTTCTCCATGGCCTGTCCTGCCTTTCTGGATTTTACACTTTTTTCAGATGGCCCTTTTGACCGGGGGGAAGTGAGACTTCATTGTAGTGCAGATTTCCTTTGCAAGCTTGCTTGGTTGGCCAAAAAGGTCGTATGCGTTTTTTCCTGAATATATTCAGGAAAAAACGCATACGCCCTTTTTGGCCAAGTGCATCATTGTGGACGTTCTGCCTCTTTTCCTATGCTTTCAATGCAATTCCAGTCTACCTCCTGAAATCGGTTTCCTGCAATTCTGCCCCGCTTTCAAGTCCTCTTGGCAGCCTTACTTCAGTCTATTTTTGGACGATAGCTGTCATTTATAACTCTGCAGGTTTGTGAATTACAGTGCCCCTGAGCTCCTTTCTTCAACTCGCTTTCTTTTGAGCTGGCCGCAACACCGCAGGATGGCTTCAGGCCCTAATCTGGTTCCGGCACGGCACAATGAGCCTTTGGTTATTTCCTCTTCCTGGTGGGAAATGAGAGTTAAATTTGCCCGTCCAGACACGTCCAGCTAGCCTCTCATTGGTTCTTGCTATTCCTGTTCATCTTCCGCAGAAATTGCAAACTGGGCCAAACAGGAGGTTAAAGGCGCTGACTTTCCAAGTGGGCAGAGTGTTAGTAAAGCGTCTGGAATGTTGCACCCGAGTACCAGGGGAGGAAAACTGAGACATATTTGAACACGTCTCCCGTTCACATGGTTGATCATACTCTGGGTTCCACATGCATGTTTTAGTTGAAGGAAGAATACCTAAAACCTGGGTAGTTGAAACCCGTGGAATGGGTACCATGCAATATGACTTCAAAGTGTCTTCATTTGCTCATCGCACCTCTCCAATCCTATCACTGCTGCGTTTATGCCCCTGTACACATGCTTGATTCTCTTTCGGAGACATAGCAATCCATAGGTTTTAAGATACTTACTAGTCAGGTACATTCTTAGGCGTTTAATATGGGGTGTTGAGTCCATTTCGTTGAGCAAGGAGTAGCTCTTGTCTATTCCATATTTGGCTTAAGGAACTTTATCTGTGCTCATTTCAATCTCTGGTTTAATGCAGCACCCCAACTCACCTTTCCCCTTAAGCAAGCATAAATTGGTTTTCTAAATTTGAGACCCTGTTCTGTTCTGTAATTCAGTTCCTGTGTAGCCAAGTTTACATTCCGTGTATTACTGATATCTTATGATGTTTCTGTTTCTGTGTGACTTATTTCAGTTAGAATCATCATACCTGAATCCACTCATTGTGCTGCTAAGGGCCTGATGACACAGATTTCATTGCTGAGTGATATTGCTTTGTAAGTAAATACCACAACTTCTTTATCCATTTTTCAATTTCTGCGATGTTGAACTTGTACTGTAAACGAGGTTCTTGTAAACAGAGGCGTCCCAAACATTGGGGTGGCTGTGTCTTTTTGATTTTAATTTCCCTAAGCTATAAGACCATAAGTGGCAGTGCCCTAGGCTCTGTTGCTTTGTTTTTTAGATGTTTCAGGAAACACCATACACTTCTCCGGAGTGGTTGTTGGCAATTTACATCCCACCGATCAGCATAACAAGGCTCCCAGTTCTCCATGGCCTGTCCTGCCTTTCTGGATTTTACACTTTTTTCAGATGGCCCTTTTGACCGGGGGGAAGTGAGACTTCATTGTAGTGCAGATTTCCTTTGCAAGCTTGCTTGGTTGGCCAAAAAGGGCGTATGCGTTTTTTCCTGAATATATTCAGGAAAAAACGCATACGCCCTTTTTGGCCAAGTGCATCATTGTGGACGTTCTGCCTCTTTTCCTATGCTTTCAATGCAATTCCAGTCTACCTCCTGAAATCGGTTTCCTGCAATTCTGCCCCGCTTTCAAGTCCTCTTGGCAGCCTTACTTCAGTCTATTTTTGGACGATAGCTGTCATTTATAACTCTGCAGGTTTGTGAATTACAGTGCCCCTGAGCTTCTTTCTTCAACTCGCTTTCTTGTGACCTGGCCGCAACACCGCAGGATGGCTTCAGGCCCTAATCTGGTTCCGGTACGGCACGCTGAGCCTTTGGTTATTTCCTCTTCCTGGTGGGAAATGAGAGTTAAATTTGCCCGTCCAGACACCTACAGCTAGCCTCTCATTGGTTCTCACTATTCCTGTTCATCTTCCGCAGAAATTGCAAACTGGACCAAACAGGAGGTTAAAGGGACTGACTCTCCAAGTCGGGAGAGTGTTAGTAAAGCGTCTGGAATGTTGCACCCGAGTACCAGGGTACGAAAACTGAGACATATTTGAACACGTCTCCCGATCACATGGTTGATCATACTCTAGGTTCCACATGCATGTTTTAGCTGAAGGAAGAATACCTTAAACCTGGGTATTTGAAACCCGTGGAATGGGTACCATGCAATATGACTTCAAAGGGTCTTCATTTGCTCACCGAACCTCTCCAATCCTATCACTGCTGCGTTTATGCCCCTGTACACACGCTTGATTCTCTTTTGGAGACATAGCAATCCATAGGTTTTAAGATACTTACTAGTCAGGTACATTCTTAGGCGTTTAATATGCGGTGTTGAGTCCATTTCGTTGAGCAAGGAGTAGCTCTTGTCTATTCCATATTTGGCTTAAGGAACTTTATCTGTGCTCATTTCAATCTCTGGTTTTATGCAGCACCCCAACTCACCTTTCCCCTTAAGCAAGCATAAGTTGGTTTTCTAAATTTGAGACCCTGTTCTGTTCTGTAATTCAGTTCCTGTGTAGCCAAGTTTACATTCCGTGTATTACTGATATCTTATGATGTTTCTTTTTCTGTGTGACTTATTTCAGTTAGAATCATCATACCTGAATCCACTCATTGTGCTGCTAAGGGCCTGATGACACAGATTTCATTGCTGAGTGATATTGCTTTGTAAGTAAATACCACAACCTCTTTATCCATTTTTCACTTTCTGCGATGTTGAACTTGTACTGTAAACGAGGTTTTGTAAACAGAGCCATTCCAAACTTTGGGGTGGCTGTGTCTTTTTGATTTTAATTTCCCTAAGCTATAGGACCATAAGTGGAAGTGCCCTAGGTTCTGTTGCTTTGTTTTTTAGATGTTTCAGGAAACACCATACACTTCTCCCGAGTGGTTGTTGGCAATTTACATCCCGCCCATCAGCATAACAAGGCTCCCAGTTCTCCATGGCCTGTCCTGCCTTTCTGGATTTTACACTTTTTTCAGATGGCCCTTTTGACCGGGGGGAAGTGAGACTTCATTGTAGTGCAGATTTCCTTTGCAAGCTTGCTTGGTTGGCCAAAAAGGGCGTATGCGTTTTTTCCTGAATATATTCAGGAAAAAACGCATACGCCCTTTTTGGCCAAGTGCATCATTGTGGACGTTCTGCCTCTTTTCCTATGCTTTCAATGCAATTCCAGTCTACCTCCTGAAATCGGTTTCCTGCAATTCTGCCCCGCTTTCAAGTCCTCTTGGCAGCCTTACTTCAGTCTATTTTTGGACGATAGCTGTCATTTATAACTCTGCAGGTTTGTGAATTACAGTGCCCCTGAGCTCCTTTCTTCAACTCGCTTTCTTGCGAGCTGGCCGCAACACCGCAGGATGGCTTCAGGCCCTAATCTGGTTCCGGCACGGCACGCTGAGCCTTTGGTTAATTCCTCTTCCTGGTGGGAAATGAGAGTTAAATTTGCCCGTCCAGACACCTCCAGCTAGTCTCTCATTGGTTCTCGCTATTCCTGTTCATCTTCCGCAGAAATTGCAAACTGGGCCAAACAGGAGGTTAAAGGCACTGACTCTCCAAGTCGCGAGAGTGTTAGTAAAGCGTCTGGAATGTTGCACCCGAGTACCAGGGTACGAAAACTGAGACATATTTGAACACGTCTCCCGATCACATGGTTGATCATACTCTGGGTTCCACATGCATGTTTTAGCTGAAGGAAGAATACCTTAAACCTGGAGAGTTGAGACCTGTGTAATGGGTCCCATGCAATATGACTTCAAAGGGTCTTCATTTGCTCACCGAACCTCTCCAATCCTATCACTGCTGCGTTTATGCCCCTGTACACATGCTTGATTCTCTTTTGGAGACATAGCAATCCATAGGTTTTAAGATACTTACTAGTCAGGTACATTCTTAAGCGTTTAATATGGGGTTTTGAGCCCATTTCGTTGAGCAAGGAGTAGCTCTTGTCTATTCCATATTTGGCTTAAGGAACTTTATCTGTGCTCATTTCAATCTCTGGTTTTATGCAGCACCCCAACTCACCTTTCCCCTTAAGCAAGCATAAGTTGGTTTTCTAAATTTGAGACCCTGTTCTGTTTTGGAATGCAGTTCCTGTGTAGCCAAGTTTACATTCCGTGTATTACTGATATCTTATGATGTTTCTTTTTCTGTGTGACTTATTTCAGTTAGAATCATCATACCTGAATCCACTCATTGTGCTGCTAAGGGCCTGATGACACAGATTTCATTGCTGAGTGATATTGCTTTGTAAGTAAATACCACAACTTCTTTATCCATTTTTCACTTTCTGTGATGTTGAACTTGTACTGTAAACGAGGTTCTTGTAAACAGAGCCGTTCCAAACTTTGGGGTGGCTGTGTCTTTTTCATTTTAATTTCCCTAAGCTATAGGACCATAAGTGGAAGTGCCCTAGGCTCTGTTGCTTTGTTTTTTAGTTGTTTCAGGAAACACCATACACTTCTCCCAAGTGGTTCTTGGCAATTTTCATCCCGCCCATCAGCATAACAAGGCTCCCAGTTCTCCATGGCCTGTCCTGCCTTTCTGGATTTTACACTTTTTTCAGATGGCCCTTTTGACTGGGGGGAAGTGAGACTTCATTGTACTGCAGATTTCCTTTGCAAGCTTGCTTGGTTGGCCAAAAAGGGCGTATGCGTTTTTTCCTGAATATATTCAGGAAAAAACGCATAC
Organism: Stenella coeruleoalba; assembly: GCF_951394435.1. NCBI lineage: Eukaryota > Metazoa > Chordata > Mammalia > Artiodactyla > Delphinidae > Stenella > Stenella coeruleoalba. The sequence continues at coordinate 422,549 of NW_027646216.1, forward strand.
GTCCTTTTGGGCCAAGTGCATCATTGTGGACGTTCTGCCTCTTTTCCTATGCTTGCAATGCAATTCCAGTCTACCTCCTGAAATCGGTTTCCTGCAATTCTGCCCCGCTTTCAAGTCCTCTTGGCAGCCTTACTTCAGTCTATTTTTGGACGATAGCTGTCATTTATAACTCTGCAGGTTTGTGAATTACAGTGCCCCTGAGCTCCTTTCTTCAACTCGCTTTCTTGTGACCTGGCCGCAACACCGCAGGATGGCTTCAGGCCCTAATCTGGGTCCGGCCCGGCATGCTGAGCCTTTGGTTAATTCCTCTTCCTGGTGGGAAATGAGAGTTAAATTTGCCCGTCCAGACACCTCCAGCTAGCCTCTCATTGGTTCTCGCTATTCCTGTTCATCTTCCGCAGAAATTGCAAACTGGGCCAAACAGGAGGTTAAAGGGACTGACTCTCCAAGTGGGGAGAGTGTTAGTAAAGCGTCTGGAATGTTGCACCCGAGTACCAGGGGAGGAAAACTGAGACATATTTGAACACGTCTCCCGTTCACATGGTTGATCATACTCTGGGTTCCACATGCATGTTTTAGCTGAAGGAAGAATACCTTAAACCTGGAGAGTTGAGACCCGTGGAATGGGTACCATGCAATATGACTTCAAAGGGTCTTCATTTGCTCACCGAACCTCTCCAATCCTATCACTGCTGCGTTTATGCCCCTGTACACACGCTTGATTCTCTTTTGGAGACATAGCAATCCATAGGTTTTAAGATACTTACTAGTCAGGTACATTCTTAAGCGTTTAATATGGGGTTTTGAGCCCATTTCGTTGAGCAAGGAGTAGCTCTTGTCTATTCCATATTTGGCTTAAGGAACTTTATCTGTGCTCATTTCAATCTCTGGTTTTATGCAGCACCCAAACTCACCTTTCCCCTTAAGCAAGCATAAGTTGGTTTTCTAAATTTGAGACCCTGTTCTGTTCTGTAATTCAGTTCCTGTGTAGCCAAGTTTACATTCCGTGTATTACTGATATCTTATGATGTTTCTTTTTCTGTGTGACTTATTTCAGTTAGAATCATCATACCTGAATCCACTCATTGTGGTGCTACGGGCCTGATGACACAGATTTCATTGCTGAGTGATATTGCTTTGTAAGTAAATACCACAACTTCTTTATCCATTTTTCACTTTCTGCGATGTTGAACTTGTACTGTAAACGAGTTTCTTGTAAACAGAGCCGTTCCAAACTTTGGGGTGGCTGTGTCTTTTTGATTTTAATTTCCCTAAGCTATAGGACCATAAGTGGAAGTGCCCTAGGTTCTGTTGCTTTGTTTTTTAGATGTTTCAGGAAACACCATACACTTCTCCCAAGTGGTTGTTGGCAATTTACATCCCGCCCATCAGCATAACAAGGCTCCCAGTTCTCCATGGCCTGTCCTGCCTTTCTGGATTTTACACTTTTTTCAGATGGCCCTTTTGACCGGGGGGAAGTGAGACTTCATTGTAGTGCAGATTTCCTTTGCAAGCTTGCTTGGTTGGCCAAAAAGGGCGTATGCGTTTTTTCCTGAATATATTCAGGAAAAAACGCATACGCCCTTTTTGGCCAAGTGCATCATTGTGGACGTTCTGCCTCTTTTCCTATGCTTTCAATGCAATTCCAGTCTACCTCCTGAAATCGGTTTCCTGCAATTCTGCCCCGCTTTCAAGTCCTCTTGGCAGCCTTACTTCAGTCTATTTTTGGACGATAGCTGTCATTTATAACTCTGCAGGTTTGTGAATTACAGTGCCCCTGAGCTCCTTTCTTCAACTCGCTTTCTTGTGACCTGGCCGCAACACCGCAGGATGTCTTCAGGCCCTAATCTGGTTCTGGCACGGCACGCTGAGCCTTTGGTTAATTCCTCTTCCTGGTGGGAAATGAGAGTTATATTTGCCCATCCAGACACCTCCAGCTAGTCTTTCATTGGTTCTCGCTATTCCTGTTCATCTTACACAGAAATTGCAAACTGGGCCAAACAGGAAGTTAAAGGGACTGACTCTCCAAGTGGGGAGAGTGTTAGTAAAGCGTCTGGAATGTTGCACCCGAGTACCAGGGTACGAAAACTGAGACATATTTGAACACGTCTCCCGATCACATGGTTGATCATACTCTAGGTTCCACATGCATGTTTTAGATGAAGGAAGAATACCTTAAACCTGGGTAGTTGAAACCCGTGGAATGGGTACCATGCAATATGACTTCAAAGGGTCTTCATTTGCTCACGAACCTCTCCAATCCTATCACTGCTGCGTTTATGCTCCTGTACACATGCTTGATTCTCTTTCGGAGACATGGCAATCCATAGGTTTTAAGATACTTACTAGTCAGGTGCATTCTTAGGCGTTTAATATGGGGTTTTGTGTCCATTTCGTTGAGCAAGGAGTAGCTCTTGTCTATTCCATATTTGGCTTAAGGAACTTTATCTGTACTCATTTCAATCTCTGGTTTTATGCAGCACCCCAACTCACCTTTCACCTTAAGCAAGCATAAGTTGGTTTTCTAAATTTGAGACCCTGTTCTGTGTTGGAATGCAGTTCCTGTGTAGCCAAGTTTACATTCCGTGTATTAGTGATATCTTATGATGTTTCTTTTTCTGTGTGACTTATTTCAGTTAGAATCATCGTACCTGAATCCACTCATTATGCTGCTACGGGCCTGATGACATAGATTTCATTGCTGAGTGATACTGAATTGTACGTAAGTACCACAAGTTCTTTATCCATTTTTCACTTTCTGTGATATTGAACTTGTACGGTAAACGAGGTTCTTGTAAACGGAGGCGTCCCAAACTTTGGGGTGGCTGTGTCTTTTTGATTTTAATTTCCCTAAGCTATAGGACCATAAGCGCAAGTGCCCTAGGCTCTGTTGCTTTGTTTTTTAGATGTTTCAGGAAACACCATTCACTTCTCCTGAGGGTCTGTTGGCAATTTACATCCCGCCCATCAGCATAACAAGGCTCCCAGTTCTCCATGGCCTGTCCTGCCTTTCTGGATTTTACACTTTTTTCAGATGGCCCTTTTGACCGGGGGGAAGTGAGACTTCATTGTAGTGCAGATTTCCTTTGCAAGTTTGCTTGGTTGGCCAAAAAGAGCATATGCGTTTTTTCCTGAATATATTCAGGAAAAAACGCATACGCCCTTTTTGGCCAAGTGCATCATTGTGGACGTTCTGCCTCTTTTCCTATGCTTTCAATGCAATTCCAGTCTACCTCCTGAAATCGGTTTCCTGCAATTCTGCCCCGCTTTCAAGTCCTCTTGGCAGCCTTACTTCAGTCTATTTTTGGACGATAGCTGTCATTTATAACTCTGCAGGTTTGTGAATTACAGTGCCCCTGAGCTCCTTTCTTCAACTCGCTTTCTTGTGACCTGGCCGCAACACCGCAGGATGTCTTCAGGCCCTAATCTGGTTCTGGCACGGCACACTGAGCCTTTGGTTAATTCCTCTTCCTGGTGGGAAATGAGAGTTAAATTTGCCCATCCAGACACCTCCAGCTATTCTTTCATTGGTTCTCGCTATTCCTGTTCATCTTCCACAGAAATTGCAAACTGGGCCAAACAGGAGGTTAAAGGAACTGACTCTCCAAGTCGGGAGAGTGTTAGTAAAGCGTCTGGAAAGTTGCACCCGAGTACCAGGGTACGAAAACTGAGACATATTTGAACACGTCTCCCGATCACATGGTTTGATCATACTCTAGGTTCCACATGCATGTTTTAGCTGAAGGAAGAATACCTTAAACCTGGGTAGTTGAAACCCGTGGAATGGGTACCATGCAATATGACTTCAAAGGGTCTTCATTTGCTCACGAACCTCTCCAATCCTATCACTGCTGCGTTTATGCCCCTGTACACATGCTTGATTCTCTTTCGGAGACATAGCAATCCATAGGTTTTAAGATACTTACTAGTCAGGTACATTCTTAGGCGTTTAATATGGGGTGTTGAGTCCATTTCGTTGAGCAAGGAGTAGCTCTTGTCTATTCCATATTTGGCTTAAGGAACTTTATCTGTGCTCATTTCAATCTCTGGTTTTATGCAGCACCCCAACTCACCTTTCCCCTTAAGCAAACATAAGTTAGTTTTCTAAATTTGAGACCCTGTTCTGTTCTGTAATTCAGTTCCTGTGTAGCCAAGTTTCCATTCCGTGTATTACTGATATCTTATGATGTTTCTTTTTCTGTGTGACTTATTTCAGTTAGAATCATCATACCTGAATCCACTCATTGTGCTGCTAAGGGCCTGTTGACACAGATTTCATTGCTGAGTGATATTGCTTTGTAAGTAAATACCACAACTTCTTTATCCATTTTTCACTTTCTGCGATGTTGAACTTGTACTGTAAACGAGGTTCTTGTAAACAGAGCCGTTCCAAACTTTGGGGTGGCTGTGTCTTTTTCATTTTAATTTCCCTAAGCTATAGGACCATAAGTGGAAGTGCCCTAGGTTCTGTTGCTTTGTTTTTTAGATGTTTCAGGAAACACCATACACTTCTCCCAAGTGGTTGTTGGCAATTTACATCCCGCCCATCAGCATAACAAGGCTCCCAGTTCTCCATGGCCTGTCCTGCCTTTCTGGATTTTACACTTTTATCAGATGGCCCTTTTGACCGGGGGGAAGTGAGACTTCATTGTAGTGCAGATTTCCTTTGCAAGCTTGCTTGGTTGGCCAAAAAGGGCGTATGCGTTTTTTCCTGAATATATTCAGGAAAAAACGCATACGCCCTTTTTGGCCAAGTGCATCATTGTGGACGTTCTGCCTCTTTTCCTATGCTTTCAATGCAATTCCAGTCTACCTCCTGAAATCGGTTTCCTGCAATTCTGCCCCGCTTTCAAGTCCTCTTGGCAGCCTTACTTCAGTCTATTTTTGGACGATAGCTGTCATTTATAACTCTGCAGGTTTGTGAATTACAGTGCCCCTGAGCTCCTTTCTTCAACTCGCTTTCTTTTGAGCTGGCCGCAACACCGCAGGATGGCTTCAGGCCCTAATCTGGTTCCGGTACGGCACGCTGAGCCTTTGGTTATTTCCTCTTCCTGGTGGGAAATGAGAGTTAAATTTGCCCGTCCAGACATCTCCAGCTAGCCTCTCATTGGTTCTCGCTATTCCTGTTCATCTTCTGCAGAAATTGGAAACTGTGCCAAACAGGAGGTTAAAGGAGCTGACTCTCCAAGTGGGGAGAGTGTTAGTAAAGCGTCTGGAATGTTGCACCCGAGTACCAGGGTACGAAAACTGAGACATATTTGAACAGGTCTCCCGATCACATGGTTGATCATACTCTAGGTTCCACATGCATGTTTTAGCTGAAGGAAGAATACCTTAAACATGGGTAGTTGAAACCCGTGGAATGGGTACCATGCAATATGACTTCAAAGGGTCTTCATTTGCTCACCGAACCTCTCCAATCCTATCACTGCTGCGTTTATGCCCCTGTACACATGCTTGATTCTCTTTCGGAGACATAGCAATCCATAGGTTTTAAGATACTTACTAGTCAGGTACATTCTTAGGCATTTAATATGGGGTGTTGAGTCCATTTCGTTGAGCAAGGAGTAGCTCTTGTCTATTCCATATTTGGCTTAAGGAACTTTATCTGTGCTCATTTCAATCTCTGGTTTTATGCAGCACCCAAACTCACCTTTCCCCTTAAGCAAGCATAAGTTGGTTTTCTAAATTTGAGACCCTGTTCTGTTCTGTAATTCAGTTCCTGTGTAGCCAAGTTTACATTCCGTGTATTACTGATATCTTATGATGTTTCTTTTTCTGTGTGACTTATTTCAGTTAGAATCATCATACCTGAATCCACTCATTGTGGTGCTACGGGCCTGATGACACAGATTTCATTGCTGAGTGATATTGCTTTGTAAGTAAATACCACAACTTCTTTATCCATTTTTCACTTTCTGCGATGTTGAACTTGTACTGTAAACGAGTTTCTTGTAAACAGAGCCGTTCCAAACTTTGGGGTGGCTGTGTCTTTTTGATTTTAATTTCCCTAAGCTATAGGACCATAAGTGGAAGTGCCCTAGGTTCTGTTGCTTTGTTTTTTAGATGTTTCAGGAAACACCATACACTTCTCCCAAGTGGTTGTTGGCAATTTACATCCCGCCCATCAGCATAACAAGGCTCCCAGTTCTCCATGGCCTGTCCTGCCTTTCTGGATTTTACACTTTTTTCAGATGGCCCTTTTGACCGGGGGGAAGTGAGACTTCATTGTAGTGCAGATTTCCTTTGCAAGCTTGCTTGGTTGGCCAAAAAGGGCGTATGCTTTTTTTCCTGAATATATTCAGGAAAAAACGCATACGCCCTTTTTGGCCAAGTGCATCATTGTGGACGTTCTGCCTCTTTTCCTATGCTTTCAATGCAATTCCAGTCTACCTCCTGAAATCGGTTTCCTGCAATTCTGCCCCGCTTTCAAGTCCTCTTGGCAGCCTTACTTCAGTCTATTTTTGGACGATAGCTGTCATTTATAACTCTGCAGGTTTGTGAATTACAGTGCCCCTGAGCTCCTTTCTTCAACTCGCTTTCTTGTGACCTGGCCGCAACACCGCAGGATGTCTTCAGGCCCTAATCTGGTTCTGGCACGGCACGCTGAGCCTTTGGTTAATTCCTCTTCCTGGTGGGAAATGAGAGTTATATTTGCCCATCCAGACACCTCCAGCTAGTCTTTCATTGGTTCTCGCTATTCCTGTTCATCTTACACAGAAATTGCAAACTGGGCCAAACAGGAAGTTAAAGGGACTGACTCTCCAAGTGGGGAGAGTGTTAGTAAAGCGTCTGGAATGTTGCACCCGAGTACCAGGGTACGAAAACTGAGACATATTTGAACACGTCTCCCGATCACATGGTTGATCATACTCTAGGTTCCACATGCATGTTTTAGATGAAGGAAGAATACCTTAAACCTGGGTAGTTGAAACCCGTGGAATGGGTACCATGCAATATGACTTCAAAGGGTCTTCATTTGCTCACGAACCTCTCCAATCCTATCACTGCTGCGTTTATGCTCCTGTACACATGCTTGATTCTCTTTCGGAGACATAGCAATCCATAGGTTTTAAGATACTTACTAGTCAGGTGCATTCTTAGGCGTTTAATATGGGGTTTTGTGTCCATTTCGTTGAGCAAGGAGTAGCTCTTGTCTATTCCATATTTGGCTTAAGGAACTTTATCTGTACTCATTTCAATCTCTGGTTTTATGCAGCACCCCAACTCACCTTTCACCTTAAGCAAGCATAAGTTGGTTTTCTAAATTTGAGACCCTGTTCTGTGTTGGAATGCAGTTCCTGTGTAGCCAAGTTTACATTCCGTGTATTAGTGATATCTTATGATGTTTCTTTTTCTGTGTGACTTATTTCAGTTAGAATCATCGTACCTGAATCCACTCATTATGCTGCTACGGGCCTGATGACATAGATTTCATTGCTGAGTGATACTGCATTGTACGTAAGTACCACAAGTTCTTTATCCATTTTTCACTTTCTGTGATATTGAACTTGTACGGTAAACGAGGTTCTTGTAAACGGAGGCGTCCCAAACTTTGGGGTGGCTGTGTCTTTTTGATTTTAATTTCCCTAAGCTATAGGACCATAAGCGCAAGTGCCCTAGGCTCTGTTGCTTTGTTTTTTAGATGTTTCAGGAAACACCATTCACTTCTCCTGAGGGTCTGTTGGCAATTTACATCCCGCCCATCAGCATAACAAGGCTCCCAGTTCTCCATGGCCTGTCCTGCCTTTCTGGATTTTACACTTTTTTCAGATGGCCCTTTTGACTGGGGGGAAGTGAGACTTCATTGTACTGCAGATTTCCTTTGCAAGCTTGCTTGGTTGGCCAAAAAGGGCGTATGCGTTTTTTCCTGAATATATTCAGGAAAAAACGCATACGTCCTTTTTGGCCAAGTGCATCATTGTGGACGTTCTGCCTCTTTTCCTATGCTTGCAATGCAATTCCAGTCTACCTCCTGAAATCGGTTTCCTGCAATTCTGCCCCGCTTTCAAGTCCTCTTGGCAGCCTTACTTCAGTCTATTTTTGGACGATAGCTGTCATTTATAACTCTGCAGGTTTGTGAATTACAGTGCCCCTGAGCTCCTTTCTTCAACTCGCTTTCTTTTGAGCTGGCCGCAACACCGCAGGATGGCTTCAGGCCCTAATCTGGGTCCGGCCCGGCATGCTGAGCCTTTGGTTAATTCCTCTTCCTGGTGGGAAATGAGAGTTAAATTTGCCCGTCCAGACACCTCCAGCTAGCCTCTCATTGGTTCTCGCTATTCCTGTTCATCTTCCGCAGAAATTGCAAACTGGGCCAAACAGGAGGTTAAAGGGACTGACTCTCCAAGTGGGGAGAGTGTTAGTAAAGCGTCTGGAATGTTGCACCCGAGTACCAGGGGAGGAAAACTGAGACATATTTGAACACGTCTCCCGTTCACATGGTTGATCATACTCTGGGTTCCACATGCATGTTTTAGCTGAAGGAAGAATACCTTAAACCTGGAGAGTTGAGACCCGTGGAATGGGTACCATGCAATATGACTTCAAAGGGTCTTCATTTGCTCACCGAACCTCTCCAATCCTATCACTGCTGTGTTTATGCCCCTGTACACACGCTTGATTCTCTTTTGGAGACATAGCAATCCATAGGTTTTAAGATACTTACTAGTCAGGTACATTCTTAAGCGTTTAATATGGGGTTTTGAGCCCATTTCGTTGAGCAAGGAGTAGCTCTTGTCTATTCCATATTTGGCTTAAGGAACTTTATCTGTGCTCATTTCAATCTCTGGTTTTATGCAGCACCCCAACTCACCTTTCCCCTTAAGCAAGCATAAGTTGGTTTTCTAAATTTGAGACCCTGTTCTGTTTTGGAATGCAGTTCCTGTGTAGCCAAGTTTACATTCCGTGTATTACTGATATCTTATGATGTTTCTTTTTCTGTGTGACTTATTTCAGTTAGAATCATCATACCTGAATCCACTCATTGTGCTGCTAAGGGCCTGATGACACAGATTTCATTGCTGAGTGATATTGCTTTGTAAGTAAATACCACAACTTCTTTATCCATTTTTCACTTTCTGCGATGTTGAACTTGTACTGTAAACGAGGTTCTTGTAAACAGAGCCGTTCCAAACTTTGGGGTGGCTGTGTCTTTTTCATTTTAATTTCCCTAAGCTATAGGACCATAAGTGGAAGTGCCCTAGGCTCTGTTGCTTTGTTTTTTAGTTGTTTCAGGAAACACCATACACTTCTCCCAAGTGGTTCTTGGCAATTTTCATCCCGCCCATCAGCATAACAAGGCTCCCAGTTCTCCATGGCCTGTCCTGCCTTTCTGGATTTTACACTTTTTTCAGATGGCCCTTTTGACTGGGGGGAAGTGAGACTTCATTGTACTGCAGATTTCCTTTGCAAGCTTGCTTGGTTGGCCAAAAAGGGCGTATGCGTTTTTTCCTGAATATATTCAGGAAAAAACGCATACGTCCTTTTTGGCCAAGTGCATCATTGTGGACGTTCTGCCTCTTTTCCTATGCTTGCAATGCAATTCCAGTCTACCTCCTGAAATCGGTTTCCTGCAATTCTGCCCCGCTTTCAAGTCCTCTTGGCAGCCTTACTTCAGTCTATTTTTGGACGATAGCTGTCATTTATAACTCTGCAGGTTTGTGAATTACAGTGCCCCTGAGCTCCTTTCTTCAACTCGCTTTCTTGTGACCTGGCCGCAACACCGCAGGATGGCTTCAGGCCCTAATCTGGGTCCGGCCCGGCATGCTGAGCCTTTGGTTAATTCCTCTTCCTGGTGGGAAATGAGAGTTAAATTTGCCCGTCCAGACACCTCCAGCTAGCCTCTCATTGGTTCTCGCTATTCCTGTTCATCTTCCGCAGAAATTGCAAACTGGGCCAAACAGGAGGTTAAAGGGACTGACTCTCCAAGTGGGGAGAGTGTTAGTAAAGCGTCTGGAAAGTTGCACCCGAGTACCAGGGGAGGAAAACTGAGACATATTTGAACACGTCTCCCGTTCACATGGTTGATCATACTCTGGGTTCCACATGCATGTTTTAGCTGAAGGAAGAATACCTTAAACCTGGAGAGTTGAGACCTGTGTAATGGGTCCCATGCAATATGACTTCAAAGGGTCTTCATTTGCTCACCGAACCTCTCCAATCCTATCACTGCTGCGTTTATGCCCCTGTACACACGCTTGATTCTCTTTTGGAGACATAGCAATCCATAGGTTTTAAGATACTTACTAGTCAGGTACATTCTTAAGCGTTTAATATGGGGTTTTGAGCCCATTTCGTTGAGCAAGGAGTAGCTCTTGTCTATTCCATATTTGGCTTAAGGAACTTTATCTGTGCTCATTTCAATCTCTGGTTTTATGCAGCACCCCAACTCACCTTTCCCCTTAAGCAAGCATAAGTTGGTTTTCTAAATTTGAGACCCTGTTCTGTTTTGGAATGCAGTTCCTGTGTAGCCAAGTTTACATTCCGTGTATTACTGATATCTTATGATGTTTCTTTTTCTGTGTGACTTATTTCAGTTAGAATCATCATACCTGAATCCACTCATTGTGCTGCTAAGGGCCTGATGACACAGATTTCATTGCTGAGTGATATTGCTTTGTAAGTAAATACCACAACTTCTTTATCCATTTTTCACTTTCTGCGATGTTGAACTTGTACTGTAAACGAGGTTCTTGTAAACAGAGCCGTTCCAAACTTTGGGGTGGCTGTGTCTTTTTCATTTTAATTTCCCTAAGCTATAGGACCATAAGTGGAAGTGCCCTAGGCTCTGTTGCTTTGTTTTTTAGTTGTTTCAGGAAACACCATACACTTCTCCCAAGTGGTTCTTGGCAATTTTCATCCCGCCCATCAGCATAACAAGGCTCCCAGTTCTCCATGGCCTGTCCTGCCTTTCTGGATTTTACACTTTTTTCAGATGGCCCTTTTGACTGGGGGGAAGTGAGACTTCATTGTACTGCAGATTTCCTTTGCAAGCTTGCTTGGTTGGCCAAAAAGGGCGTATGCGTTTTTTCCTGAATATATTCAGGAAAAAACGCATACGTCCTTTTTGGCCAAGTGCATCATTGTGGACGTTCTGCCTCTTTTCCTATGCTTGCAATGCAATTCCAGTCTACCTCCTGAAATCGGTTTCCTGCAATTCTGCCCCGCTTTCAAGTCCTCTTGGCAGCCTTACTTCAGTCTATTTTTGGACGATAGCTGTCATTTATAACTCTGCAGGTTTGTGAATTACAGTGCCCCTGAGCTCCTTTCTTCAACTCGCTTTCTTTTGAGCTGGCCGCAACACCGCAGGATGGCTTCAGGCCCTAATCTGGGTCCGGCCCGGCATGCTGAGCCTTTGGTTAATTCCTCTTCCTGGTGGGAAATGAGAGTTAAATTTGCCCGTCCAGACACCTCCAGCTAGCCTCTCATTGGTTCTCGCTATTCCTGTTCATCTTCCGCAGAAATTGCAAACTGGGCCAAACAGGAGGTTAAAGGGACTGACTCTCCAAGTGGGGAGAGTGTTAGTAAAGCGTCTGGAATGTTGCACCCGAGTACCAGGGGAGGAAAACTGAGACATATTTGAACACGTCTCCCGTTCACATGGTTGATCATACTCTGGGTTCCACATGCATGTTTTAGCTGAAGGAAGAATACCTTAAACCTGGAGAGTTGAGACCCGTGGAATGGGTACCATGCAATATGACTTCAAAGGGTCTTCATTTGCTCACCGAACCTCTCCAATCCTATCACTGCTGCGTTTATGCCCCTGTACACACGCTTGATTCTCTTTTGGAGACATAGCAATCCATAGGTTTTAAGATACTTACTAGTCAGGTACATTCTTAAGCGTTTAATATGGGGTTTTGAGCCCATTTCGTTGAGCAAGGAGTAGCTCTTGTCTATTCCATATTTGGCTTAAGGAACTTTATCTGTGCTCATTTCAATCTCTGGTTTTATGCAGCACCCAAACTCACCTTTCCCCTTAAGCAAGCATAAGTTGGTTTTCTAAATTTGAGACCCTGTTCTGTTCTGTAATTCAGTTCCTGTGTAGCCAAGTTTACATTCCGTGTATTACTGATATCTTATGATGTTTCTTTTTCTGTGTGACTTATTTCAGTTAGAATCATCATACCTGAATCCACTCATTGTGGTGCTACGGGCCTGATGACACAGATTTCATTGCTGAGTGATATTGCTTTGTAAGTAAATACCACAACTTCTTTATCCATTTTTCACTTTCTGCGATGTTGAACTTGTACTGTAAACGAGTTTCTTGTAAACAGAGCCGTTCCAAACTTTGGGGTGGCTGTGTCTTTTTGATTTTAATTTCCCTAAGCTATAGGACCATAAGTGGAAGTGCCCTAGGTTCTGTTGCTTTGTTTTTTAGATGTTTCAGGAAACACCATACACTTCTCCCAAGTGGTTGTTGGCAATTTACATCCCGCCCATCAGCATAACAAGGCTCCCAGTTCTCCATGGCCTGTCCTGCCTTTCTGGATTTTACACTTTTTTCAGATGGCCCTTTTGACCGGGGGGAAGTGAGACTTCATTGTAGTGCAGATTTCCTTTGCAAGCTTGCTTGGTTGGCCAAAAAGGGCGTATGCGTTTTTTCCTGAATATATTCAGGAAAAAACGCATACGCCCTTTTTGGCCAAGTGCATCATTGTGGACGTTCTGCCTCTTTTCCTATGCTTTCAATGCAATTCCAGTCTACCTCCTGAAATCGGTTTCCTGCAATTCTGCCCCGCTTTCAAGTCCTCTTGGCAGCCTTACTTCAGTCTATTTTTGGACGATAGCTGTCATTTATAACTCTGCAGGTTTGTGAATTACAGTGCCCCTGAGCTCCTTTCTTCAACTCGCTTTCTTGTGACCTGGCCGCAACACCGCAGGATGTCTTCAGGCCCTAATCTGGTTCTGGCACGGCACGCTGAGCCTTTGGTTAATTCCTCTTCCTGGTGGGAAATGAGAGTTATATTTGCCCATCCAGACACCTCCAGCTAGTCTTTCATTGGTTCTCGCTATTCCTGTTCATCTTACACAGAAATTGCAAACTGGGCCAAACAGGAAGTTAAAGGGACTGACTCTCCAAGTGGGGAGAGTGTTAGTAAAGCGTCTGGAATGTTGCACCCGAGTACCAGGGTACGAAAACTGAGACATATTTGAACACGTCTCCCGATCACATGGTTGATCATACTCTAGGTTCCACATGCATGTTTTAGATGAAGGAAGAATACCTTAAACCTGGGTAGTTGAAACCCGTGGAATGGGTACCATGCAATATGACTTCAAAGGGTCTTCATTTGCTCACGAACCTCTCCAATCCTATCACTGCTGCGTTTATGCTCCTGTACACATGCTTGATTCTCTTTCGGAGACATAGCAATCCATAGGTTTTAAGATACTTACTAGTCAGGTGCATTCTTAGGCGTTTAATATGGGGTTTTGTGTCCATTTCGTTGAGCAAGGAGTAGCTCTTGTCTATTCCATATTTGGCTTAAGGAACTTTATCTGTACTCATTTCAATCTCTGGTTTTATGCAGCACCCCAACTCACCTTTCACCTTAAGCAAGCATAAGTTGGTTTTCTAAATTTGAGACCCTGTTCTGTGTTGGAATGCAGTTCCTGTGTAGCCAAGTTTACATTCCGTGTATTAGTGATATCTTATGATGTTTCTTTTTCTGTGTGACTTATTTCAGTTAGAATCATCGTACCTGAATCCACTCATTATGCTGCTACGGGCCTGATGACATAGATTTCATTGCTGAGTGATACTGAATTGTACGTAAGTACCACAAGTTCTTTATCCATTTTTCACTTTCTGTGATATTGAACTTGTACGGTAAACGAGGTTCTTGTAAACGGAGGCGTCCCAAACTTTGGGGTGGCTGTGTCTTTTTGATTTTAATTTCCCTAAGCTATAGGACCATAAGCGCAAGTGCCCTAGGCTCTGTTGCTTTGTTTTTTAGATGTTTCAGGAAACACCATTCACTTCTCCTGAGGGTCTGTTGGCAATGTACATCCCGCCCATCAGCATAACAAGGCTCCCAGTTCTCCATGGCCTGTCCTGCCTTTCTGGATTTTACACTTTTTTCAGATGGCCCTTTTGACCGGGGGGAAGTGAGACTTCATTGTAGTGCAGATTTCCTTTGCAAGTTTGCTTGGTTGGCCAAAAAGAGCATATGCGTTTTTTCCTGAATATATTCAGGAAAAAACGCATATGCCCTTTTTGGCCAAGTGCATCATTGTGGACGTTCTGCCTCTTTTCCTATGCTTTCAATGCAATTCCAGTCTACCTCCTGAAATCGGTTTCCTGCAATTCTGCCCCGCTTTCAAGTCCTCTTGGCAGCCTTACTTCAGTCTATTTTTGGACGATAGCTGTCATTTATAACTCTGCAGGTTTGTGAATTACAGTGCCCCTGAGCTCCTTTCTTCAACTCGCTTTCTTGTGACCTGGCCGCAACACCGCAGGATGTCTTCAGGCCCTAATCTGGTTCTGGCACGGCACACTGAGCCTTTGGTTAATTCCTCTTCCTGGTGGGAAATGAGAGTTAAATTTGCCCATCCAGACACCTCCAGCTATTCTTTCATTGGTTCTCGCTATTCCTGTTCATCTTCCACAGAAATTGCAAACTGGGCCAAACAGGAGGTTAAAGGAACTGACTCTCCAAGTCGCGAGAGTGTTAGTAAAGCGTCTGGAAAGTTGCACCCGAGTACCAGGGTACGAAAACTGAGACATTTTTGAACACGTCTCCCGATCACATGGTTTGATCATACTCTAGGTTCCACATGCATGTTTTAGCTGAAGGAAGAATACCTTAAACCTGGGTAGTTGAAACCCGTGGAATGGGTACCATGCAATATGACTTCAAAGGGTCTTCATTTGCTCACGAACCTCTCCAATCCTATCACTGCTGCGTTTATGCCCCTGTACACATGCTTGATTCTCTTTCGGAGACATAGCAATCCATAGGTTTTAAGATACTTACTAGTCAGGTACATTCTTAGGCGTTTAATATGGGGTGTTGAGTCCATTTCGTTGAGCAAGGAGTAGCTCTTGTCTATTCCATATTTGGCTTAAGGAACTTTATCTGTGCTCATTTCAATCTCTGGTTTTATGCAGCACCCCAACTCACCTTTCCCCTTAAGCAAACATAAGTTAGTTTTCTAAATTTGAGACCCTGTTCTGTTCTGTAATTCAGTTCCTGTGTAGCCAAGTTTCCATTCCGTGTATTACTGATATCTTATGATGTTTCTTTTTCTGTGTGACTTATTTCAGTTAGAATCATCATACCTGAATCCACTCATTGTGCTGCTAAGGGCCTGTTGACACAGATTTCATTGCTGAGTGATATTGCTTTGTAAGTAAATACCACAACTTCTTTATCCATTTTTCACTTTCTGCGATGTTGAACTTGTACTGTAAACGAGGTTCTTGTAAACAGAGCCGTTCCAAACTTTGGGGTGGCTGTGTCTTTTTCATTTTAATTTCCCTAAGCTATAGGACCATAAGTGGAAGTGCCCTAGGTTCTGTTGCTTTGTTTTTTAGATGTTTCAGGAAACACCATACACTTCTCCCAAGTGGTTGTTGGCAATTTACATCCCGCCCATCAGCATAACAAGGCTCCCAGTTCTCCATGGCCTGTCCTGCCTTTCTGGATTTTACACTTTTATCAGATGGCCCTTTTGACCGGGGGGAAGTGAGACTTCATTGTAGTGCAGATTTCCTTTGCAAGCTTGCTTGGTTGGCCAAAAAGGGCGTATGCGTTTTTTCCTGAATATATTCAGGAAAAAACGCATACGCCCTTTTTGGCCAAGTGCATCATTGTGGACGTTCTGCCTCTTTTCCTATGCTTTCAATGCAATTCCAGTCTACCTCCTGAAATCGGTTTCCTGCAATTCTGCCCCGCTTTCAAGTCCTCTTGGCAGCCTTACTTCAGTCTATTTTTGGACGATAGCTGTCATTTATAACTCTGCAGGTTTGTGAATTACAGTGCCCCTGAGCTCCTTTCTTCAACTCGCTTTCTTTTGAGCTGGCCGCAACACCGCAGGATGGCTTCAGGCCCTAATCTGGTTCCGGTATGGCACGCTGAGCCTTTGGTTATTTCCTCTTCCTGGTGGGAAATGAGAGTTAAATTTGCCCGTCCAGACATCTCCAGCTAGCCTCTCATTGGTTCTCGCTATTCCTGTTCATCTTCTGCAGAAATTGGAAACTGTGCCAAACAGGAGGTTAAAGGCGCTGACTCTCCAAGTGGGGAGAGTGTTAGTAAAGCGTCTGGAATGTTGCACCCGAGTACCAGGGTACAAAAACTGAGACATATTTGAACAGGTCTCCCGATCACATGGTTGATCATAATCTAGGTTCCACATGCATGTTTTAGCTGAAGGAACAATACCTTAAACCTGGAGAGTTGAGACCTGTGGAATGGGTACCATGTAATATGACTTCAAAGGGTCTTCATTTGCTCGCGAACCCCTCCAATCCTACCACTGCTGCATTTATGCCCCTGTACACATGCTTGATTCTCTTTCGGAGACATAGCAATCCATAGGTTTTAAGATACTTACTAGTCAGGTGCATTCTTAGGCGTTTAATATGGGGTTTTGTGTCCATTTCGTTGAGCAAGGACTAGCTCTTGTCTATTCCATATTTGGCTTAAGGAACTTTATCTGTACTCATTTCAATCTCTGGTTTTATGCAGCACCCCAACTCACCTTTCACCTTAAGCAAGCATAAGTTGGTTTTCTAAATTTGAGACCCTGTTCTGTGTTGGAATGCAGTTCCTGTGTAGCCAAGTTTACATTCCGTGTATTAGTGATATCTTATGATGTTTCTTTTTCTGTGTGACTTATTTCAGTTAGAATCATCGTACCTGAATCCACTCATTATGCTGCTACGGGCCTGATGACATAGATTTCATTGCTGAGTGATACTGCATTGTACGTAAGTACCACAAGTTCTTTATCCATTTTTCACTTTCTGTGATATTGAACTTGTACGGTAAACGAGGTTCTTGTAAACGGAGGCGTCCCAAACTTTGGGGTGGCTGTGTCTTTTTGATTTTAATTTCCCTAAGCTATAGGACCATAAGCGCAAGTGCCCTAGGCTCTGTTGCTTTGTTTTTTAGATGTTTCAGGAAACACCATTCACTTCTCCTGAGGGTCTGTTGGCAATGTACATCCCGCCCATCAGCATAACAAGGCTCCCAGTTCTCCATGGCCTGTCCTGCCTTTCTGGATTTTACACTTTTTTCAGATGGCCCTTTTGACCGGGGGGAAGTGAGACTTCATTGTAGTGCAGATTTCCTTTGCAAGTTTGCTTGGTTGGCCAAAAAGAGCATATGCGTTTTTTCCTGAATATATTCAGGAAAAAACGCATATGCCCTTTTTGGCCAAGTGCATCATTGTGGACGTTCTGCCTCTTTTCCTATGCTTTCAATGCAATTCCAGTCTACCTCCTGAAATCGGTTTCCTGCAATTCTGCCCCGCTTTCAAGTCCTCTTGGCAGCCTTACTTCAGTCTATTTTTGGACGATAGCTGTCATTTATAACTCTGCAGGTTTGTGAATTACAGTGCCCCTGAGCTCCTTTCTTCAACTCGCTTTCTTGTGACCTGGCCGCAACACCGCAGGATGTCTTCAGGCCCTAATCTGGTTCTGGCACGGCACACTGAGCCTTTGGTTAATTCCTCTTCCTGGTGGGAAATGAGAGTTAAATTTGCCCATCCAGACACCTCCAGCTATTCTTTCATTGGTTCTCGCTATTCCTGTTCATCTTCCACAGAAATTGCAAACTGGGCCAAACAGGAGGTTAAAGGAACTGACTCTCCAAGTCGCGAGAGTGTTAGTAAAGCGTCTGGAAAGTTGCACCCGAGTACCAGGGTACGAAAACTGAGACATTTTTGAACACGTCTCCCGATCACATGGTTTGATCATACTCTAGGTTCCACATGCATGTTTTAGCTGAAGGAAGAATACCTTAAACCTGGGTAGTTGAAACCCGTGGAATGGGTACCATGCAATATGACTTCAAAGGGTCTTCATTTGCTCACGAACCTCTCCAATCCTATCACTGCTGCGTTTATGCCCCTGTACACATGCTTGATTCTCTTTCGGAGACATAGCAATCCATAGGTTTTAAGATACTTACTAGTCAGGTACATTCTTAGGCGTTTAATATGGGGTGTTGAGTCCATTTCGTTGAGCAAGGAGTAGCTCTTGTCTATTCCATATTTGGCTTAAGGAACTTTATCTGTGCTCATTTCAATCTCTGGTTTTATGCAGCACCCCAACTCACCTTTCCCCTTAAGCAAACATAAGTTAGTTTTCTAAATTTGAGACCCTGTTCTGTTCTGTAATTCAGTTCCTGTGTAGCCAAGTTTCCATTCCGTGTATTACTGATATCTTATGATGTTTCTTTTTCTGTGTGACTTATTTCAGTTAGAATCATCATACCTGAATCCACTCATTGTGCTGCTAAGGGCCTGTTGACACAGATTTCATTGCTGAGTGATATTGCTTTGTAAGTAAATACCACAACTTCTTTATCCATTTTTCACTTTCTGCGATGTTGAACTTGTACTGTAAACGAGGTTCTTGTAAACAGAGCCGTTCCAAACTTTGGGGTGGCTGTGTCTTTTTCATTTTAATTTCCCTAAGCTATAGGACCATAAGTGGAAGTGCCCTAGGTTCTGTTGCTTTGTTTTTTAGATGTTTCAGGAAACACCATACACTTCTCCCAAGTGGTTGTTGGCAATTTACATCCCGCCCATCAGCATAACAAGGCTCCCAGTTCTCCATGGCCTGTCCTGCCTTTCTGGATTTTACACTTTTATCAGATGGCCCTTTTGACCGGGGGGAAGTGAGACTTCATTGTAGTGCAGATTTCCTTTGCAAGCTTGCTTGGTTGGCCAAAAAGGGCGTATGCGTTTTTTCCTGAATATATTCAGGAAAAAACGCATACGCCCTTTTTGGCCAAGTGCATCATTGTGGACGTTCTGCCTCTTTTCCTATGCTTTCAATGCAATTCCAGTCTACCTCCTGAAATCGGTTTCCTGCAATTCTGCCCCGCTTTCAAGTCCTCTTGGCAGCCTTACTTCAGTCTATTTTTGGACGATAGCTGTCATTTATAACTCTGCAGGTTTGTGAATTACAGTGCCCCTGAGCTCCTTTCTTCAACTCGCTTTCTTTTGAGCTGGCCGCAACACCGCAGGATGGCTTCAGGCCCTAATCTGGTTCCGGTATGGCACGCTGAGCCTTTGGTTATTTCCTCTTCCTGGTGGGAAATGAGAGTTAAATTTGCCCGTCCAGACATCTCCAGCTAGCCTCTCATTGGTTCTCGCTATTCCTGTTCATCTTCTGCAGAAATTGGAAACTGTGCCAAACAGGAGGTTAAAGGCGCTGACTCTCCAAGTGGGGAGAGTGTTAGTAAAGCGTCTGGAATGTTGCACCCGAGTACCAGGGTACAAAAACTGAGACATATTTGAACAGGTCTCCCGATCACATGGTTGATCATAATCTAGGTTCCACATGCATGTTTTAGCTGAAGGAACAATACCTTAAACCTGGAGAGTTGAGACCTGTGGAATGGGTACCATGTAATATGACTTCAAAGGGTCTTCATTTGCTCGCGAACCCCTCCAATCCTACCACTGCTGCATTTATGCCCCTGTACACATGCTTGATTCTCTTTCGGAGACATAGCAATCCATAGGTTTTAAGATACTTACTAGTCAGGTGCATTCTTAGGCGTTTAATATGGGGTTTTGTGTCCATTTCGTTGAGCAAGGACTAGCTCTTGTCTATTCCATATTTGGCTTAAGGAACTTTATCTGTACTCATTTCAATCTCTGGTTTTATGCAGCACCCCAACTCACCTTTCACCTTAAGCAAGCATAAGTTGGTTTTCTAAATTTGAGACCCTGTTCTGTGTTGGAATGCAGTTCCTGTGTAGCCAAGTTTACATTCCGTGTATTAGTGATATCTTATGATGTTTCTTTTTCTGTGTGACTTATTTCAGTTAGAATCATCGTACCTGAATCCACTCATTATGCTGCTACGGGCCTGATGACATAGATTTCATTGCTGAGTGATACTGCATTGTACGTAAGTACCACAAGTTCTTTATCCATTTTTCACTTTCTGTGATATTGAACTTGTACGGTAAACGAGGTTCTTGTAAACGGAGGCGTCCCAAACTTTGGGGTGGCTGTGTCTTTTTGATTTTAATTTCCCTAAGCTATAGGACCATAAGCGCAAGTGCCCTAGGCTCTGTTGCTTTGTTTTTTAGATGTTTCAGGAAACACCATACACTTCTCCTGAGGGTCTGTTGGCAATTTACATCCCGCCCATCAGCATAACAAGGCTCCCAGTTCTCCATGGCCTGTCCTGCCTTTCTGGATTTTACACTTTTTTCAGATGGCCCTTTTGACCGGGGGGAAGTGAGACTTCATTGTAGTGCAGATTTCCTTTGCAAGTTTGCTTGGTTGGCCAAAAAGGGCATATGCGTTTTTTCCTGAATATATTCAGGAAAAAACGCATATGCCCTTTTTGGCCAAGTGCATCATTGTGGACGTTCTGCCTCTTTTCCTATGCTTTCAATGCAATTCCAGTCTACCTCCTGAAATCGGTTTCCTGCAATTCTGCCCCACTTTCAAGTCCTCTTGGCAGCCTTACTTCAGTCTATTTTTGGACGATAGCTGTCATTTATAACTCTGCAGGTTTGTGAATTACAGTGCCCCTGAGCTCCTTTCTTCAACTCGCTTTCTTGTGACCTGGCCGCAACACCGCAGGATGTCTTCAGGCCCTAATCTGGTTCTGGCACGGCACGCTGAGCCTTTGGTTAATTCCTCTTCCTGGTGGGAAATGAGAGTTAAATTTGCCCATCCAGACACCTCCAGCTATTCTTTCATTGGTTCTCGCTATTCCTGTTCATCTTCCACAGAAATTGCAAACTGGGCCAAACAGGAGGTTAAAGGAACTGACTCTCCAAGTCGGGAGGGTGTTAGTAAAGCGTCTGGAAAGGTGCACCCGAGTACCAGGGTACGAAAACTGAGACATATTTGAACACGTCTCCCGATCACATGGTTGATCATACTCTAGGTTCCACATGCATGTTTTAGCTGAAGGAAGAATACCTTAAACCTGGGTAGTTGAAACCCGTGGAATGGGTACCATGCAATATGACTTCAAAGGGTCTTCATTTGCTCACGAACCTCTCCAATCCTATCACTGCTGCGTTTATGCCCCTGTACACATGCTTGATTCTCTTTCGGAGACATAGCAATCCATAGGTTTTAAGATACTTACTAGTCAGGTACATTCTTAGGCGTTTAATATGGGGTGTTGAGTCCATTTCGTTGAGCAAGGAGTAGCTCTTGTCTATTCCATATTTGGCTTAAGGAACTTTATCTGTGCTCATTTCAATCTCTGGTTTTATGCAGCACCCCAACTCACCTTTCCCCTTAAGCAAGCATAAGTTAGTTTTCTAAATTTGAGACCCTGTTCTGTTCTGTAATTCAGTTCCTGTGTAGCCAAGTTTCCATTCCGTGTATTACTGATATCTTATGATGTTTCTTTTTCTGTGTGACTTATTTCAGTTAGAATCATCATACCTGAATCCACTCATTGTGCTGCTAAGGGCCTGTTGACACAGATTTCATTGCTGAGTGATATTGCTTTGTAAGTAAATACCACAACTTCTTTATCCATTTTTCACTTTCTGCGATGTTGAACTTGTACTGTAAACGAGGTTCTTGTAAACAGAGCCGTTCCAAACTTTGGGGTGGCTGTGTCTTTTTGATTTTAATTTCCCTAAGCTATAGGACCATAAGTGGCAGTGCCCTAGGCTCTGTTGCTTTGTTTTTTAGATGTTTCAGGAAACACCATACACTTCTCCCGAGTGGTTGTTGGCAATTTACATCCCGCCCATCAGCATAACAAGGCTCCCAGTTCTCCATGGCCTGTCCTGCCTTTCTGGATTTTACACTTTTATCAGATGGCCCTTTTGACCGGGGGGAAGTGAGACTTCATTGTAGTGCAGATTTCCTTTGCAAGCTTGCTTGGTTGGCCAAAAAGGGCGTATGCGTTTTTTCCTGAATATATTCAGGAAAAAACGCATACGCCCTTTTTGGCCAAGTGCATCATTGTGGACGTTCTGCCTCTTTTCCTATGCTTTCAATGCAATTCCAGTCTATCTCCTGAAATCGGTTTCCTGCAATTCTGCCCCGCTTTCAAGTCCTCTTGGCAGCCTTACTTCAGTCTATTTTTGGACGATAGCTGTCATTTATAACTCTGCAGGTTTGTGAATTACAGTGCCCCTGAGCTCCTTTCTTCAACTCGCTTTCTTTTGAGCTGGCCGCAACACCGCAGGATGGCTTCAGGCCCTAATCTGGTTCCGGTACGGCACGCTGAGCCTTTGGTTATTTCCTCTTCCTGGTGGGAAATGAGAGTTAAATTTGCCCGTCCAGACATCTCTAGCTAGCGTCTCATTGGTTCTCGCTATTCCTGTTCATCTTCCGCAGAAATTGGAAACTGTGCCAAACAGGAGGTTAAAGGCGCTGACTCTCCAAGTGGGGAGAGTGTTAGTAAAGCGTCTGGAATGTTGCACCCGAGTACCAGGGTACGAAAACTGAGACATATTTGAACAGGTCTCCCGATCACATGGTTGATCATACTCTAGGTTCCACATGTATGTTTTAGCTGAAGGAAGAATACCTTAAACCTGGGTAGTTGAAACCCGTGGAATGGGTACCATGCAATATGACTTCAAAGGGTCTTCATTTGCTCACCGAACCTCTCCAATCCTATCACTGCTGCGTTTATGCCCCTGTACACATGCTTGATTCTCTTTCGGAGACATAGCAATCCATAGGTTTTAATATACTTACTAGTCAGGTACATTCTTAGGCGTTTAATATGCGGTGTTGAGTCCATTTCGTTGAGCAAGGAGTAGCTCTTGTCTATTCCATATTTGGCTTAAGGAACTTTATCTGTGCTCATTTCAATCTCTGGTTTTATGCAGCAACCCAACTCACCTTTCCCCTTAAGCAAGCATAAGTTGGTTTTCTAAATTTGAAAACCTTTTCTGTTTTGGAATTCAGTTCCTGTGTAGCCAAGTTTACATTCCGTGTATTAGTGATATCTTATGATGTTTCTTTTTCTGTGTGACTTATTTCAGTTAGAATCATCGTACCTGAATCTACTCATTATGCTGCTACGGGCCTGATGACATAGATTTCATTGCTGAGTGATACTGCATTGTACGTAAGTACCACCAGTTCTTTATCCATTTTTCACTTTCTGCGATGTTGAACTTGTACTGTAAACGAGGTTCTTGTAAACAGAGCCGTTCCAAACTTTGGGGTGGCTGTGTCTTTTTGATTTCAATTTCCCTAAGCTATAGGACCATAAGTGGAAGTGCCCTAGGTTCTGTTGCTTTGTTTTTTAGATGTTTCAGGAAACACCATACACTTCTCCCCAGTGGTTGTTGGCAATTTACATCCCGCCCATCAGCATAACAAGGCTCCCAGTTCTCCATGGCCTGTCCTGCCTTTCTGGATTTTACACTTTTTTCAGATGGCCCTTTTGACCGGGGGGAAGTGAGACTTCATTGTAGTGCAGATTTCCTTTGCAAGCTTGCTTGGTTGGCCAAAAAGGGCATATGCGTTTTTTCCTGAATATATTTAGGAAAAAACGCATACGCCGTTTTTGGCCAAGTGCATCATTGTGGACGTTCTGCCTCTTTTCCTATGCTTTCAATGCAATTCCAGTCTACCTCCTGAAATCGGTTTCCTGCAATTCTGCCCCGCTTTCAAGTCCTCTTGGCAGCCTTACTTCAGTCTATTTTTGGACGATAGCTGTCATTTATAACTCTGCAGGTTTGTGAATTACAGTGCCCCTGAGCTCCTTTCTTCAACTCGCTTTCTTGTGACCTGGCCGCAACACCGCAGGATGGCTTCAGGCCCTAATCTGGTTCCGGTATGGCACGCTGAGCCTTTGGTTATTTCCTCTTCCTGGTGGGAAATGAGAGTTAAATTTGCCCGTCCAGACACCTCCAGCTAGCCTCTCATTGGTTCTTGCTATTCCTGTTCATCTTCCGCAGAAATTGCAAACTGGGCCAAACAGGAGGTTAAAGGCGCTGACTCTCCAAGTGGGGAGAGTGTTAGTAAAGGGTCTGGAATGTTGCACCCGAGTACCAGGGGAGGAAAACTGAGACATATTTGAACACGTCTCCCGTTCACATGGTTGATCATACTTGGGTTCCACATGCATGTTTTAGCTGAAGGAAGAATACCTTAAACCTGGAGAGTTGAGACCCGTGTAATGGGTACCATGCAATATGACTTCAAAGGGTCTTCATTTGCTCACCGAACCTCTCCAATCCTATCACTGCTGCGTTTATGCCCCTGTACACATGCTTGATTCTCTTTTGGAGACATAGCAATCCATAGGTTTTACGATACTTACTAGTCAGGTACATTCTTCGGCGTTTAATATGCGGTGTTGAGTCCCTTTCGTTGAGCAAGGAGTAGCTCTTGTCTATTCCATATTTGACTTAAGGAACTTTATCTGTGCTCATTTCAATCTCTCGTTTTATGCAGCACCCCACCTCACCTTTACCCTTAAGCAAGCATAAGTTGGTTTTCTAAATTTGAGACCCTGTTCTCTACTGTAATTCAGTTCCTGTGTAGCCAAGTTTACATTCCATGTATTACTGATATCTTATGATGTTTCTTTTTCTGTGTGACTTATTTCAGTTAGAATCATCATACCTGAATCCACTCATTGTGCTGCTAAGGGCCTGATGACATAGATTTCATTGCTGAGTGATATTGCTTTGTAAGTGAATACCACAACTTCTTTATCCATTTTTCACTTTCTGCGATGTTGAACTTGTACTGTAAACGAGGTTCTTGTAAACAGAGCAGTTCCAAACTTTGGGGTGGCTGTGTCTTTTTGATTTTAATTTCCCTAAGCTATAGGACCATAAGTGGAAGTGCCCTAGGCTCTGTTGCTTTGTTTTTTAGATGTTTCAGGAAACACCATACACTTCTCCCAAGTGTCTGTTGGCAATTTACATCCCGCCCATCAGCATAACAAGGCTCCCAGTTCTCAATGGCCTGTTGCCTTTCTGGATTTTACACTTTTTTCAGATGGCCCTTTTGACCGGGGGGAAGTGAGACTTCATTGTAGTGCAGATTTCCTTTGCAAGCTTGCTTGGTTGGCCAAAAAGGGCGTATGCGTTTTTTCCTGAATATATTCAGGAAAAAACGCATACGCCCTTTTTGGCCAAGTGCATCATTGTGGACGTTCTGCCTCTTTTCCTATGCTTTCAATGCAATTCCAGTCTACCTCCTGAAATCGGTTTCCTGCAATTCTGTCCCGCTTTCAAGTCCTCTTGGCAGCCTTACTTCAGTCTATTTTTGGACGATAGCTGTCATTTATAACTCTGCAGGTTTGTGAATTACAGTGCCCCTGAGCTCCTTTCTTCAACTCGCTTTCTTGTGACCTGGCCGCAACACCGCAGGATGGCTTCAGGCCCTAATCTGGTTCCGGCCCGGCACGCTGAGCCTTTGGTTAATTCCTCTTCCTGGTGGGAAATGAGAGTTAAATTTGCCCGTCCAGACACCTCCAGCTAGCCTCTCATTGGTTCTCGCTATTCCTGTTCATCTTCCGCAGAAATTGCAAACTGGGCCAAACAGGATGTTAAAGGGACTGACTCTCCAAGAGGGGAGAGTGTTAGTAAAGCGTCTGGAATGTTGCACCCGAGTACCAGGGGAGGAAAACTGAGACATATTTGAACACGTCTCCCGATCACATGGTTGATCATACTCTAGGTTCCACATGCATGTTTTAGCTGAAGGAAGAATACCTTAAACCTGGGTAGTTGAAACCCGTGGAATGGGTACCATGCAATATGACTTCAAAGGGTCTTCATTTGCTCACCGAACCTCTCCAATCCTATCACTGCTGCGTTTATGCCCCTGTACACATGCTTGATTCTCTTTCGGAGACATAGCAATCCATAGGTTTTAAGATACTTACTAGTCAGGTACATTCTTAGGCATTTAATATGGGGTGTTGAGTCCATTTCGTTGAGCAAGGAGTAGCTCTTGTCTATTCCATATTTGGCTTAAGGAACTTTATCTGTGCTCATTTCAATCTCTGGTTTTATGCAGCACCCCAACTCACCTTTACCCTTAAGCAAGAATAAGTTGGTTTTCTAAATTTGAGACCCTGTTCTGTTCTGTAATTCAGTTCCTGTGTAGCCAAGTTTACATTCCGTGTATTACTGATATCTTATGATGTTTCTTTTTCTGTGTGACTTATTTCAGTTAGAATCATCATACCTGAATCCACTCATTGTGCTGCTAAGGGCCTGATGACACAGATTTCATTGCTGAGTGATATTGCTTTGTAAGTAAATACCACAACTTCTTTATCCATTTTTCACTTTCTGCGATGTTGAACTTGTACTGTAAACGAGGTTCTTGTAAACAGAGCCGTTCCAAACTTTGGGGTGGCTGTGTCTTTTTCATTTTAATTTCCCTAAGCTATAGGACCATAAGTGGAAGTGCCCTAGGTTCTGTTGCTTTGTTTTTTCGATGTTTCAGGAAACACCATACACTTCTCCCGAGTGGTTGTTGGCAATTTACATCCCGCCCATCAGCATAACAAGGCTCCCAGTTCTCCATGGCCTGTCCTGCCTTTCTGGATTTTACACTTTTTTCAGATGGCCCTTTTGACCGGGGGGAAGTGCGACTTCATTGTAGTGCAGATTTCCTTTGCAAGCTTGCTTGGTTGGCCAAAAAGGGCATATGCGTTTTTTCCTGAATATATTTAGGAAAAAACGCATACGCCATTTTTGGCCAAGTGCATCATTGTGGACGTTCTGCCTCTTTTCCTATGCTTTCAATGCAATTCCAGTCTACCTCCTGAAATCGGTTTCCTGCAATTCTGCCCCACTTTCAAGTCCTCTTGGCAGCCTTACTTCAGTCTATTTTTGGACGATAGCTGTCATTTATAACTCTGCAGGTTTGTGAATTACAGTGCCCCTGAGCTCCTTTCTTCAACTCGCTTTCTTGTGACCTGGCCGCAACACCGCAGGATGGCTTCAGGCCCTAATCTGGTTCCGGTATGGCACGCTGAGCCTTTGGTTATTTCCTCTTCCTGGTGGGAAATGAGAGTTAAATTTGCCCGTCCAGACACCTCCAGCTAGCCTCTCATTGGTTCTTGCTATTCCTGTTCATCTTCCGCAGAAATTGCAAACTGGGCCAAACAGGAGGTTAAAGGCGCTGACTCTCCAAGTGGGGAGAGTGTTAGTAAAGCGTCTGGAATGTTGCACCCGAGTACCAGGGGAGGAAAACTGAGACATATTTGAACACGTCTCCCGTTCACATGGTTGATCATACTTGGGTTCCACATGCATGTTTTAGCTGAAGGAAGAATACCTTAAACCTGGGTAGTTGAAACCCGTGTAATGGGTACCATGCAATATGACTTCAAAGGGTCTTCATTTGCTCACCGAACCTCTCCAATCCTATCACTGCTGCGTTTATGCCCCTGTACACATGCTTGATTCTCTTTTGGAGACATAGCAATCCATAGGTTTTAAGATACCTACTAGTCAGGTACATTCTTAGGCGTTTAATATGCGGTGTTGAGTCCATTTCGTTGAGCAAGGAGTAGCTCTTGTCTATTCCATATTTGACTTAAGGAACTTTATCTGTGCTCACTTCAATCTCTGGTTTTATGCAGCACCCCAACTCACCTTTCCCCTTAAGCAAGCATAAGTTTCTTTTCTAAATTTGAGACCCTGTTGTGTTCTGTAATTCAGTTCCTGTGTAGCCAAGTTTACATTCCGTGTATTACTGATATCTTATGATGTTTCTTTTTCTGTGTGACTTATTTCAGTTAGAATCATCATACCTGAATCCACTCATTGTGATGCTAAGGGCCTGATGACATAGATTTCATTGCTGAGTGATATTGCTTTGTAAGTAAATACCACAACTTCTTTATCCATTTTTCACTTTCTGCGATGTTGAACTTGTACTGTAAACGAGGTTCTTGTAAACAGAGGCGTCCCAAACTTTGGGGTGGCTGTGTCTTTTTGATTTTAATTTCCCTAAGCTATAGGACCATAAGTGGCAGTGCCCTAGGCTCTGTTGCTTTGTTTTTTAGATGTTTCAGGAAACACCATACACTTCTCCCCAGTGGCTGTTGTCAATTTACATCCCGCCCATCAGCATAACAAGGCTCCCAGTTCTCCATGGCCTGTCCTGCCTTTCTGGATTTTACACTTTTTTCAGATGGCCCTTTTGACCGGGGGGAAGTGAGACTTCATTGTAGTGCAGATTTCCTTTGCAAGCCTGCTTGGTTGGCCAAAAAGGGCGTATGCGTTTTTTCCTGAATATATTCAGGAAAAAACGCATACGCCCTTTTTGGCCAAGTGCATCATTGTGGACGTTCTGCCTCTTTTCCTATGCTTTCAATGCAATTCCAGTCTACCTCCTGAAATCGGTTTCCTGCAATTCTGCCCCGCTTTCAAGTCCTCTTGGCAGCCTTACTTCAGTCTATTTTTGGACGATAGCTGTCATTTATAACTCTGCAGGTTTGTGAATTACAGTGCCCCTGAAATCCTTTCTTAAACATGCTTTCTTGTGACCTGGCCGCAACACCACAGGATGGCTTCAGGCCCTAATCTGGTTCCGGCACGGCACGCTGAGCCTTTGGTTATTTCCTCTTCCTGGTGGGAAATGAGAGTTAAATTTGCCCGTCCAGACACCTTCAGCTAGCCTCTCATTGGTTCTCGCTATTCCTGTTCATCTTCCGCAGAAATTGCAAACTGGGCCAAACAGGAGGGTAAAGGCGCTGACTCTCCAAGTGGGGAGAGTGTTAGTAAAGCGTCTGGAATGTTGCACCCAAGTACCAGGGGAGGAAAACTGAGACATATTTGAACACGTCTCCCGTTCACATGGTTGATCATACTTGGGTTCCACATGCATGTTTTAGCTGAAGGAAGAATACCTTAAACCTGGAGAGTTGAGACCCGTGTAATGGGTACCATGCAATATGACTTCAAAGGGTCTTCATTTGCTCACCGAACCTCTCCAATCCTATCACTGCTGCGTTTATGCCCCTGTACACATGCTTGATTCTCTTTTGGAGACATAGCAATCCATAGGTTTTACGATACTTACTAGTCAGGTACATTCTTCGGCGTTTAATATGCGGTGTTGAGTCCCTTTCGTTGAGCAAGGAGTAGCTCTTGTCTATTCCATATTTGACTTAAGGAACTTTATCTGTGCTCATTTCAATCTCTGGTTTTATGCAGCACCCCACCTCACCTTTACCCTTAAGCAAGCATAAGTTGGTTTTCTAAATTTGAGACCCTGTTCTCTACTGTAATTCAGTTCCTGTGTAGCCAAGTTTACATTCCATGTATTACTGATATCTTATGATGTTTCTTTTTCTGTGTGACTTATTTCAGTTAGAATCATCATACCTGAATCCACTCATTGTGCTGCTAAGGGCCTGATGACATAGATTTCATTGCTGAGTGATATTGCTTTGTAAGTGAATACCACAACTTCTTTATCCATTTTTCACTTTCTGCGATGTTGAACTTGTACTGTAAACGAGGTTCTTGTAAACAGAGCCATTCCAAACTTTGGGGTGGCTGTGTCTTTTTGATTTTAATTTCCCTAAGCTATAGGACCATAAGTGGAAGTGCCCTAGGCTCTGTTGCTTTGTTTTTTAGATGTTTCAGGAAACACCATACACTTCTCCCAAGTGTCTGTTGGCAATTTACATCCCGCCCATCAGCATAACAAGGCTCCCAGTTCTCAATGGCCTGTTGCCTTTCTGGATTTTACACTTTTTTCAGATGGCCCTTTTGACCGGGGGGAAGTGAGACTTCATTGTAGTGCAGATTTCCTTTGCAAGCCTGCTTGGTTGGCCAAAAAGGGCGTATGCGTTTTTTCCTGAATATATTCAGGAAAAAACGCATACGCCCTTTTTGGCCAAGTGCATCATTGTGGACGTTCTGCCTCTTTTCCTATGCTTTCAATGCAATTCCAGTCTACCTCCTGAAATCGGTTTCCTGCAATTCTGCCCCGCTTTCAAGTCCTCTTGGCAGCCTTACTTCAGTCTATTTTTGGACGATAGCTGTCATTTATAACTCTGCAGGTTTGTGAATTACAGTGCCCCTGAAATCCTTTCTTAAACATGCTTTCTTGTGACCTGGCCGCAACACCACAGGATGGCTTCAGGCCCTAATCTGGTTCCGGCACGGCACGCTGAGCCTTTGGTTATTTCCTCTTCCTGGTGGGAAATGAGAGTTAAATTTGCCCGTCCAGACACCTTCAGCTAGCCTCTCATTGGTTCTCGCTATTCCTGTTCATCTTCCGCAGAAATTGCAAACTGGGCCAAACAGGAGGGTAAAGGCGCTGACTCTCCAAGTGGGGAGAGTGTTAGTAAAGCGTCTGGAATGTTGCACCCGAGTACCAGGGGAGGAAAACTGAGACATATTTGAACACGTCTCCCGTTCACATGGTTGATCATACTTGGGTTCCACATGCATGTTTTAGCTGAAGGAAGAATACCTTAAACCTGGAGAGTTGAGACCCGTGTAATGGGTACCATGCAATATGACTTCAAAGGGTCTTCATTTGCTCACCGAACCTCTCCAATCCTATCACTGCTGCGTTTATGCCCCTGTACACATGCTTGATTCTCTTTTGGAGACATAGCAATCCATAGGTTTTACGATACTTACTAGTCAGGTACATTCTTCGGCGTTTAATATGCGGTGTTGAGTCCCTTTCGTTGAGCAAGGAGTAGCTCTTGTCTATTCCATATTTGACTTAAGGAACTTTATCTGTGCTCATTTCAATCTCTGGTTTTATGCAGCACCCCACCTCACCTTTACCCTTAAGCAAGCATAAGTTGGTTTTCTAAATTTGAGACCCTGTTCTCTACTGTAATTCAGTTCCTGTGTAGCCAAGTTTACATTCCATGTATTACTGATATCTTATGATGTTTCTTTTTCTGTGTGACTTATTTCAGTTAGAATCATCATACCTGAATCCACTCATTGTGCTGCTAAGGGCCTGATGACATAGATTTCATTGCTGAGTGATATTGCTTTGTAAGTGAATACCACAACTTCTTTATCCATTTTTCACTTTCTGCAATGTTGAACTTGTACTGTAAACGAGGTTCTTGTAAACAGAGCCATTCCAAACTTTGGGGTGGCTGTGTCTTTTTGATTTTAATTTCCCTAAGCTATAGGACCATAAGTGGAAGTGCCCTAGGCTCTGTTGCTTTGTTTTTTAGATGTTTCAGGAAACACCATACACTTCTCCCAAGTGTCTGTTGGCAATTTACATCCCGCCCATCAGCATAACAAGGCTCCCAGTTCTCAATGGCCTGTTGCCTTTCTGGATTTTACACTTTTTTCAGATGGCCCTTTTGACCGGGGGGAAGTGAGACTTCATTGTAGTGCAGATTTCCTTTGCAAGCTTGCTTGGTTGGCCAAAAAGGGCGTATGCGTTTTTTCCTGAATATATTCAGGAAAAAACGCATACGCCCTTTTTGGCCAAGTGCATCATTGTGGACGTTCTGCCTCTTTTCCTATGCTTTCAATGCAATTCCAGTCTACCTCCTGAAATCGGTTTCCTGCAATTCTGCCCCGCTTTCAAGTCCTCTTGGCAGCCTTACTTCAGTCTATTTTTGGACGATAGCTGTCATTTATAACTCTGCAGGTTTGTGAATTACAGTGCCCCTGAGCTCCTTTCTTCAACTCGCTTTCTTGTGACCTGGCCGCAACACCGCAGGATGGCTTCAGGCCCTAATCTGGTTCCGGCCCGGCACGCTGAGCCTTTGGTTAATTCCTCTTCCTGGTGGGAAATGAGAGTTAAATTTGCCCGTCCAGACACCTCCAGCTAGCCTCTCATTGGTTCTCGCTATTCCTGTTCATCTTCCGCAGAAATTGCAAACTGGGCCAAACAGGAGGTTAAAGGGACTGACTCTCCAAGAGGGGAGAGTGTTAGTAAAGCGTCTGGAATGTTGCACCCGAGTACCAGGGGAGGAAAACTGAGACATATTTGAACACGTCTCCCGATCACATGGTTGATCATACTCTAGGTTCCACATGCATGTTTTAGCTGAAGGAAGAATACCTTAAACCTGGGTAGTTGAAACCCGTGGAATGGGTACCATGCAATATGACTTCAAAGGGTCTTCATTTGCACACCGAACCTCTCCAATCCTATCACTGCTGCGTTTATGCCCCTGTACACATGCTTGATTCTCTTTCGGAGACATAGCAATCCATAGGTTTTAAGATACTTACTAGACAGGTACATTCTTAGGCGTTTAATATGCGGTGTTGAGTCCATTTCGTTGAGCAAGGAGTAGCTCTTGTCTATTCCATATTTGGCTTAAGGAACTTTATCTGTGCTCATTTCAATCTCTGGTTTTATGCAGCACCCCAACTCACCTTTACCCTTAAGCAAGAATAAGTTGGTTTTCTAAATTTGAGACCCTCTTCTGTTCTGTAATTCAGTTCCTGTGTAGCCAAGTTTACATTCCGTGTATTACTGATATCTTATGATGTTTCTTTTTCTGTGTGACTTATTTCAGTTAGAATCATCATACCTGAATCCACTCATTGTGCTGCTAAGGGCCTGATGACACAGATTTCATTGCTGAGTGATATTGCTTTGTAAGTAAATACCACAAGTTCTTTATCCATTTTTCACTTTCTGCGATGTTGAACTTGTACTGTAAACGAGGTTCCTGTAAACAGAGCTGTTCCAAACTTTTGGGTGGCTGTGTCTTTTTGATTTTAATTTCCCTAAGCTATAGGACCATAAGTGGAAGTGCCCTAGGTTCTGTTGCTTTGTTTTTTAGATGTTTCAGGAAACACCATACACTTCTCCGGAGTGGTTGTTGGCAATTTACATCCCGCCCATCAGCATAACAAGGCTCCCAGTTCTCCATGGCCTGTCCTGCCTTTCTGGATTTTACACTTTTTTCAGATGGCCCTTTTGACCGGGGGGAAGTGAGACTTCATTGTAGTGCAGATTTCCTTTGCAAGCTTGCTTGGTTGGCCAAAAAGGGCGTATGCGTTTTTTCCTGAATATATTCAGGAAAAAACGCATACGCCCTTTTTGGCCAAGTGCATCATTGTGGACGTTCTGCCTCTTTTCCTATGCTTTCAATGCAATTCCAGTCTACCTCCTGAAATCGGTTTCCTGCAATTCTGCCCCGCTTTCAAGTCCTCTTGGCAGCCTTACTTCAGTCTATTTTTGGACGATAGCTGTCATTTATAACTCTGCAGGTTTGTGAATTACAGTGCCCCTGAGCTCCTTTCTTCAACTCGTTTTCTTGTGACCTGGCCGCAACACCGCAGGATGTCTTCAGGCCCTAATCTGGTTCTGGCACGGCACGCTGAGCCTTTGGTTAATTCCTCTTCCTGGTGGGAAATGAGAGTTATATTTGCCCATCCAGACACCTCCAGCTAGTCTTTCATTGGTTCTCGCTATTCCTGTTCATCTTACACAGAAATTGCAAACTGGGCCAAACAGGAAGTTAAAGGGACTGACTCTCCAAGTGGGGAGAGTGTTAGTAAAGCGTCTGGAATGTTGCACCCGAGTACCAGGGTACGAAAACTGAGACATATTTGAACACGTCTCCCGATCACATGGTTGATCATACTCTAGGTTCCACATGCATGTTTTAGATGAAGGAAGAATACCTTAAACCTGGGTAGTTGAAACCCGTGGAATGGGTACCATGCAATATGACTTCAAAGGGTCTTCATTTGCTCACGAACCTCTCCAATCCTATCACTGCTGCGTTTATGCTCCTGTACACATGCTTGATTCTCTTTCGGAGACATAGCAATCCATAGGTTTTAAGATACTTACTAGTCAGGTGCATTCTTAGGCGTTTAATATGGGGTTTTGTGTCCATTTCGTTGAGCAAGGAGTAGCTCTTGTCTATTCCATATTTGGCTTAAGGAACTTTATCTGTACTCATTTCAATCTCTGGTTTTATGCAGCACCCCAACTCACCTTTCACCTTAAGCAAGCATAAGTTGGTTTTCTAAATTTGAGACCCTGTTCTGTGTTGGAATGCAGTTCCTGTGTAGCCAAGTTTACATTCCGTGTATTAGTGATATCTTATGATGTTTCTTTTTCTGTGTGACTTATTTCAGTTAGAATCATCGTACCTGAATCCACTCATTATGCTGCTACGGGCCTGATGACATAGATTTCGTTGCTGAGTGATACTGCATTGTACGTAAGTACCACAAGTTCTTTATCCATTTTTCACTTTCTGTGATATTGAACTTGTACGGTAAACGAGGTTCTTGTAAACGGAGGCGTCCCAAACTTTGGGGTGGCTGTGTCTTTTTGATTTTAATTTCCCTAAGCTATAGGACCATAAGCGCAAGTGCCCTAGGCTCTGTTGCTTTGTTTTTTAGATGTTTCAGGAAACACCATTCACTTCTCCTGAGGGTCTGTTGGCAATTTACATCCCGCCCATCAGCATAACAAGGCTCCCAGTTCTCCATGGCCTGTCCTGCCTTTCTGGATTTTACACTTTTTTCAGATGGCCCTTTTGACCGGGGGGAAGTGAGACTTCATTGTAGTGCAGATTTCCTTTGCAAGTTTGCTTGGTTGGCCAAAAAGAGCATATGCGTTTTTTCCTGAATATATTCAGGAAAAAACTCATATGCCCTTTTTGGCCAAGTGCATCATTGTGGACGTTCTGCCTCTTTTCCTATGCTTTCAATGCAATTCCAGTCTACCTCCTGAAATCGGTTTCCTGCAATTCTGCCCCGCTTTCAAGTCCTCTTGGCAGCCTTACTTCAGTCTATTTTTGGACGATAGCTGTCATTTATAACTCTGCAGGTTTGTGAATTACAGTGCCCCTGAGCTCCTTTCTTCAACTCGCTTTCTTGTGACCTGGCCGCAACACCGCAGGATGTCTTCAGGCCCTAATCTGGTTCTGGCACGCCACACTGAGCCTTTGGTTAATTCCTCTTCCTGGTGGGAAATGAGAGTTAAATTTGCCCATCCAGACACCTCCAGCTATTCTTTCATTGGTTCTCGCTATTCCTGTTCATCTTCCACAGAAATTGCAAACTGGGCCAAACAGGAGGTTAAAGGAACTGACTCTCCAAGTCGGGAGAGTGTTAGTAAAGCGTCTGGAAAGTTGCACCCGAGTACCAGGGGAGGAAAACTGAGACATATTTGAACACGTCTCCCATTCACATGGTTGATCATACTCTGGGTTCCACATGCATGTTTTAGCTGAAGGAAGAATACCTTAAACCTGGAGAGTTGAGACCTCTGTAATGGGTCCCATGCAATATGACTTCAAAGGGTCTTCATTTGCTCACCGAACCTCTCCAATCCTATCACTGCTGCGTTTATGCCCCTGTACACACGCTTGATTCTCTTTTGGAGACATAGCAATCCATAGGTTTTAAGATACTTACTAGTCAGGTACATTCTTAAGCGTTTAATATGGGGTTTTGAGCCCATTTCGTTGAGCAAGGAGTAGCTCTTGTCTATTCCATATTTGGCTTAAGGAACTTTATCTGTGCTCATTTCAATCTCTGGTTTTATGCAGCACCCCAACTCACCTTTCCCCTTAAGCAAGCATAAGTTGGTTTTCTAAATTTGAGACCCTGTTCTGTTTTGGAATGCAGTTCCTGTGTAGCCAAGTTTACATTCCGTGTATTACTGATATCTTATGATGTTTCTTTTTCTGTGTGACTTATTTCAGTTAGAATCATCATACCTGAATCCACTCATTGTGCTGCTAAGGGCCTGATGACACAGATTTCATTGCTGAGTGATATTGCTTTGTAAGTAAATACCACAACTTCTTTATCCATTTTTCACTTTCTGCGATGTTGAACTTGTACTGTAAACGAGGTTCTTGTAAACAGAGCCGTTCCAAACTTTGGGGTGGCTGTGTCTTTTTCATTTTAATTTCCCTAAGCTATAGGACCATAAGTGGAAGTGCCCTAGGCTCTGTTGCTTTGTTTTTTAGTTGTTTCAGGAAACACCATACACTTCTCCCAAGTGGTTCTTGGCAATTTTCATCCCGCCCATCAGCATAACAAGGCTCCCAGTTCTCCATGGCCTGTCCTGCCTTTCTGGATTTTACACTTTTTTCAGATGGCCCTTTTGACTGGGGGGAAGTGAGACTTCATTGTACTGCAGATTTCCTTTGCAAGCTTGCTTGGTTGGCCAAAAAGGGCGTATGCGTTTTTTCCTGAATATATTCAGGAAAAAACGCATACGTCCTTTTTGGCCAAGTGCATCATTGTGGACGTTCTGCCTCTTTTCCTATGCTTGCAATGCAATTCCAGTCTACCTCCTGAAATCGGTTTCCTGCAATTCTGCCCCGCTTTCAAGTCCTCTTGGCAGCCTTACTTCAGTCTATTTTTGGACGATAGCTGTCATTTATAACTCTGCAGGTTTGTGAATTACAGTGCCCCTGAGCTCCTTTCTTCAACTCGCTTTCTTTTGAGCTGGCCGCAACACCGCAGGATGGCTTCAGGCCCTAATCTGGGTCCGGCCCGGCATGCTGAGCCTTTGGTTAATTCCTCTTCCTGGTGGGAAATGAGAGTTAAATTTGCCCGTCCAGACACCTCCAGCTAGCCTCTCATTGGTTCTCGCTATTCCTGTTCATCTTCCGCAGAAATTGCAAACTGGGCCAAACAGGAGGTTAAAGGGACTGACTCTCCAAGTGGGGAGAGTGTTAGTAAAGCGTCTGGAATGTTGCACCCGAGTACCAGGGGAGGAAAACTGAGACATATTTGAACACGTCTCCCGTTCACATGGTTGATCATACTCTGGGTTCCACATGCATGTTTTAGCTGAAGGAAGAATACCTTAAACCTGGAGAGTTGAGACCCGTGGAATGGGTACCATGCAATATGACTTCAAAGGGTCTTCATTTGCTCACCGAACCTCTCCAATCCTATCACTGCTGTGTTTATGCCCCTGTACACACGCTTGATTCTCTTTTGGAGACATAGCAATCCATAGGTTTTAAGATACTTACTAGTCAGGTACATTCTTAAGCGTTTAATATGGGGTTTTGAGCCCATTTCGTTGAGCAAGGAGTAGCTCTTGTCTATTCCATATTTGGCTTAAGGAACTTTATCTGTGCTCATTTCAATCTCTGGTTTTATGCAGCACCCCAACTCACCTTTCCCCTTAAGCAAGCATAAGTTGGTTTTCTAAATTTGAGACCCTGTTCTGTTTTGGAATGCAGTTCCTGTGTAGCCAAGTTTACATTCCGTGTATTACTGATATCTTATGATGTTTCTTTTTCTGTGTGACTTATTTCAGTTAGAATCATCATACCTGAATCCACTCATTGTGCTGCTAAGGGCCTGATGACACAGATTTCATTGCTGAGTGATATTGCTTTGTAAGTAAATACCACAACTTCTTTATCCATTTTTCACTTTCTGCGATGTTGAACTTGTACTGTAAACGAGGTTCTTGTAAACAGAGCCGTTCCAAACTTTGGGGTGGCTGTGTCTTTTTCATTTTAATTTCCCTAAGCTATAGGACCATAAGTGGAAGTGCCCTAGGCTCTGTTGCTTTGTTTTTTAGTTGTTTCAGGAAACACCATACACTTCTCCCAAGTGGTTCTTGGCAATTTTCATCCCGCCCATCAGCATAACAAGGCTCCCAGTTCTCCATGGCCTGTCCTGCCTTTCTGGATTTTACACTTTTTTCAGATGGCCCTTTTGACTGGGGGGAAGTGAGACTTCATTGTACTGCAGATTTCCTTTGCAAGCTTGCTTGGTTGGCCAAAAAGGGCGTATGCGTTTTTTCCTGAATATATTCAGGAAAAAACGCATACGTCCTTTTTGGCCAAGTGCATCATTGTGGACGTTCTGCCTCTTTTCCTATGCTTGCAATGCAATTCCAGTCTACCTCCTGAAATCGGTTTCCTGCAATTCTGCCCCGCTTTCAAGTCCTCTTGGCAGCCTTACTTCAGTCTATTTTTGGACGATAGCTGTCATTTATAACTCTGCAGGTTTGTGAATTACAGTGCCCCTGAGCTCCTTTCTTCAACTCGCTTTCTTGTGACCTGGCCGCAACACCGCAGGATGGCTTCAGGCCCTAATCTGGGTCCGGCCCGGCATGCTGAGCCTTTGGTTAATTCCTCTTCCTGGTGGGAAATGAGAGTTAAATTTGCCCGTCCAGACACCTCCAGCTAGCCTCTCATTGGTTCTCGCTATTCCTGTTCATCTTCCGCAGAAATTGCAAACTGGGCCAAACAGGAGGTTAAAGGGACTGACTCTCCAAGTGGGGAGAGTGTTAGTAAAGCGTCTGGAAAGTTGCACCCGAGTACCAGGGGAGGAAAACTGAGACATATTTGAACACGTCTCCCGTTCACATGGTTGATCATACTCTGGGTTCCACATGCATGTTTTAGCTGAAGGAAGAATACCTTAAACCTGGAGAGTTGAGACCTGTGTAATGGGTCCCATGCAATATGACTTCAAAGGGTCTTCATTTGCTCACCGAACCTCTCCAATCCTATCACTGCTGCGTTTATGCCCCTGTACACACGCTTGATTCTCTTTTGGAGACATAGCAATCCATAGGTTTTAAGATACTTACTAGTCAGGTACATTCTTAAGCGTTTAATATGGGGTTTTGAGCCCATTTCGTTGAGCAAGGAGTAGCTCTTGTCTATTCCATATTTGGCTTAAGGAACTTTATCTGTGCTCATTTCAATCTCTGGTTTTATGCAGCACCCCAACTCACCTTTCCCCTTAAGCAAGCATAAGTTGGTTTTCTAAATTTGAGACCCTGTTCTGTTTTGGAATGCAGTTCCTGTGTAGCCAAGTTTACATTCCGTGTATTACTGATATCTTATGATGTTTCTTTTTCTGTGTGACTTATTTCAGTTAGAATCATCATACCTGAATCCACTCATTGTGCTGCTAAGGGCCTGATGACACAGATTTCATTGCTGAGTGATATTGCTTTGTAAGTAAATACCACAACTTCTTTATCCATTTTTCACTTTCTGCGATGTTGAACTTGTACTGTAAACGAGGTTCTTGTAAACAGAGCCGTTCCAAACTTTGGGGTGGCTGTGTCTTTTTCATTTTAATTTCCCTAAGCTATAGGACCATAAGTGGAAGTGCCCTAGGCTCTGTTGCTTTGTTTTTTAGTTGTTTCAGGAAACACCATACACTTCTCCCAAGTGGTTCTTGGCAATTTTCATCCCGCCCATCAGCATAACAAGGCTCCCAGTTCTCCATGGCCTGTCCTGCCTTTCTGGATTTTACACTTTTTTCAGATGGCCCTTTTGACTGGGGGGAAGTGAGACTTCATTGTACTGCAGATTTCCTTTGCAAGCTTGCTTGGTTGGCCAAAAAGGGCGTATGCGTTTTTTCCTGAATATATTCAGGAAAAAACGCATACGTCCTTTTTGGCCAAGTGCATCATTGTGGACGTTCTGCCTCTTTTCCTATGCTTGCAATGCAATTCCAGTCTACCTCCTGAAATCGGTTTCCTGCAATTCTGCCCCGCTTTCAAGTCCTCTTGGCAGCCTTACTTCAGTCTATTTTTGGACGATAGCTGTCATTTATAACTCTGCAGGTTTGTGAATTACAGTGCCCCTGAGCTCCTTTCTTCAACTCGCTTTCTTGTGACCTGGCCGCAACACCGCAGGATGGCTTCAGGCCCTAATCTGGGTCCGGCCCGGCATGCTGAGCCTTTGGTTAATTCCTCTTCCTGGTGGGAAATGAGAGTTAAATTTGCCCGTCCAGACACCTCCAGCTAGCCTCTCATTGGTTCTCGCTATTCCTGTTCATCTTCCGCAGAAATTGCAAACTGGGCCAAACAGGAGGTTAAAGGGACTGACTCTCCAAGTGGGGAGAGTGTTAGTAAAGCGTCTGGAAAGTTGCACCCGAGTACCAGGGGAGGA
Organism: Stenella coeruleoalba; assembly: GCF_951394435.1. Taxonomy (NCBI): domain Eukaryota; kingdom Metazoa; phylum Chordata; class Mammalia; order Artiodactyla; family Delphinidae; genus Stenella; species Stenella coeruleoalba. The sequence goes on from NW_027646216.1 coordinate 462,537, forward strand.
AAACTGAGACATATTTGAACACGTCTCCCGTTCACATGGTTGATCATACTCTGGGTTCCACATGCATGTTTTAGCTGAAGGAAGAATACCTTAAACCTGGAGAGTTGAGACCTGTGTAATGGGTCCCATGCAATATGACTTCAAAGGGTCTTCATTTGCTCACCGAACCTCTCCAATCCTATCACTGCTGCGTTTATGCCCCTGTACACATGCTTGATTCTCTTTTGGAGACATAGCAATCCATAGGTTTTAAGATACTTACTAGTCAGGTACATTCTTAAGCGTTTAATATGGGGTTTTGAGCCCATTTCGTTGAGCAAGGAGTAGCTCTTGTCTATTCCATATTTGGCTTAAGGAACTTTATCTGTGCTCATTTCAATCTCTGGTTTTATGCAGCACCCCAACTCACCTTTCCCCTTAAGCAAGCATAAGTTGGTTTTCTAAATTTGAGACCCTGTTCTGTTTTGGAATGCAGTTCCTGTGTAGCCAAGTTTACATTCCGTGTATTACTGATATCTTATGATGTTTCTTTTTCTGTGTGACTTATTTCAGTTAGAATCATCATACCTGAATCCACTCATTGTGCTGCTAAGGGCCTGATGACACAGATTTCATTGCTGAGTGATATTGCTTTGTAAGTAAATACCACAACTTCTTTATCCATTTTTCACTTTCTGCGATGTTGAACTTGTACTGTAAACGAGGTTCTTGTAAACAGAGCCGTTCCAAACTTTGGGGTGGCTGTGTCTTTTTCATTTTAATTTCCCTAAGCTATAGGACCATAAGTGGAAGTGCCCTAGGCTCTGTTGCTTTGTTTTTTAGTTGTTTCAGGAAACACCATACACTTCTCCCAAGTGGTTCTTGGCAATTTTCATCCCGCCCATCAGCATAACAAGGCTCCCAGTTCTCCATGGCCTGTCCTGCCTTTCTGGATTTTACACTTTTTTCAGATGGCCCTTTTGACTGGGGGGAAGTGAGACTTCATTGTACTGCAGATTTCCTTTGCAAGCTTGCTTGGTTGGCCAAAAAGGGCGTATGCGTTTTTTCCTGAATATATTCAGGAAAAAACGCATACGTCCTTTTTGGCCAAGTGCATCATTGTGGACGTTCTGCCTCTTTTCCTATGCTTGCAATGCAATTCCAGTCTACCTCCTGAAATCGGTTTCCTGCAATTCTGCCCCGCTTTCAAGTCCTCTTGGCAGCCTTACTTCAGTCTATTTTTGGACGATAGCTGTCATTTATAACTCTGCAGGTTTGTGAATTACAGTGCCCCTGAGCTCCTTTCTTCAACTCGCTTTCTTTTGAGCTGGCCGCAACACCGCAGGATGGCTTCAGGCCCTAATCTGGGTCCGGCCCGGCATGCTGAGCCTTTGGTTAATTCCTCTTCCTGGTGGGAAATGAGAGTTAAATTTGCCCGTCCAGACACCTCCAGCTAGCCTCTCATTGGTTCTCGCTATTCCTGTTCATCTTCCGCAGAAATTGCAAACTGGGCCAAACAGGAGGTTAAAGGGACTGACTCTCCAAGTGGGGAGAGTGTTAGTAAAGCGTCTGGAATGTTGCACCCGAGTACCAGGGGAGGAAAACTGAGACATATTTGAACACGTCTCCCGTTCACATGGTTGATCATACTCTGGGTTCCACATGCATGTTTTAGCTGAAGGAAGAATACCTTAAACCTGGAGAGTTGAGACCCGTGGAATGGGTACCATGCAATATGACTTCAAAGGGTCTTCATTTGCTCACCGAACCTCTCCAATCCTATCACTGCTGCGTTTATGCCCCTGTACACACGCTTGATTCTCTTTTGGAGACATAGCAATCCATAGGTTTTAAGATACTTACTAGTCAGGTACATTCTTAAGCGTTTAATATGGGGTTTTGAGCCCATTTCGTTGAGCAAGGAGTAGCTCTTGTCTATTCCATATTTGGCTTAAGGAACTTTATCTGTGCTCATTTCAATCTCTGGTTTTATGCAGCACCCAAACTCACCTTTCCCCTTAAGCAAGCATAAGTTGGTTTTCTAAATTTGAGACCCTGTTCTGTTCTGTAATTCAGTTCCTGTGTAGCCAAGTTTACATTCCGTGTATTACTGATATCTTATGATGTTTCTTTTTCTGTGTGACTTATTTCAGTTAGAATCATCATACCTGAATCCACTCATTGTGGTGCTACGGGCCTGATGACACAGATTTCATTGCTGAGTGATATTGCTTTGTAAGTAAATACCACAACTTCTTTATCCATTTTTCACTTTCTGCGATGTTGAACTTGTACTGTAAACGAGTTTCTTGTAAACAGAGCCGTTCCAAACTTTGGGGTGGCTGTGTCTTTTTGATTTTAATTTCCCTAAGCTATAGGACCATAAGTGGAAGTGCCCTAGGTTCTGTTGCTTTGTTTTTTAGATGTTTCAGGAAACACCATACACTTCTCCCAAGTGGTTGTTGGCAATTTACATCCCGCCCATCAGCATAACAAGGCTCCCAGTTCTCCATGGCCTGTCCTGCCTTTCTGGATTTTACACTTTTTTCAGATGGCCCTTTTGACCGGGGGGAAGTGAGACTTCATTGTAGTGCAGATTTCATTTGCAAGCTTGCTTGGTTGGCCAAAAAGGGCGTATGCGTTTTTTCCTGAATATATTCAGGAAAAAACGCATACGCCCTTTTTGGCCAAGTGCATCATTGTGGACGTTCTGCCTCTTTTCCTATGCTTTCAATGCAATTCCAGTCTACCTCCTGAAATCGGTTTCCTGCAATTCTGCCCCGCTTTCAAGTCCTCTTGGCAGCCTTACTTCAGTCTATTTTTGGACGATAGCTGTCATTTATAACTCTGCAGGTTTGTGAATTACAGTGCCCCTGAGCTCCTTTCTTCAACTCGCTTTCTTGTGACCTGGCCGCAACACCGCAGGATGTCTTCAGGCCCTAATCTGGTTCTGGCACGGCACGCTGAGCCTTTGGTTAATTCCTCTTCCTGGTGGGAAATGAGAGTTATATTTGCCCATCCAGACACCTCCAGCTAGTCTTTCATTGGTTCTCGCTATTCCTGTTCATCTTACACAGAAATTGCAAACTGGGCCAAACAGGAAGTTAAAGGGACTGACTCTCCAAGTGGGGAGAGTGTTAGTAAAGCGTCTGGAATGTTGCACCCGAGTACCAGGGTACGAAAACTGAGACATATTTGAACACGTCTCCCGATCACATGGTTGATCATACTCTAGGTTCCACATGCATGTTTTAGATGAAGGAAGAATACCTTAAACCTGGGTAGTTGAAACCCGTGGAATGGGTACCATGCAATATGACTTCAAAGGGTCTTCATTTGCTCACGAACCTCTCCAATCCTATCACTGCTGCGTTTATGCTCCTGTACACATGCTTGATTCTCTTTCGGAGACATAGCAATCCATAGGTTTTAAGATACTTACTAGTCAGGTGCATTCTTAGGCGTTTAATATGGGGTTTTGTGTCCATTTCGTTGAGCAAGGAGTAGCTCTTGTCTATTCCATATTTGGCTTAAGGAACTTTATCTGTACTCATTTCAATCTCTGGTTTTATGCAGCACCCCAACTCACCTTTCACCTTAAGCAAGCATAAGTTGGTTTTCTAAATTTGAGACCCTGTTCTGTGTTGGAATGCAGTTCCTGTGTAGCCAAGTTTACATTCCGTGTATTAGTGATATCTTATGATGTTTCTTTTTCTGTGTGACTTATTTCAGTTAGAATCATCGTACCTGAATCCACTCATTATGCTGCTACGGGCCTGATGACATAGATTTCATTGCTGAGTGATACTGAATTGTACGTAAGTACCACAAGTTCTTTATCCATTTTTCACTTTCTGTGATATTGAACTTGTACGGTAAACGAGGTTCTTGTAAACGGAGGCGTCCCAAACTTTGGGGTGGCTGTGTCTTTTTGATTTTAATTTCCCTAAGCTATAGGACCATAAGCGCAAGTGCCCTAGGCTCTGTTGCTTTGTTTTTTAGATGTTTCAGGAAACACCATTCACTTCTCCTGAGGGTCTGTTGGCAATGTACATCCCGCCCATCAGCATAACAAGGCTCCCAGTTCTCCATGGCCTGTCCTGCCTTTCTGGATTTTACACTTTTTTCAGATGGCCCTTTTGACCGGGGGGAAGTGAGACTTCATTGTAGTGCAGATTTCCTTTGCAAGTTTGCTTGGTTGGCCAAAAAGAGCATATGCGTTTTTTCCTGAATATATTGAGGAAAAAACGCATATGCCCTTTTTGGCCAAGTGCATCATTGTGGACGTTCTGCCTCTTTTCCTATGCTTTCAATGCAATTCCAGTCTACCTCCTGAAATCGGTTTCCTGCAATTCTGCCCCGCTTTCAAGTCCTCTTGGCAGCCTTACTTCAGTCTATTTTTGGACGATAGCTGTCATTTATAACTCTGCAGGTTTGTGAATTACAGTGCCCCTGAGCTCCTTTCTTCAACTCGCTTTCTTGTGACCTGGCCGCAACACCGCAGGATGTCTTCAGGCCCTAATCTGGTTCTGGCACGGCACACTGAGCCTTTGGTTAATTCCTCTTCCTGGTGGGAAATGAGAGTTAAATTTGCCCATCCAGACACCTCCAGCTATTCTTTCATTGGTTCTCGCTATTCCTGGTCATCTTCCACAGAAATTGCAAACTGGGCCAAACAGGAGGTTAAAGGAACTGACTCTCCAAGTCGCGAGAGTGTTAGTAAAGCGTCTGGAAAGGTGCACCCGAGTACCAGGGTACGAAAACTGAGACATTTTTGAACACGTCTCCCGATCACTTGGTTTGATCATACTCTAGGTTCCACATGCATGTTTTAGCTGAAGGAAGAATACCTTAAACCTGGGTAGTTGAAACCCGTGGAATGGGTACCATGCAATATGACTTCAAAGGGTCTTCATTTGCTCACGAACCTCTCCAATCCTATCACTGCTGCGTTTATGCCCCTGTACACATGCTTGATTCTCTTTCGGAGACATAGCAATCCATAGGTTTTAAGATACTTACTAGTCAGGTACATTCTTAGGCGTTTAATATGGGGTGTTGAGTCCATTTCGTTGAGCAAGGAGTAGCTCTTGTCTATTCCATATTTGGCTTAAGGAACTTTATCTGTGCTCATTTCAATCTCTGGTTTTATGCAGCACCCCAACTCACCTTTCCCCTTAAGCAAACATAAGTTAGTTTTCTAAATTTGAGACCCTGTTCTGTTCTGTAATTCAGTTCCTGTGTAGCCAAGTTTCCATTCCGTGTATTACTGATATCTTATGATGTTTCTTTTTCTGTGTGACTTATTTCAGTTAGAATCATCATACCTGAATCCACTCATTGTGCTGCTAAGGGCCTGTTGACACAGATTTCATTGCTGAGTGATATTGCTTTGTAAGTAAATACCACAACTTCTTTATCCATTTTTCACTTTCTGCGATGTTGAACTTGTACTGTAAACGAGGTTCTTGTAAACAGAGCCGTTCCAAACTTTGGGGTGGCTGTGTCTTTTTCATTTTAATTTCCCTAAGCTATAGGACCATAAGTGGAAGTGCCCTAGGTTCTGTTGCTTTGTTTTTTAGATGTTTCAGGAAACACCATACACTTCTCCCAAGTGGTTGTTGGCAATTTACATCCCGCCCATCAGCATAACAAGGCTCCCAGTTCTCCATGGCCTGTCCTGCCTTTCTGGATTTTACACTTTTATCAGATGGCCCTTTTGACCGGGGGGAAGTGAGACTTCATTGTAGTGCAGATTTCCTTTGCAAGCTTGCTTGGTTGGCCAAAAAGGGCGTATGCGTTTTTTCCTGAATATATTCAGGAAAAAACGCATACGCCCTTTTTGGCCAAGTGCATCATTGTGGACGTTCTGCCTCTTTTCCTATGCTTTCAATGCAATTCCAGTCTACCTCCTGAAATCGGTTTCCTGCAATTCTGCCCCGCTTTCAAGTCCTCTTGGCAGCCTTACTTCAGTCTATTTTTGGACGATAGCTGTCATTTATAACTCTGCAGGTTTGTGAATTACAGTGCCCCTGAGCTCCTTTCTTCAACTCGCTTTCTTTTGAGCTGGCCGCAACACCGCAGGATGGCTTCAGGCCCTAATCTGGTTCCGGTACGGCACGCTGAGCCTTTGGTTATTTCCTCTTCCTGGTGGGAAATGAGAGTTAAATTTGCCCGTCCAGACATCTCCAGCTAGCCTCTCATTGGTTCTCGCTATTCCTGTTCATCTTCTGCAGAAATTGGAAACTGTGCCAAACAGGAGGTTAAAGGCGCTGACTCTCCAAGTGGGGAGAGTGTTAGTAAAGCGTCTGGAATGTTGCACCCGAGTACCAGGGTACAAAAACTGAGACATATTTGAACAGGTCTCCCGATCACATGGTTGATCATAATCTAGGTTCCACATGCATGTTTTAGCTGAAGGAACAATACCTTAAACCTGGAGAGTTGAGACCTGTGGAATGGGTACCATGTAATATGACTTCAAAGGGTCTTCATTTGCTCGCGAACCCCTCCAATCCTACCACTGCTGCATTTATGCCCCTGTACACATGCTTGATTCTCTTTCGGAGACATAGCAATCCATAGGTTTTAAGATACTTACTAGTCAGGTGCATTCTTAGGCGTTTAATATGGGGTTTTGTGTCCATTTCGTTGAGCAAGGACTAGCTCTTGTCTATTCCATATTTGGCTTAAGGAACTTTATCTGTACTCATTTCAATCTCTGGTTTTATGCAGCACCCCAACTCACCTTTCACCTTAAGCAAGCATAAGTTGGTTTTCTAAATTTGAGACCCTGTTCTGTGTTGGAATGCAGTTCCTGTGTAGCCAAGTTTACATTCCGTGTATTAGTGATATCTTATGATGTTTCTTTTTCTGTGTGACTTATTTCAGTTAGAATCATCGTACCTGAATCCACTCATTATGCTGCTACGGGCCTGATGACATAGATTTCATTGCTGAGTGATACTGCATTGTACGTAAGTACCACAAGTTCTTTATCCATTTTTCACTTTCTGTGATATTGAACTTGTACGGTAAACGAGGTTCTTGTAAACGGAGGCGTCCCAAACTTTGGGGTGGCTGTGTCTTTTTGATTTTAATTTCCCTAAGCTATAGGACCATAAGCGCAAGTGCCCTAGGCTCTGTTGCTTTGTTTTTTAGATGTTTCAGGAAACACCATACACTTCTCCTGAGGGTCTGTTGGCAATTTACATCCCGCCCATCAGCATAACAAGGCTCCCAGTTCTCCATGGCCTGTCCTGCCTTTCTGGATTTTACACTTTTTTCAGATGGCCCTTTTGACCGGGGGGAAGTGAGACTTCATTGTAGTGCAGATTTCCTTTGCAAGTTTGCTTGGTTGGCCAAAAAGGGCATATGCGTTTTTTCCTGAATATATTCAGGAAAAAACGCATATGCCCTTTTTGGCCAAGTGCATCATTGTGGACGTTCTGCCTCTTTTCCTATGCTTTCAATGCAATTCCAGTCTACCTCCTGAAATCGGTTTCCTGCAATTCTGCCCCACTTTCAAGTCCTCTTGGCAGCCTTACTTCAGTCTATTTTTGGACGATAGCTGTCATTTATAACTCTGCAGGTTTGTGAATTACAGTGCCCCTGAGCTCCTTTCTTCAACTCGCTTTCTTGTGACCTGGCCGCAACACCGCAGGATGTCTTCAGGCCCTAATCTGGTTCTGGCACGGCACGCTGAGCCTTTGGTTAATTCCTCTTCCTGGTGGGAAATGAGAGTTAAATTTGCCCATCCAGACACCTCCAGCTATTCTTTCATTGGTTCTCGCTATTCCTGTTCATCTTCCACAGAAATTGCAAACTGGGCCAAACAGGAGGTTAAAGGAACTGACTCTCCAAGTCGGGAGGGTGTTAGTAAAGCGTCTGGAAAGGTGCACCCGAGTACCAGGGTACGAAAACTGAGACATATTTGAACACGTCTCCCAATCACATGGTTGATCATACTCTAGGTTCCACATGCATGTTTTAGCTGAAGGAAGAATACCTTAAACCTGGGTAGTTGAAACCCGTGGAATGGGTACCATGCAATATGACTTCAAAGGGTCTTCATTTGCTCACGAACCTCTCCAATCCTATCACTGCTGCGTTTATGCCCCTGTACACATGCTTGATTCTCTTTCGGAGACATAGCAATCCATAGGTTTTAAGATACTTACTAGTCAGGTACATTCTTAGGCGTTTAATATGGGGTGTTGAGTCCATTTCGTTGAGCAAGGAGTAGCTCTTGTCTATTCCATATTTGGCTTAAGGAACTTTATCTGTGCTCATTTCAATCTCTGGTTTTATGCAGCACCCCAACTCACCTTTCCCCTTAATCAAGCATAAGTTAGTTTTCTAAATTTGAGACCCTGTTCTGTTCTGTAATTCAGTTCCTGTGTAGCCAAGTTTCCATTCCGTGTATTACTGATATCTTATGATGTTTCTTTTTCTGTGTGACTTATTTCAGTTAGAATCATCATACCTGAATCCACTCATTGTGCTGCTAAGGGCCTGTTGACACAGATTTCATTGCTGAGTGATATTGCTTTGTAAGTAAATACCACAACTTCTTTATCCATTTTTCACTTTCTGCGATGTTGAACTTGTACTGTAAACGAGGTTCTTGTAAACAGAGCCGTTCCAAACTTTGGGGTGGCTGTGTCTTTTTGATTTTAATTTCCCTAAGCTATAGGACCATAAGTGGCAGTGCCCTAGGCTCTGTTGCTTTGTTTTTTAGATGTTTCAGGAAACACCATACACTTCTCCCGAGTGGTTGTTGGCAATTTACATCCCGCCCATCAGCATAACAAGGCTCCCAGTTCTCCATGGCCTGTCCTGCCTTTCTGGATTTTACACTTTTATCAGATGGCCCTTTTGACCGGGGGGAAGTGAGACTTCATTGTAGTGCAGATTTCCTTTGCAAGCTTGCTTGGTTGGCCAAAAAGGGCGTATGCGTTTTTTCCTGAATATATTCAGGAAAAAACGCATACGCCCTTTTTGGCCAAGTGCATCATTGTGGACGTTCTGCCTCTTTTCCTATGCTTTCAATGCAATTCCAGTCTATCTCCTGAAATCGGTTTCCTGCAATTCTGCCCCGCTTTCAAGTCCTCTTGGCAGCCTTACTTCAGTCTATTTTTGGACGATAGCTGTCATTTATAACTCTGCAGGTTTGTGAATTACAGTGCCCCTGAGCTCCTTTCTTCAACTCGCTTTCTTTTGAGCTGGCCGCAACACCGCAGGATGGCTTCAGGCCCTAATCTGGTTCCGGTACGGCACGCTGAGCCTTTGGTTATTTCCTCTTCCTGGTGGGAAATGAGAGTTAAATTTGCCCGTCCAGACATCTCTAGCTAGCGTCTCATTGGTTCTCGCTATTCCTGTTCATCTTCCGCAGAAATTGGAAACTGTGCCAAACAGGAGGTTAAAGGCGCTGACTCTCCAAGTGGGGAGAGTGTTAGTAAAGCGTCTGGAATGTTGCACCCGAGTACCAGGGTACGAAAACTGAGACATATTTGAACAGGTCTCCCGATCACATGGTTGATCATACTCTAGGTTCCACATGTATGATTTAGCTGAAGGAAGAATACCTTAAACCTGGGTAGTTGAAACCCGTGGAATGGGTACCATGCAATATGACTTCAAAGGGTCTTCATTTGCTCACCGAACCTCTCCAATCCTATCACTGCTGCGTTTATGCCCCTGTACACATGCTTGATTCTCTTTCGGAGACATAGCAATCCATAGGTTTTAATATACTTACTAGTCAGGTACATTCTTAGGCGTTTAATATGCGGTGTTGAGTCCATTTCGTTGAGCAAAGAGTAGCTCTTGTCTATTCCATATTTGGCTTAAGGAACTTTATCTGTGCTCATTTCAATCTCTGGTTTTATGCAGCAACCCAACTCACCTTTCCCCTTAAGCAAGCATAAGTTGGTTTTCTAAATTTGAAAACCTTTTCTGTTTTGGAATTCAGTTCCTGTGTAGCCAAGTTTACATTCCGTGTATTAGTGATATCTTATGATGTTTCTTTTTCTGTGTGACTTATTTCAGTTAGAATCATCGTACCTGAATCTACTCATTATGCTGCTACGGGCCTGATGACATAGATTTCATTGCTGAGTGATACTGCATTGTACGTAAGTACCACCAGTTCTTTATCCATTTTTCACTTTCTGCGATGTTGAACTTGTACTGTAAACGAGGTTCTTGTAAACAGAGCCGTTCCAAACTTTGGGGTGGCTGTGTCTTTTTGATTTCAATTTCCCTAAGCTATAGGACCATAAGTGGAAGTGCCCTAGGCTCTGTTGCTTTGTTTTTTAGATGTTTCAGGAAACACCATACACTTCTCCCGAATGGTTGTTAGCAATTTACATCCCGCCCATCAGCATAACAAGGCTCCCAGTTCTCCATGGCCTGTCCTGCCTTTCTGGATTTTACACTTTTTTCAGATGGCCCTTTTGACCGGGGGGAAGTGAGACTTCATTGTAGTGCAGATTTCCTTTGCAAGCTTGCTTGGTTGGCCAAAAAGGGCGTATGCGTTTTTTCCTGAATATATTCAGGAAAAAACGCATACGCCCTTTTTGGCCAAGTGCATCATTGTGGACGTTCTGCCTCTTTTCCTATGCTTTCAATGCAATTCCAGTCTACCTCCTGAAATCGGTTTCCTGCAATTCTGCCCCGCTTTCAAGTCCTCTTGGCAGCCTTACTTCAGTTTATTTTTGGACGATAGCTGTCATTTATAACTCTGCAGGTTTGTGAATTACAGTGCCCCTGAGCTCCTTTCTTCAACTTGCTTTCTTGTGAGCTGGCCGCAACACCGCAGGATGGCTTCAGGCCCTAATCTGGTTCCGGCACGGCACGCTGAGCCTTTCGTTATTTCCTTTTGCTGGTGGGAAATGAGAGTTAAATTTGCCCGTCCAGACACCTCCAGCTAGTCTCTCATTGGTTCTCGCTATTCCTGTTCATCTTCCGCAGAAATTGCAAACTGGGCCAAACAGGAGGTTAAAGGCGCTGACTCTCCAAGTGGGGAGAGTGTTAGTAAAGCGTCTGGAATGTTGCACCCGAGTACCAGGGGAGGAAAACTGAGACATATTTGAACACGTCTCCCGTTCACATGGTTGATCATACTTGGGTTCCACATGCATGTTTTAGCTGAAGGAAGAATACCTTAAACCTGGAGAGTTGAGACCCGTGTAATGGGTACCATGCAATATGACTTCAAAGGGTCTTCATTTGCTCACCGAAACTCTCCAATCCTATCACTGCTGCGTTTATTCCCCTGTACACATGCTTGATTCTCTTTCGGAGACATAGCAATCCATAGGTTTTAAGATACTTACTAGTCTGGTACATTCTTAGGCATTTAATATGCGGTGTTGAGTCCATTTCGTTGAGCAAGGAGTAGCTCTTGTCTATTCCATATTTGACTTAAGGAACTTTATCTGTGCTCATTTCAATCTCTGGTTTTATGCAGCACCCCAACTCACCTTTACCCTTAAGCAAGCATAAGTTGGTTTTCTAAATTTGAGACCCTGTTCTGTTCTGTAATTCAGTTCCTGTGTAGCCAAGTTTACATTCCGTGTATTACTGATATCTTATGATGTTTCTTTTTCTGTGTGACTTACTTCAGTTAGAATCATCATACCTGAATCCACTCATTGTGCTGCTAAGGGCCTGATGACATAGATTTCATTGCTGAGTGATATTGCTTTGTAAGTAAATACCACAACTTCTTTATCCATTTTTCACTTTCTGCGATGTTGAACTTGTACTGTAAACGAGGTTCTTGTAAACAGAGCCGTTCCAAACTTTGGGGTGGCTGTGTGTTTTTGATTTTAATTTCCCTAAGCTATAGGACCATAAGTGGAAGTGCCCTAGGTTCTGTTGCTTTGTTTTTTAGATGTTTCAGGAAACACCATACACTTCTCCCCAGTGGTTGTTGGCAATTTACATCCCGCCCATCAGCATAACAAGGCTCCCAGTTCTCCATGGCCTGTCCTGCCTTTCTGGATTTTACACTTTTTTCAGATGGCCCTTTTGACCGGGGGGAAGTGAGACTTCATTGTAGTGCAGATTTCCTTTGCAAGCCTGCTTGGTTGGCCAAAAAGGGCATATGCGTTTTTTCCTGAATATATTTAGGAAAAAACGCATACGCCGTTTTTGGCCAAGTGCATCATTGTGGACGTTCTGCCTCTTTTCCTATGCTTTCAATGCAATTCCAGTCTACCTCCTGAAATCGGTTTCCTGCAATTCTGCCCCGCTTTCAAGTCCTCTTGGCAGCCTTACTTCAGTCTATTTTTGGACGATAGCTGTCATTTATAACTCTGCAGGTTTGTGAATTACAGTGCCCCTGAGCTCCTTTCTTCAACTCGCTTTCTTGTGACCTGGCCGCAACACCGCAGGATGGCTTCAGGCCCTAATCTGGTTCCGGTATGGCACGCTGAGCCTTTGGTTATTTCCTCTTCCTGGTGGGAAATGAGAGTTAAATTTGCCCGTCCAGACACCTCCAGCTAGCCTCTCATTGGTTCTTGCTATTCCTGTTCATCTTCCGCAGAAATTGCAAACTGGGCCAAACAGGAGGTTAAAGGCGCTGACTCTCCAAGTGGGGAGAGTGTTAGTAAAGGGTCTGGAATGTTGCACCCGAGTACCAGGGGAGGAAAACTGAGACATATTTGAACACGTCTCCCGTTTACATGGTTGATCATACTTGGGTTCCACATGCATGTTTTAGCTGAAGGAAGAATACCTTAAACCTGGAGAGTTCAGACCCGTGTAATGGGTACCATGCAATATGACTTCAAAGGGTCTTCATTTGCTCACCGAACCTCTCCAATCCTATCACTGCTGCGTTTATGCCCCTGTACACATGCTTGATTCTCTTTTGGAGACATAGCAATCCATAGGTTTTAAGATACCTACTAGTCAGGTACATTCTTAGGCGTTTAATATGCGGTGTTGAGTCCATTTCGTTGAGCAAGGAGTAGCTCTTGTCTATTCCATATTTGACTTAAGGAACTTTATCTGTGCTCACTTCAATCTCTGGTTTTATGCAGCACCCCAACTCACCTTTACCCTTAAGCAAGAATAAGTTGCTTTTCTAAATTTGAGACCCTGTTGTGTTCTGTAATTCAGTTCCTGTGTAGCCAAGTTTACATTCCGTGTATTACTGATATCTTATGACGTTTCTTTTTCTGTGTGACTTATTTCAGTTAGAATCATCATACCTGAATCCACTCATTGTGATGCTAAGGGCCTGATGACATAGATTTCATTGCTGAGTGATATTGCTTTGTAAGTAAATACCACAACTTCTTTATCCATTTTTCACTTTCTGCGATGTTGAACTTGTACGGTAAACGAGGTTCTTGTAAACAGAGCCGTTCCAAACTTTGGGGTGGCTGTGTCTTTTTGATTTTAATTTCCCTAAGCTATAGGACCATAAGTGGAAGTGCCCTAGGTTCTGTTGCTTTGTTTTTTAGATGTTTCAGGAAACACCATACACTTCTCCCCAGTGGTTGTTGGCAATTTACATCCCGCCCATCAGCATAACAAGGCTCCCAGTTCTCCATGGCCTGTCCTGCCTTTCTGGATTTTACACTTTTTTCAGATGGCCCTTTTGACCGGGGGGAAGTGAGACTTCATTGTAGTGCAGATTTCCTTTGCAAGCTTGCTTGGTTGGCCAAAAAGGGCATATGCGTTTTTTCCTGAATATATTTAGGAAAAAAAGCATACGCCATTTTTGGCCAAGTGCATCATTGTGGACGTTCTGCCTCTTTTCCTATGCTTTCAATGCAATTCCAGTCTACCTCCTGAAATCGGTTTCCTGCAATTCTGCCCCACTTTCAAGTCCTCTTGGCAGCCTTACTTCAGTCTATTTTTGGACGATAGCTGTCATTTATAACTCTGCAGGTTTGTGAATTACAGTGCCCCTGAGCTCCTTTCTTCAACTCGCTTTCTTGTGACCTGGCCGCAACACCGCAGGATGGCTTCAGGCCCTAATCTGGTTCCGGTATGGCACGCTGAGCCTTTGGTTATTTCCTCTTCCTGGTGGGAAATGAGAGTTAAATTTTCCCGTCCAGACACCTCCAGCTAGCCTCTCATTGGTTCTTGCTATTCCTGTTCATCTTCCGCAGAAATTGCAAACTGGGCCAAACAGGAGGTTAAAGGCGCTGACTCTCCAAGTGGGGAGAGTGTTAGTAAAGCGTCTGGAATGTTGCACCCGAGTACCAGGGGAGGAAAACTGAGACATATTTGAACACGTCTCCCGTTCACATGGTTGATCATACTTGGGTTCCACATGCATGTTTTAGCTGAAGGAAGAATACCTTAAACCTGGGTAGTTGAAACCCGTGTAATGGGTACCATGCAATATGACTTCAAAGGGTCTTCATTTGCTCACCGAACCTCTCCAATCCTATCACTGCTGCGTTTATGCCCCTGTACACATGCTTGATTCTCTTTTGGAGACATAGCAATCCATAGGTTTTAAGATACCTACTAGTCAGGTACATTCTTAGGCGTTTAATATGCGGTGTTGAGTCCATTTCGTTGAGCAAGGAGTAGCTCTTGTCTATTCCATATTTGACTTAAGGAACTTTATCTGTGCTCACTTCAATCTCTGGTTTTATGCAGCACCCCAACTCACCTTTCCCCTTAAGCAAGCATAAGTTTCTTTTCTAAATTTGAGACCCTGTTGTGTTCTGTAATTCAGTTCCTGTGTAGCCAAGTTTACATTCCGTGTATTACTGATATCTTATGATGTTTCTTTTTCTGTGTGACTTATTTCAGTTAGAATCATCATACCTGAATCCACTCATTGTGATGCTAAGGGCCTGATGACATAGATTTCATTGCTGAGTGATATTGCTTTGTAAGTAAATACCACAACTTCTTTATCCACTTTTCACTTTCTGCGATGTTGAACTTGTACTGTAAACGAGGTTCTTGTAAACAGAGGCGTCCCAAACTTTGGGGTGGCTGTGTCTTTTTGATTTTAATTTCCCTAAGCTATAGGACCATAAGTGGCAGTGCCCTAGGCTCTGTTGCTTTGTTTTTTAGATGTTTCAGGAAACACCATACACTTCTCCCCAGTGGCTGTTGTCAATTTACATCCCGCCCATCAGCATAACAAGGCTCCCAGTTCTCCATGGCCTGTCCTGCCTTTCTGGATTTTACACTTTTTTCAGATGGCCCTTTTGACCGGGGGGAAGTGAGACTTCATTGTAGTGCAGATTTCCTTTGCAAGCCTGCTTGGTTGGCCAAAAAGGGCGTATGCGTTTTTTCCTGAATATATTCAGGAAAAAACGCATACGCCCTTTTTGGCCAAGTGCATCATTGTGGACGTTCTGCCTCTTTTCCTATGCTTTCAATGCAATTCCAGTCTACCTCCTGAAATCGGTTTCCTGCAATTCTGCCCCGCTTTCAAGTCCTCTTGGCAGCCTTACTTCAGTCTATTTTTGGACGATAGCTGTCATTTATAACTCTGCAGGTTTGTGAATTACAGTGCCCCTGAACTCCTTTCTTCAACATGCTTTCTTGTGACCTGGCCGCAACACCGCAGGATGGCTTCAGGCCCTAATCTGGTTCCGGCACGGCACGCTGAGCCTTTGGTTATTTCCTCTTCCTGGTGGGAAATGAGAGTTAAATTTGCCCGTCCAGACACCTTCAGCTAGCCTCTCATTGGTTCTCGCTATTCCTGTTCATCTTCCGCAGAAATTGCAAACTGGGCCAAACAGGAGGGTAAAGGCGCTGACTCTCCAAGTGGGGAGAGTGTTAGTAAAGCGTCTGGAATGTTGCACCCGAGTACCAGGGGAGGAAAACTGAGACATATTTGAACACGTCTCCCGTTCACATGGTTGATCATACTTGGGTTCCACATGCATGTTTTAGCTGAAGGAAGAATACCTTAAACCTGGAGAGTTGAGACCCGTGTAATGGGTACCATGCAATATGACTTCAAAGGGTCTTCATTTGCTCACCGAACCTCTCCAATCCTATCACTGCTGCGTTTATGCCCCTGTACACATGCTTGATTCTCTTTTGGAGACATAGCAATCCATAGGTTTTACGATACTTACTAGTCAGGTACATTCTTCGGCGTTTAATATGCGGTGTTGAGTCCCTTTCGTTGAGCAAGGAGTAGCTCTTGTCTATTCCATATTTGACTTAAGGAACTTTATCTGTGCTCATTTCAATCTCTCGTTTTATGCAGCACCCCACCTCACCTTTACCCTTAAGCAAGCATAAGTTGGTTTTCTAAATTTGAGACCCTGTTCTCTACTGTAATTCAGTTCCTGTGTAGCCAAGTTTACATTCCATGTATTACTGATATCTTATGATGTTTCTTTTTCTGTGTGACTTATTTCAGTTAGAATCATCATACCTGAATCCACTCATTGTGCTGCTAAGGGCCTGATGACATAGATTTCATTGCTGAGTGATATTGCTTTGTAAGTGAATACCACAATTTCTTTATCCATTTTTCACTTTCTGCGATGTTGAACTTGTACTGTAAACGAGGTTCTTGTAAACAGAGCAGTTCCAAACTTTGGGGTGGCTGTGTCTTTTTGATTTTAATTTCCCTAAGCTATAGGACCATAAGTGGAAGTGCCCTAGGCTCTGTTGCTTTGTTTTTTAGATGTTTCAGGAAACACCATACACTTCTCCCAAGTGTCTGTTGGCAATTTACATCCCGCCCATCAGCATAACAAGGCTCCCAGTTCTCAATGGCCTGTTGCCTTTCTGGATTTTACACTTTTTTCAGATGGCCCTTTTGACCGGGGGGAAGTGAGACTTCATTGTAGTGCAGATTTCCTTTGCAAGCTTGCTTGGTTGGCCAAAAAGGGCGTATGCGTTTTTTCCTGAATATATTCAGGAAAAAACGCATACGCCCTTTTTGGCCAAGTGCATCATTGTGGACGTTCTGCCTCTTTTCCTATGCTTTCAATGCAATTCCAGTCTACCTCCTGAAATCGGTTTCCTGCAATTCTGCCCCGCTTTCAAGTCCTCTTGGCAGCCTTACTTCAGTCTATTTTTGGACGATAGCTGTCATTTATAACTCTGCAGGTTTGTGAATTACAGTGCCCCTGAGCTCCTTTCTTCAACTCGCTTTCTTGTGACCTGGCCGCAACACCGCAGGATGGCTTCAGGCCCTAATCTGGTTCCGGCCCGGCACGCTGATCCTTTGGTTAATTCCTCTTCCTGGTGGGAAATGAGAGTTAAATTTGCCCGTCCAGACACCTCCAGCTAGCCTCTCATTGGTTCTCGCTATTCCTGTTCATCTTCCGCAGAAATTGCAAACTGGGCCAAACAGGAGGTTAAAGGGACTGACTCTCCAAGAGGGGAGAGTGTTAGTAAAGCGTCTGGAATGTTGCACCCGAGTACCAGGGGAGGAAAACTGAGACATATTTGAACACGTCTCCCGATCACATGGTTGATCATACTCTAGGTTCCACATGCATGTTTTAGCTGAAGGAAGAATACCTTAAACCTGGGTAGTTGAAACCCGTGGAATGGGTACCATGCAATATGACTTCAAAGGGTCTTCATTTGCTCACCGAACCTCTCCAATCCTATCACTGCTGCGTTTATGCCCCTGTACACATGCTTGATTCTCTTTCGGAGACATAGCAATCCATAGGTTTTAAGATACTTACTAGTCAGGTACATTCTTAGGCGTTTAATATGGGGTGTTGAGTCCATTTCGTTGAGCAAGGAGTAGCTCTTGTCTATTCCATATTTGGCTTAAGGAACTTTATCTGTGCTCATTTCAATCTCTGGTTTTATGCAGCACCCCAACTCACCTTTACCCTTAAGCAAGAATAAGTTGGTTTTCTAAATTTGAGACCCTGTTCTGTTCTGTAATTCAGTTCCTGTGTAGCCAAGTTTACATTCCGTGTATTACTGATATCTTATGATGTTTCTTTTTCTGTGTGACTTATTTCAGTTAGAATCATCATACCTGAATCCACTCATTGTGCTGCTAAGGGCCTGATGACACAGATTTCATTGCTGAGTGATATTGCTTTGTAAGTAAATACCACAACTTCTTTATCCATTTTTCACTTTCTGCGATGTTGAACTTGTACTGTAAACGAGGTTCTTGTAAACAGAGCCGTTCCAAACTTTGGGGTGGCTGTGTCTTTTTCATTTTAATTTCCCTAAGCTATAGGACCATAAGTGGAAGTGCCCTAGGTTCTGTTGCTTTGTTTTTTCGATGTTTCAGGAAACACCATACACTTCTCCCGAGTGGTTGTTGGCAATTTACATCCCGCCCATCAGCATAACAAGGCTCCCAGTTCTCCATGGCCTGTCCTGCCTTTCTGGATTTTACACTTTTTTCAGATGGCCCTTTTGACCGGGGGGAAGTGCGACTTCATTGTAGTGCAGATTTCCTTTGCAAGCTTGCTTGGTTGGCCAAAAAGGGCATATGCGTTTTTTCCTGAATATATTTAGGAAAAAACGCATACGCCATTTTTGGCCAAGTGCATCATTGTGGACGTTCTGCCTTTTTTCCTATGCTTTCAATGCAATTCCAGTCTACCTCCTGAAATCGGTTTCCTGCAATTCTGCCCCACTTTCAAGTCCTCTTGGCAGCCTTACTTCAGTCTATTTTTGGACGATAGCTGTCATTTATAACTCTGCAGGTTTGTGAATTACAGTGCCCCTGAGCTCCTTTCTTCAACTCGCTTTCTTGTGACCTGGCCGCAACACCGCAGGATGGCTTCAGGCCCTAATCTGGTTCCGGTATGGCACGCTGAGCCTTTGGTTATTTCCTCTTCCTGGTGGGAAATGAGAGTTAAATTTGCCCGTCCAGACACCTCCAGCTAGCCTCTCATTGGTTCTTGCTATTCCTGTTCATCTTCCGCAGAAATTGCAAACTGGGCCAAACAGGAGGTTAAAGGCGCTGACTCTCCAAGTGGGGAGAGTGTTAGTAAAGCGTCTGGAATGTTGCACCCGAGTACCAGGGGAGGAAAACTGAGACATATTTGAACACGTCTCCCGTTCACATGGTTGATCATACTTGGGTTCCACATGCATGTTTTAGCTGAAGGAAGAATACCTTAAACCTGGGTAGTTGAAACCCGTGTAATGGGTACCATGCAATATCACTTCAAAGGGTCTTCATTTGCTCACCGAACCTCTCCAATCCTATCACTGCTGCGTTTATGCCCCTGTACACATGCTTGATTCTCTTTTGGAGACATAGCAATCCATAGGTTTTAAGATACCTACTAGTCAGGTACATTCTTAGGCGTTTAATATGCGGTGTTGAGTCCATTTCGTTGAGCAAGGAGTAGCTCTTGTCTATTCCATATTTGACTTAAGGAACTTTATCTGTGCTCACTTCAATCTCTGGTTTTATGCAGCACCCCAACTCACCTTTCCCCTTAAGCAAGCATAAGTTTCTTTTCTAAATTTGAGACCCTGTTGTGTTCTGTAATTCAGTTCCTGTGTAGCCAAGTTTACATTCCGTGTATTACTGATATCTTATGATGTTTCTTTTTCTGTGTGACTTATTTCAGTTAGAATCATCATACCTGAATCCACTCATTGTGATGCTAAGGGCCTGATGACATAGATTTCATTGCTGAGTGATATTGCTTTGTAAGTAAATACCACAACTTCTTTATCCATTTTTCACTTTCTGCGATGTTGAACTTGTACTGTAAACGAGGTTCTTGTAAACAGAGGCGTCCCAAACTTTGGGGTGGCTGTGTCTTTTTGATTTTAATTTCCCTAAGCTATAGGACCATAAGTGGCAGTGCCCTAGGCTCTGTTGCTTTGTTTTTTAGATGTTTCAGGAAACACCATACACTTCTCCCCAGTGGCTGTTGTCAATTTACATCCCGCCCATCAGCATAACAAGGCTCCCAGTTCTCAATGGCCTGTTGCCTTTCTGGATTTTACACTTTTTTCAGATGGCCCTTTTGACCGGGGGGAAGTGAGACTTCATTGTAGTGCAGATTTCCTTTGCAAGCCTGCTTGGTTGGCCAAAAAGGGCGTATGCGTTTTTTCCTGAATATATTCAGGAAAAAACGCATACGCCCTTTTTGGCCAAGTGCATCATTGTGGACGTTCTGCCTCTTTTCCTATGCTTTCAATGCAATTCCAGTCTACCTCCTGAAATCGGTTTCCTGCAATTCTGCCCCGCTTTCAAGTCCTCTTGGCAGCCTTACTTCAGTCTATTTTTGGACGATAGCTGTCATTTATAACTCTGCAGGTTTGTGAATTACAGTGCCCCTGAAATCCTTTCTTAAACATGCTTTCTTGTGACCTCGCCGCAACACCACAGGATGGCTTCAGGCCCTAATCTGGTTCCGGCACGGCACGCTGAGCCTTTGGTTATTTCCTCTTCCTGGTGGGAAATGAGAGTTAAATTTGCCCGTCCAGACACCTTCAGCTAGCCTCTCATTGGTTCTCGCTATTCCTGTTCATCTTCCGCAGAAATTGCAAACTGGGCCAAACAGGAGGGTAAAGGCGCTGACTCTCCAAGTGGGGAGAGTGTTAGTAAAGCGTCTGGAATGTTGCACCCGAGTACCAGGGGAGGAAAACTGAGACATATTTGAACACGTCTCCCGTTCACATGGTTGATCATACTTGGGTTCCACATGCATGTTTTAGCTGAAGGAAGAATACCTTAAACCTGGAGAGTTGAGACCCGTGTAATGGGTACCATGCAATATGACTTCAAAGGGTCTTCATTTGCTCACCGAACCTCTCCAATCCTATCACTGCTGCGTTTATGCCCCTGTACACATGCTTGATTCTCTTTTGGAGACATAGCAATCCATAGGTTTTACGATACTTACTAGTCAGGTACATTCTTCGGCGTTTAATATGCGGTGTTGAGTCCCTTTCGTTGAGCAAGGAGTAGCTCTTGTCTATTCCATATTTGACTTAAGGAACTTTATCTGTGCTCATTTCAATCTCTCGTTTTATGCAGCACCCCACCTAACCTTTACCCTTAAGCAAGCATAAGTTGGTTTTCTAAATTTGAGACCCTGTTCTCTACTGTAATTCAGTTCCTGTGTAGCCAAGTTTACATTCCATGTATTACTGATATCTTATGATGTTTCTTTTTCTGTGTGACTTATTTCAGTTAGAATCATCATACCTGAATCCACTCATTGTGCTGCTAAGGGCCTGATGACATAGATTTCATTGCTGAGTGATATTGCTTTGTAAGTGAATACCACAACTTCTTTATCCATTTTTCACTTTCTGCGATGTTGAACTTGTACTGTAAACGAGGTTCTTGTAAACAGAGACATTCCAAACTTTGGGGTGGCTGTGTCTTTTTGATTTTAATTTCCCTAAGCTATAGGACCATAAGTGGAAGTGCCCTAGGCTCTGTTGCTTTGTTTTTTAGATGTTTCAGGAAACACCATACACTTCTCCCAAGTGTCTGTTGGCAATTTACATCCCGCCCATCAGCATAACAAGGCTCCCAGTTCTCAATGGCCTGTTGCCTTTCTGGATTTTACACTTTTTTCAGATGGCCCTTTTGACCGGGGGGAAGTGAGACTTCATTGTAGTGCAGATTTCCTTTGCAAGCTTGCTTGGTTGGCCAAAAAGGGCGTATGCGTTTTTTCCTGAATATATTCAGGAAAAAACGCATACGCCCTTTTTGGCCAAGTGCATCATTGTGGACGTTCTGCCTCTTTTCCTATGCTTTCAATGCAATTCCAGTCTACCTCCTGAAATCGGTTTCCTGCAATTCTGCCCCGCTTTCAAGTCCTCTTGGCAGCCTTACTTCAGTCTATTTTTGGACGATAGCTGTCATTTATAACTCTGCAGGTTTGTGAATTACAGTGCCCCTGAGCTCCTTTCTTCAACTCGCTTTCTTGTGACCTGGCCGCAACACCGCAGGATGGCTTCAGGCCCTAATCTGGTTCTGGCCCGGCACGCTGAGCCTTTGGTTAATTCCTCTTCCTGGTGGGAAATGAGAGTTAAATTTGCCCGTCCAGACACCTCCAGCTAGCCTCTCATTGGTTCTCGCTATTCCTGTTCATCTTCCGCAGAAATTGCAAACTGGGCCAAACAGGAGGTTAAAGGGACTGACTCTCCAAGAGGGGAGAGTGTTAGTAAAGCGTCTGGAATGTTGCACCCGAGTACCAGGGGAGGAAAACTGAGACATATTTGAACACGTCTCCCGATCACATGGTTGATCATACTCTAGGTTCCACATGCATGTTTTAGCTGAAGGAAGAATACCTTAAACCTGGGTAGTTGAAACCCGTGGAATGGGTACCATGCAATATGACTTCAAAGAGTCTTCATTTGCTCACCGAACCTCTCCAATCCTATCACTGCTGCGTTTATGCCCCTGTACACATGCTTGATTCTCTTTCGGAGACATAGCAATCCATAGGTTTTAAGATACTTACTAGTCAGGTACATTCTTAGGCGTTTAATATGGGGTGTTGAGTCCATTTCGTTGAGCAAGGAGTAGCTCTTGTCTATTCCATATTTGGCTTAAGGAACTTTATCTGTGCTCATTTCAATCTCTGGTTTTATGCAGCACCCCAACTCACCTTTACCCTTAAGCAAGAATAAGTTGGTTTTCTAAATTTGAGACCCTGTTCTGTTCTGTAATTCAGTTCCTGTGTAGCCAAGTTTACATTCCGTGTATTACTGATATCTTATGATGTTTCTTTTTCTGTGTGACTTATTTCAGTTAGAATCATCATACCTGAATCCACTCATTGTGCTGCTAAGGGCCTGATGACACAGATTTCATTGCTGAGTGATATTGCTTTGTAAGTAAATACCACAACTTCTTTATCCATTTTTCACTTTCTGCGATGTTGAACTTGTACTGTAAACGAGGTTCTTGTAAACAGAGCCGTTCCAAACTTTGGGGTGGCTGTGTCTTTTTCATTTTAATTTCCCTAAGCTATAGGACCATAAGTGGAAGTGCCCTAGGTTCTGTTGCTTTGTTTTTTCGATGTTTCAGGAAACACCATACACTTCTCCCGAGTGGTTGTTGGCAATTTACATCCCGCCCATCAGCATAACAAGGCTCCCAGTTCTCCATGGCCTGTCCTGCCTTTCTGGATTTTACACTTTTTTCAGATGGCCCTTTTGACCGGGGGGAAGTGAGACTTCATTGTAGTGCAGATTTCCTTTGCAAGCTTGCTTGGTTGGCCAAAAAGGGCGTATGCGTTTTTTCCTGAATATATTCAGGAAAAAACGCATACGCCCTTTTTGGCCAAGTGCATCATTGTGGATGTTCTGCCTCTTTTCCTATGCTTTCAATGCAATTCCAGTCTACCTCCTGAAATCGGTTTCCTGCAATTCTGCCCCGCTTTCAAGTCCTCTTGGCAGCCTTACTTCAGTTTATTTTTGGATGATAGCTGTCATTTATAACTCTGCAGGTTTGTGAATTACAGTGCCCCTGAGCTCCTTTCTTCAACTCGCTTTCTTTTGAGCTGGCCGCAACACCGCAGGATGGCTTCAGGCCCTAATCTGGTTCCGGTACGGCACGCTGAGCCTTTGGTTATTTCCTCTTCCTGGTGGGAAATGAGAGTTAAATTTGCCCGTCCAGACACCTCCAGCTAGCCTCTCATTGGTTCTCGCTATTCCTGTTCATCTTCCGCAGAAATTGCAAACTGGGCCAAACAGGAGGTTAAAGGCGCTGACTCTCCAAGTGGGGAGAGTGTTAGTAAAGCGTCTGGAATGTTGCACCCGAGTACCAGGGGAGGAAAACTGAGACATATTTGAACACGTCTCCCGTTCACATGGTTGATCATACTTGGGTTCCACATGCATGTTTTTGCTGAAGGAAGAATACCTTAAACCTGTAGAGTTCAGACCCGTGTAATGGGTACCATGCAATATGACTTCAAAGGGTCTTCATTTGCTCACCAAACCTCTCCAATCCTATCACTGCTGTGTTTATGCCCCTGTACACATGCTTGACTCTCTTTTGGAAACATAGCAATCCATAGGTTTTACGATACTTACTAGTCAGGTACATTCTTAGGCGTTTAATATGCGGTGTTGAGTCCATTTCGTTGAGCAAGGAGTAGCTCTTGTCTATTCCATATTTGACTTAAGGAACTTTATCTGTGCTCATTTCAATCTCTGGTTTTATGCAGCACCCCACCTCACCTTTACCCTTAAGCAAGCATAAGTTGGTTTTCTAAATTTGAGACCCTGTTCTGTTCTGTAATTCAGTTCCTGTGTAGCCAAGTTTACATTCCGTGTATTACTGATATCTTATGATGTTTCTTTTTCTGTGTGACTTATTTCAGTTAGAATCATCATACCTGAATCCACTCATTGTGATGCTAAGGGCCTGATGACATAGATTTCATTGCTGAGTGATATTGCTTTGTAAGTAAATACCACAACTTCTTTATCCATTTTTCACTTTCTGCGATGTTGAACTTGTACTGTAAACGTGGTTCTTGTAAACAGAGGCGTCCCAAACTTTGGGGTGGCTGTGTCTTTTTGATTTTAATTTCCCTAAGCTATAGGACCATAAGTGGCAGTGCCCTAGGCTCTGTTGCTTTGTTTTTTAGATGTTTCAGGAAACACCATACACTTCTCCGGAGTGTCTGTTGGCAATTTACATCCCGCCCATCAGCATAACAAGGCTCCCAGTTCTCCATGGCCTGTCCTGCCTTTCTGGATTTTACACTTTTTTCAGATGGCCCTTTTGACCGGGGGGAAGTGAGACTTCATTGTAGTGCAGATTTCCTTTGCAAGCTTGCTTGGTTGGCCAAAAAGTGCGTATGCGTTTTTTCCTGAATATATTCAGGAAAAAACGCATACACCCTTTTTGGCCAAGTGCATCATTGTGGACGTTCTGCCTCTTTTCCTATGCTTTCAATGCAATTCCAGTCTACCTCCTGAAATCGGTTTCCTGCAATTCTGCCCCGCTTTCAAGTCCTCCTGGCAGCCTTACTTCAGTATATTTTTGGACGATAGCTGTCATTTATAACTCTGCAGGTTTGTGAATTACAGTGCCCCTGAGCTCCTTTGTTCAACTCGCTTTCTTTTGAGCTGGCCGCAACACCGCAGGATGGCTTCAGGCCCTAATCTGGTTCCGGTACGGCACGCTGAGCCTTTGGTTATTTCCTCTTCCTGTTGGAAAATGAGAGTTAAATTTGCCCGTCCAGACACCTCCAGCTAGCCTCTCATTGGTTCTCGCTATTTCTGTTCATCTTCCGCAGAAATTGCAAACTGGGCCAAACAGGAGGTTAAAGGCGCTGACTCTCCAAGTGGGGAGAGTGTTAGTAAAGCGTCTGGAATGTTGCACCCGAGTACCAGGGGAGGAAAACTGAGACATATTTGAACACGTCTCCCGATCACATGGTTGATCATACTCTGGGTTCCACATGCATGTTTTAGCTGAAGGAAGAATACCTAAAACCTGGGTAGTTGAAACCCGTGGAATGGGTACCATGCAATATGACTTCAAAGGGTCTTCATTTGCACAACGAACCTCTCCAATCCTATCACTGCTGCGTTTATGCCCCTGTACACATGCTTGATTCTCTTTCGGAGACATAGCAATCCATAGGTTTTAAGATACTTACTAGACAGGTACATTCTTAGGCGTTTAATATGCGGTGTTGAGTCCATTTCGTTGAGCAAGGAGTAGCTCTTGTCTATTCCATATTTGGCTTAAGGAACTTTATCTGTGCTCATTTCAATCTCTGGTTTTATGCAGCACCCCAACTCACCTTTACCCTTAAGCAAGAATAAGTTGGTTTTCTAAATTTGAGACCCTCTTCTGTTCTGTAATTCAGTTCCTGTGTAGCCAAGTTTACATTCCGTGTATTACTGATATCTTATGATGTTTCTTTTTCTGTGTGACTTATTTCAGTTAGAATCATCATACCTGAATCCACTCATTGTGCTGCTAAGGGCCTGATGACACAGATTTCATTGCTGAGTGATATTGCTTTGTAAGTAAATACCACAAGTTCTTTATCCATTTTTCACTTTCTGCGATGTTGAACTTGTACTGTAAACGAGGTTCCTGTAAACAGAGCTGTTCCAAACTTTTGGGTGGCTGTGTCTTTTTGATTTTAATTTCCCTAAGCTATAGGACCATAAGTGGAAGTGCCCTAGGTTCTGTTGCTTTGTTTTTTAGATGTTTCAGGAAACACCATACACTTCTCCGGAGTGGTTGTTGGCAATTTACATCCCGCCCATCAGCATAACAAGGCTCCCAGTTCTCCATGGCCTGTCCTGCCTTTCTGGATTTTACACTTTTTTCAGATGGCCCTTTTGACCGGGGGGAAGTGAGACTTCATTGTAGTGCAGATTTCCTTTGCAAGCTTGCTTGGTTGGCCAAAAAGGGCGTATGCGTTTTTTCCTGAATATATTCAGGAAAAAACGCATACGCCCTTTTTGGCCAAGTGCATCATTGTGGACGTTCTGCCTCTTTTCCTATGCTTTCAATGCAATTCCAGTCTACCTCCTGAAATTGGTTTCCTGCAATTCTGCCCCGCTTTCAAGTCCTCTTTGCAGCCTTACTTCAGTCTATTTTAGGACGATAGCTGTCATTTATAACTCTGCAGGTTTGTGAATTACAGTGCCCCTAAGCTCCTTTGTTCAACTCGCTTTCTTGTGAGCTGGCCGCAACACCGCAGGATGGCTTCAGGCCCTAATCTGGTTCCGGCACGGCACGCTGAGCCTTTGGTTAATTCCTCTTCCTGGTGGGAAATGAGAGTTAAATTTGCCCGTCCAGAAACCTCCAGCTAGTCTCTCATTGGTTCTCGCTATTCCTGTTCATCTTCCGCAGAAATTGCAAACTGGGCCAAACAGGAGGTTAAAGGGACTGACTCTCCAAGTCGGGAGAGTGTTAGTAAAGCGTCTGGAATGTTGCACCCGAGTACCAGGGTACGAAAACTGAGACATATTTGAACATGTCTCCCGATCACATGGTTGATCATACTCTGGGTTCCACATGCATGTTTTAGCTGAAGGTAGAATACCTAAAACCTGGGTAGTTGAAACCCGTGAAATGGGTACCATGCAATATGACTTCAAAGGGTCTTCATTTGCTCACCGAACCTCTCCAATCCTATCACTGCTGCGTTTATGCCCCTGTACACATGCTTGATTCTCTTTTGGAGACATAGCAATCCATAGGTTTTACGATACTTACTAGTCAGGTACATTCTTAGGCGTTTAATATGCGGTGTTGAGTCCCTTTCGTTGAGCAAGGAGTAGCTCTTGTCTATTCCATATTTGACTTAAGGAACTTTATCTGTGCTCATTTCAATCTCTGGTTTTATGCAGCACCCCAACTCACCTTTACCCTTAAGCAAGCATAAGTTGGTTTTCTAAATTTGAGACCCTGTTCTGTTCTGTAATTCAGTTCCTGTGTAGCCAAGTTTACATTCCGTGTATTACTGATATCTTATGATGTTTCTTTTTCTGTGTGACTTATTTCAGTTAGAATCATCATACCTGAATCCACTCATTGTGATGCTAAGGGCCTGATGACATAGATTTCATTGCTGAGTGATATTGCTTTGTAAGTAAATACCACAACTTCTTTATCCATTTTTCACTTTCTGCGATGTTGAACTTGTACTGTAAACGAGGTTCTTGTAAACAGAGGCGTCCCAAACTTTGGGGTGGCTGTGTCTTTTTGATTTTAATTTCCCTAAGCTATAGGACCATAAGTGGCAGTGCCCTAGGCTCTGTTGCTTTGTTTTTTAGATGTTTCAGGAAACACCATACACTTCTCCCGAGTGTCTGTTGGCAATTTACATCCCGCCCATCAGCATAACAAGGCTCCCAGTTCTCCATGGCCTGTCCTGCCTTTCTGGATTTTACACTTTTTTCAGATGGCCCTTTTGACCGGGGGGAAGTGAGACTTCATTGTAGTGCAGATTTCCTTTGCAAGCTTGCTTGGTTGGCCAAAAAGGGCGTATGCGTTTTTTCCTGAATATATTCAGGAAAAAACGCATACGCCCTTTTTGGCCAAGTGCATCATTGTGGACGTTCTGCCTCTTTTCCTATGCTTTCAATGCAATTCCAGTCTACCTCCTGAAATCGGTTTCCTGCAATTCTGCCCCGCTTTCAAGTCCTCTTGGCAGCCTTACTTCAGTATATTTTTGGACGATAGCTGTCATTTATAACTCTGCAGGTTTGTGAATTACAGTGCCCCTGAGCTCCTTTCTTCAACTCGCTTTCTTGTGACCTGGCCGCAACACCGCAGGATGGCTTCAGGCCCTAATCTGGTTCCGGTACGGCACGCTGAGCCTTTGGTTATTTCCTCTTCCTGGTGGGAAATGAGAGTTAAATTTGCCCGTCCAGACACCTCCAGCTAGCCTCTCATTGGTTCTCGCTATTCCTGTTCATCTTCCACAGAAATTGCAAACTGGGCCAAACAGGAGGTTAAAGGCGCTGACTCTCCAAGTGGGGAGAGTGTTAGTAAAGCGTCTGGAATGTTGCACCCGAGTACCAGGGGAGGAAAACTGAGACATATTTGAACACGTCTCCCGTTCACATGGTTGATCATACTTGGGTTCCACATGCATGTTTTAGCTGAAGGAAGAATACCTAAAACCTGGGTAGTTGAAACCCGTGGAATGGGTACCATGCAATATGACTTCAAAGGGTCTTCATTTGCTCACCGAACCTCTCCAATCCTATCACTGCTGCGTTTATGCCCCTGTACACATGCTTGATTCTCTTTCGGAGACATAGCAATCCATAGGTTTTAAGATACTTACTAGTCAGGTACATTCTTAGGCGTTTAATATGCGGTGTTGAGTCCATTTCGTTGAGCAAGGAGTAGTTCTTGTCTATTCCATATTTGACGTAAGGAACTTTATCTGTGCTCATTTCAATCTCTGGTTTTCTGCAGCAACCCAACTCACCTCTCCCCTTAAGCAAGCATAAGTTGGTTTTCTAAATTTGAGTCCCTGTTCTGTTCTGTAATTCAGTTCCTGTGTAGCCAAGTTTACATTCCGTGTACTACTGATATCTTATGATGTTTCTTTTTCTGTGTGACTTACTTCAGTTAGAATCATCATACCTGAATCCACTCATTGTGCTGCTAAGGGCCTGATGACACAGATTTCATTGCTGAGTGATATTGCTTTGTAAGTAAATACCACAACTTCTTTATCCATTTTTCACTTTCTGCAATGTTGAACTTGTACTGTAAACGAGGTTCTTGTAAACAGAGACATTCCAAACTTTGGGGTGGCTGTGTCTTTTTGATTTTAATTTCCCTAAGCTATAGGACCATAAGTGGAAGTGCCCTAGGTTCTGTTGCTTTGTTTTTTAGATGTTTCAGGAAACACCATACACTTCTCCCGAGTGGTTGTTGGCAATTTACATCCCGCCCATCAGCATAACAAGGCTCCCAGTTCTCCATGGCCTGTCCTGCCTTTCTGGATTTTACACTTTTTTCAGATGGCCCTTTTGACCGGGGGGAAGTGAGACTTCATTGTAGTGCAGATTTCCTTTGCAAGCTTGCTTGGTTGGCCAAAAAGGGCGTATGCGTTTTTTCCTGAATATATTCAGGAAAAAACGCATACGCCCTTTTTGGCCAAGTGCATCATTGTGGACGTTCTGCCTCTTTTCCTATGCTTTCAATGCAATTCCAGTCTACCTCCTGAAATCGGTTTCCTGCAATTCTGCCCCGCTTTCAAGTCCTCTTTGCAGCCTTACTTCAGTCTATTTTTGGACGATAGCTGTCATTTATAACTCTGCAGGTTTGTGCATTACAGTGCCCCTGAGCTCCTTTCTTCAACTTGCTTTCTTGTGACCTGGCCGCAACACCGCAGGATGGCTTCAGGCCCTAATCTGGTTCCGGCATGGCACGCTGAGCCTTTGGTTATTTCCTTTTCCTGGTGGGAAATGAGAGTTAAATTTGCCCGTCCAGACACCTCCAGCTAGTCTCTCATTGGTTCTCGCTATTCCTGTTCATCTTCCGCAGAAATTGCAAACTGGGCCCAACAGGAGGTTAAAGGCGCTGACTCTCCAAGTGGGGAGAGTGTTAGTAAAGCGTCTGGAATGTTGCACCCGAGTACCAGGGGAGGAAAACTGAGACATATTTGAACACGTCTCCCGATCACATGGTTGATCATACTCTAGGTTCCACATGCATGTTTTAGCTGAAGGAAGAATACCTTAAACCTGGGTAGTTGAAACCCGTGGAATGGGTACCATGCAATATGATTTCAAAGGGTCTGCTTTTGCTCACCGAACCCCTCCAATCATAACACTGCTGCGTTTATGCCCCTGTACACATGCTTGATTCTCTTTCGGAGACATAGCAATCCATAGGTTTTAAGATACTTACTAGTCAGGTACATTCTTAGGCGTTTAATATGCGGTGTTGAGTCCATTTCGTTGAGCAAGGAGTAGTTCTTGTCTTTTCCATATTTGACTTAAGGAACTTTATCTGTGCTCATTTCAATCTCTGGTTTTCTGCAGCAACCCAACTCACCTCTCCCCTTAAGCAAGCATAAGTTCGTTTTCTAAATTTGAGTCCCTGTTCTGTTCTGTAATTCAGTTCCTGTGTAGCCAAGTTTACATTCCGTGTACTACTGATATCTTATGATGTTTCTTTTTCTGTGTGACTTACTTCAGTTAGAATCATCATACCTGAATCCACTCATTGTGCTGCTAAGGGCCTGATGACACAGATTTCATTGCTGAGTGATATTGCTTTGTAAGTAAATACCACAACTTCTTTATCCATTTTTCACTTTCTGCAATGTTGAACTTGTACTGTAAACGAGGTTCTTGTAAACAGAGACATTCCAAACTTTGGGGTGGCTGTGTCTTTTTGATTTTAATTTCCCTAAGCTATAGGACCATAAGTGGAAGTGCCCTAGGTTCTGTTGCTTTGTTTTTTAGATGTTTCAGGAAACACCATACACTTCTCCCAAGTGGTTGTTGGCAATTTACATCCCGCCCATCAGCATAACAAGGCTCCCAGTTCTCCATGGCCTGTCCTGCCTTTCTGGATTTTACACTTTTTTCAGATGGCCCTTTTGACCGGGGGGAAGTGAGACTTCATTGTAGTGCAGATTTCCTTTGCAAGCTTGCTTGGTTGGCCAAAAAGGGCGTATGCGTTTTTTCCTGAATATATTCAGGAAAAAACGCATACGCCCTTTTTGGCCAAGTGCATCATTGTGGACGTTCTGCCTCTTTTCCTATGCTTTCAATGCAATTCCAGTCTACCTCCTGAAATCGGTTTCCTGCAATTCTGCCCCGCTTTGAAGTCCTCTTGGCAGCCTTACTTCAGTATATTTTTGGACGATAGCTGTCATTTATAACTCTGCAGGTTTGTGAATTACAGTGCCCCTGAGCTCCTTTCTTCAACTCGCTTTCTTTTGAGCTGGCCGCAACACCGCAGGATGGCTTCAGGCCCTAATCTGGTTCCGGTACGGCACGCTGAGCCTTTGGTTATTTCCTTTTCCTGGTGGGAAATGAGAGTTAAATTTGCTCGTCCAGACACCTCCAGCTAGCCTCTCAATGGTTCTCGCTATTCCTGTTCATCTTCCGCAGAAATTGCAAACTGTGACAAACAGGAGGTTAAAGGCGCTGACTCTCCAAGTGGGGAGAGTGTTAGTAAAGCGTCTGGAATGTTGCACCCGAGTACCAGGGGAGGAAAACTGAGACATATTTGAACATGTCTCCCGTTCACATGGTTGATCATACTTGGGTTCCACATGCATGTTTTAGCTGAAGGAAGAATACCTTAAACCAGGGTAGTTGAAACCCGTGGAATGGGTACCATGCAATATGAATCCAAAGGGTCTTCATTTGCTCACCGAACCTCTCCAATCCTATCACTGCTGCATTTATGCCCCTGTACACACGCTTGATTCTCTTTTGGAGACATAGCAATCCATAGGTTTTAAGATACTTACTAGTCAGGTACATTCTTAGGGGTTTAATATGGGGTTTTGAGTCCATTTCGTTGAGCAAGGAGTAGCTCTTGTCTATTCCATATTTGGCTTAAGGAACTTTATCTGTGCTCATTTCAATCTCTGGTTTTATGCAGCACCCCAACTCACCTTTACCCTTAAGCAAGCATAAGTTGGTTTTCTAAATTTGAGACCCTGTTCTGTTCTGTAATTCAGTTCCTGTGTAGCCAAGTTTACATTCCGTGTATTACTGATATCTTATGATGTTTCTTTTTCTGTGTGACTTATTTCAGTTAGAATCATCATACCTGAATCCACTCATTGTGATGCTAAGGGCCTGATGACATAGAATTCATTGCTGAGTGATATTGCTTTGTAAGTAAATACCACAACTTCTTTATCCATTTTTCACTTTCTGCGATGTTGAACTTGTACTGTAAACGAGGTTCTTGTAAACAGAGCCGTTCCAAACTTTGGGGTGGCTGTGTATTTTTGATTTTAATTTCCCTAAGCTATAGGACCATAAGTGGAAGTGCCCTAGGTTCTGTTGCTTTGTTTTTTAGATGTTTCAGGAAACACCATACACTTCTCCCAAGTGGTTGTTGGCAATTTACATCCCGCCCATCAGCATAACAAGGCTCCCAGTTCTCCATGGCCTGTCCTGCCTTTCTGGATTTTACACTTTTTTCAGATGGCCCTTTTGACCGGGGGGAAGTGAGACTTCATTGTAGTGCAGATTTCCTTTGCAAGCTTGCTTGGTTGGCCAAAAAGGGCGTATGCGTTTTTTCCTGAATATATTCAGGAAAAAATGCATACGCCCTTTTTGGCCAAGTGCATCATTGTGGACGTTCTGCCTCTTTTCCTATGCTTTCAATGCAATTCCAGTCTACCTCCTGAAATCGGTTTCCTGCAATT
Organism: Stenella coeruleoalba; assembly: GCF_951394435.1. Classification (NCBI taxonomy): domain Eukaryota; kingdom Metazoa; phylum Chordata; class Mammalia; order Artiodactyla; family Delphinidae; genus Stenella; species Stenella coeruleoalba. The sequence continues at coordinate 495,293 of NW_027646216.1, forward strand.
CTGCCCCGCTTTCAAGTCCTCTTGGCAGCCTTACTTCAGTCTATTTTTGGACGATAGCTGTCATTTATAACTCTGCAGGTTTGTGCATTACAGTGCCCCTGAGCTCCTTTCTTCAACTCGCTTTCTTGTGACCTGGCCGCAACACCGCAGGATGGCTTCAGGCCCTAATCTGGTTCCGGCACGGCACGCTGAGCCTTTGGTTATTTCCTCTTCCTGGTGGGAAATGAGAGTTAAATTTGCCCGTCCAGACACCTCCAGCTAGCCTCTCATTGGTTCTCGCTATTCCTGTTCATCTTCCGCAGAAATTGCAAACTGGGCCAAACAGGAGGTTAAAGGGACTGACTCTCCAAGTGGGGAGAGTGTTAGTAAAGCGTCTGGAATGTTGCACCCGAGTACCAGGGGAGGAAAACTGAGACATATTTGAACACGTCTCCCGTTCACATGGTTGATCATACTCTGGGTTCCACATGCATGTTTTAGCTGAAGGAAGAATACCTAAAACCTGGGTAGTTGAAACCCGTGGAATGGGTACCATGCAATATGACTTCAAAGGGTCTTCATTTGCTCACCGAACCTCTCCAATCCTATCACTGCTGCGTTTATTCCCCTGTACACACGCTTGATTCTCTTTTGGAGACATAGCAATCCATAGGTTGTAAGATACTTACTAGTCAGGTACATTCTTAGGGGTTTAATATGGGGTTTTGAGTCCATTTCGTTGAGCAAGGAGTAGCTCTTGTCTATTCCATATTTGGCTTAAGGAACTTTATCTGTGCTCATTTCAATCTCTGGTTTTATGCAGCACCCCAACTCACCTTTCCCCTTAAGCAAGCATAAGTTGGTTTTCTAAATTTGAGACCCTGTTCTGTTCTGTAATTCAGTTCCTGTGTAGCCAAGTTTACATTCCGTGTATTAGAGATATCTTATGATGTTTCTTTTTCTGTGTGACTTATTTCAGTTAGAATCATCGTACCTGAATCCACTCATTATGCTGCTACGGGCCTGATGACATAGATTTCATTGCTGAGTGATACTGCATTGTACGTAAGTACCACAAGTTCTTTATCCATTTTTCACTTTCTGCGATGTTGAACTTGTACTGTAAACGAGGTTCTTGTAAACAGAGGCATCCCAAACTTTGGGGTGGCTGTGTCGTTTTGATTTTAATTTCCCTAAGCTATAGGACCATAAGTGGCAGTGCCCTAGGCTCTGTTGCTTTGTTTTTTAGATGTTTCAGGAAACACCATACACTTCTCCCGAGTGTCTGTTGGCAATTTACATCCCGCCCATCAGCATAACAAGGCTCCCAGTTCTCCATGGCCTGTCCTGCCTTTCTGGATTTTACACTTTTTTGAGATGGCCCTTTTGACCGGGGGGAAGTGAGACTTCATTGTAGTGCAGATTTCCTTTGCAAGCTTGCTTGGTTGGCCAAAAAGGGCGTATGCGTTTTTTCCTGAATATATTCAGGAAAAAACGCATACGCCCTTTTTGGCCAAGTGCATCATTGTGGACGTTCTGCCTCTTTTCCTATGCTTTCAATGCAATTCCAGTCTACCTCCTGAAATCGGTTTCCTGCAATTCTGCCCCGCTTTCAAGTCCTCTTGGCAGCCTTACTTCAGTCTATTTTTGGACGATAGCTGTCATTTATAACTCTGCAGGTTTGTGAATTACAGTGCCCCTGAGCTCCTTTCTTCAACTCGCTTTCTTTTGAGCTGGCCGCAACACCGCAGGATGGCTTCAGGCCCTAATCTGGTTCCGGTACGGCACGCTGAGCCTTTGGTTATTTCCTCTTCCTGGTGGGAAATGAGAGTTAAATTTGCCCGTCCAGAAACCTCCAGCTAGCCTCTCATTGGTTCTCGCTATTCCTGTTCATCTTCCGCAGAAATTGCAAACTGGGCCAAACAGGAGGTTAAAGGCGCTGACTCTCCAAGTGGGGAGAGTGTTAGTAAAGCGTCTGGAATGTTGCACCCGAGTACCAGGGGAGGAAAACTGAGACATATTTGAACACGTCTCCCGTTCACATGGTTGATCATACTCTGGGTTCCACATGCATGTTTTAGCTGAAGGAAGAATACCTTAAACCTGGAGAGTTGAGACCCGTGTAATGGGTACCATGCAATATGACTTCAAAGGGTCTTCATTTGCTCACCGAACCTCTCCACTCCTATCACTGCTGCGTTTATGCCCCTGTACACATGCTTGATTCTCTTTTGGAGACATAGCAATCCATAGGTTTTACGATACTTACTAGTCAGGTACATTCTTAGGTGTTTAATATGGGGTGTTGAGTCCATTTCGTTGAGCAAGGAGTAGCTCTTGTCTATTCCATATTTGGCTTAAGGAACTTTATCTGTGCTCATTTCAATCTCTGGTTTTATGCAGCACCCCAACTCACCTTTCCCCTTAAGCAAGCATAAGTTGGTTTTCTAAATTTGAGACCCTGTTCTGTTTTGGAATGCAGTTCCTGTGTAGCCAAGTTTACATTCCGTGTATTAGTGATATCTTATGATGTTTCTTTTTCTGTGTGACTTATTTCAGTTAGAATCATCGTACCTGAATCCACTCATTGTGCTGCTACGGGCCTGATGACATAGATTTCATTGCTGAGTGATACTGCATTGTACGTAAGTACCACAAGTTCTTTATCCATTTTTCACTTTCTGTGATATTGAACTTGTATGGTAAACGAGGTTCTTGTAAACGGAGGCGTCCCAAACTTTGGGGTGGCTGTGTCTTTTTGATTTTAATTTCCCTAAGCTATAGGACCATAAGTGGCAGTGCCCTAGGCTCTGTTCCTTTGTTTTTTAGATGTTTCAGGAAACACCATACACTTCTCCCGAGTGGTTGTTGGCAATTTACATCCCGCCCATCAGCATAAAAAGGCTCCCAGTTCTCCATGGCCTGTCCTGCCTTCTGGATTTTACAGTTTTTTCAGATGGCCCTTTTGCCGGGGGGGAAGTGAGACTTCATTGTAGTGCAGATTTCCTTTTCAAGCTTGCTTGGTTGGTCAAAATGGGCGTATGCGTTTTTTCCTGAATATATTCAGGAAAAAACGCATACGCCCTTTTTGGCCAAGTGCATCATTGTGGACGTTCTGCCTCTTTTCCTATGCTTTCAATGCAATTCCAGTCTACCTCCTGAAATCGGTTTCCTGCAATTCTGCCCTGCTTTCAAGTCCTCTTGGCAGCCTTACTTCAGTCTATTTTTGGACGATAGCTGTCATTTATAACTCTGCAGGTTTGTGAATTACAGTGCCCCTGAGCTCCTTTCTTCAACTCGCTTTCTTGTGACCTGGCCGCAACACCGCAGGATGGCTTCAGGCCCTAATCTGGTTCCGGCACGGCACGCTGAGCCTTTGGTTAATTCCTCTTCCTGGTGGGAAATGAGAGTTAAATTTGCCCGTCCAGACACCTCCAGCTAGCCTCTCATTGGTTCTCGCTATTCCTGTTCATCTTCCGCAGAAATTGCAAACTGGGCCAAACAGGAGGTTAAAGGGACTGACTCTCCAAGTCGGGAGAGTGTTAGTAAAGCGTCTGGAATGTTGCACCCGAGTACCAGGGTATGAAAACTGAGACATATTTGAACACGTCTCCCATTCACATGGTTGATCATACTTGGGTTCCACATGCATGTTTTAGCAGAAGGAAGAATACCTTAAACCTGGAGAGTTGAGACCCGTGAAATGGGTACCATGCAATATGACTTCAAAGGGTCTTCATTTGCTCACCGAACCTCTCCAATCCTATCACTGCTGCGTTTATGCCCCTGTACACACGCTTGATTCTCTTTTGGAGACATAGAAATCCATAGGTTTTAAGATACTTACTAGTCAGGTACATTCTTAGGCGTTTAATATAGGGTGTTGAGTCCATTTCGTTGAGCAAGGAGTAGCTCTTGTCTATTCCATATTTGGCTTAAGGAACTTTATCTGTGCTCATTTCAATCTCTGGTTTTATGCAGCACCCCAACTCACCTTTACCCTTAAGCAAGCATAAGTTGGTTTTCTAAATTTGAGTCCCTGTTCTGTTTTGGAATTCAGTTTCTGTGTAGCCAAGTTTACATTCCGTGTATTAGTGATATCTTATGATGTTTCTTTTTCTGTGTGACTTATTTCAGTTAGAATCATCATACCTGAATCCACTCATTGTGCTGCTAAGGGCCTGATGACACAGATTTCATTGCTGAGTGATATTGCTTTGTAAGTAAATACCACAACTTCTTTATCCATTTTTCACTTTCTGCGATGTTGAACTTGTACTGTCAACGAGGTTCTTGTAAACAGAGCCGTTCCAAACTTTGGGGTGGCTGTGTCTTTTTGATTTTAATTTCCCTAAGCTATAGGACCATAAGTGGAAGTGCCCTAGGTTCTGTTGCTTTGTTTTTTAGATGTTTCAGGAAACACCATACACTTCTCCCAAGTGGTTGTTGGCAATTTACATCCCGCCCATCAGCATAACAAGGCTCCCAGTTGTCCATGGCCTGTCCTGCCTTTCTGGATTTTACACTTTTTTCAGATGGCCCTTTTGACCGGGGGGAAGTGAGACTTCATTGTAGTGCAGATTTTCTTTGCAAACTTGCTTGGTTGGCCAAAAAGGGCGTATGCGTTTTTTCCTGAATATATTCAGGAAAAAACACATACGCCCTTTTTGGCCAAGTGCATCATTGTGGACGTTCTGCCTCTTTTCCTATGCTTTCAATGCAATTCCAGTCTACCTCCTGAAATCGGTTTCCTGCAATTCTGCCCCGCTTTCAAGTCCTCTTGGCAGCCTTACTTCAGTCTATTTTTGGACGATAGCTGTCATTTATAACTCTGCAGGTTTGTGAATTACAGTGCCCCTGAGCTCCTTTCTTCAACTCGCTTTCTTTTGAGCTGGCCGCAACACCGCAGGGTGGCTTCAGGCCCTAATCTGGTTCCGGTACGGCACGCTGAGCCTTTGGTTATTTCCTCTTCCTGGTGGGAAATGAGAGTTAAATTTGCCCGTCCAGACACCTCCAGCTAGCCTCTCATTGGTTCTCGCTATTCCTGTTCATCTTCCGCAGAAATTGCAAACTGGGCCAAACAGGAGGTTTAAGGCGCTGACTCTCCAAGTGGGGAGAGTGTTAGTAAAGCGTCTGGAATGTTGCACCCGAGTACCAGGGGAGGAAAACTGAGACATATTTGAACACGTCTCCCGTTCACATGGTTGATCATACTTGGGTTCCACATGCATGTTTTAGCTGAAGGAAGAATACCTTAAACCTGGAGAGTTGAGACCCGTGTAATGGGTACCATGCAATATGACTTCAAAGGGTCTGCTTTTGCTCACCGAACCCCTCCAATCATAACACTGCTGCGTTTATGCCCCTGTACACATGCTTGATTCTCTTTCGGAGACATAGCAATCCATAGGTTTTAAGATACTTACTAGTCAGGTACATTCTTAGGCGTTTAATATGCGGTGTTGAGTCCATTTCGTTGAGCAAGGAGTAGCTCTTGTCTATTCCATATTTGACTTAAGGAACTTTATCTGTGCTCATTTCAATCTCTGGTTTTATGCAGCACCCCAACTCACCTTTACCCTTAAGCAAGCATAAGTTGGTTTTCTAAATTTGAGACCCTGTTCTGTTTTGGAATGCAGTTCCTGTGTAGCCAAGTTTACATTCCGTGTATTAGTGATATCTTATGATGTTTCTTTTTCTGTGTGACTTATTTCAGTTAGAATCATCGTACCTGAATCCACTCATTATGCTGCTATGGGCCTGATGACATAGATTTCATTGCTGAGTGATATTGCTTTGTAAGTGAATACCACAACTTCTTTATCCATTTTTCACTTTCTGCGATGTTGAACTTGTACTGTAAACGAGGTTCTTGTAAACAGAGGCGTCCCAAACTTTGGGGTGGCTGTGTCTTTTTTATTTTAATTTCCCTAAGCTATAGGACCATAATTGGTAGTGCCCTAGGCTCTGTTGCTTTGTTTTTTAGATGTTTCAGGAAACACCATACACTTCTCCCAAGTGTCTGTTGGCAATTTACATCCCGCCCATCAGCATAACAAGGCTCCCAGTTCTCCATGGCCTGTCCTGCCTTTCTGGATTTTACACTTTTTTCACATGTCCCTTTTGACCGGGGGGAAGTGAGACTTCATTGTAGTGCAGATTTCCTTTGCAAGCTTGCTTGGTTGGCCAAAAAGGGCATATGCGTTTTTTCCTGAATATATTCAGGAGAAAATGCATACGCCCTTTTTGGCCAAGTGCATCATTGTGGACGTTCTGCCTCTTTTCCTATGCTTTCAATGCAATTCCAGTCTACCTCCTGAAATCGGTTTCCTGCAATTCTGCCCCGCTTTCAAGTCCTCTTGGCCGCCTTACTTCAGTCTATTTTTGGACGATAGCTGTCATTTATAACTCTGCAGGTTTGTGAATTACAGTGCCCCTGAGCTCCTTTCTTCAACTCACTTTCTTGTGACCTGGCCGCAACACCGCAGGATGGCTTCAGGCCCTAATCTGGTTCCGGCCCGGCATGCTGAGCCTTTGGTTAATTCCTCTTTCTGGTGGGAAATGAGAGTTAAATTTGCCCGTTCAGACACCTCCAGCTAGTCTCTCATTGGTTCTCGCTATTCCTGTTCATCTTCCGCAGAAATTGCAAACTGGGCCAAACAGGAGGTTAAAGGGACTGACTCTCCAAGTCGGGAGAGTGTTAGTAAAGCGTCTGGAATGTTGCACCCGAGTACCAGGGTAGGAAAACTGAGACATATTTGAACACGTCTCCCGTTCACATGGTTGATCATACTCTAGGTTCCACATGCATGTTTTAGCTGAAGGAAGAATACCTTAAACATGGAGAGTTGAGACCCGTGGAATGGGTACCATGCAATATGACTTCAAAGGGTCTTCATTTGCTCACCAAACCTCTCCAATCCTATCACTGCTGCGTTTATGCCCCTGTACACACGCTTGATTCTCTTTTGGAGACATAGCAATCCATAGGCTTTAAGATACTAACTAGTCAGGTACATTCTTAGGCGTTTAATATGGGGTGTTGAGTCCATTTCGTTGAGCAAGGAGTAGCTCTTGTCTATTCCATATTTGGCTTAAGGAACTTTATCTGTGCTCATTTAAATCTCTGGTATTATGCAGCACCCCAACTCACCTTTCCCCTTAAGCAAGCGTAAGTTGGTTTTCTAAATTTGAGACCCTGTTCTGTTTTGGAATGCAGTTCCTGTGTAGCCAAGTTTACATTCCGTGTATTAGTGATATCTTATGATGTTTCTTTTTCTGTGTGACTTATTTCAGTTAGAATCATCGTACCTGAATCCACTCATTATGCTGCTATGGGCCTGATGACATAGATTTCATTGCTGAGTGATATTGCTTTGTAAGTAAATACCACAACTTCTTTATCCATTTTTCACTTTCTGCGATGTTGAACTTGTACTGTAAACGAGGTTCTTGTAAACAGAGCCATTCCAAACTTTGGGGTGGCTGTGTCTTCTTGATTTTAATTTCCCTAAGCTATAGGACCATAAGTGGCAGTGCCCTAGGCTCTGTTGCTTTGTTTTTTAGATGTTTCAGGAAACACCATACACTTCTCCCGAGTGGTTGTTGGCAATTTACATCCCGCCCATCAGCATAACAAGGCTCCCAGTTCTCCATGGCCTGTCCTGCCTTTCTGGATTTTACACTTTTTTCAGATGGCCCTTTTGACCGGGGGGAAGTGAGACTTCATTGTAGTGCAGATTTCCTTTGCAAGCTTGCTTGGTTGGCCAAAAAGGGCGTATGCGTTTTTTCCTGAATATATTCAGGAAAAAACGCATACGCCCTTTTTGGCCAAGTGCATCATTGTGGACGTTCTGCCTCTTTTCCTATGCTTTCAATGCAATTCGAGTCTACCTCCTGAAATCGGTTTCCTGCAATTCTGCCCCGCTTTCAAGTCCTCTTGGCAGCCTTACTTCAGTCTATTTTTGGACGATAGCTGTCATTTATAACTCTGCAGGTTTGTGCATTACAGTGCCCCTGAGCTCCTTTCTTCAACTTGCTTTCTTGTGACCTGGCCGCAACACCGCAGGATGGCTTCAGGCCCTAATCTGGTTCCGGCACGGCACGCTGAGCCTTTGGTTATTTCCTTTTCCTGGTGGGAAATGAGAGTTAAATTTGCCCGTCCTGACACCTCCAGCTAGTCTCTCATTGGTTCTCGCTATTCCTGTTCATCTTCCGCAGAAATTGCAAACTGGGCCAAACAGGAGGTTAAAGGCGCTGACTCTCCAAGTGGGGAGAGTGTTAGTAAAGCGTCTGGAATGTTGCACCCGAGTACCAGGGGAGGAATACTGAGACATATTTGAACACGTCTCCCGTTCACATGGTTGATCATACTTGGGTTCCACATGCATGTTTTAGCTGAAGGAAGAATACCTTAAACCTGGAGAGTTAAGACCCGTGTAATGTGTACCATGCAATATGACTTCAAAGGGTCTTCATTTGCTCACCGAACCTCTCCAATCCTATCACTGCTGCGTTTATGCCCCTATACACATGCTTGATTCTCTTTCGGAGACATAGCAATCCATAGGTTTTTAAGATACTTACTAGTCAGGTACATTCTTAGGCATTTAATATGCGGTGTTGAGTCCATTTCGTTGAGCAAGGAGTAGCTCTTGTCTATTCCATATTTGACTTAAGGAACTTTATCTGTGCTCATTTCAATCTCTGCTTTTATGCAGCACCCCAACTCACCTTTACCCTTAAGCAAGCATAAGTTGGTTTTCTAAATTTGAGACCCTGTTCTGTTCTGTAATTCAGTTCCTGTGTAGCCAAGTTTACATTCCGTGTATTACTGATATCTTATGATGTTTCTTTTTCTGTGTGACTTATTTCAGTTAGAATCATCATACCTGAATCCACTCATTGTGATGCTAAGGGCCTGATGACATAGATTTCATTGCTGAGTGATACTGCATTGTACGTAAGTACCACAAGTTCTTTATCCATTTTTCACTTTCTGCGATGTTGAACTTGTACTGTAAACGAGGTTCTTGTAAACAGAGGCATCCCAAACTTTGGGATGGCTGTGTCTTTTTGATTTTAATTTCCCTAAGCTATAGGACCATAAGTGGCAGTGCCCTAGGCTCTGTTGCTTTGTTTTTTAGATGTTTCAGGAAACACCATACACTTCTCCCGAGTGTCTGTTGGCAATTTACATCCCGCCCATCAGCATAACAAGGCTCCCAGTTCTCCATGGCCTGTCCTGCCTTTCTGGATTTTACACTTTTTTCAGATGGCCCTTTTGACCGGGGGGAAGTGAGACTTCATTGTAGTGCAGATTTCCTTTGCAAGCTTGCTTGGTTGGCCAAAAAGGGCGTATGCGTTTTTTCCTGAATATATTCAGGAAAAAACGCATACGCCCTTTTTGGCCAAGTGCATCATTGTGGACGTTCTGCCTCTTTTCCTATGCTTTCAATGCAATTCCAGTCTACCTCCTGAAATCGGTTTCCTGCAATTCTGCCCCGCTTTCAAGTCCTCTTGGCAGCCTTACTTCAGTCTATTTTTGGACGATAGCTGTCATTTATAACTCTGCAGGTTTGTGAATTACAGTGCCCCTGAGCTCCTTTCTTCAACTCGCTTTCTTTTGAGCTGGCCGCAAAACCGCAGGATGGCTTCAGGCCCTAATCTGGTTCCGGTACGGCACGCTGAGCCTTTGGTTATTTCCTCTTCCTGGTGGGAAATGAGAGTTAAATTTGCCCGTCCAGACACCTCCAGCTAGCCTCTCATTGGTTCTCGCTATTCCTGTTCATCTTCCGCAGAAATTGCAAACTGGGCCAAACAGGAGGTTAAAGGCGCTGACTCTCCAAGTGGGGAGAGTGTTAGTAAAGCGTCTGGAATGTTGCACCCGAGTACCAGGGTACGAAACCTGAGACATATTTGAACACGTCTCCCGTTCACATGGTTGATCATACTTGGGTTCCACATGCATGTTTTAGCTGAAGGAAGAATACCTTAAACCTGGAGAGTTGAAACCCGTGGAATGGGTACCATGCAATATGACTTCAAAGGGTCTTCATTTGCTCACCGAACCTCTCCAATCCTATCACTGCTGCGTTTATGCCCCTGTACACACGCTTGATTCTCTTTTGGAGACATAGCAATCCATAGGTTTTAAGATACTTACTAGTCAGGTACATTCTTAGGTGTTTAATATGGGGTGTTGAGTCCATTTCGTTGAGCAAGGAGTAGCTCTTGTCTATTCCATATTTGGCTTAAAGAACTTTATCCGTGCTCATTTCAATCTCTGGTTTTATGCAGCACCCCAACTCACCTTTACCCTTAAGCAAGCATAAGTTGGTTTTCTAAATTTGAGAACCTGTTCTGTTGTGGAATTCAGTTCCTGTGTAGCCAAGTTTACATTCCGTGTATTAGTGATATCTTATGATGTTTCTTTTTCTGTGTGACTTATTTCAGTTAGAATCATCGTACCTGAATCCACTCATTGTGCTGCTACGGGCCTGATGACATAGATTTCATTGCTGAGTGATACTGCATTGTACGTAAGTACCACAAGTTCTTTATCCATTTTTCCCTTTCTGTGATATTGAACTTGTATGGTAAACGAGGTTCTTGTAAACGGAGGCGTCCCAAACTTTGGGGTGGCTGTGTCTTTTTGATTTTAATTTCCCTAAGCTATAGGACCATAAGTGGAAGTGCCCTAGGTTCTGTTGCTTTGTTTTTTAGATGTTTCAGGAAACACCATACACTTCTCCGGAGTGGTTGTTGGCAATTTACATCCCGCCGATCAGCATAACAAGGCTCCCAGTCCTCCATGGCCTGTCCTGCCTTTCTGGATTTTACACTTTTTTCAGATGGCCCTTTTGACCGGGGGGAAGTGAGACTTCATTGTAGTGCAGATTTCCTTTGCAAGCTTGCTTGGTTGGCCAAAAAGGGCGTATGCGTTTTTTCCTGAATATATTCAGGAAAAAACGCATACGCCCTTTTTGGCCAAGTGCATCATTGTGGACGTTCTGCCTCTTTTCCTATGCTTTCAATGCAATTCCAGTCTACCTCTTGAAATCGGTTTCCTGCAATTCTGCCCTGCTTTCAAGTCCTCTTGGCAGCCTTACTTCAGTCTATTTTTGGACGATAGCTGTCATTTATAACTCTGCAGGTTTGTGAATTACAGTGCCCCTGAGCTCCTTTGTTCAACTCGCTTTCTTTTGAGCTGGCCGCAATACCGCAGGATGGCTTCAGGCCCTAATCTGGTTCTGGCACGGCACGCTGAGCCTTTGGTTAATTCCTCTTCCTGGTGGGAAATGAGAGTTAAATTTGCCCGTCCAGACACCTCCAGCTAGCCTCTCATTGGTTCTCGCTATTCCTGTTCATCTTCCGCAGAAATTGCAAACTGGGCCAAACAGGAGGTTAAAGGGACTGACTCTCCAAGTGGGGAGAGTGTTAGTAAAGCGTCTGGAATGTTGCACCCGAGTACCAGGGTACGAAAACTGAGACATATTTGAACACGTCTCCCGTTCACATGGTTGATCATACTTGGGTTCCACATGCATGTTTTAGCAGAAGGAAGAATACCTTAAACCTGGAGAGTTGAGACCCGTGAAATGGGTACCATGCAATATGACTTCAAAGGGTCTTCATTTGCTCACCGAACCTCTCCAATCCTATCACTGCTGCGTTTATGCCACTGTACACACGCTTGATTCTCTTTTGGAGACATAGAAATTCATAGGTTTTAAGATACTTACTAGTCAGGTACATTCTTAGGCGTTTAATATAGGGTGTTGAGTCCATTTCGTTGAGCAAGGAGAAGCTCTTGTCTATTCCATATTTGGCTTAAGGAACTTTATGTGTGCTCATTTCAATCTCTGGTTTTATGCAGCACCCCAACTCACCTTTACCCTTAAGCAAGCATAAGTTGGTTTTCTAAATTTGAGTCCCTGTTCTGTTTTGGAATTCAGTTCCTGTGTAGCCAAGTTTACATTCCGTGTATTAGTGATATCTTATGATGTTTCTTTTTCTGTGTGACTTATTTCAGTTAGAATCATCATACCTGAATCCACTCATTGTGCTGCTAAGGGCCTGATGACACAGATTTCATTGCTGAGTGATATTGCTTTGTAAGTAAATACCACAACTTCTTTATCCATTTTTCACTTTCTGCGATGTTGAAGTTGTACTGTAAACGAGGTTCTTGTAAACAGAGCCGTTCCAAACTTTGGGGTGTCTGTGTCTTTTTGATTTTAATTTCCCTAAGCTATAGGACCATAAGTGGAAGTGCCCTAGGTTCTGTTGCTTTGTTTTTTAGATGTTTCAGGAAACACCATACACTTCTCCCAAGTGGTTGTTTGCAATTTACATCCCGCCCATCAGCATAACAAGGCTCCCAGTTGTCCATGGCCTGTCTTGCCTTTCTGGATTTTACACTTTTTTCAGATGGCCCTTTTGACCGGGGGGAAGTGAGACTTCATTGTAGTGCAGATTTTCTTTGCAAACTTGCTTGGTTGGCCAAAAAGGGCGTATGCGTTTTTTCCTGAATATATTCAGGAAAAAACGCATACGCCCTTTTTGGCCAAGTGCATCATTGTGGACGTTCTGCCTCTTTTCCTATGCTTTCAATGCAATTCCAGTCTACCTCCTGAAATCGGTTTCCTGCAATTCTGCCCCGCTTTCAAGTCCTCTTGGCAGCCTTACTTCAGTCTATTTTTGGACGATAGCTGTCATTTATAACTCTGCAGGTTTGTGAATTACAGTGCCCCTGAGCTCCTTTCTTCAACTCGCTTTCTTGTGACCTGGCCGCAACACCGCAAGGTGGCTTCAGGCCCTAATCTGGTTCCGGTACGGCACGCTGAGCCTTTGGTTATTTCCTCTTCCTGGTGGGAAATGAGAGTTAAATTTGCCCGTCCAGACACCTCCAGCTAGCCTCTCATTGGTTCTCGCTATTCCTGTTCATCTTCCGCAGAAATTGCAAACTGGGCCAAACAGGAGGTTAAAGGCGCTGACTCTCCAAGTGGGGAGAGTGTTAGTAAAGCGTCTGGAATGTTGCACCCGAGTACCAGGGGAGGAAAACTGAGACATATTTGAACACGTCTCCCGTTCACATGGTTGATCATACTTGGGTTCCACATGCATGTTTTAGCTGAAGGAAGAATACCTTAAACCTGGAGAGTTGAGACCCGTGTAATGGGTACCATGCAATATGACTTCAAAGGGTCTTCATTTGCTCACCGAACCTCTCCAATCCTATCACTGCTGCGTTTATGCCCCTGTACACATGCTTGATTCTCTTTCTGAGACATAGCAATCCATAGGTTTTACGATACTTACTAGTCAGGTACATTCTTAGGCGTTTAATATGCGGTGTTGAGTCCATTTCGTTGAGCAAGGAGTAGCTCTTGTCTATTCCATATTTGACTTAAGGAACTTTATCTGTGCTCATTTCAATCTCTGGTTTTATGCAGCACCCCAACTCACCTTTACCCTTAAGCAAGCATAAGTTGGTTTTCTAAATTTGAGACCCTGTTCTGTTCTGTAATTCAGTTCCTGTGTAGCCAAGTTTACATTCCGTGTATTACTGATATCTTATGATGTTTCTTTTTCTGTGTGACTTATTTCAGTTAGAATCATCATACCTGAATCCACTCATTGTGATGTTAAGGGCCTGATGACATAGATTTCATTGCTGAGTGATATTGCTTTGTAAGTAAATACCACAACTTCTTTATCCATTTTTCACTTTCTGCGATGTTGAACTTGTACTGTAAACGAGGTTCTTGTAAACAGAGGCGTCCCAAACTTTGGGGTGGCTGTGTCTTTTTGATTTTAATTTCCCTAAGCTATAGGACCATAATTGGCAGTGCCCTAGGCTCTGTTGCTTTGTTTTTTAGATGTTTCAGGAAACACCATACACTTCTCCTGAGTGTCTGTTGGCAATTTACATCCCGCCCATCAGCATAACAAGGCTCCCAGTTCTCCACGGCCTGTCCTGCCTTTCTGGATTTTACACTTTTTTCAGATGGCCCTTTTGACCGGGGGGAAGTGAGACTTCATTGTAGTGCAGATTTCCTTTGCAAGCTTGCTTGGTTGGCCAAAAAGGGCGTATGCGTTTTTTCCTGAATATATTCAGGAGAAAATGCATACGCCCTTTTTGGCCAAGTGCATCATTGTGGACGTTCTGCCTCTTTTCCTATGCTTTCAATGCAATTCCAGTCTACCTCCTGAAATCGGTTTCCTGCAATTCTGCCCCGCTTTCAAGTCCTGTTGGCAGCCTTACTTCAGTCTATTTTTGGACGATAGCTGTCATTTATAACTCTGCAGGTTTGTGAATTACAGTGCCCCTGAGCTCCTTTCTTCAACTCACTTTCTTGTGACCTGGCCGCAACACCGCAGGATGGCTTCAGGCCCTAATCTGGTTCCGGTACGGCACGCTGAGCCTTTGGTTAATTCCTCTTCCTGGTGGGAAATGAGAGTTAAATTTGCCCGTTCAGACACCTCCAGCTAGTCTCTCATTGGTTCTCGCTATTCCTGTTCATCTTCCGCAGAAATTGCAAACTGGGCCAAACAGGAGGTTAAAGGGACTGACTCTCCAAGTCGGGAGAGTGTTAGTAAAGCGTCTGGAATGTTGCACCAGAGTACCAGGGGAGGAAAACTGAGACATATTTGAACACGTCTCCCGTTCACATGGTTGATCATACTCTAGGTTCCACATGCATGTTTTAGCTGAAGGAAGAATACCTTAAACATGGAGAGTTGAGACCCGTGGAATGGGTACCATGCAATATGACTTCAAAGGGTCTTCATTTGCTCACCAAACCTCTCCAATCCTATCACTGCTGCGTTTATGCCCCTGTACACACGCTTGATTCTCTTTTGGAGACATAGCAATCCATAGGCTTTAAGATACTAACTAGTCAGGTACATTCTTAGGCGTTTAATATGGGGTGTTGAGTCCATTTCGTTGAGCAAGGAGTAGCTCTTGTCTATTGCATATTTGGTTTAAGGAACTTTATCTGTGCTCATTTAAATCTCTGGTTTTATGCAGCACCCCAACTCACCTTTCCCCTTAAGCAAGCATAAGTTGGTTTTCTAAATTTGAGACACTGTTCTGTTTTGGAATGCAGTTCCTGTGTAGCCAAGTTTACATTCCGTGTATTACTGATATCTTATGATGTTTCTTTTTCTGTGTGACTTACTTCAGTTAGAATCATCATACCTGAATCCACTCATTGTGCTGCTAAGGGCCTGATGACACAGATTTCATTGCTGAGTGATATTGCTTTGTAAGTAAATACCACAACTTCTTTATCCATTTTTCACTTTCTGCGATGTTGAACTTGTACTGTAAACGAGGTTCTTGTAAACAGAGCCGTTCCAAACTTTGGGGTGGCTGTGTCTTTTTGATTTTAATTTCCCTAAGCTATAGGACCATAAGTGGAAGTGCCCTAGGTTCTGTTGCTTTGTTTTTTAGATGTTTCAGGAAACACCATACACTTCTCCGGAGTGGTTGTTGGCAATTTACATCCCGCCCATCAGCATAACAAGGCTCCCAGTTCTCCATGGCCTGTCCTGCCTTTCTGGATTTTACACTTTTTTCAGATGGCCCTTTTGACCGGGGGGTAGTGAGACTTCATTGTAGTGCAGATTTCCTTTGCAAGCTTGCTTGGTTGGCCAAAAAGGGCGTATGCGTTTTTTCCTGAATATATTCAGGAAAAAACGCATACGCCCTTTTTGGCCAAGTGCATCATTGTGGACGTTCTGCCTCTTTTCCTATGCTTTCAATGCAATTCCAGTCTACCTCCTGAAATCGGTTTCCTGCAATTCTGCCCCGCTTTCAAGTCCTCTTGGCAGCCTTACTTCAGTATATTTTTGGACGATAGCTGTCATTTATAACTCTGCAGGTTTGTGAATTACAGTGCCCCTGAGCTCCTTTCTTCAACTCGCTTTCTTTTGAGCTGGCCGCAACACCGCAGGATGGCTTCAGGCCCTAATCTGGTTCCGGTACGGCACGCTGAGCCTTTGGTTATTTCCTCTTCCTGGTGGGAAATGAGAGTTAAATTTGCCCGTCCAGACACCTCCAGCTAGCCTCTCATTGGTTCTCGCTATTCCTGTTCATCTTCCGCAGAAATTGCAAACTGGGCCAAACAGGAGGTTAAAGGTGCTGACTCTCCAAGTGGGGAGAGTGTTAGTAAAGCGTCTGGAATGTTGCACCCGAGTACCAGGGGAGGAAAACTGAGACATATTTGAACACGTCTCCCGTTCACATGGTTGATCATACTTGGGTTCCACATGCATGTTTTAGCTGAAGGAAGAATACCTAAAACCTGGGTAGTTGAAACCCGTGGAATGGGTACCATGCAATATGACTTCAAAGGGTCTTCATTTGCTCACCGAACCTCTCCAATCCTATCACTGCTGCGTTTATGCCCCTGTACACATGCTTGATTCTCTTTTGGAGACATAGCAATCCATAGGTTTTAAGATACTTACTAGTCAGGTACATTCTTAGGCGTTTAATATGCGTTGTTGAGTCCATTTCGTTGAGCAAGGAGTAGCTCTTGTCTATTCCATATTTGGCATAAGGAACTTTATCTGTGCTCATTTCAATCTCTGGTTTTATGCAGCAACCCAACTCACCTTTACCCTTAAGCAAGCATAAGTTGGTTTTCTAAATTTGAGACCCTGTTCTGTTTTGGAATTCAGTTCCTGTGTAGCCAAGTTTACATTCCGTGTATTACTGATATCTTATGATGTTTCTTTTTCTGTGTGACTTATTTCAGTTAGAATCATCGTACCTGAATCTACTCATTATGCTGCTACGGGCCTGATGACATAGATTTCATTGCTGAGTGATACTGCATTGTACGTAAGTACCACAAGTTCTTTATCCATTTTTCACTTTCTGTGATGTTGAACTTGTACTGCAAACGAGGTTCTTGTAAACAGAGCCGTTCCAAACTTTGGGGTGGCTGTGTCTTTTTGATTTTAATTTCCCTAATCTATAGGACCATAAGTGGAAGTGCCCTAGGCTCTGTTGCTTTGTTTTTTAGATGTTTCAGGAAACACCATACACTTCTCCGGAGTGGTTGTTGGCAATTTACATCCCGCCCATCAGCATAACAAGGCTCCCAGTTCTCCATGGCCTGTCCTGCCTTTCTGGATTTTACACTTTTTTCAGATGGCCCTTTTGACCGGGGGGAAGTGAGACTTCATTGTAGTGCAGATTTCCTTTGCAAGCTTGCTTGGTTGGCCAAAAAGGGCGTATGCGTTTTTTCCTGAATATATTCAGGAAAAAACGCATACGCCCTTTTTGGCCAAGTGCATCATTGTGGACGTTCTGCCTCTTTTCCTATGCTTTCAATGCAATTCCAGTCTACCTCCTGAAATCGGTTTCCTGCAATTCTGCCCCGCTTTGAAGTCCTCTTGGCAGCCTTACTTCAGTCTATTTTTGGACGATAGCTGTCATTTATAACTCTGCAGGTTTGTGAATTACAGTGCCCCTGAGCTCCTTTCTTCAACTCGCTTTCTTGTGACCTGGCCGCAACACCGCTGGATGGCTTCAGGACCTAATCTGGTTCCGGCACGGCACGCTGAGCCTTTGGTTAATTCCTCTTCCTGGTGGGAAATGAGAGTTAAATTTGCCCGTCCAGACACCTCCAGCTAGCCTCTCATTGGTTCTCGCTATTCCTGTTCATCTTCCGCAGAAATTGCAAACTGGGCCAAACAGGAGGTTAAAGGGACTGACTCTCCAAGTCGGGAGAGTGTTAGTAAAGCGTCTGGAATGTTGCACCCAAGTACCAGGGTACGAAAACTGAGACATATTTGAACACGTCTCCCGATCACATGGTTGATCATACTCTAGGTTCCACATGCATGTTTTAGCTGAAGGAAGAATACCTTAAACCTGGGTAGTTGAAACCCGTGGAATGGGTACCATGCAATATGACTTCAAAGGGTCTTCATTTGTTCACCGAACCTCTCCAATCCTATCACTGCTGCGTTTATGCCCCTGTACACATGCTTGATTCTCTTTTGGAGACATAGCAATCCATAGGTTTTAAGATACTTACTAGTCAGGAACATTCTTAGGCGTTTAATATGGGGTGTTGGGTCCATTTCGTTGAGCAAGGAGTAGCTCTTGTCTATTCCATATTTGGCTTAAGGAACTTTATCTGTGCTCATTTCAATCTCTGGTTTTATGCAGCACCCCAACTCACCTTTCCCCTTAAGCAAGCATAAGTTGGTTTTCTAAATTTGAGCCCCTGTTCTGTTCTGTAATTCAGTTCCTGTGTAGCCAAGTTTACATTCCGTGTATTAGTGATATCTTATGATGTTTCTTTTTCTGTGTGACTTATTTCAGTTAGAATCATCATACCTGAATCCACTCATTGCGATGCTAAGGGCCAGATGACATAGATTTCATTGCTGAGTGATATTGCTTTGTAAGTGAATACCACAAGTTCTTTATCCATTTTTCACTTTCTGCGATGTTGAACTTGTACTGTAAACGAGGTTCTTGTAAACAGAGCCGTTCCAAACTTTGGGGTGGCTGTGTCTTTTTGATTTTAATTTCCCTAAGCTATAGGACCATAAGTGGAAGTGCCCTAGGCTCTGTTGCTTTGTTTTTTAGATGTTTCAGGAAACACCATACACTTCTCCCGAGTGGTTGTTGGCAATTTACATCCCGCCCATCAGCATAACAAGGCTCCCAGTTCTCAATGGCCTGTTGCCTTTCTGGATTTTACACTTTTTTCAGATGGCCCTTTTGACCGGGGGGAAGTGAGACTTCATTGTAGTGCAGATTTCCTTTGCAAGCTTGCTTGGTTGGCCAAAAAGGGCGTATGCGTTTTTTCCTGAATATATTCAGGAAAAAACGCATACGCCCTTTTTGGCCAAGTGCATCTTTGTGGATGTTCTGCCTCTTTTCCTATGCTTTCAATGCAATTCCAGTCTACCTCCTGAAATCGGTTTCCTGCAATTCTGCCCCGCTTTCAAGTCCTCTTGGCAGCCTTACTTCAGTCTATTTTTGGACGATAGCTGTCATTTATAACTCTGCAGGTTTGTGAATTACAGTGCCCCTGAGCTCCTTTCTTCAACTCGCTTTCTTGTGACCTGGCCGCAACACCGCAGGATGGCTTCAGGCCCTAATCTGGTTCCGGCCCGGCACGCTGAGCCTTTGGTTAATTCCTCTTCCTGGTGGGAAATGAGAGTTAAATTTGCCCGTCCAGACACCTCCAGCTAGCCTCTCATTGGTTCTCGCTATTCCTGTTCATCTTCCGCAGAAATTGCAAACTGGGCCAAACAGGAGGTTAAAGGGACTGACTCTCCAAGTCGGGAGAGTGTTAGTAAAGCGTCTGGAATGTTGCACCCGAGTACCAGGGGAGGAAAACTGAGACATATTTGAACACGTCTCCCGTTCACATGGTTGATCATACTCTGGGTTCCACATGCATGTTTTAGCTGAAGGAAGAATACCTTAAACCTGGAGAGTTGAGACCCGTGTAATGGGTACCATGCAATATAACTTCAAAGGGTCTTCATTTGCTCACCGAACCTCTCCAATCCTATCACTGCTGTGTTTATTCCCCTGTACACACGCTTGATTCTCTTTTGGAGACATAGCAATCCATAGGTTTTAAGATACTTACTAGTCAGGTACATTCTTAGGGGTTTAATATGGGGTTTTGAGTCCATTTCGTTGAGCAAGGAGTAGCTCTTGTCTATTCCATATTTGGCTTAAGGAACTTTATCTGTGCTCATTTCAATCTCTGGTTTTATGCAGCACCCCAACTCACCTTTCCCCTTAAGCAAGCATAAGTTGGTTTTCTAAATTTGAGACTCTGTTCTGTTCTGTAATTCAGTTCCTGTGTAGCCAAGTTTACATTCCGTGTATTACTGATATCTTATGATGTTTCTTTTTCTGTGTGACTTATTTCAGTTAGAATCATCATACCTGAATCCACTCATTGTGATGCTAAGGGCCTGATGACATAGAATTCATTGCTGAGTGATATTGCTTTGTAAGTAAATACCACAACTTCTTTATCCATTTTTCACTTTCTGCGATGTTGAACTTGTACTGTAAACGAGGTTCTTGTAAACAGAGCCGTTCCAAACTTTGGGGTGGCTGTGTCTTTTTGATTTTAATTTCCCTAAGCTATAGGACCATAAGTGGAAGTGCCCTAGGTTCTGTTGCTTTGTTTTTTAGATGTTTCAGGAAACACCATACACTTCTCCCGAGTGGTTGTTGGCAATTTACATCCCGCCCATCAGCATAACAAGGCTCCCAGTTCTCCATGGCCTGTCCTGCCTTTCTGGATTTTACACTTTTTTCAGATGGCCCTTTTGACCGGGGGGAAGTGAGACTTCATTGTAGTGCAGATTTCCTTTGCAAGCTTGCTTGGTTGGCCAAAAAGGGCGTATGCGTTTTTTCCTGAATATATTCAGGAAAAAACGCATACGCCCTTTTTGGCCAAGTGCATCATTGTGGACGTTCTGCCTCTTTTCCTATGCTTTCAATGCAATTCCAGTCTACCTCCTGAAATCGGTTTCCTGCAATTCTGCCCCGCTTTCAAGTCCTCTTGGCAGCCTTACTTCAGTCTATTTTTGGACGATAGCTGTCATTTATAACTCTGCAGGTTTGTGAATTACAGTGCCCCTGAGCTCCTTTGTTCAACTCGCTTTCTTTTGAGCTGGCCGCAACACCGCAGGATGGCTTCAGGCCCTAATCTGGTTCCGGTACGGCACGCTGAGCCTTTGGTTATTTCCTCTTCCTGGTGGGAAATGAGAGTTAAATTTGCCCGTCCAGACACCTCCAGCTAGCCTCTCATTGGTTCTCGCTATTCCTGTTCATCTTCCGCAGAAATTGCAAACTGGGCCAAACAGGAGGTTAAAGGCGCTGACTCTCCAAGTGGGGAGAGTGTTAGTAAAGCGTCTGGAATGTTGCACCCGAGTACCAGGGGAGGAAAACTGAGACATATTTGAACACGTCTCCCGTTCACATGGTTGATCATACTTGGGTTCCACATGCATGTTTTAGCTGAAGGAAGAATACCTTAAACCTGGAGAGTTAAGACCCGTGTAATGGGTACCATGCAATATGACTTCAAAGGGTCTTCATTTGCTCACCGAACCTCTCCAATCCTATCACTGCTGCGTTTATGCCCCTGTACACATGCTTGATTCTCTTTCGGAGACATAGCAATCCATAGGTTTTTAAGATACTTACTAGTCAGGTACATTCTTAGGCGTTTAATATGCGGTGTTGAGTCCATTTCGTTGAGCAAGGAGTAGCTCTTGTCTATTCCATATTTGGCTTAAGGAACTTTATCTGTGCTCATTTCAATCTCTGGTTTTATGCAGCACCCCAACTCACCTTTACCCTTAAGCAAGCATAAGTTGGTTTTCTAAATTTGAGACCCTGTTCTGTTCTGTAATTCAGTTCCTGTGTAGGCAAGTTTACATTCCGTGTATTAGTGATATCTTATGATGTTTCTTTTTCTGTGTGACTTATTTCAGTTAGAATCATCATACCTGAATCCACTCATTGCGATGCTAAGGGCCTGATGACATAGATTTCATTGCTGAGTGATATTGCTTTGTAAGTGAATACCACAAGTTCTTTATCCATTTTTCACTTTCTGCGATGTTGAACTTGTACTGTAAACGAGGTTCTTGTAAACAGAGCCGTTCCAAACTTTGGGGTGGCTGTGTCTTTTTGATTTTAATTTCCCTAAGCTATAGGACCATAAGTGGAAGTGCCCTAGGCTCTGTTGCTTTGTTTTTTAGATGTTTCAGGAAACACCATACACTTCTCCCGAGTGGTTGTTGGCAATTTACATCCCGCCCATCAGCATAACAAGGCTCCCAGTTCTCAATGGCCTGTTGCCTTTCTGGATTTTACACTTTTTTCAGATGGCCCTTTTGACCGGGGGGAAGTGAGACTTCATTGTAGTGCAGATTTCCTTTGCAAGCTTGCTTGGTTGGCCAAAAAGGGCGTATGCGTTTTTTCCTGAATATATTCAGGAAAAAACGCATATGCCCTTTTTGGCCAAGTGCATCATTGTGGATGTTCTGCCTCTTTTCCTATGCTTTCAATGCAATTCCAGTCTACCTCCTGAAATCGGTTTCCTGCAATTCTGCCCCGCTTTCAAGTCCTCTTGGCAGCCTTACTTCAGTCTATTTTTGGACGATAACTGTCATTTATAACTCTGCAGGTTTGTGAATTACAGTGCCCCTGAGCTCCTTTCTTCAACTCGCTTTCTTGTGACCTGGCCGCAACACCGCAGGATGGCTTCAGGCCCTAATCTGGTTCCGGCCCGGCATGCTGAGCCTTTGGTTAATTCCTCTTCCTGGTGGGAAATGAGAGTTAAATTTGCCCGTCCAGACACCTCCAGCTAGCCTCTCATTGGTTCTCGCTATTCCTGATCATCTTCCGCAGAAATTGCAAACTGGGCCAAACAGGAGGTTAAAGGGACTGACTCTCCAAGTCGGGAGAGTGTTAGTAAAGCGTCTGGAATGTTGCACCCGAGTACCAGGGGAGGAAAACTGAGACATATTTGAACACGTCTCCCGTTCACATGGTTGATCATACTCTGGGTTCCACATGCATGTTTTAGCTGAAGGAAGAATACCTTAAACCTGGAGAGTTGAGACCCGTGTAATGGGTACCATGCAATATAACTTCAAAGGGTCTTCATTTGCTCACCGAACCTCTCCAATCCTATCACTGCTGTGTTTATTCCCCTGTACACACGCTTGATTCTCTTTTGGAGACATAGCAATCCATAGGTTTTAAGATACTTACTAGTCAGGTACATTCTTAGGGGTTTAATATGGGGTTTTGAGTCCATTTCATTGAGCAAGGAGTAGCTCTTGTCTATTCCATATTTGGCTTAAGGAACTTTATCTGTGCTCATTTCAATCTCTGGTTTTATGCAGCACCCCAACTCACCTTTCCCCTTAAGCAAGCATAAGTTGGTTTTCTAAATTTGAGACCCTGTTCTGTTCTGTAATTCAGTTCCTGTGTAGCCAAGTTTACATTCCGTGTATTACTGATATCTTATGATGTTTCTTTTTCTGTGTGACTTATTTCAGTTAGAATCATCATACCTGAATCCACTCATTGTGATGCTAAGGGCCTGATGACATAGAATTCATTGCTGAGTGATATTGCTTTGTAAGTAAATACCACAACTTCTTTATCCATTTTTCACTTTCTGCGATGTTGAACTTGTACTGTAAACGAGGTTCTTGTAAACAGAGGCGTCCCAAACTTTGGGGTGGCTGTGTCTTTTTGATTTTAATTTCCCTAAGCTATAGGACCATAAGTGGCAGTGCCCTAGGCTCTGTTCCTTTGTTTTTTAGATGTTTCAGGAAACACCATACACTTCTCCCGAGTGTCTGTTGGCAATTTACATCCCGCCCATCAGCATAACAAGGCTCCCAGTTCTCCATGGCCTGTCCTGCCTTTCTGGATTTTACACTTTTTTCAGATGGCCCTTTTGACCGGGGGGAAGTGAGACTTCATTGTAGTGCAGATTTCCTTTGCAAGCTTGCTTGGTTGGCCAAAAAGGGCGTATGCGTTTTTTCCTGAATATATTCAGGAAAAAACGCATACGCCCTTTTTGGCCAAGTGCATCATTGTGGGCGTTCTGCCTCTTTTCCTATGCTTTCAATGCAATTCCAGTCTACCTCCTGAAATCGGTTTCCTGCAATTCTGCCCTGCTTTCAAGTCCTCTTGGCAGCCTTACTTCAGTCTATTTTTGGACGATAGCTGTCATTTATAACTCTGCAGGTTTGTGAATTACAGTGCCCCTGAGCTCCTTTCTTCAACTCGCTTTCTTGTGACCTGGCCGCAACACCGCAGGATGGCTTCAGGCCCTAATCTGGTTCCGGCACGGCACGCTGAGCCTTTGGTTATTTCCTCTTCCTGGTGGGAAATGAGAGTTAAATTTGCCCGTCCAGACACCTCCAGCTAGTCTCTCATTGGTTCTCGCTATTCCTGTTCATCTTCCGCAGAAATTGCAAACTGGGCCAAATAGGAGGTTAAAGGGACTGACTCTGCAAGTCGGGAGAGTGTTAGTAAAGCGTCTGGAATGTTGCACCCGAGTACCAGGGTACGAAAACTGAGACATATTTGAACACGTCTCCCGATCACATGGTTGATCATACTCCAGGTTCCACATGCATGTTTTAGCTGAAGGAAGAATACCTTAAACCTGGGTAGTTGAACCCGTGGAATGGGTACCATGCAATATGACTTCAAAGGGTCTTCATTTGCTCACCGAACCTCTCCAATCCTATCACTGCTGCGTTTATGCCCCTGTACACATGCTTGATTCTCTTTCGGAGACATAGCAATCCATAGGTTTTAAGATACTTACTAGTCAGGTACATTCTTAGGCGTTTAATATGCGGTGTTGAGTCCATTTCGTTGAGCAAGGAGTAGCTCTTGTCTATTCCATATTTGGCTTAAGGAACTTTATCTGTGCTCATTTCAATCTCTGGTTTTATGCAGCAACCCAACTCACCTTTACTCTTAAGCAAGCATAAGTTGGTTTTCTAAATTTGAGACCCTGTTCTGTTTTGGAATTCAGTTCCTGTGTAGCCAAGTTTACATTCCGTGTATTACTGATATCTTATGATGTTTCTTTTTCTGTGTGACTTATTTCAGTTAGAATCATCGTACCTGAATCTACTCATTATGCTGCTACGGGCCTGATGACATAGATTTCATTGCTGAGTGATACTGCATTGTACGTAAGTACCACAAGTTCTTTATCCATTTTTCACTTTCTGCGATATTGAACTTGTACTGTAAACGAGGTTCTTGTAAACAGAGCCGTTCCAAACTTTGGGGTGGCTGTGTCTTTTTGATTTTAATTTCCCTAAGCTATAGGACCATAAGTGGCAGTGCCCTAGGCTCTGTTGCTTTGTTTTTTAGATGTTTCAGGAAACACCATACACTTCTCCCGAGTGGTTGTTGGCAATTTACATCCCGCCCATCAGCATAACAAGGCTCCCAGTTCTCCATGGCCTGTCCTGCCTTTCTGGATTTTACACTTTTTTCAGATGGCCCTTTTGACCGGGGGGAAGTGAGACTTCATTGTAGTGCAGATTTCCTTTGCAAGCTTGCTTGGTTGGCCAAAAAGGGCGTATGCGTTTTTTCCTGAATATATTCAGGAAAAAACGCATACGCCCTTTTTGTCCAAGTGCATCATTGTGGACGTTCTGCCTCTTTTCCTATGCTTTCAATGCAATTCCAGTCTACCTCCTGAAATCGGTTTCCTGCAATTCTGCCCCGCATTCAAGTCCTCTTGGCAGCCTTACTTCAGTCTATTTTTGGACAATAGCTGTCATTTATAACTCTGCAGGTTTGTGAATTACAGTGCCCCTGAGCTCCTTTCTTCAACTCGCTTTCTTGTGACCTGGCCGCAACACCGCAGGATGGCTTCAGGACCTAATCTGGTTCCGGCACGGCACGCTGAGCCTTTGGTTAATTCCTCTTCCTGGTGGGAAATGAGAGTTAAATTTGCCCGTCCAGACACCTCCAGCTAGCCTCTCATTGGTTCTCGCTATTCCTGTTCATCTTCCGCAGAAATTGCAAACTGGGCCAAACAGGAGGTTAAAGGGACTGACTCTCCAAGTCGGGAGAGTGTTAGTAAAGCGTCTGGAATGTTGCACCCAAGTACCAGGGTACGAAAACTGAGACATATTTGAACACGTCTCCCGATCACATGGTTGATCATACTCTAGGTTCCACATGCATGTTTTAGCTGAAGGAAGAATACCTTAAACCTGGGTAGTTGAAACCCGTGGAATGGGTACCATGCAATATGACTTCAAAGGGTCTTCATTTGCTCACCGAACCTCTCCAATCCTATCACTGCTGCGTTTATGCCCCTGTACACATGCTTGATTCTCTTTTGGAGACATAGCAATCCATAGGTTTTAAGATACTTACTAGTCAGGAACATTCTTAGGCGTTTAATATGGGGTGTTGAGTCCATTTCGTTGAGCAAGGAGTAGCTCTTGTCTATTCCATATTTGGCTTAAGGAACTTTATCTGTGCTCATTTCAATCTCTGGTTTTATGCAGCACCCCAACTCACCTTTCCCCTTAAGCAAGCATAAGTTGGTTTTCTAAATTTGAGACCCTGTTCTGTTCTGTAATTCAGTTCCTGTGTAGGCAAGTTTACATTCCGTGTATTAGTGATATCTTATGATGTTTCTTTTTCTGTGTGACTTATTTCAGTTAGAATCATCATACCTGAATCCACTCATTGCGATGCTAAGGGCCTGATGACATAGATTTCATTGCTGAGTGATATTGCTTTGTAAGTGAATACCACAAGTTCTTTATCCATTTTTCACTTTCTGCGATGTTGAACTTGTACTGTAAATGAGGTTCTTGTAAACAGAGCCGTTCCAAACTTTGGGGTGGCTGTGTCTTTTTGATTTTAATTTCCCTAAGCTATAGGACCATAAGTGGAAGTGCCCTAGGCTCTGTTGCTTTGTTTTTTAGATGTTTCAGGAAACACCATACACTTCTCCCGAGTGGTTGTTGGCAATTTACATCCCGCCCATCAGCATAACAAGGCTCCCAGTTCTCAATGGCCTGTTGCCTTTCTGGATTTTACACTTTTTTCAGATGGCCCTTTTGACCGGGGGGAAGTGAGACTTCATTGTAGTGCAGATTTCCTTTGCAAGCTTGCTTGGTTGGCCAAAAAGGGCGTATGCGTTTTTTCCTGAATATATTCAGGAAAAAACGCATACGCCCTTTTTGGCCAAGTGCATCATTGTGGATGTTCTGCCTCCTTTCCTATGCTTTCAATGCAAATCCAGTCTACCTCCTGAAATCGGTTTCCTGCAATTCTGCCCCGCTTTCAAGTCCTCTTGGCAGCCTTACTTCAGTCTATTTTTGGACGATAACTGTCATTTATAACTCTGCAGGTTTGTGAATTACAGTGCCCCTGAGCTCCTTTCTTCAACTCGCTTTCTTGTGACCTGGCCGCAACACCGCAGGATGGCTTCAGGCCCTAATCTGGTTCCGGCCCGGCATGCTGAGCCTTTGGTTAATTCCTCTTCCTGGTGGGAAATGAGAGTTAAATTTGCCCGTCCAGACACCTCCAGCTAGCCTCTCATTGGTTCTCGCTATTCCTGTTCATCTTCCGCAGAAATTGCAAACTGGGCCAAACAGGAGGTTAAAGGGACTGACTCTCCAAGTCGGGAGAGTGTTAGTAAAGCGTCTGGAATGTTGCACCCGAGTACCAGGGGAGGAAAACTGAGACATATTTGAACACGTCTCCCGTTCACATGGTTGATCATACTCTGGGTTCCACATGCATGTTTTAGCTGAAGGAAGAATACCTTAAACCTGGAGAGTTGACACCCGTGTAATGGGTACCATGCAATATAACTTCAAAGGGTCTTCATTTGCTCACCGAACCTCTCCAATCCTATCACTGCTGTGTTTATTCCCCTGTACACACGCTTGATTCTCTTTTGGAGACATAGCAATCCATAGGTTTTAAGATACTTACTAGTCAGGTACATTCTTAGGAGTTTAATATGGGGTTTTGAGTCCATTTCGTTGAGCAAGGAGTAGCTCTTGTCTATTCCATATTTGGCTTAAGGAACTTTATCTGTGCTCATTTCAATCTCTGGTTTTATGCAGCACCCCAACTCACCTTTCCCCTTAAGCAAGCATAAGTTGGTTTTCTAAATTTGAGACCCTGTTCTGTTCTGTAATTCAGTTCCTGTGTAGCCAAGTTTACATTCCGTGTATTACTGATATCTTATGATGTTTCTTTTTCTGTGTGACTTATTTCAGTTAGAATCATCATACCTGAATCCACTCATTGTGATGCTAAGGGCCTGATGACATAGAATTCATTGCTGAGTGATATTGCTTTGTAAGTAAATACCACAACTTCTTTATCCATTTTTCACTTTCTGCGATGTTGAACTTGTACTGTAAACGAGGTTCTTGTAAACAGAGGCGTCCCAAACTTTGGGGTGGCTGTGTCTTTTTGATTTTAATTTCCCTAAGCTATAGGACCATAAGTGGCAGTGCCCTAGGCTCTGTTGCTTTGTGTTTTAGATGTCTCAGGAAACACCATACACTTCTCCCGAGTGTCTGTTGGCAATTTACATCCCGCCCATCAGCATAACAAGGCTCCCAGTTCTCCATGGCCTGTCCTGCCTTTCTGGATTTTACACTTTTTTCAGATGGCCCTTTTGACCGGGGGGAAGTGAGACTTCATTGTAGTGCAGATTTCCTTTGCAAGCTTGCTTGGTTGGCCAAAAAGGGCGTATGCGTTTTTTCCTGAATATATTCAGGAAAAAACGCATACGCCCTTTTTGGCCAAGTGCATCATTGTGGACGTTCTGCCTCTTTTCCTATGCTTTCAATGCAATTCCAGTCTACCTCCTGAAATCGGTTTCCTGCAATTCTGCCCCGCTTTCAAGTCCTCTTGGCAGCCTTACTTCAGTCTATTTTTGGACGATAGCTGTCATTTATAACTCTGCAGGTTTGTGAATTACAGTGCCCCTGAGCTCCTTTCTTCAACTCGCTTTCTTGTGACCTGGCCGCAACACCGCAGGATGGCTTCAGGCCCTAATCTGGTTCCGGCACGGCACGCTGAGCCTTTGGTTATTTCCTCTTCCTGGTGGGAAATGAGAGTTAAATTTGCCCGCCCAGACACCTCCAGCTAGTCTCTCATTGGTTCTCGCTATTCCTGTTCATCTTCCGCAGAAATTGCAAACTGGGCCAAATAGGAGGTTAAAGGGACTGACTCTGCAAGTCGGGAGAGTGTTAGTAAAGCGTCTGGAATGTTGCACCCCAGTACCAGGGTACGAAAACTGAGACATATTTGAACACGTCTCCCGATCACATGGTTGATCATACTCCAGGTTCCACATGCATGTTTTAGCTGAAGGAAGAATACCTTAAACCTGGGTAGTTGAACCCGTGGAATGGGTACCATGCAATATGACTTCAAAGGGTCTTCATTTGCTCACCGAACCTCTCCAATCCTATCACTGCTGCTTTTATGCCCCTGTACACATGCTTGATTCTCTTTCGGAGACATAGCAATCCATAGGTTTTAAGATACTTACTAGTCAGGTACATTCTTAGGCGTTTAATATGCGGTGTTGAGTCCATTTCATTGAGCAAGGAGTAGCTCTTGTCTATTCCATATTTGGCTTAAGGAACTTTATCTGTGCTCATTTCAATCTCTGGTTTTATGCAGCAACCCAACTCACCTTTACCCTTAAGCAAGCATAAGTTGGTTTTCTAAATTTGAGACCCTGTTCTGTTTTGGAATTCAGTTCCTGTGTAGCCAAGTTTACATTCCGTGTATCACTGATATCTTATGATGTTTCTTTTTCTGTGTGACTTATTTCAGTTAGAATCATCGTACCTGAATCTACTCATTATGCTGCTACGGGCCTGATGACATAGATTTCATTGCTGAGTGATACTGCATTGTACGTAAGTACCACAAGTTCTTTATCCATTTTTCACTTTCTGCGATATTGAACTTGTACTGTAAACGAGGTTCTTGTAAACAGAGCCGTTCCAAACTTTGGGGTGGCTGTGTCTTTTTGATTTTAATTTCCCTAAGCTATAGGACCATAAGTGGAAGTGCCCTAGGCTCTGTTGCTTTGTTTTTTAGATGTTTCAGGAAACACCATACACTTCTCCCGAGTGGTTGTTGGCAATTTACATCCCGCCCATCAGCATAACAAGGCTCCCAGTTCTCCATGGCCTGTCCTGCCTTTCTGGATTTTACACTTTTTTCAGATGGCCCTTTTGACCGGGGGGAAGTGAGACTTCATTGTAGTGCAGATTTCCTTTGCAAGCTTGCTTGGTTGGCCAAAAAGGGCGTATGCGTTTTTTCCTGAATATATTCAGGAAAAAACGCATACGCCCTTTTTGGCCAAGTGCATCATTGTGGACGTTCTGCCTCTTTTCCTATGCTTTCAATGCAATTCCAGTCTACCTCCTGAAATCGGTTTCCTGCAATTCTGCCCCGCATTCAAGTCCTCTTGGCAGCCTTACTTCAGTCTATTTTTGGACGATAGCTGTCATTTATAACTCTGCAGGTTTGTGAATTACAGTGCCCCTGAGCTCCTTTCTTCAACTCGCTTTCTTGTGACCTGGCCGCAACACCGCAGGATGGCTTCAGGACCTAATCTGGTTCCGGCACGGCACGCTGAGCCTTTGGTTAATTCCTCTTCCTGGTGGGAAATGAGAGTTAAATTTGCCCGTCCAGACACCTCCAGCCAGCCTCTCATTGGTTCTCGCTATTCCTGTTCATCTTCCGCAGAAATTGCAAACTGGGCCAAACAGGAGGTTAAAGGGACTGACTCTCCAAGTCGGGAGAGTGTTAGTAAAGCGTCTGGAATGTTGCACCCAAGTACCAGGGTACGAAAACTGAGACATATTTGAACACGTCTCCCGATCACATGGTTGATCATACTCTAGGTTCCACATGCATGTTTTAGCTGAAGGAAGAATACCTTAAACCTGGGTAGTTGAAACCCGTGGAATGGGTACCATGCAATATGACTTCAAAGGGTCTTCATTTGCTCACCGAACCTCTCCAATCCTATCACTGCTGCGTTTATGCCCCTGTACACATGCTTGATTCTCTTTTGGAGACATAGCAATCCATAGGTTTTAAGATACTTACTAGTCAGGAACATTCTTAGGCGTTTAATATGGGGTGTTGAGTCCATTTCGTTGAGCAAGGAGTAGCTCTTGTCTATTCCATATTTGGCTTAAGGAACTTTATCTGTGCTCATTTCAATCTCTGGTTTTATGCAGCACCCCAACTCACCTTTCCCCTTAAGCAAGCATAAGTTGGTTTTCTAAATTTGAGACCCTGTTCTGTTCTGTAATTCAGTTCCTGTGTAGCCAAGTTTACATTCCGTGTATTACTGATATCTTATGATGTTTCTTTTTCTGTGTGACTTATTTCAGTTAGAATCATCATACCTGAATCCACTCATTGTGCTGCTACGGGCCTGATGACACAGATTTCATTGCTGAGTGATATTGCTTTGTAAGTAAATACCACAACTTCTTTATCCATTTTTCACTTTCTGCGATGTTGAACTTGTACTGTAAACGAGGTTCTTGTAAACAGAGCCGTTCCAAACTTTGGGGTGGCTGTGTCTTTTTGATTTTAATTTCCCTAAGCTATAGGACCATAAGTGGAAGTGCCCTAGGTTCTGTTGCTTTGTTTTTTAGATGTTTCAGGAAGCACCATACACTTCTCCCGAGTGGTTGTTGGCAATTTACATCCCGCCCATCAGCATAACAAGGCTCCCAGTTCTCCATGGCCTGTCCTGCCTTTCTGGATTTTACACTTTTTTCAGATGGCCCTTTTGACCGGGGGGAAGTGAGACTTCATTGTAGTGCAGATTTCCTTTGCAAGCTTGCTTGGTTGGCCAAAAAGGGCGTATGCGTTTTTTCCTGAATATATTCAGGAAAAAACGCATACGCCCTTTTTGGCCAAGTGCATCATTGTGGACGTTCTGCCTCTTTTCCTATGCTTTCAATGCAATTCCAGTCTACCTCCTGAAATCGGTTTCCTGCAATTCTGCCCCGCTTTCAAGTCCTCTTGGCAGCCTTACTTCAGTCTATTTTTGGACGATAGCTGTCATTTATAACTCTGCAGGTTTGTGAATTACAGTGCCCCTGAGCTCCTTTCTTCAACTCGCTTTCTTTTGAGCTGGCCGCAACACCGCAGGATGGCTTCAGGCCCTAATCTGGTTCCGGTACGGCACGCTGAGCCTTTGGTTATTTCCTCTTCCTGGTGGGAAATGAGAGTTAAATTTGCCCGTCCAGACACCTCCAGCTAGCCTCTCATTGGTTCTCGCTATTCCTGTTCATCTTCCGCAGAATTTGCAAACTGGGCCAAACAGGAGGTTAAAGGTGCTGACTCTCCAAGTGGGGAGAGTGTTAGTAAAGCGTCTGGAATGTTGCACCCGAGTACCAGGGGAGGAAAACTGAGACATATTTGAACATGTCTCCCGTTCACATGGTTGATCATACTTGGGTTCCACATGCATGTTTTAGCTGAAGGAAGAATACCTAAAACCTGGGTAGTTGAAACCCGTGGAATGGGTACCATGCAATATGACTTCAAAGGGTCTTCATTTGCTCACCGAACCTCTCCAATCCTATCACTGCTGCGTTTATGCCCCTGTACACACGCTTGATTCTCTTTTGGAGACATAGCAATCCATAGGTTTTAAGATACTTACTAGTCAGGTACATTCTTAGGCGTTTAATATGCGGTGTTGAGTCCATTTCGTTGAGCAAGGAGTAGCTCTTGTCTATTCCATATTTGGCTTAAGGAACTTTATCTGTGCTCATTTCAATCTCTGGTTTTATGCAGCAACCCAACTCACCTTTACCCTTAAGCAAGCATAAGTTGGTTTTCTAAATTTGAGACCCTGTTCTGTTTTGGAATTCAGTTCCTGTGTAGCCAAGTTTACATTCCGTGTATTACTGATATCTTATGATGTTTCTTTTTCTGTGTGACTTATTTCAGTTAGAATCATCGTACCTGAATCTACTCATTATGCTGCTACGGGCCTGATGACATAGATTTCATTGCTGAGTGATACTGCATTGTACGTAAGTACCACAAGTTCTTTATCCATTTTTCACTTTCTGCGATGTTGAACTTGTACTGTAAACGAGGTTCTTGTAAACAGAGCCATTCCAAACTTTGGGGTGGCTGTGTCTTTTTGATTTTAATTTCCCTAAGCTATAGGACCATAAGTGGAAGTGCCCTAGGCTCTGTTGCTTTGTTTTTTAGATGTTTCAGGAAACACCATACACTTCTCCCGAGTGGTTGTTGGCAATTTACATCCCGCCCATCAGCATAACAAGGCTCCCAGTTCTCCATGGCCTGTCCTGCCTTTCTGGATTTTACACTTTTTTCAGATGGCCCTTTTGACCGGGGGGAAGTGAGACTTCATTGTAGTGCAGATTTCCTTTGCAAGCTTGCTTGGTTGGCCAAAAAGGGCGTATGCGTTTTTTCCTGAATATATTCAGGAAAAAACGCATACGCCCTTTTTGGCCAAGTGCATCATTGTGGACGTTCTGCCTCTTTTCCTATGCTTTCAATGCAATTCCAGTCTACCTCCTGAAATCGGTTTCCTGCAATTCTGCCCCGCTTTCAAGTCCTCTTGGCAGCCTAACTTCTGTCTATTTTTGGACGATAGCTGTCATTTATAACTCTGCAGGTTTGTGAATTACAGTGCCCCTGAGCTCCTTTCTTCAACTCGCTTTCTTGTGACCTGGCCGCAACACCGCTGGATGGCTTCAGGACCTAATCTGGTTCCGGCACGGCACGCTGAGCCTTTGGTTAATTCCTCTTCCTGGTGGGAAATGAGAGTTAAATTTGCCCGTCCAGACACCTCCAGCTAGTCTCTCATTGGTTCTCGCTATTCCTGTTCATCTTCCGCAGAAATTGCAAACTGGGCCAAACAGGAGGTTAAAGGGACTGACTCTCCAAGTCGGGAGAGTGTTAGTAAAGCGTCTGGAATGTTGCACCCAAGTACCAGGGTACGAAAACTGAGACATATTTGAACACGTCTCCCGATCACATGGTTGATCATACTCTAGGTTCCACATGCATGTTTTAGCTGAAGGAAGAATACCTTAAACCTGGGTAGTTGAAATCCGTGGAATGGGTACCATGCAATATGACTTCAAAGGGTCTTCATTTGCTCACCGAACCTCTCCAATCCTATCACTGCTGCGTTTATGCCCCTGTACACATGCTTGATTCTCTTTCGGAGACATAGCAATCCATAGGTTTTAAGATACTTACTAGTCAGGAACATTCTTAGGCGTTTAATATGGGGTGTTGGGTCCATTTCGTTGAGCAAGGAGTAGCTCTTGTCTATTCCATATTTGGCTTAAGGAACTTTATCTGTGCTCATTTCAATCTCTGGTTTTATGCAGCACCCCAACTCACCTTTACCCTTAAGCAAGCATAAGTTGGTTTTCTAAATTTGAGACCCTGTTCTGTTCTGTAATTCAGTTCCTGTGTAGCCAAGTTTACATTCCGTGTATTAGTGATATCTTATGATGTTTCTTTTTCTGTGTGACTTATTTCAGTTAGAATCATCATACCTGAATCCACTCATTGCGATGCTAAGGGCCAGATGACATAGATTTCATTGCTGAGTGATATTGCTTTGTAAGTGAATACCACAAGTTCTTTATCCATTTTTCACTTTCTGCGATGTTGAACTTGTACTGTAAACGAGGTTCTTGTAAACAGAGCCGTTCCAAACTTTGGGGTGGCTGTGTCTTTTTGATTTTAATTTCCCTAAGCTATAGGACCATAAGTAGAAGTGCCCTAGGCTCTGTTGCTTTGTTTTTTAGATGTTTCAGGAAACACCATACACTTCTCCCGAGTGGTTGTTGGCAATTTACATCCCGCCCATCAGCATAACAAGGCTCCCAGTTCTCAATGGCCTGTTGCCTTTCTGGATTTTACACTTTTTTCAGATGGCCCTTTTGACCGGGGGGAAGTGAGACTTCATTGTAGTGCAGATTTCCTTTGCAAGCTTGCTTGGTTGGCCAAAAAGGGCGTATGCGTTTTTTCCTGAATATATTCAGGAAAAAACGCATACGCCCTTTTTGGCCAAGTGCATCATTGTGGATGTTCTGCCTCTTTTCCTATGCTTTCAATGCAATTTCAGTCTACCTCCTGAAATCGGTTTCCTGCAATTCTGCCCCGCTTTCAAGTCCTCTTGGCAGCCTTACTTCAGTCTATTTTTGGACGATAACTGTCATTTATAACTCTGCAGGTTTGTGAATTACAGTGCCCCTGAGCTCCTTTCTTCAACTCGCTTTCTTGTGACCTGGCCGCAACACCGCAGGATGGCTTCAGGCCCTAATCTGGTTCCGGCCCGGCATGCTGAGCCTTTGGTTAATTCCTCTTCCTGGTGGGAAATGAGAGTTAAATTTGCCCGTCCAGACACCTCCAGCTAGCCTCTCATTGGTTCTCGCTATTCCTGTTCATCTTCCGCAGAAATTGCAAACTGGGCCAAACAGGAGGTTAAAGGGACTGACTCTCCAAGTCGGGAGAATGTTAGTAAAGCGTCTGGAATGTTGCACCCGAGTACCAGGGGAGGAAAACTGAGACATATTTGAACACGTCTCCCGTTCACATGGTTGATCATACTCTGGGTTCCACATGCATGTTTTAGTTGAAGGAAGAATACCTTAAACCTGGAGAGTTGAGACCCGTGTAATGGGTACCATGCAATATAACTTCAAAGGGTCTTCATTTGCTCACCGAACCTCTCCAATCCTATCACTGCTGTGTTTATTCCCCTGTACACACGCTTGATTCTCTTTTGGAGACATAGCAATCCATAGGTTTTAAGATACTTACTAGTCAGGTACATTCTTAGGGGTTTAATATGGGGTTTTCAGTCCATTTCGTTGAGCAAGGAGTAGCTCTTGTCTATTCCATATTTGGCTTAAGGAACTTTATCTGTGCTCATTTCAATCTCTGGTTTTATGCAGCACCCCAACTCACCTTTCCCCTTAAGCAAGCATAAGTTGGTTTTCTAAATTTGAGACCCTGTTCTGTTCTGTAATTCAGTTCCTGTGTAGCCAAGTTTACATTCCGTGTATTACTGATATCTTATGATGTTTCTTTTTCTGTGTGACTTATTTCAGTTAGAATCATCATACCTGAATCCACTCATTGTGATGCTAAGGGCCTGATGACATAGAATTCATTGCTGAGTGATATTGCTTTGTAAGTAAATACCACAACTTCTTTATCCATTTTTCACTTTCTGCGATGTTGAACTTGTACTGTAAACGAGGTTCTTGTAAACAGAGGCGTCCCAAACTTTGGGGTGGCTGTGTCTTTTTGATTTTAATTTCCCTAAGCTATAGGACCATAAGTGGCAGTGCCCTAGGCTCTGTTGCTTTGTGTTTTAGATGTTTCAGGAAACACCATACACTTCTCCCGAGTGTCTGTTGGCAATTTACATCCCGCCCATCAGCATAACAAGGCTCCCAGTTCTCCATGGCCTGTCCTGCCTTTCTGGATTTTACACTTTTTTCAGATGGCCCTTTTGACCCGGGGGAAGTGAGACTTCATTGTAGTGCAGATTTCCTTTGCAAGCTTGCTTGGTTGGCCAAAAAGGGCGTATGCGTTTTTTCCTGAATATATTCAGGAAAAAACGCATACGCCCTTTTTGGCCAAGTGCATCATTGTGGACGTTCTGCCTCTTTTCCTATGCTTTCAATGCAATTCCAGTCTACCTCCTGAAATCGGTTTCCTGCAATTCTGCCCCGCTTTCAAGTCCTCTTGGCAGCCTTACTTCAGTCTATTTTTGGACGATAGCTGTCATTTATAACTCTGCAGGTTTGTGAATTACAGTGCCCCTGGGCTCCTTTCTTCAACTCGCTTTCTTGTGACCTGGCCGCAACACCGCAGGATGGCTTCAGGCCCTAATCTGGTTCCAGAACGGCACGCTGAGCCTTTGGTTATTTCCTCTTCCTGGTGGGAAATGAGAGTTAAATTTGCCCGTCCAGACACCTCCAGCTAGCCTCTCATTGGTTCTCGCTATTCCTGTTCATCTTCCGCAGAAATTGCAAACTGGGCCAAACAGGAGGTTAAAGGGACTGACTCTCCAAGTCGGGAGAGTGTTAGTAAACCGTCTGGAATGTTCCACCCAAGTACCAGGGTACGAAAACTGAGACATATTTGAACACGTCTCCCGATCACATGGTTGATCATACTCTAGGTTCCACATGCATGTTTTTGCTGAAGGAAGAATACCTTAAACCTGGGTAGTTGAATCCCGTGGAATGGGTACCATGCAACATGACTTCAAAGGGTCTTCATTTGCTCACCGAACCTCTCCAATCCTATCACTGCTGCGTTTATGCCCCTGTACACATGCTTGATTCTCTTTCGGAGACATAGCAATCCATAGGTTTTAAGATACTTACTAGTCAGGTACATTCTTAGGCGTTTAATATGCGGTGTTGAGTCCATTTCGTTGACCAAGGAGTAGCTCTTGTCTATTCCATATTTGACTTAAGGAACTTTATCTGTGCTCATTTCAATCTCTGGTTTTATGCAGCACCCCAACTCACCTTTACCCTTAAGCAAGCATAAGTTGGTTTTCTAAATTTGAGTCCCTGTTCTGTTCTGTAATTCAGTTCCTGTGTAGCCAAGTTTACATTCCGTGTATTACTGATATCTTATGATGTTTCTTTTTCTGTGTGACTTACTTCAGTTAGAATCATCATACCTGAATCCACTCATTGTGCTGCTATGGGCCTGATGACACAGATTTCATTGCTGAGTGATATTGCTTTGTAAGTAAATACCACAACTTCTTTATCCATTTTTCACTTTCTGCGATGTTGAACTTGTACTGTAAACGAGGTTCTTGTAAACAGAGGCGTCCCAAACTTTGGGGTGGCTGTGTCTTTTTGATTTTAATTTCCCTAAGCTATAGGACCATAAGTGGAAGTGCCCTAGGTTCTGTTGCTTTGTTTTTTAGATGTTTCAGGAAACACCATACACTTCTCCCGAGTGTCTGTTGGCAATTTACATCCCGCCCATCAGCATAACAAGGCTCCCAGTTCTCCATGGCCTGTCCTGCCTTTCTGGATTTTACACTTTTTTCAGATGGCCCTTTTGACCGGGGGGAAGTGAGACTTCATTGTAGTGCAGATTTCCTTTGCAAGCTTGCTTGGTTGGCCAAAAAGGGCGTATGCGTTTTTTCCTGAATATATTCAGGAAAAAACGCATACGCCCTTTTTGGCCAAGTGCATCATTGTGGACGTTCTGCCTCTTTTCCTATGCTTTCAATGCAATTCCAGTCTACCTCCTGAAATTGGTTTCCTGCAATTCTGCCCCGCTTTCAAGTCCTCTTGGCAGCCTTACTTCAGTCTATTTTTGGACGATAGCTGTCATTTATAACTCTGCAGGTTTGTGAATTACAGTGCCCCTGAGCTCCTTTCTTCAACTCGCTTTCTTTTGAGCTGGCCGCAACACCGCAGGATGGCTTCAGGCCCTAATCTGGTTCCGGTACGGCACGCTGAGCCTTTGGTTATTTCCTCTTCCTGGTGGGAAATGAGAGTTAAATTTGCCCGTCCAGACACCTCCAGCTAGCCTCTCATTGGTTCTCGCTATTCCTGTTCATCTTCCGCAGAAATTGCAAACTGGGCCAAACAGGAGGTTAAAGGCGCTGACTCTCCAAGTGGGGAGAGTGTTAGTAAAGCGTCTGGAATGTTGCACCCGAGTACCAGGGGAGGAAAACTGAGACATATTTGAACACGTCTCCCGTTCACATGGTTGATCATACTTGGGTTCCACATGCATGTTTTAGCTGAAGGAAAAATACCTTAAACCTGGAGAGTTGAGACCCGTGTAATGGGTACCATGCAATATGACTTCAAAGGGTCTTCATTTGCTCACCGAACCTCTCCAATCCTATCACTGCTGCGTTTATGCCCCTGTACACACGCTTGATTCTCTTTTGGAGACATAGCAATCCATAGGTTTTAAGATACTTACTAGTCAGGTACATTCTTAGGCGTTTAATATGGGGTGTTGAGTCCATTTCGTTGAGCAAGGAGTAGCTGTTGTCTATTCCATATTTGGCTTAAGGAACTTTATCTGTGCTCATTTCAATCTCTGGTTTTATGCAGCACCCCAACTCACCTTTCCCCTTAAGCAAGCATAAGTTGGTTTTCTAAATTTGAGACCCTGTTCTGTTCTGTAATTCAGTTCCTGTGTAGCCAAGTTTACATTCCGTGTATTACTGATATCTTATGATGTTTCTTTTCTGTGTGACTTACTTCAGTTAGAATCATCATACCTGAATCCACTCATTGTGCTGCTAAGGGCCTGATGACACAGATTTCATTGCTGAGTGATATTGCTTTGTAAGTAAATACCACAACTTCTTTATCCATTTTTCACTTTCTGCGATGTTGAACTTGTACTGTAAACGAGGTTCTTGTAAACAGAGCCGTTCCAAACTTTTGGGTGGCTGTGTCTTTTTGATTTTAATTTCCCTAAGCTATAGGACCATAAGTGGAAGTGCCCTAGGTTCTGTTGCTTTGTTTTTTAGATGTTTCAGGAAACACCATACACTTCTCCGGAGTGGTTGTTGGCAATTTACATCCCACCCATCAGCATAGCAAGGCTCCCAGTTCTCCATGGCCTGTCCTGCCTTTCTGGATTTTACACTTTTTTCAGATGGCCCTTTTGACCGGGGGGAAGTGAGACTTCATTGTAGTGCAGATTTCCTTTGCAAGCTTGCTTGGTTGGCCAAAAAGGGCGTATGCGTTTTTTCCTGAATATATTCAGGAAAAAACGCATACGCCCTTTTTGGCCAAGTGCATCATTGTGGACGTTCTGCCTCTTTTCCTATGCTTTCAATGCAATTCCAGTCTACCTCCTGAAATCGGTTTCCTGCAATTCTGCCCCGCTTTCAAGTCCTCTTGGCAGCCTTACTTCAGTCTATTTTTGGACGATAGCTGTCATTTATAACTCTGCAGGTTTGTGAATTACAGTGCCCCTGAGCTCCTTTCTTCAACTCGCTTTCTTTTGAGCTGGCCGCAACACCGCAGGATGGCTTCAGGCCCTAATCTGGTTCCGGTACGGCACGCTGAGCCTTTGGTTATTTCCTCTTCCTGGTGGGAAATGAGAGTTAAATTTGCCCGTCCAGACACCTCCAGCTAGCCTCTCATTGGTTCTCGCTATTCCTGTTCATCTTCCGCAGAAATTGCAAACTGGGCCAAACAGGAGGTTAAAGGCGCTGACTCTCCAAGTGGGGAGAGTGTTAGTAAAGCGTCTGGAATGTTGCACCCGAGTACCAGGGGAGGAAAACTGAGACATATTTGAACACGTCTCCCGTTCACATGGTTGATCATACTTGGGATCCACATGCATGTTTTAGCTGAAGGAAAAATACCTTAAACCTGGAGAGTTGAGACCCGTGTAATGGGTACCATGCAATATGACTTCAAAGGGTCTTCATTTGCTCACCGAACCTCTCCAATCCTATCACTGCTGCGTTTATGCCCCTGTACACACGCTTGATTCTCTTTTGGAGACATAGCAATCCATAGGTTTTAAGATACTTACTAGTCAGGTACATTCTTAGGCGTTTAATATGGGGTGTTGAGTCCATTTCGTTGAGCAAGGAGTAGCTCTTGTCTATTCCATATTTGGCTTAAGGAACTTTATCTGTGCTCATTTCAATCTCTGGTTTTATGCAGCACCCCAACTCACCTTTCCCCTTAAGCAAGCATAAGTTGGTTTTCTAAATTTGAGACCCTGTTCTGTTCTGTAATTCAGTTCCTGTGTAGCCAAGTTTACATTCCGTGTATTACTGATATCTTATGATGTTTCTTTTCTGTGTGACTTACTTCAGTTAGAATCATCATACCTGAATCCACTCATTGTGCTGCTAAGGGCCTGATGACACAGATTTCATTGCTGAGTGATATTGCTTTGTAAGTAAATACCACAACTTCTTTATCCATTTTTCACTTTCTGCGATGTTGAACTTGTACTGTAAACGAGGTTCTTGTAAACAGAGCCGTTCCAAACTTTTGGGTGGCTGTGTCTTTTTGATTTTAATTTCCCTAAGCTATAGGACCATAAGTGGAAGTGCCCTAGGTTCTGTTGCTTTGTTTTTTAGATGTTTCAGGAAACACCATACACTTCTCCGGAGTGCTTGTTGGCAATTTACATCCCACCCATCAGCATAGCAAGGCTCCCAGTTCTCCATGGCCTGTCCTGCCTTTCTGGATTTTACACTTTTTTCAGATGGCCCTTTTGACCGGGGGAAGTGAGACTTCATTGTAGTGCAGATTTCCTTTGCAAGCTTGCTTGGTTGGCCAAAAAGGGCGTATGCGTTTTTTCCTGAATATATTCAGGAAAAAACGCATACGCCCTTTTTGGCCAAGTGCATCATTGTGGACGTTCTGCCTCTTTTCCTATGCTTTCAATGCAATTCCAGTCTACCTCCTGAAATCGGTTTCCTGCAATTCTGCCCTGCTTTCAAGTCCTCTTGGCAGCCTTACTTCAGTCTATTTTTGGACGATAGCTGTCATTTATAACTCTGCAGGTTTGTGAATTACAGTGCCCCTGAGCTCCTTTCTTCAACTCGCTTTCTTTTGAGCTGGCCGCAACACCGCAGGATGGCTTCAGGCCCTAATCTGGTTCCGGCACGGCACGCTGAGCCTTTGGTTATTTCCTCTTCCTGGTGGGAAATGAGAGTTAAATTTGCCCGTCCAGACACCTCCAGCTAGCCTCTCATTGGTTCTCGCTATTCCTGTTCATCTTCCGCAGAAATTGCAAACTGGGCCAAACAGGAGGTTAAAGGGACTGACTCTCCAAGTCGGGAGAGTGTTAGTAAAGCGTCTGGAATGTTGCACCCGAGTACCAGGGTACGAAAACTGAGACATATTTGAACACGTCTCCCGATCACATGGTTGATCATACTCTAGGTTCCACATGCATGTTTTAGCTGAAGGAAGAATACTTTAAACCTGGGTAGTTGAAACCCGTGGAATGGGTACCATGCAATATGACTTCAAAGGGTCTTCATTTGCTCACCGAACCTCTCCAATCCTATCACTGCTGCGTTTATGCCCCTGTACACATGCTTGATTCTCTTTCGGAGACATAGCAATCCATAGGTTTTAAGATACTTACTAGTCAGGTACATTCTTAGGCGTTTAATATGCGGTGTTGAGTCCATTTCGTTGAGCAAGGAGTAGCTCTTGTCTATTCCATATTTGACTTAAGGAACTTTATCTGTGCTCATTTCAATCTCTGGTTTTATGCAGCACCCCAACTCACCTTTCCCCTTAAGCAAGCATAAGTTGGTTTTCTAAATTTGAGTCCCTGTTCTGTTCTGTAATTCAGTTCCTGTGTAGCCAAGTTTACATTCCGTGTATTACTGATATCTTATGATGTTTCTTTCTCTGTGTGACTTACTTCAGTTAGAATCATCATACCTGAATCCACTCATTGTGCTGCTACGGGCCTGATGACACAGATTTCATTGCTGAGTGATATTGCTTTGTAAGTAAATACCACAACTTCTTTATCCATTTTTC
The DNA here is from genome assembly GCF_951394435.1 of Stenella coeruleoalba. Taxonomy (NCBI): domain Eukaryota; kingdom Metazoa; phylum Chordata; class Mammalia; order Artiodactyla; family Delphinidae; genus Stenella; species Stenella coeruleoalba. Next base: position 537,425 of record NW_027646216.1, read on the forward strand.
ACTTTCTGCGATGTTGAACTTGTACTGTAAACGAGGTTCTTGTAAACAGAGCCGTTCCAAACTTTGGGGTGGCTGTGTCTTTTTGATTTTAATTTCCCTAAGCTATAGGACCATAAGTGGCAGTGCCCTAGGCTCTGTTGCTTTGTGTTTTAGATGTTTCAGGAAACACCATACACTTCTCCCAAGTGTCTGTTGGCAATTTACATCCCGCCCATCAGCATAACAAGGCTCCCAGTTCTCCATGGCCTGTCCTGCCTTTCTGGATTTTACACTTTTTTCAGATGGCCCTTTTGACCGGGGGGAAGTGAGACTTCATTGTAGTGCAGATTTCCTTTGCAAGCTTGCTTGGTTGGCCAAAAAGGGCGTATGCGTTTTTTCCTGAATATATTCAGGAAAAAACGCATACGCCCTTTTTGGCCAAGTGCATCATTGTGGACGTTCTGCCTCTTTTCCTATGCTTTCAATGCAATTCCAGTCTACCTCCTGAAATCGGTTTCCTGCAATTCTGCCCCGCTTTCAAGTCCTCTTGGCAGCCTTACTTCAGTCTATTTTTGGACGATAGCTGTCATTTATAACTCTGCAGGTTTGTGAATTACAGTGCCCCTGAGCTCCTTTCTTCAACTCGCTTTCTTTTGAGCTGGCCGCAACACCGCAGGATGGCTTCAGGCCCTAATCTGGTTCCGGCCCGGCACGCTGAGCCTTTGGTTATTTCCTCTTCCTGGTGGGAAATGAGAGTTAAATTTGCCCGTCCAGACACCTCCAGCTAGCCTCTCATTGGTTCTCGCTATTCCTGTTCATCTTCCGCAGAAATTGCAAACTGGGCCAAACAGGAGGTTAAAGGCGCTGACTCTCCAAGTGGGGAGAGTGTTAGTAAAGCGTCTGGAATGTTGCACCCGAGTACCAGGGGAGGAAAACTGAGACATATTTGAACACGTCTCCCGTTCACATGGTTGATCATACTTGGGTTCCACATGCATGTTTTAGCTGAAGGAAGAATACCTTAAACCTGGAGAGTTGAGACCCGTGTAATGGGTACCATGCAATATGACTTCAAAGGGTCTTCATTTGCTCACCGAACCTCTCCAATCCTATCACTGCTGCGTTTATGCCCCTGTACACACGCTTGATTCTCTTTTGGAGACATAGCAATCCATAGGTTTTAAGATACTTACTAGTCAGGTACATTCTTAGGCGTTTAATATGCGGTGTTGAGTCCATTTCGTTGAGCAAGGAGTAGCTCTTGTCTATTCCATATTTGACTTAAGGAACTTTATCTGTGCTCATTTCAATCTCTGGTTTTATGCAGCACCCCAACTCACCTTTCCCCTTAAGCAAGCATAAGTTGGTTTTCTAAATTTGAGACACTGTTCTGTTTTGGAATTCAGTTCCTGTGTAGCCAAGTTTACATTCCGTGTATTAGTGATATCTTATGATGTTTCTTTTTCTGTGTGACTTATTTCAGTTAGAATCATCGTACCTGAATCCACTCATTGTGCTGCTAAGGGCCTGATGACAGAGATTTCATTGCTGAGTGATATTGCTTTGTAAGTAAATACCACAACTTCTTTATCCATTTTTCACTTTCTGCGATGTTGAACTTGTACTGTAAACGAGGTTCTTGTAAACAGAGGCGTCCCAAACTTTGGGGTGGCTGTGTCTTTTTGATTTTAATTTCCCTAAGCTATAGGACCATAAGTGGAAGTGCCCTAGGTTCTGTTGCTTTGTTTTTTAGATGTTTCAGGAAACACCATACACTTCTCCCGAGTGGTTGTTGGCAATTTACATCCCGCCCATCAGCATAACAAGGCTCCCAGTTCTCCATGGCCTGTCTTGCCTTTCTGGATTTTACACTTTTTTCAGATGGCCCTTTTGACCGGGGGGAAGTGAGACTTCATTGTAGTGCAGATTTCCTTTGCAAGCTTGCTTGGTTGGCCAAAAAGGGCGTATGCGTTTTTTCCTGAATATATTCAGGAAAAAACGCATACGCCCTTTTTGGCCAAGTGCATCATTGTGGACGTTCTGCCTCTTTTCCTATGCTTTCAATGCAATTCCAGTCTACCTCCTGAAATCGGTTTCCTGCAATTCTGCCCCGCTTTCAAGTCCTCTTGGCAGCCTTACTTCAGTCTATTTTTGGACGATAGCTGTCATTTATAACTCTGCAGGTTTGTGAATTACAGTGCCCCTGAGCTCCTTTCTTCAACTCGCTTTCTTTTGAGCTGGCCGCAACACCGCAGGATGGCTTCAGGCCCTAATCTGGTTCCGGTACGGCACGCTGAGCCTTTGGTTATTTCCTCTTCCTGGTGGGAAATGAGAGTTAAATTTGCCCGTCCAGACACCTCCAGCTAGCCTCTCATTGGTTCTCGCTATTCCTGTTCATCTTCCGCAGAAATTGCAAACTGGGCCAAACAGGAGGTTAAAGGGACTGACTCTCCAAGTCGGGAGAGTGTTAGTAAAGCGTCTGGAATGTTGCACCCGAGTACCAGGGTACGAAAACTGAGACATATTTGAACACGTCTCCCGATCACATGGTTGATCATACTCTAGGTTCCACATGCATGTTTTAGCTGAAGGAAGAATACTTTAAACCTGGGTAGTTGAAACCCGTGGAATGGGTACCATGCAATATGACTTCAAAGGGTCTTCATTTGCTCACCGAACCTCTCCAATCCTATCACTGCTGCGTTTATGCCCCTGTACACATGCTTGATTCTCTTTCGGAGACATAGCAATCCATAGGTTTTAAGATACTTACTAGTCAGGTACATTCTTAGGCGTTTAATATGCGGTGTTGAGTCCATTTCGTTGAGCAAGGAGTAGCTCTTGTCTATTCCATATTTGACTTAAGGAACTTTATCTGTGCTCATTTCAATCTCTGGTTTTATGCAGCACCCCAACTCACCTTTCCCCTTAAGCAAGCATAAGTTGGTTTTCTAAATTTGAGTCCCTGTTCTGTTCTGTAATTCAGTTCCTGTGTAGCCAAGTTTACATTCCGTGTATTACTGATATCTTATGATGTTTCTTTCTCTGTGTGACTTACTTCAGTTAGAATCATCATACCTGAATCCACTCATTGTGCTGCTACGGGCCTGATGACACAGATTTCATTGCTGAGTGATATTGCTTTGTAAGTAAATACCACAACTTCTTTATCCATTTTTCACTTTCTGCGATGTTGAACTTGTACTGTAAACGAGGTTCTTGTAAACAGAGCCGTTCCAAACTTTGGGGTGGCTGTGTCTTTTTGATTTTAATTTCCCTAAGCTATAGGACCATAAGTGGCAGTGCCCTAGGCTCTGTTGCTTTGTGTTTTAGATGTTTCAGGAAACACCATACACTTCTCCCAAGTGTCTGTTGGCAATTTACATCCCGCCCATCAGCATAACAAGGCTCCCAGTTCTCCATGGCCTGTCCTGCCTTTCTGGATTTTACACTTTTTTCAGATGGCCCTTTTGACCGGGGGGAAGTGAGACTTCATTGTAGTGCAGATTTCCTTTGCAAGCTTGCTTGGTTGGCCAAAAAGGGCGTATGCGTTTTTTCCTGAATATATTCAGGAAAAAACGCATACGCCCTTTTTGGCCAAGTGCATCATTGTGGACGTTCTGCCTCTTTTCCTATGCTTTCAATGCAATTCCAGTCTACCTCCTGAAATCGGTTTCCTGCAATTCTGCCCCGCTTTCAAGTCCTCTTGGCAGCCTTACTTCAGTCTATTTTTGGACGATAGCTGTCATTTATAACTCTGCAGGTTTGTGAATTACAGTGCCCCTGAGCTCCTTTCTTCAACTCGCTTTCTTGTGACCTGGCCGCAACACCGCAGGATGGCTTCAGGCCCTAATCTGGTTCCGGCACGGCACGCTGAGCCTTTGGTTAATTCCTCTTCCTGGTGGGAAATGAGAGTTAAATTTGCCCGTCCAGACACCTCCAGCTAGTCTCTCATTGGTTCTCGCTATTCCTGTTCATCTTCCGCAGAAATTGCAAACTGGGCCAAACAGGAGGTTAAAGGCGCTGACTCTCCAAGTGGGGAGAGTGTTAGTAAAGCGTCTGGAATGTTGCACCCGAGTACCAGGGGAGGAAAACTGAGACATATTTGAACACGTCTCCCGTTCACATGGTTGATCATACTTGGGTTCCACATGCATGTTTTAGCTGAAGGAAGAATACCTTAAACCTGGAGAGTTGAGACCTGTGGAATGGGTACCATGCAATATGACTTCAAAGGGTCTTCATTTGCTCACCGAACCTCTCCAATCCTATCACTGCTGCGTTTATGCCCCTGTACACATGCTTGATTCTCTTTCGGAGACATAGCAATCCATAGGTTTTACGATACTTACTAGTCAGGTACATTCTTAGGCGTTTAATATGCGGTGTTGAGTCCATTTCGTTGAGCAAGGAGTAGCTCTTGTCTATTCCATATTTGACTTAAGGAAATTTATCTGTGCTCATTTCAATCTCTGGTTTTATGCAGCACCCCAACTCACCTTTACCCTTAAGCAAGCATAAGTTGGTTTTCTAAATTTGAGACCCTGTTCTGTTCTGTAATTCAGTTCCTGTGTAGCCAAGTTTACATTCCGTGTATTACTGATATCTTATGATGTTTCTTTTTCTGTGTGACTTATTTCAGTTAGAATCATCATACCTGAATCCACTCATTGTGCTGCTAAGGGCCTGATGACACAGATTTCATTGCTGAGTGATATTGCTTTGTAAGTAAATACCACAACTTCTTTATCCATTTTTCACTTTCTGCGATGTTGAACTTGTACTGTAAACGAGGTTCTTGTAAACAGAGGCGTCCCAAACTTTGGGGTGGCTGTGTCTTTTTGATTTTAATTTCCCTAAGCTATAGGACCATAAGTGGCAGTGCCCTAGGCTCTGTTGCTTTGTTTTTTAGATGTTTCAGGAAACACCATACAATTCTCCCGAGTGTCTGTTGGCAATTTACATCCCGCCCATCAGCATAACAAGGCTCCCAGTTCTCCATGGCCTGTCCTGCCTTTCTGGATTTTACACTTTTTTCAGATGGCCCTTTTGACCGGGGGGAAGTGAGACTTCATTGTAGTGCAGATTTCCTTTGCAAGCTTGCTTGGTTGGCCAAAAAGGGCGTATGCGTTTTTTCCTGAATATATTCAGGAAAAAACGCATACGCCCTTTTTGGCCAAGTGCATCATTGTGGACGTTCTGCCTCTTTTCCTATGCTTTCAATGCAATTCCAGTCTACCTCCTGAAATCGGTTTCCTGCAATTCTGCCCCGCTTTCAAGTCCTCTTGGCAGCCTTACTTCAGTCTATTTTGGACGATAGCTGTCATTTATAACTCTGCAGGTTTGTGAATTACAGTGCCCCTGAGCTCCTTTCTTCAACTCGCTTTCTTTTGAGCTGGCCGCAACACCGCAGGATGGCTTCAGGCCCTAATCTGGTTCCGGCACGGCACGCTGAGCCTTTGGTTAATTCCTCTTCCTGGTGGGAAATGAGAGTTAAATTTGCCCGTCCAGACACCTCCAGCTAGCCTCTCATTGGTTCTCGCTATTCCTGTTCATCTTCCGCAGAAATTGCAAACTGGGCCAAACAGGAGGTTAAAGGGACTGACTCTCCAAGTGGGGAGAGTGTTAGTAAAGCGTCTGGAATGTTGCACCCGAGTACCAGGGGAGGAAAACTGAGACATATTTGAACACGTCTCCCGATCACATGGTTGATCATACTCTAGGTTCCACATGCATGTTTTAGCTGAAGGAAGAATACCTTAAACCTGGGTAGTTGAAACCCGTGGAATGGGTACCATGCAATATGACTTCAAAGGGTCTTCATTTGCTCACCGAACCTCTCCAATCCTATCACTGCTGCGTTTATGACCCTGTACACATGCTTGATTCTCTTTCGGAGACATAGCAATCATTGGTTTTTAAGACACTTACTAGTCAGGTACATTCTTAGGCGTTTAATATGCGGTGTTGAGTCCGTTTCGTTGAGCAAGGAGTAGCTCTTGTCTATTCCTTATTTGACTTAAGGAACTTTATCTGTGCTCATTTCAATCTCTGGTTTTATGCAGCACCCCAACTCACCTTTACCCTTAAGCAAGCATAAGTTGGTTTTCTAAATTTGAGACCCTGTTCTGTTTTGGAATTCAGTTCCTGTGTAGCCAAGTTTACATTCCGTGTATTACTGATATCTTATGATGTTTCTTTTTCTGTGTGACTTATTTCAGTTAGAATCATCATACCTGAATCCACTCATTGTGCTGCTAAGGGCCTGATGACATAGAATTCATTGCTGAGTGATATTGCTTTGTAAGTAAATACCACAACTTCTTTATCCATTTTTCACTTTCTGCGATGTTGAACTTGTACTGTAAACGAGGTTCTTGTAAACAGAGCCGTTCCAAACTCTGGGGTGGCTGTGTCTTTTTGATTTTAATTTCCCTAAGCTATAGGACCATAAGTGGAAGTGCCCTAGGTTCTGTTGCTTTGTTTTTTAGATGTTTCAGGAAACACCATATACTTCTCCCGAGTGGTTGTTGGCAATTTACATCCCGCCCATCAGCATAACAAGGCTCCCAGTTCTCCATGGCCTGTCCTGCCTTTCTGGATTTTACACTTTTTTCAGATGGCCCTTTTGACCGGGGGGAAGTGAGACTTCATTGTAGTGCAGATTTCCTTTGCAAGCTTGCTTGGTTGGCCAAAAAGGGCGTATGCGTTTTTTCCTGAATATATTCAGGAAAAAACGCATACGCCCTTTTTGGCCAAGTGCATCATTGTGGACGTTCTGCCTCTTTTCCTATGCTTTCAATGCAATTCCAGTCTACCTCCTGAAATCGGTTTCCTGCAATTCTGCCCCGCTTTCAAGTCCTCTTGGCAGCCTTACTTCAGTGTATTTTTGGACGATAGCTGTCATTTATAACTCTGCAGGTTTGTGAATTACAGTGCCCCTGGGCTCCTTTCTTCAACTCGCTTTCTTTTGAGCTGGCCGCAACACCGCAGGATGGCTTCAGGCCCTAATCTGGTTCCGGTACGGCACGCTGAGCCTTTGGTTATTTCCTCTTCCTGGTGGGAAATGAGAGTTAAATTTGCCCGTCCAGACACCTCCAGCTAGCCTCTCATTGGTTCTCGCTATTCCTGTTCATCTTCCGCAGAAATTGCAAACTGGGCCAAACAGGAGGTTAAAGGGACTGACTCTCCAAGTGGGGAGAGTGTTAGTAAAGCGTCTGGAATGTTGCACCCGAGTACCAGGGGAGGAAAACTGAGACATATTTGAACACGTCTCCCGTTCACATGGTTGATCATACTTGGGTTCCACATGCATGTTTTAGCTGAAGGAAGAATACCTAAAACCTGGGTAGTTGAAACCCGTGGAATGGGTACCATGCAATATGACTTCAAAGGGTCTTCATTTGCTCACCGAACCTCTCCAATCCTATCACTGCTGCGTTTATGCCCCTGTACACATGCTTGATTCTCTTTCGGAGACATAGCAATCCATAGGTTTTAAGATACTTACTAGTCAGGTACATTCTTAGGCGTTTAATATGCGGTGTTGAGTCCATTTCGTTGAGCAAGGAGTAGCTCTTGTCTATTCCATATTTGGCTTAAGGAACTTTATCTGTGCTCATTTCAATCTCTGGTTTTATGCAGCACCCCAACTCACCTTTACCCTTAAGCAAGCATAAGTTGGTTTTCTAAATTTGAGACCCTGTTCTGTTCTGTAATTCAGTTCCTGTGTAGCCAAGTTTACATTCCGTGTATTACTGATATCTTATGATGTTTCTTTTCTGTGTGACTTATTTCAGTTAGAATCATCATACCTGAATCCACTCATTGTGCTGCTACGGGCCTGATGACACAGATTTCATTGCTGAGTGATATTGCTTTGTAAGTAAATACCACAACTTCTTTATCCATTTTTCACTTTCTGCGATGTTGAACTTGTACTGTAAACGAGGTTCTTATAAACAGAGCCGATCCAAACTTTGGGGTGGCTGTGTCTTTTTGATTTTAATTTCCCTAAGCTATAGGACCATAAGTGGCAGTGCCCTAGGCTCTGTTGCTTTGTTTTTTAGATGTTTCAGGAAACACCATACACTTCTCCCGAGTGTCTGTTGGCAATTTACATCCCGCCCATCAGCATAACAAGGCTCCCAGTTCTCCATGGCCTGTCCTGCCTTTCTGGATTTTACACTTTTTTCAGATGGCCCTTTTGACCGGGGGGAAGTGAGACTTCATTGTAGTGCAGATTTCCTTTGCAAGCTTGCTTGGTTGGCCAAAAAGGGCGTATGCGTTTTTTCCTGAATATATTCAGGAAAAAACGCATACGCCCTTTTTGGCCAAGTGCATCATTGTGGACGTTCTGCCTCTTTTCCTATGCTTTCAATGCAATTCCAGTCTACCTCCTGAAATCGGTTTCCTGCAATTCTGCCCCGCTTTCAAGTCCTCTTGGCAGCCTTACTTCAGTCTATTTTTGGACGATAGCTGTCATTTATAACTCTGCAGGTTTGTGAATTACAGTGCCCCTGAGCTCCTTTCTTCAACTCGCTTTCTTGTGACCTGGCCGCAACACCGCAGGATGGCTTCAGGCCCTAATCTGGTTCCGGCACGGCACGCTGAGCCTTTGGTTAATTCCTCTTCCTGGTGGGAAATGAGAGTTAAATTTGCCCGTCCAGACACCTCCAGCTAGTCTCTCATTGGTTCTCGCTATTCCTGTTCATCTTCCGCAGAAATTGCAAACTGGGCCAAACAGGAGGTTAAAGGCGCTGACTCTCCAAGTGGGGAGAGTGTTAGTAAAGCGTCTGGAATGTTGCACCCGAGTACCAGGGGAGGAAAACTGAGACATATTTGAACACGTCTCCCATTCACATGGTTGATCATACTTGGGTTCCACATGCATGTTTTAGCTGAAGGAAGAATACCTTAAACCTGGAGAGTTGAGACCTGTGGAATGGGTACCATGCAATATGACTTCAAAGGGTCTTCATTTGCTCACCGAACCTCTCCAATCCTATCACTGCTGCGTTTATGCCCCTGTACACATGCTTGATTCTCTTTCGGAGACATAGCAATCCATAGGTTTTACGATACTTACTAGTCAGGTACATTCTTAGGCGTTTAATATGCGGTGTTGAGTCCATTTCGTTGAGCAAGGAGTAGCTCTTGTGTATTCCATATTTGACTTAAGGAACTTTATCTGTGCTCATTTCAATCTCTGGTTTTATGCAGCACCCCAACTCACCTTTACCCTTAAGCAAGCATAAGTTGGTTTTCTAAATTTGAGACCCTGTTCTGTTCTGTAATTCAGTTCCTGTGTAGCCAAGTTTACATTCCGTGTATTACTGATATCTTATGATGTTTCTTTTTCTGTGTGACTTATTTCAGTTAGAATCATCATACCTGAATCCACTCATTGTGCTGCTAAGGGCCTGATGACACAGATTTCATTGCTGAGTGATATTGCTTTGTAAGTAAATACCACAACTTCTTTATCCATTTTTCACTTTCTGCGATGTTGAACTTGTACTGTAAACGAGGTTCTTGTAAACAGAGGCGTCCCAAACTTTGGGGTGGCTGTGTCTTTTTGATTTTAATTTCCCTAAGCTATAGGACCATAAGTGGCAGTGCCCTAGGCTCTGTTGCTTTGTTTTTTAGATGTTTCAGGAAACACCATACAATTCTCCCGAGTGTCTGTTGGCAATTTACATCCCGCCCATCAGCATAACAAGGCTCCCAGTTCTCCATGGCCTGTCCTGCCTTTCTGGATTTTACACTTTTTTCAGATGGCCCTTTTGACCGGGGGGAAGTGAGACTTCATTGTAGTGCAGATTTCCTTTGCAAGCTTGCTTGGTTGGCCAAAAAGGGCGTATGCGTTTTTTCCTGAATATATTCAGGAAAAAACGCATACGCCCTTTTTGGCCAAGTGCATCATTGTGGACGTTCTGCCTCTTTTCCTATGCTTTCAATGCAATTCCAGTCTACCTCCTGAAATCGGTTTCCTGCAATTCTGCCCCGCTTTCAAGTCCTCTTGGCAGCCTTACTTCAGTCTATTTTGGACGATAGCTGTCATTTATAACTCTGCAGGTTTGTGAATTACAGTGCCCCTGAGCTCCTTTCTTCAACTCGCTTTCTTTTGAGCTGGCCGCAACACCGCAGGATGGCTTCAGGCCCTAATCTGGTTCCGGCACGGCACGCTGAGCCTTTGGTTAATTCCTCTTCCTGGTGGGAAATGAGAGTTAAATTTGCCCGTCCAGACACCTCCAGCTAGCCTCTCATTGGTTCTCGCTATTCCTGTTCATCTTCCGCAGAAATTGCAAACTGGGCCAAACAGGAGGTTAAAGGGACTGACTCTCCAAGTGGGGAGAGTGTTAGTAAAGCGTCTGGAATGTTGCACCCGAGTACCAGGGGAGGAAAACTGAGACATATTTGAACACGTCTCCCGATCACATGGTTGATCATACTCTAGGTTCCACATGCATGTTTTAGCTGAAGGAAGAATACCTTAAACCTGGGTAGTTGAAACCCGTTGAATGGGTACCATGCAATATGACTTCAAAGGGTCTTCATTTGCTCACCGAACCTCTCCAATCCTATCACTGCTGCGTTTATGACCCTGTACACATGCTTGATTCTCTTTCGGAGACATAGCAATCATTGGTTTTTAAGACACTTACTAGTCAGGTACATTCTTAGGCGTTTAATATGCGGTGTTGAGTCCGTTTCGTTGAGCAAGGAGTAGCTCTTGTCTATTCCTTATTTGACTTAAGGAACTTTATCTGTGCTCATTTCAATCTCTGGTTTTATGCAGCACCCCAACTCACCTTTACCCTTAAGCAAGCATAAGTTGGTTTTCTAAATTTGAGACCCTGTTCTGTTTTGGAATTCAGTTCCTGTGTAGCCAAGTTTACATTCCGTGTATTACTGATATCTTATGATGTTTCTTTTTCTGTGTGACTTATTTCAGTTAGAATCATCATACCTGAATCCACTCATTGTGCTGCTAAGGGCCTGATGACATAGAATTTATTGCTGAGTGATATTGCTTTGTAAGTAAATACCACAACTTCTTTATCCATTTTTCACTTTCTGCGATGTTGAACTTGTACTGTAAACGAGGTTCTTGTAAACAGAGCCGTTCCAAACTCTGGGGTGGCTGTGTCTTTTTGATTTTAATTTCCCTAATCTATAGGACCATAAGTGGAAGTGCCCTAGGTTCTGTTGCTTTGTTTTTTAGATGTTTCAGGAAACACCATATACTTCTCCCGAGTGGTTGTTGGCAATTTACATCCCGCCCATCAGCATAACAAGGCTCCCAGTTCTCCATGGCCTGTCCTGCCTTTCTGGATTTTACACTTTTTTCAGATGGCCCTTTTGACCGGGGGGAAGTGAGACTTCATTGTAGTGCAGATTTCCTTTGCAAGCTTGCTTGGTTGGCCAAAAAGGGCGTATGCGTTTTTTCCTGAATATATTCAGGAAAAAACGCATACGCCCTTTTTGGCCAAGTGCATCATTGTGGACGTTCTGCCTCTTTTCCTATGCTTTCAATGCAATTCCAGTCTACCTCCTGAAATCGGTTTCCTGCAATTCTGCCCCGCTTTCAAGTCCTCTTGGCAGCCTTACTTCAGTCTATTTTTGGACGATAGCTGTCATTTATAACTCTGCAGGTTTGTGAATTACAGTGCCCCTGGGCTCCTTTCTTCAACTCGCTTTCTTTTGAGCTGGCCGCAACACCGCAGGATGGCTTCAGGCCCTAATCTGGTTCCGGTACGGCACGCTGAGCCTTTGGTTATTTCCTCTTCCTGGTGGGAAATGAGAGTTAAATTTGCCCGTCCAGACACCTCCAGCTAGCCTCTCATTGGTTCTCGCTATTCCTGTTCATCTTCCGCAGAAATTGCAAACTGGGCCAAACAGGAGGTTAAAGGGACTGACTCTCCAAGTGGGGAGAGTGTTAGTAAAGCGTCTGGAATGTTGCACCCGAGTACCAGGGGAGGAAAACTGAGACATATTTGAACACGTCTCCCGTTCACATGGTTGATCATACTTGGGTTCCACATGCATGTTTTAGCTGAAGGAAGAATACCTAAAACCTGGGTAGTAGAAACCCGTGGAATGGGTACCATGCAATATGACTTCAAAGGGTCTTCATTTGCTCACCGAACCTCTCCAATCCTATCACTGCTGCGTTTATGCCCCTGTACACATGCTTGATTCTCTTTCGGAGACATAGCAATCCATAGGTTTTAAGATACTTACTAGTCAGGTACATTCTTAGGCGTTTAATATGCGGTGTTGAGTCCATTTCGTTGAGCAAGGAGTAGCTCTTGTCTATTCCATATTTGGCTTAAGGAACTTTATCTGTGCTCATTTCAATCTCTGGTTTTATGCAGCACCCCAACTCACCTTTCCCCTTAAGCAAGCATAAGTTGGTTTTCTAAATTTGAGACCCTGTTCTGTTCTGTAATTCAGTTCCTGTGTAGCCAAGTTTACATTCCGTGTATTACTGATATCTTATGATGTTTCTTTTTCTGTGTGACTTATTTCAGTTAGAATCATCATACCTGAATCCACTCATTGTGATGCTAAGGGCCTGATGACATAGAATTCATTGCTGAGTGATATTGCTTTGTAAGTAAATACCACAACTTCTTTATCCATTTTTCACTTTCTGCGATGTTGAACTTGTACGGTAAACGAGGTTCTTGTAAACAGAGGCGTCCCAAACTTTGGGGTGGCTGTGTCTTTTTGATTTTAATTTCCCTAAGCTATAGGACCATAAGTGGCAGTGCCCTAGGCTCTGTTGCTTTGTTTTTTAGATGTTTCAGGAAACACCATACACTTCTCCCGAGTGGTTGTTGGCGATTTACATCCCGCCCATCAGCATAACAAGGCTCCCAGTTCTCCATGGCCTGTCCTGCCTTTCTGGATTTTACACTTTTTTCAGATGGCCCTTTTGACCGGGGGGAAGTGAGACTTCATTGTAGTGCAGATTTCCTTTGCAAGCTTGCTTGGTTGGCCAAAAAGGGCGTATGCGTTTTTTCCTGAATATATTCAGGAAAAAACGCATACGCCCTTTTTGGCCAAGTGCATCATTGTGGACGTTCTGCCTCTTTTCCTATGCTTTCAATGCAATTCCAGTCTACCTCCTGAAATCGGTTTCCTGCAATTCTGCCCCGCTTTCAAGTCCTCTTGGCAGCCTTACTTCAGTCTATTTTTGGACGATAGCTGTCATTTATAACTCTGCAGGTTTGTGAATTACAGTGCCCCTGAGCTCCTTTCTTCAACTCGCTTTCTTGTGACCTGACCGCAACACCGCAGGATGGCTTCAGGCCCTAATCTAGTTCCGGCACGGCACGCTGAGCCTTTGGTTATTTCCTCTTCCTGGTGGGAAATGAGAGTTAAATTTGCCCGTCCAGACACCTCCAGCTAGCCTCTCATTGGTTCTCGCTATTCCTGTTCATCTTCCGCAGAAATTGCAAACTGGGCCAAACAGGAGGTTAAAGGCGCTGACTCTCCAAGTCGGGAGAGTGTTAGTAAAGCGTCTGGAATGTTGCACACGAGTACCAGGGTACGAAAACTGAGACATATTTGAACACGTCTCCCGTTCACATGGTTGATCATACTTGGGTTCCACATGCATGTTTTAGCTGAAGGAAGAATACCTTAAACCTGGAGAGTTGAGACCCGTGTAATGGGTACCATGCAATATGACTTCAAAGGGTCTTCATTTGCTCACCGAACCTCTCCAATCCTATCACTGCTGCGTTTATGCCCCTGTACACACGCTTGATTCTCTTTTGGAGACATAGCAATCCATAGGTTTTAAGATACTTACTAGTCAGGTACATTCATAGGCGTTTAATATGCGGTGTTGAGTCCATTTCGTTGAGCAAGGAGTAGCTCTTGTCTATTCCATATTTGACTTAAGGAACTTTATCTGTGCTCATTTCAATCTCTGGTTTTATGCAGCACCCCAACTCACCTTTCCCCTTAAGCAAGCATAAGTTGGTTTTCTAAATTTGAGACCCTGTTCTGTTCTGTAATTCAGTTCCTGTGTAGCCAAGTTTACATTCCGTGTATTACTGATATCTTATGATGTTTCTTTTTCTGTGTGACTTATTTCAGTTAGAATCATCATACCTGAATCCACTCATTGTGCTGCTAAGGGCCTGATGACATAGATTTCATTGCTGAGTGATATTGCTTTGTAAGTAAATACCACAACTTCTTTATCCATTTTTCACTTTCTGCGATGTTGAACTTGTACTGTAAACGAGGTTCTTGTAAACAGAGGCGTCCCAAACTTTGGGGTGGCTGTGTCTTTTTGATTTTAATTTCCCTAAGCTATAGGACCATAAGTGGCAGTGCCCTAGGATCTGTTGCTTTGTTTTTTAGATGTTTCAGGAAACACCATACAATTCTCCCGAGTGTCTGTTGGCAATTTACATCCCGCCCATCAGCATAACAAGGCTCCCAGTTCTCCATGGCCTGTCCTGCCTTTCTGGATTTTACACTTTTTTCAGATGGCCCTTTTGACCGGGGGGAAGTGAGACTTCATTGTAGTGCAGATTTCCTTTGCAAGCTTGCTTGGTTGGCCAAAAAGGGCGTATGCGTTTTTTCCTGAATATATTCAGGAAAAAACGCATACGCCCTTTTTGGCCAAGTGCATCATTGTGGACGTTCTGCCTCTTTTCCTATGCTTTCAATGCAATTCCAGTCTACCTCCTGAAATCGGTTTCCTGCAATTCTGCCCCACTTTCAAGTTCTCTTGGCAGCCTTACTTCAGTCTATTTTTGGACGATAGCTGTCATTTATAACTCTGCAGGTTTGTGAATTACAGTGCCCCTGAGCTCCTTTCTTCAACTCGCTTTCTTTTGAGCTGGCCGCAACACCGCAGGATGGCTTCAGGCCCTACTCTGGTTCCGGCACGGCACACTGAGCCTTTGGTTAATTCCTCTTCCTGGTGGGAAATGAGAGTTAAATTTGCCCGTCCAGACACCTCCAGCTAGCCTCTCATTGGTTCTCGCTATTCCTGTTCATCTTCCGCAGAAATTGCAAACTGGGCCAAACAGGAGGTTAAAGGGACTGACTCTCCAAGTGGGGAGAGTGTTAGTAAAGCGTCTGGAATGTTGCACCCGAGTACCAGGGGAGGAAAACTGAGACATATTTGAACACGTCTCCCGTTCACATGGTTGATCATACTCTGGGTTCCACATGCATGTTTTAGCTGAAGGAAGAATACCTTAAACCTGGAGAGTTGAGACCCGTGTAATGGGTACCATGCAATATGACTTCAAAGGGTCTTCATTTGCTCACCGAACCTCTCCAATCCTATCACTGCTGCGTTTATTCCCCTGTACACACGCTTGATTCTCTTTTGGAGACATAGCAATCCATAGGTTTTAAGATACTTACTAGTCAGGTACATTCCTAGGGGTTTAATATGGGGTTTGAGTCCATTTCGTTGAGCAAGGAGTAGCTCTTGTCTATTCCATATTTGGCTTAAGGAACTTTATCTGTGCTCATTTCAATCTCTGGTTTTATGCAGCACCCCAACTCACCTTTCCCCTTAAGCAAGCATAAGTTGGTTTTCTAAATTTGAGTCCCTGTTCTGTTCTGGAATGCAGTTCCTGTGTAGCCAAGTTTACATTCCGTGTATTAGTGATATCTTATGATGTTTCTTTTTCTGTGTGACTTATTTCAGTTAGAATCATCGTACCTGAATCCACTCATTATGCTGCTACAGGCCTGATGACATAGATTTCATTGCTGAGTGATAGTGCATTGTACGTAAGTACCACAAGTTCTTTATCCATTTTTCACGTTCTGCGATGTTGAACTTGTACTGCAAATGAGGTTGTTGTAAACAGAGGCGTCCCAAACTTTGGGGTGGCTGTGTCTTTTTGATTTTAATTTCCCTAAGCTATAGGACCATAAGTGGCAGTGCCCTAGGCTCTGTTGCTTTGTTTTTTAGATGTTTCAGGAAACACCATACACTTCTCCCGAGTGTCTGTTGGCAATTTACATCCCGCCCATGAGCATAACAAGGCTCCCATTTCTCCATGGCCTGTCCTGCCTTTCTGGATTTTACACTTTTTTCAGATGGCCCTTTTGACCGGGGAGAAGTGAGACTTCATTGTAGTGCAGATTTCCTTTGCAAGCTTGCTTGGTTGGCCAAAAAGGGCGTATGCGTTTTTTCCTGAATATATTCAGGAAAAAACGCATACGCCCTTTTTGGCCAAGTGCATCATTGTGGACGTTCTGCCTCTTTTCCTATGCTTTCAATGCAATTCCAGTCTACCTCCTGAAATTGGTTTCCTGCAATTCTGCCCCGCTTTCAAGTCCTCTTGGCAGCCTTACTTCAGTCTATTTTTGGATGATAGCTGTCATTTATAACTCTGCAGGTTTGTGAATTACAGTGCCCCTGAGCTCCTTTCTTCAACTCGCTTTCTTGTGACCTGGCCGCAACACCGCAGGATGGCTTCAGGCCCTAATCTGGTTCCGGTACGGCACGCTGAGCCTTTGGTTATTTCCTCTTCCTGGTGGGAAATGAGAGTTAAATTTGCCCGTCCAGACACCTCCAGCTAGCCTCTCATTGGTTCTCGCTATTCCTGTTCATCTTCCGCAGAAATTGCAAACTGGGCCAAACAGGAGGTTAAAGGCACTGACTCTCCAAGTGGGGAGAGTGTTAGTAAAGCGTCTGGAATGTTGCACCCGAGTACCAGGGGAGGAAAACTGAGACATATTTGAACACGTCTCCCGTTCACATGGTTGATCATACTTGGGTTCCACATGCATGTTTTAGCTGAAGGAAGAATACCTAAAACCTGGGTAGTTGAAACCCGTGGAATGGGTACCATGCAATATGACTTCAAAGGGTCTTCATTTGCTCACCGAACCTCTCCAATCCTATCACTGCTGCGTTTATGCCCCTGTACACATGCTTGATTCTCTTTCGGAGACATAGCAATCCATAGGTTTTAAGATACTTACTAGTCTGGTACATTCTTAGGCGTTTAATATGCGGTGTTGAGTCCATTTCGTTGAGCAAGGAGTAGCTCTTGTCTATTCCATATTTGGCTTAAGGAACTTTATCTGTGCTCATTTCAATCTCTGGTTTTATGCAGCACCCCAACTCACCTTTCCCCTTAAGCAAGCATAAGTTGGTTTTCTAAATTTGAGACCCTGTTCTGTTCTGTAATTCAGTTCCTGTGTAGCCAAGTTTACATTCCGTGTATTACTGATATCTTATGATGTTTCTTTTTCTGTGTGACTTATTTCAGTTAGAATCATCATACCTGAATCCACTCATTGTGCTGCTAAGGGCCTGATGACATAGAATTCATTGCTGAGTGATATTGCTTTGTAAGTAAATACCACAACTTCTTTATCCATTTTTCACTTTCTGCGATGTTGAACTTGTACGGTAAACGAGGTTCTTGTAAACAGAGGCGTCCCAAAGTTTGGGGTGGCTGTGTCTTTTTGATTTTAA
Organism: Stenella coeruleoalba; assembly: GCF_951394435.1. Lineage (NCBI taxonomy): Eukaryota > Metazoa > Chordata > Mammalia > Artiodactyla > Delphinidae > Stenella > Stenella coeruleoalba. The sequence goes on from NW_027646216.1 coordinate 554,886, forward strand.
TTTCCCTAAGCTATAGGACCATAAGTGGCAGTGCCCTAGGCTCTGTTGCTTTGTTTTTTAGATGTTTCAGGAAACACCATACACTTCTCCTGAGTGGTTGTTGGCAATTTACATCCCGCCCATCAGCATAACAAGGCTCCCAGTTCTCCATGGCCTGTCCTGCCTTTCTGGATTTTACACTTTTTTCAGATGGCCCTTTTGACCGGGGGGAAGTGAGACTTCATTGTAGTGCAGATTTCCTTTGCAAGCTTGCTTGGTTGGCCAAAAAGGGCGTATGCGTTTTTTCCTGAATATATTCAGGAAAAAACGCATACGCCCTTTTTGGCCAAGTGCATCATTGTGGACGTTCTGCCTCTTTTCCTATGCTTTCAATGCAATTCCAGTCTACCTCCTGAAATCGGTTTCCTGCAATTCTGCCCCGCTTTCAAGTCCTCTTGGCAGCCTTACTTCAGTTTATTTTTGGACGATAGCTGTCATTTATAACTCTGCAGGTTTGTGAATTACAGTGCCCCTGAGCTCCTTTCTTCAACTCGCTTTCTTTTGAGCTGGCCGCAACACCGCAGGATGGCTTCAGGCCCTAATCTAGTTCCGGCACGGCACGCTGAGCCTTTGGTTATTTCCTCTTCCTGGTGGGAAATGAGAGTTAAATTTGCCCGTCCAGACACCTCCAGCTAGCCTCTCATTGGTTCTCGCTATTCCTGTTCATCTTCCGCAGAAATTGCAAACTGGGCCAAACAGGAGGTTAAAGGCGCTGACTCTCCAAGTGGGGAGAGTGTTAGTAAAGCGTCTGGAATGTTGCACACGAGTACCAGGGTACGAAAACTGAGACATATTTGAACACGTCTCCCGTTCACATGGTTGATCATACTTGGGTTCCACATGCATGTTTTAGCTGAAGGAAGAATACCTTAAACCTGGAGAGTTGAGACCCGTGTAATGGGTACCATGCAATATGACTTCAAAGGGTCTTCATTTGCTCACCGAACCTCTCCAATCCTATCACTGCTGCGTTTATGCCCCTGTACACACGCTTGATTCTCTTTTGGAGACATAGCAATCCATAGGTTTTAAGATACTTACTAGTCAGGTACATTCTGAGGCGTTTAATATGCGGTGTTGAGTCCATTTCGTTGAGCAAGGAGTAGCTCTTGTCTATTCCATATGTGGCTTAAGGAACTTTATCTGTGCTCATTTCAATCTCTGGTTTTATGCAGAACCCCAACTCACCTTTACCCTTAAGCAAGCATAAGTTGGTTTTCTAAATTTGAGACCCTGTTCTGTTCTGTAATTCAGTTCCTGTGTAGCCAAGTTTACATTCCGTGTATTACTGATATCTTATGATGTTTCTTTTCTGTGTGACTTATTTCAGTTAGAATCATCATACCTGAATCCACTCATTGTGCTGCTACGGGCCTGATGACACAGATTTCATTGCTGAGTGATATTGCTTTGTAAGTAAATACCACAACTTCTTTATCCATTTTTCACTTTCTGCGATGTTGAACTTGTACTGTAAACGAGGTTCTTATAAACAGAGCCGATGCAAACTTTGGGGTGGCTGTGTCTTTTTTATTTTAATTTCCCTAAGCTATAGGACCATAAGTGGCAGTGCCCTAGGCTCTGTTGCTTTGTTTTTTAGATGTTTCAGGAAACACCATACACTTCTCCCGAGTGGTTGTTGGCAATTTACATCCCGCCCATCAGCATAACAAGGCTCCCAGTTCTCCATGGCCTGTCCTGCCTTTCTGGATTTTACACTTTTTTCAGATGGCCCTTTTGACCGGGGGGAAGTGAGACTTCATTGTAGTGCAGATTTCCTTTGCAAGCTTGCTTGGTTGGCCAAAAAGGGCGTATGCGTTTTTTCCTGAATATATTCAGGAAAAAACGCATACGCCCTTTTTGGCCAAGTGCATCATTGTGGACGTTCTGCCTCTTTTCCTATGCTTTCAATGCAATTCCAGTCTACCTCCTGAAATCGGTTTCCTGCAATTCTGCCCCGCTTTCAAGTCCTCTTGGCAGCCTTACTTCAGTCTATTTTTGGACGATAGCTGTCATTTATAACTCTGCAGGTTTGTGAATTACAGTGCCCCTGAGCTCCTTTCTTCAACTCGCTTTCTTGTGACCTGGCCGCAGCACCGCAGGATGGCTTCAGGCCCTAATCTGGTTCCGGCACGGCACGCTGAGCCTTTGGTTAATTCCTCTTCCTGGTGGGAAATGAGAGTTAAATTTGCCCGTCCAGACACCTCCAGCTAGCATCTCATTGGTTCTCGCTATTCCTGTTCATCTTCCGCAGAAATTGCAAACTGGGCCAAACAGGAGGTTAAAGGCGCTGACTCGCCAAGTGGGGAGAGTGTTAGTAAAGCGTCTGGAATGTTGCACCCGAGTACCAGGGGAGGAAAACTGAGACATATTTGAACACGTCTCCCGTTCACATGGTTGATCATACTTGGGTTCCACATGCATGTTTTAGCTGAAGGAAGAATACCTTAAACCTGGAGAGTTGAGACCGGTGGAATGGGTACCATGCAATATGACTTCAAAGGGTCTTCATTTGCTCACCGAACCTCTCCAATCCTATCACTGCTGCGTTTATGCCCCTGTACACATGCTTGATTCTCTTTCGGAGACATAGCAATCCATAGGTTTTACGATACTTACTAGTCAGGTACATTCTTAGGCGTTTAATATGCGGTGTTGAGTCCATTTCGTTGAGCAAGGAGTAGCTCTTGTCTATTCCATATTTGACTTAAGGAACTTTATCTGTGCTCATTTCAATCTCTGGTTTTATGCAGCACCCCAACTCACCTTTCCCCTTAAGCAAGCATAAGTTGGTTTTCTAAATTTGAGACCCTGTTCTGTTCTGTAATTCAGTTCCTGTGTAGCCAAGTTTACATTCCGTGTATTACTGATATCTTATGATGTTTCTTTTTCTGTGTGACTTATTTCAGTTAGAATCATCATACCTGAATCCACTCATTGTGCTGCTAAGGGCCTGATGACACAGATTTCATTGCTGAGTGATATTGCTTTGTAAGTAAATACCACAACTTCTTTATCCATTTTTCACTTTCTGCGATGTTGAACTTGTACTGTAAACGAGGTTCTTGTAAACAGAGGCGTCCCAAACTTTGGGGTGGCTGTGTCTTTTTGATTTTAATTTCCCTAAGCTATAGGACCATAAGTGGCAGTGCCCTAGGCTCTGTTGCTTTGTTTTTTAGATGTTTCAGGAAACACCATACAATTCTCCCGAGTGTCTGTTGGCAATTTACATCCCGCCCATGAGCATAACAAGGCTCCCAGTTCTCCATGGCCTGTCCTGCCTTTCTGGATTTTACACTTTTTTCAGATGGCCCTTTTGACTGGGGGGAAGTGAGACTTCATTGTAGTGCAGATTTCTTTTGCAAGCTTGCTTGGTTGGCCAAAAAGGGCGTATGCGTTTTTTCCTGAATATATTCAGGAAAAAACGCATACGCCCTTTTTGGCCAAGTGCATCATTGTGGACGTTCTGCCTCTTTTCCTATGCTTTCAATGCAATTCCAGTCTACCTCCTGAAATCGGTTTCCTGCAATTCTGCCCCGCTTTCAAGTCCTCTTGGCAGCCTTACTTCAGTCTATTTTTGGACGATAGCTGTCATTTATAACTCTGCAGGTTTGTGAATTACAGTGCCCCTGAGCTCCTTTCTTCAACTCGCTTTCTTTTGAGCTGGCCGCAACACCGCAGGATGGCTTCAGGCCCTAATCTGGTTCCGGCACGGCACGCTGAGCCTTTGGTTAATTCCTATTCCTGGTGGAAAATGAGAGTTAAATTTGCCCGTCCAGACACCTCCAGCTAGCCTCTCATTGGTTCTCGCTATTCCTGTTCGTCTTCCGCAGAAATTGCAAACTGGGCCAAACAGGAGGTTAAAGGGACTGACTCTCCAAGTCGGGAGAGTGTTAGTAAAGTGTCTGGAATGTTGCACCCGAGTACCAGGGTACGAAATCTGAGACATATTTGAACACGTCTCCCGATCACATGGTTGATCATACTCTAGGTTCCACATGCATGTTTTAGCTGAAGGAAGAATACCTTAAACCTGGGTTATTGAAACCCGTGGAATGGGTACCATGCAATATGACTTCAAAGGGTCTTCATTTGCTCACCGAACCTCTCCAATCCTATCACTGCTGCGTTTATGCCCCTGTACACATGCTTGATTCTCTTTCGGAGACATAGCAATCCATAGGTTTTAAGATACTTACTAGTCAGGTACATTCTTAGGCGTTTAATATGGGGTGTTAAGTCCATTTCATTGAGCAAGGAGTAGCTCTTGTCTATTCCATATTTGACTTAAGGAACTTTATCTGTGCTCATTTCAATCTCTGGTTTTATGCAGCACCCCAACTCACCTTTCCCCTTAAGCAAGCATAAGTTGGTTTTCTAAATTTGAGACCCTGTTCTGTTTTGGAATGCAGTTCCTGTGTAGCCAAGTTTACATTCCGTGTATTAGTGATATCTTATGATGTTTCTTTTTCTGTGTGACTTATTTCAGTTAGAATCATCATACCTGAATCCACTCATTGTGCTGCTAAGGGCCTGATGACACAGATTTCATTGCTGAGTGATATTGCTTTGTAAGTAAATACCACAAGTTCTTTATCCATTTTTCACTTTCTGCGATGTTGAACTTGTACTGTAAACGAGGTTCTTGTAAACAGAACCGTTCCAAACTTTGGGGTGGCTGTGTCTTTTTGATTTTAATTTCCCTAAGCTATAGGACCATAAGTGGAAATGCCCTAGGTTCTGTTGCTTTGTTTTTTAGATGTTTCAGGAAACACCATAAACTTCTCCCGAGTGGTTGTTGGCAATTTACATCCCGCCCATCAGCATAACAAGGCTCCCAGTTCTCCATGGCCTGTCCTGCCTTTCTGGATTTTACACTTTTTTCAGATGGCCCTTTTGACCGGGGGGAAGTGAGACTTCATTGTAGTGCAGATTTCCTTTGCAAGCTTGCTTGGTTGGCCAAAAAGGGCGTATGCGTTTTTTCCTGAATATATTCAGGAAAAAACGCATACGCCCTTTTTGGCCAAGTGCATCATTGTGGACGTTCTGCCTCTTTTCCTATGCTTTCAATGCAATTCCAGTCTACCTCCTGAAATCGGTTTCCTGCTATTCTGCCCCGCTTTCAAGTCCTCTTGGCAGCCTTACTTCAGTCTATTTTTGGACGATAGCTGTCATTTATAACTCTGCAGGTTTGTGAATTACAGTGCCCCTGAGCTCCTTTCTTCAACTCGCTTTCTTTTGAGCTGGCCGCAACACCGCAGGATGGCTTCAGGCCGTAATCTGGTTCCGGCACGGCACGCTGAGCCTTTGGTTATTTCCTCTTCCTGGTGGGAAATGAGAGTTAAATTTGCCCGTCCAGACACCTCCAGCTAGTCTCTCATTGGTTCTAGCTATTCCTGTTCATCTTCCGCAGAAATTGCAAACTGGGCCAAACAGGAGGTTAAAGGCGCTGACTCTCCAAGTCGGGAGAGTGTTAGTAAAGCGTCTGGAATGTTGCACCCGAGTACCAGGGTACGAAAACTGAGACATATTTGAACACGTCTCCCGATCACATGGTTGATCATACTCTAGGTTCCACATGCATGTTTTAGCTGAAGGAAGAATACCTTAAACCTGGAGAGTTGAGACCCGTGTAATGGGTACCATGCAATATGACTTCAAAGGGTCTTCATTTGCTCACCGAACCTCTCCAATCCTATCACTGCTGTGTTTATGCCCCTGTACACATGCTTGATTCTCTTTCGGAGACATAGCAATCCATAGGTTTTAAGATACTTACTAGTCAGGTACATTCTTAGGCGTTTAATATGCGGTGTTGAGTCCATTTCGTTGAGCAAGGAGTAGCTCTTGTCTATTCCATATTTGACTTAAGGAACTTTATCTGTGCTCATTTCAATCTCTGGTTTTATGCAGCACCCCAACTCCCCTTTCCCCTTAAGCAAGCATAAGTTGGTTTTCTAAATTTGAGACCCTGTTCTGTTCTGTAATTCAGTTCCTGTGTAGCCAAGTTTACATTCCGTGTATTACTGATATCTTATGATGTTTCTTTTTCTGTGTGACTTATTTCAGTTAGAATCATCATACCTGAATCCACTCATTGTGCTGCTAAGGGCCTGATGACACAGATTTCATTGCTGAGTGATATTGCTTTGTAAGTAAATACCACAAGTTCTTTATCCATTTTTCACTTTCTGCGATGTTGAACTTGTACTGTAAACGAGGTTCTTGTAAACAGAGGCGTCCCAAACTTTGGGGTGGCTGTGTCTTTTTGATTTTAATCTCCCTAAGCTATAGGACCATAAGTGGAAGTGCCCTAGGCTCTGTTGCTTTGTTTTTTAGATGTTTCAGGAAACACCATACACTTCTCCCGAGTGGTTGTTGGCAATTTACATCCCGCCCATCAGCATAACAAGGCTCCCAGTTCTCAATGGCCTGTCCTGCCTTTCTGGATTTTACACTTTTTTCAGATGGCCCTTTTGACCGGGGGGAAGTGAGACTTCATTGTAGTGCAGATTTCCTTTGCAAGCTTGCTTGGTTGGCCAAAAAGGGCGTATGCGTTTTTTCCTGAATATATTCAGGAAAAAACGCATACGCCCTTTTTGGCCAAGTGCATCATTGTGGACGTTCTGCCTCTTTTCCTATGCTTTCAATGCAATTCCAGTCTACCTCCTGAAATCGGTTTCCTGCAATTCTGCCCCGCTTTCAAGTCCTCTTGGCAGCCTTACTTCAGTATATTTTTGGACGATAGCTGTCATTTATAACTCTGCAGGTTTGTGAATTACAGTGCCCCTGATCTCCTGTCTTCAACTCGCTTTCTTGTGACCTGGCCGCAACACCGCAGGATGGCTTCAGGCCGTAATCTGGTTCCGGCCCGGCACGCTGAGCCTTTGGTTAATTCCTCTTCCTGGTGGGAAATGAGAGTTAAATTTGCCCGTTCAGACACCTCCAGCTAGCCTCTCATTGGTTCTCGCTATTCCTGTTCATCTTCCGCAGAAATTGCAAACTGGGCCAAACAGGAGGTTAAAGGGACTGACTCTCCAAGTGGGGAGAGTGTTAGTAAAGCGTCTGGAATGTTGCACCCGAGTACCAGGGGAGGAAAACTGAGACATATTTGAACACGTCTCCCGTTCACATGGTTGATCATACCTGGGTTCCACATGCATGTTTTAGCTGAAGGAAGAATACCTAAAACCTGGAGAGTTGAGACCCGTGTAATGGGTACCATGCAATATGACTTCAAAGGGTCTTCATTTGCTCACCGAACCTCTCCGATCCTATCACTGCTGCGTTTATGCCCCTGTACACACGCTTGATTCTCTTTTGGAGACATAGCAATCCATAGGTTTTAAGATACTTACTAGTCAGGTACATTCTTAGGCGTTTAATATGGGGTGTTGAGTCCATTTCGTTGAGCAAGGAGTAGCTCTTGTCTATTCCATATTTGGCTTAAGGAACTTTATCTGTGCTCATTTCAATCTCTGGTTTTATGCAGCACCCCAACTCACCTTTCCCCTTAAGCAAGCATAAGTTGGTTTTCTAAATTTGAGACCCTATTCTGTTTTGGAATGCAGTTCCTGTGTAGCCAAGTTTACATTCCGTATATTAGTGATATTTTATGATGTTTCTTTTTCTGTGTGACTTATTTCAGTTAGAATCATCGTACCTGAATCCACTCATTATGCTGCTAAGGGCCTGATGACATAGATTTCTTTGCTGAGTGATACTACATTGTACGTAAGTACCTCAAGTTCTTTATCCATTTTTCATTTTCTGTGATATTGAACTTGTACGGTAAACGAGGTTCTTGTAAACGGAGGGGTCCCAAACTTTGGGGTGGCTGTGTCTTTTTGATTTTAATTTCTCTAAGCTATAGGACCATAAGTGGAAGTGCCCTAGGCTCTGTTGCTTTGTTTTTTAGATGTTTCAGGAAACACCATACACTTCTCCAGAGTGGCTGTTGGCAATTTACATCCCGCCCATCAGCATAAGAAGGCTCCCAGTTCTCCATGGCCTGTCGTGCCTTTATGGATTTTACACTTTTTTCAGATGGCCCTTTTGACCGGGGGGAAGTGAGACTTCATTGTAGTGCAGATTTCCTTTGCAAGCTTGCTTGGTTGGCCAAAAAGGGCGTATGCGTTTTTTCCTGAATATATTCAGGAAAAAACGCATACGCCCTTTTTGGCCAAGTGCATCATTGTGGACGTTCTGCCTCTTTTCCTATGCTTTCAATGCAATTCCAGTCTACCTCCTGAAATCGGTTTCCTGCAATTCTGCCCCGCTTTCAAGTCCTCTTGGCAGCCTTACTTCAGTCTATTTTTGGACGATAGCTGTCATTTATAACTCTGCAGGTTTGTGAATTACAGTGCCCCTGAGCTCCTTTCTTCAACTCGCTTTCTTGTGAGCTGGCTGCAACACCGCAGGATGGCTTCAGGCCCTAATCTGGTTCCGGCACGGCACGCTGAGCCTTTGGTTAATTCCTCTTCCTGGTGGGAAATGAGAGTTAAATTTGCCCGTCCAGACACCTCCAGCTAGTCTCTCATTGGTTCTCGCTATTCCTGTTCATCTTCCGCAGAAATTGCAAACTGGGTCAAACAGGAGGTTAAAGGGACTGACTCTCCAAGTCGGAAGAGTGTTAGTAAAGCGTCTGGAATGTTGCACCCGAGTACCAGGGTACGAAAACTGAGACATATTTGAACACGTCTCCCGATCACATGGTTGATCATACTCTGGGTTCCACATGCATGTTTTAGCTGAAGGAAGAATACCTAAAACCTGGGTTATTGAAACCCGTGGAATGGGTACCATGCAATATGACTTCAAAGGGTCTTCATTTGCTCACCGAACCTCTCCAATCCTATCACTGCTGCGTTTATGCCCCTGTACACATGCTTGATTCTCTTTCGGAGACATAGCAATCCATAGGTTTTAAGATACTTACTAGTCAGGTACATTCTTAGGCGTTTAATATGCGGTGTTGAGTCCATTTCGTTGAGCAAGGAGTAGCTCTTGTCTATTCCATATTTGGCTTAAGGAACTTTATCTGTGCTCATTTCAATCTCTGGTTTTATGCAGCACCCCAACTCACCTTCCCCCTTAAGCAAGCATAAGTTGGTTTTCTAAATTTGAGACCCTGTTCTGTTCTGTAATTCAGTTCCTGTGTAGCCAAGTTTCCATTCCGTGTATTAGTGATATCTTATGATGTTTCTTTTTCTGTGTGACTTATTTCAGTTAGAATCATCATACCTGAATCCACTCATTGTGCTGCTAAGGGCCTGATGACACAGATTTCATTGCTGAGTGATATTGCTTTGTAAGTAAATACCACAACTTCTTTATCCATTTTTCACTTTCTGCGATGTTGAACTTGTACTGTAAACGAGGTTCTTGTAAACAGAGCCGTTCCAAACTTTGGGGTGGCTGTGTCTTTTTGATTTTAATTTCCCTAAGCTATAGGACCATAAGTGGAAGTGCCCTAGGCTCTGTTGCTTTGTTTTGTAGATGTTTCAGGAAACACCATACACTTCTCCCGAGTGGTTGTTGGCAATTTACATCCCGCCCATCAGCATAACAAGGCTCCCAGTTCTCCATGGCCTGTCCTGCCTTTCTGGGTTTTACACTTTTTTCAGATGGCCCTTTTGACCGGGGGGAAGTGAGACTTCATTGTAGTGCAGATTTCCTTTGCAAGCTTGCTTGGTTGGCCAAAAAGGGCGTATGCGTTTTTTCCTGAATATATTCAGGAAAAAACGCATACGCCCTTTTTGGCCAAGTGCATCATTGTGGACGTTCTGCCTCTTTTCCTATGCTTTCAATGCAATTCCAGTCTACCTCCTGAAATCGGTTTCCTGCAATGCTGCCCCGCTTTCAAGTCCTCTTGGCAGCCTTACTTCAGTGTATTTTTGGACGATAGCTGTCATTTATAACTCTGCAGGTTGGTGATTTACAGTGCCCCTGAGCTCCTTTCTTCAACTCGCTTTCTTGTGACCTGGCCGCAACACCGCAGGATGGCTTCAGGCCCTAATCTGGTTCTGGCACGGCACGCTGAGCCTTTGGTTAATTCCTCTTCCTGGTGGGAAATTAGAGTTAAATTTGCCCGTCCAGACACCTCCAGCTAGTCTCTCATTGGTTCTCGCTATTCCTGTTCATCTTCCGCAGAAATTGCAAACTGGGCCAAACAGGAGGTTAAAGGGACTGACTCTCCAAGTCGGGAGAGTGTTAGTAAAGCGTCTGGAATGTTGCACCCGAGTACCAGGGTACGAAAACTGAGACATATTTGAACACGTCTCCCGATCACATGGTTGATCATACTCTGGGTTCCACATGCATGTTTTAGCTGAAGGAAGAATACCTAAAACCTGGGTAGTTGAAACCCGTGGAATGGGTACCATGCAATATGATTTCAATGGGTCTTCATTTGCTCACCGAACCTCTCCAATCCTATCACTGCTGCGTTTATGCCCCTGTACACACGCTTGATTCTCTTTTGGAGACATAGCAATCCATAGGTTTTAAGATACTTACTAGTCAGGTACATTCTTAGGCGTTTAATATGGGGTGTTGAGTCCATTTCGTTGAGCAAGGAGTAGCTCTTGTCTATTCCATATTTGGCTTAAGGAACTTTATCTGTGCTCATTTCAATCTCTGGTTTTATGCAGCACCCCAACTCACCTTTCCCCTTAAGCAAGCATAAGTTGGTTTTCTAAATTTGAGAACCTGTTCTGTTCTGTAATTCAGTTCCTGTGTAGCCAAGTTTACATTCCGTGTATTACTGATATCTTATGATGTTTCTTTTTCTGTGTGACTTATTTCAGTTAGAATCATCGTACCTGAATCCACTCATTATGCTGCTACGGGCCTGATGACATAGATTTCATTGCTGAGTGATACTGCATTGTACGTAAGTACCTCAAGTTCTTTATCCATTTTTCACTTTCTGTGATATTGAACTTGTACGGTAAACGAGGTTCTTGTAAACGGAGGTGTCCCAAACTTTGGGGTGGCTTTGTCATTTTGATTTTAATTTCCCTAAGCTATAGGACCATAAGTGGCAGTGCCCTAGGCTCTGTTGCTTTGTTTTTTAGATGTTTCAGGAAACACCATACACTTCTCCCGAGTGTCTGTTGGCAATTTACATCCCGCCCATCAGCATAACAAGGCTCCCAGTTCTCCATGGCCTGTCCTGCCTTTCTGGATTTTACACATTTTTCAGATGGCCCTTTTGACCAGGGGGAAGTGAGACTTCATTGTAGTGCAGATTTCCTTTGCAAGTTTGCTTGGTTGGCCAAAAAGGGCGTATGCGTTTTTTCCTGAATATATTCAGGAAAAAACGCATACACCCTTTTTGGCCAAGTGCATCATTTGGACGTTCTGCCTATTTTCCTATGCTTTCAATGCAATTCCAGTCTACCTCCTGAAATCGGTTTCCTGCAATTCTGCCCCGCTTTCAAGTGCTCTTGGCAGCCTTACTTCAGTCTATTTTTGGACGATAGCTGTCATTTATAACTCTGCAGGTTTGTGAATTATAGTGCCCCTGAGCTCCTTTCTTCAACTTGCTTTCTTGTGACCTGGCCGCAACACCGCAGGATGGCTTCAGGCCCTAATCTGGTTCCGGCACGGCACGCTGAGCCTTTGGTTATTTCCTCTTCCTGGTGGGAAATGAGAGTTAAATTTGCCCGTCCAGACACCTCCAGCTTGTCTTTCATTGGTTCTCGCTATTCCTGTTCATCTTCCGCAGAAATTGCAAACTGGGCCAAACAGGAGGTTAAAGGCGCTGACTCTCCAAGTCGGGAGAGTGTTAGTAAAGCGTCTGGAATGTTGCACCCGAGTACCAGCGGAGGAAAACTGGGACATATTTGAACACGTCTCCCGTTCACATGGTTGATCATACTCTGGGTTCCACATGCATGTTTTAGCTGAAGGAAGAATACCTTAAACCTGGAGAGTTGAGACCCGTGGAATGGGTACCATGCAATATGATTTCAAAGGGTCTTCATTTGCTCACGAACCTCTCCAATCCTATCACTGCTGCGTTTATGCCCCTGTACACATGCTTGATTCTCTTTCGGAGACATAGCAATCCATAGGTTTTAAGATACTTACTAGTCAGGTACATTCTTAGGCGTTTAATATGCGGTGTTGAGTCCATTTCGTTGAGAAAGGAGTAGCTCTTGTCTATTCCATATTTGACTTAAGGAACTTTATCTGTGCTCATTTCAATCTCTGGTTTTATGCAGCACCCCAACTCACCTTTACCCTTAAGCAAGCATAAGTTGTTTTTCTAAATTTGAGACCCTGTTCTGTTCTGTAATTCAGTTCCTGTGTAGCCAAGTTTACATTCCGTGTATTACTGATATCTTATGATGTTTCTTTTTCTGTGTGACTTATTTCAGTTAGAATCATCGTACCTGAATCCACTCATTATGCTGCGACGGGCCTGATGACATAGATTTCATTGCTGAGTGATACTGCATTGTACGTAAGTACCTCAAGTTCTTTATCCATTTTTCACTTTCTGCGATGTTGAACTTGTACGGTAAACGAGGTTCTTGTAAACAGAGGCGTTCCAAACTTTGGGGTGGCTGTGTCTTTTTGATTTTAATTTCCCTAAGATATAGGACAATAAGTGGAAGTGCCCTAGGTTCTGTTGCTTTGTTTTTTAGATGTTTCAGGAAACACCATACACTTCTCCGGAGTGGTTGTTGCCAATTTACATCCCGCCCATCAGCATAACAAGGCTCCCAGTTCTCCATGGCCTGTCCTGCCTTTCTGGATTTTACACTTTTTTCAGATGGCCCTTTTGACCGGGAGGAAGTGAGACTTCATTGTAGTGCAGATTTCCTTTGCAAGCTTGCTTGGTTGGCCAAAAAGGGAGTATGCGTTTTTTCCTGAATATATTCAGGAAAAAACGCATACGCCCTTTTTGGCCAAGTGCATCATTGTGGACGTTCTGCCTCTTTTCCTATGCTTTCAATGCAATTCCAGTCTACCTCCTGAAATCGGTTTCCTGCAATTCTGCCCCGCTTTGAAGTCCTCTTGGCAGCCTTACTTCAGTCTATTTTTGGACGATAGCTGTCATTTATAACTCTGCAGGTTTGTGAATTACAGTGCCCCTGAGCTCCTTTCTTCAACTCGCTTTCTTTTGAGCTGGCCGTAACACCGCAGGATGGCTTCAGGCCCTAATCTGGTTCCGGCACGGCACGCTGAGCCTTTGGTTATTTCCTCTTCCTGGTGGGAAATGAGAGTTAAATTTGCCCGTCCAGACACCTCCAGCTAGTCTCTCATTGGTTCTCGTTATTCCTGTTCATCTTCCGCAGAAATTGCAAACTGGGCCAAACAGGAGGTTAAAGGGACTGACTCTCCAAGTGGGGAGAGTGTTAGTAAAGCGTCTGGAATGTTGCACCCGAGTACCAGGGGAGGAAAACTGAGACATAGTTGAACACGTCTCCCGTTCACACGGATGATCATACTCTTGGTTCCACATGCATGTTTTAGCTGAAGGAAGAATACCTTAAACCTGGAGAGTTGAGACCCGTGTAATGGGTACCATGCAATATGACTTCAAAGGGTCTTCATTTGCTCACGAACCTCTCCAATCCTATCACTGCTGCGTTTATGCCCCTGTACACATGCTTGATTCTCTTTTGGAGACATAGCAATCCATAGGTTTTAAGATACTTACTAGACAGGTACATTCTTAGGCGTTTAATATGCGGTGTTGAGTCCATTTCGTTGAGCAAGGAGTAGCTCTTGTCTATTCCATATTTGGCTTAAGGAACTTTATCTGTGCTCATTTCAATCTCTGGTTTTATGCAGCACCCCAACTCACCTTCCCCCTTAAGCAAGCATAAGTTGGTTTTCTAAATTTGAGACCCTGTTCTGTTCTGTAATTCAGTTCCTGTGTAGCCAAGTTTACATTCCGTGTATTACTGATATCTTATGATGTTTCTTTTCTGTGTGACTTATTTCAGTTAGAATCATCATACCTGAATCCACTCATTGTGCTGCTAAGGGCCTGATGACACAGATATCATTGCTGAGTGATATTGCTTTGTAAGTAAATACCACAACTTCTTTATCCATTTTTCACTTTCTGCGATGTTGAACTTGTACTGTAAACGAGGTTCTTGTAAACAGAGCCGTTCCAAACTTTGGGGTGGCTGTGTCTTTTTGATTTTAATTTCCCTAAGATATAGGACCATAAGTGGAAGTGCCCTAGGTTCTGTTGCTTTGTTTTTTAGATGTTTCAGGAAACACCATACACTTCTCCCGAGTGGTTGTTGGCAATTTACATCCCGCCCATCAGCATAACAAGGCTCCCAGTTCTCCATGGCCTGTCCTGCCTTTCTGGATTTTACACTTTTTTCAGATGGCCCTTTTGACCGGGGGGAAGTGAGACTTCATTGTAGTGCAGATTTCCTTTGCAAGCTTGCTTGGTTGGCCAAAAAGGGCGTATGCGTTTTTTCCTGAATATATTCAGGAAAAAACGCATACGCCCTTTTTGGCCAAGTGCATCATTGTGGACGTTCTGCCTCTTTTCCTATGCTTTCAATGCAATTCCAGTCTACCTCCTGAAATCGGTTTCCTGCAATTCTGCCCCGCTTTCAAGTCCTCTTGGCAGGCTTAGTTCAGTCTATTTTTGGACGATAGCTGTCATTTATAACTCTGCAGGTTTGTGAATTACAGTGCCCCTGAGATCCTTTCTTCAACTCGCTTTCTTGTGACCTGGCCGCAACACCGCAGGATGGCTTCAGGCCCTAATTTGGTTCCGGCACGGCACGCTGAGCCTTTGGTTATTTCCTCTTCCTGGTGGGAAATGAGAGTTAAATTTGCCCGTCCAGACACCTCCAGCTAGTCTCTCATTGGTTCTCGCTATTCCTGTTCATCTTCCGCAGAAATTGCAAACTGGGCCAAACAGGAGGTTAAAGGCGCTGACTCTCCAAGTCGGGAGAGTGTTAGTAAAGCGTCTGGAATGTTGCACCCGTGTACCAGGGTACAAAAACTGAGACATAGTTGAACACGTCTCCCGTTCACACGGATGATCATACTCTTGGTCCCACATGCATGTTTTAGCTGAAGGAAGAATACCTTAAACCTGGAGAGTTGAGACCCGTGGAATGGGTACCATGCAATATGACTTCAAAGGGTCTTCATTTGCTCACGAACCTCTCCAATCCTATCACTGCTGCGTTTATGCCCCTGTACACATTCTTGATTCTCTTTCGGAGACATAGCAATCCATAGGTTTTAAGATACTTACTAGACAGGTACATTCTTAGGCGTTTAATATGCGGTGTTGAGTCCATTTCGTTGAGCAAGGAGTAGCTCTTGTCTATTCCATATTTGGCTTAAGGAACTTTATCTGTGCTCATTTCAATCTCTGGTTTTATGCAGCACCCCAACTCACCTTCCCCCTTAAGGAAGCATAAGTTGGTTTTCTAAATTTGAGACCCTGTTCTGTTCTGTAATTCAGTTCCTGTGTAGCCAAGTTTACATTCCGTGTATTACTGATATCTTATGATGTTTCTTTTTCTGTGTGACTTATTTCAGTTAGAATCATCATACCTGAATCCACTCATTGTGCTGCTAAGGGCCTGATGACACAGATTTCATTGCTGAGTGATATTGCTTTGTAAGTAAATACCACAACTTCTTTATCCATTTTTCACTTTCTGCGATGTTGAACTTGTACTGTAAACGAGGTTCTTGTAAACAGAGCCGTTCCAAACTTTGGGGTGGCTGTGTCTTTTTGATTTTAATTTCCCTAAGATATAGGACCATAAGTGGAAGTGCCCTAGGTTCTGTTGCTTTGTTTTTTAGATGTTTCAGGAAACACCATACACTTCTCCCGAGTGGTTGTTGGCAATTTACATCCCGCCCATCAGCATAACAAGGCTCCCAGTTCTCCATGGCCTGTCCTGCCTTTCTGGATTTTACACTTTTTTCAGATGGCCCTTTTGACCGGGGGGAAGTGAGACTTCATTGTAGTGCAGATTTCCTTTGCAAGCTTGCTTGGTTGGCCAAAAAGGGCGTATGCGTTTTTTCCTGAATATATTCAGGAAAAAACGCATACGCCCTTTTTGGCCAAGTGCATCATTGTGGACGTTCTGCCTCTTTTCCTATGCTTTCAATGCAATTCCAGTCTACCTCCTGAAATCGGTTTCCTGCAATTCTGCCCCGCTTTCAAGTCCTCTTGGCAGCCTTACTTCAGTCTATTTTTGGACGATAGCTGTCATTTATAACTCTGCAGGTTTGTGAATTACAGTGCCCCTGAGCTCCTTTCTTCAACTCGCTTTCTTGTGAGCTGGCTGCAACACCGCAGGATGGCTTCAGGCCCTAATCTGGTTCCGGCACGGCACGCTGAGCCTTTGGTTAATTCCTCTTCCTGGTGGGAAATGATAGTTAAATTTGCCCGTCTAGACACCTCCAGCTAGTCTCTCATTGGTTCTCGCTATTCCTGTTCATCTTCCGCAGAAAGTGCAAACGGGGCCAAACAGGAGGTTAAAGGCGCTGACTCTCCAAGTGAGGAGAGTGTTAGTAAAGCGTCTGGAATGTTGCACCCGAGTACCAGGGTACGAAAACTGAGACATATTTGAACACGTCTCCCGATCACATGGTTGATCATACTCTGGGTTCCACATGCATGTTTTAGCTGAAGGAAGAATACCTAAAACCTGGGTAGTTGAAATCCGTGGAATGGGTACCATGCAATATGACTTCAAAGGGTCTTCATTTGCTCACCGAACCTCTCCAATCCTATCACTGCTGCGTTTATGCCCCTGTACACATGCTTGATTCTCTTTCGGAGACATAGCAATCCATAGGTTTTACGATACTTACTAGTCAGGTACATTCTTAGGCGTTTAATATGCGGTGTTGAGTCCATTTCGTTGAGCAAGGAGTAGCTCTTGTCTATTCCATATTTGGCTTAAGGAACTTTATCTGTGCTCATTTCAATCTCTGGTTTTATGCAGCACCCCAACTCACCTTTCCCCTTAAGCAAGCATAAGTTGGTTTTCTAAATTTGAGACCCTGTTCTGTTCTGTAATTCAGTTCCTGTGTAGCCAAGTTTACATTCCGTGTATTACTGATATCTTATGATGTTTCTTTTTCTGTGTGACTTATTTCAGTTAGAATCATCATACCTGAATCCACTCATTGTGCTGCTAAGGGCCTGATGACACAGATTTCATTGCTGAGTGATATTGCTTTGTAAGTAAATACCACAACTTCTTTATCCATTTTTCACTTTCTGCGATGTTGAACTTGTACTGTAAACGAGGTTCTTGTAAACAGAGCCGTTCCAAACTTTGGGGTGGCTGTGTCTTTTTGATTTTAATTTCCCTAAGCTATAGGACCATAAGTGGAAGTGCCCGAGGTTCTGTTGCTTTGTTTTTTAGATGTTTCAGGAAACACCATACACTTCTCCCTAGTGTCTGTTGGCAATTTACATCCCGCACATCAGCATAACAAGGCTCCCAGTTCTCAATGGCCTGTTGCCTTTCTGGATTTTACACTTTTTTCAGATGGCCCTTTTGACCGGGGGGAAGTGAGACTTCATTGTAGTGCAGATTTCCTTTGCAAGCTTGCTTGGTTGGCCAAAAAGGGCGTATGCGTTTTTTCCTGAATATATTCAGGAAAAAACGCATACGCCCTTTTTGGCCAAGTGCATCATTGTGGACGTTCTGCCTCTTTTCCTATGCTTTCAATGCAATTCCAGTCTACCTCCTGAAATCGGTTTCCTGCAATTCTGCCCCGCTTTCAAGTCCTCTTGGCAGCCTTACTTCAGTCTATTTTTGGACGATAGCTGTCATTTATAACTCTGCAGGTTTGTGAATTACAGAGGCCCTGAGCTCCTTTCTTCAACTCGCTTTCTTTTGAGCTGGACGCAACACCGCAGGATGGCTTCAGGCCCTAATCTGGTTCTGGCACGGCACGCTGAGCCTTTGGTTATTTCCTCTTCCTGGTGGGAAATGAGAGTTAAATTTGCCCGTCCAGACACCTCCAGCTAGTCTCTCATTGGTTCTCCCTATTCCTGTTCATCTTCCGCAGAAATTGCAAACTGGGCTAAACAGGAGGTTAAAGGTTCTGACTCTCCAAGTTGGGAGAGTGTTAGTAAAGGGTCTGGAATGTTGCACCCGAGTACCAGGGGAGGAAAACTGAGACATATTTGAACACGTCTCCCGTTCACACGGTTGATCATACTCTGGGTTCCACATGCATGTTTTAGCTGAAGGAAGAATACCTTAAACCTGGAGAGTTGAGACCCGTGGAATGGGTACCATGCAATATGACTTCTAAGGGTCTTCATTTGCTCACCGAACCTCTCCAATCCTATCACTGCTGCGTTTATGCCCCTGTACACACGCTTGATTCTCTTTCGGAGACATAGCAATCCATAGGTTTTAAGATACTTACTAGTCAGGTACATTCTTAGGCGTTTAATATGGGGTGTTGAGTCCATTTCGTTGAGCAAGGAGTAGCTCTTGTCTATTCCATATTTGGCTTAAGGAACTTTATCTGTGCTCATTTCAATCTCTGGTTTTATGCAGCACCCCAACTCACCTTCCCCCTTAAGCAAGCGTAAGTTGGTTTTCTAAACTTGAGACACTGTTCTGTTTTGTAATTCAGTTCATGTGTAGCCAAGTTCACATTCTGTGTATTAGTGATACCTTATGATGTTTCTTTTCTGTGTGACTTATTTCAGTTCGAATCATCATACCTGAATCCACTCATTATGCTGCTGCGGGCCTGATGACATAGATTTCATTGCTGAGTGATATTGCATTGTACGTAAGTACCACAAGTTCTTTATCCATTTTTCACTTTCTGCGATATTGAACTTGTACCGTAAATGAGGTTCTTGTAAACAGAGCCGTCCCAAACTTTGGGGTGGCTGTGTCTTTTTGATTTTAATTTCCCTAAGCTATAGGACCATAAGTGGAAGTGCCCTAGGCTCTGTTGCTTTGTTTTTTAGATGTTTCAGGAAACACCATACACTTCTCCAGAGTGGCTGTTGGCAATTTACATCCCGCCCATCAGCATAACAAGGCTCCCAGTTCTCCATGGCCTGTCGTGCCTTTATGGATTTTACACTTTTTTCAGATGGCCCTTTTGACCGGGTGGAAGTGAGACTTCATTGTAGTGCAGATTTCCTTTGCAAGCTTGCTTGGTTGGCCAAAAAGGGCGTATGCGTTTTTTCCTGAATATATTCAGGAAAAAACGCATACGCCCTTTTTGGCCAAGTGCATCATTGTCGAGTTTCTGACTCTCTTCATATGCTTTCAATGCAATTCCAGTCTACCTCCTGAAATCGGTTTCCTGCCATTCTGCCTTGCTTTCAATGCCTCTTCATAGCCTTACCTCAATATATTTTTTAAAAATAGTTGGCCTTTATAACTCTGCAGGTTTTTGAATTGCAGTGGCCCTTAGCTCCATTTTTTAGCTCTTATTTTTGTGGTCTTGCCCCATAACCACAGGATTCCTTGAAGCCCTATTTTTCTTCTGGGGCACCTTGCTGTGCCTTTGGTTAATTCTTCTTACTGATGTGATATTAGAGTGACATGTGCCCATTGAAACCGCTACAGCTAGTTTCTCACTGGTTCCCCCTATTCCCATTCATCCTCTGCACTAACTGCAGACTGTGCGATACCAGAACTTAAAGGCATTGACTCCATGTGGGGATGTTGTTAGTAAAGCGGCTGGAATGTCGATCCGGAGCCCCAGGAGGGGAAAAATGAGGTGCGTTTTAGAAACCTTTCCCGATCATATGGTATACCAGTCGCTGGGTTTCCCAAGCATGGTTTAGCTGTAGGAAGATTCCCTTCAACCTGGAGTGTTGGGACCCTTGGACTGAGTAGCATGAAGTATTGCATTAAACTTTCGGCAGTTGCTCACCAAAGCTCACCAATCCTGTCAGCCCCAAGTGTCCAGCCTTATGTCTTATCCAGCTGTGGGTTTATATGTGGTCAATCCAGGTTGCATCACAGCCCCTGAGCGAATTTTGTAAGAATTTTTCTCTCTTTCATTGTTTCAGCGTTTTGTTTTTAAAATTTATTTCTATAATGGGGTTTAGCTCCTTTTCACTGCTGTGTTTGTGCCGCTCTGCACACACTCGATTCCCTTATGGAGATATATCAATACATGGGTTTTAAGATTCTTATTCCTCAGATATATTTCTCTGCGGTGTATAGGGTGTGTTGAGGCCTGTTCATTGAGCAAGGTGTAGATCTTGTCTAATACCTATTTGGTTTATTGAACGGTATCTGTGCTAATTTCAAACTCTGGTTTTATGCATCACCCCACCTCTCCTTTCCCCTTAAGCTGACATAAGTGTGTTTTCTAAATGTGAGACACTGTTCTGTTCTGTAATTCATTTCTTGTGCAGCCATATTTACCCTCCCTCTATAAGTGATATCTTATGATATGTTTCTTTTTCTGTTTGACTTATTTCAAGTAGTATTATCGGACCTAAATCCACTCTTTATCCTTCTACTAGCCTTATTACATTGATTTCATGGTGAAGAGATATTCCATTGTACATAAGTACCACATCTTCTTTATCCATTGTTCTCTTTCCTGGGATATTTAAGGTGTACTGAAGTTGAGGTTCTTGTAAACAGAGTAGCCCTAAACTGTGGTGTGCTTGTGTCTTGTTGATTTTTAGACTTCCCTAGATATACTCCCATGATTGGAAGTGTCCTATGCTCTGTAGCTCTGTTTTTTAGATGATTTAGGAACCACCATACGCTTCTCCAGAGTGGCTCTCGGCAGTTCACACACTGCCCATCAGCGTATAAAGGCTCCCTGTTCTCCATGGCCTGTCCTGCATTTCTGGTTTTTACAATTTTTTAGGATGGCCCTTTTGACCGGTGGGAAGTGAGACTTCTTTGTTGTGCACATTTGCATTGCTTGCTTGCTTCGTTGCCCATAAAGTGCGTATGCGTTTTTTCCTGGATATAATCAGGAAAAAACGCATACGCCCTTTTGGGCCAACTGCATCATTGTCGAAATTCTGCCGCTTTTCATGTGCGTTAAAGACGAGTCCAATCTATCTCTTGAAATCTGTTTCTTGCAATTCTGTCTTGCATTCAGATCCTCTTCTTTGCCTTACCTCAACATATTTTTGGACGTTAGTTTTCATTTATAACTCTGCAGGTTTGTGAATTGCAGTGACCCTGAGCTCCATTTTTTAAGTTGCTCTTTTGTGAGCTGGCCTCAAACCCGCAGGATTGCTTCAGGCCCTATTTTGGCTCCGGCGAGGCAGGCTGAGCCTTTCTTTAATTCTTATTCTTAATGGGAAATTAGAGTGATATGTGCCCGTCCAAACCCCTACAACTCTTCTCTCATTGGTTCCCCCTCTTCCCGTTCATCCTCCTCACAATTTGCAAAATGTGTGAAACAGAAGTTTAAATGTGCTGATTCTCCAAGTGGGGAGATTCTAAGTAGCGTGGCTGGAATGGTGAACAGGAGCACCAGGAGAGGATAAATGAGGTGCATTTTAGACACATCTCCCGATCACATGGTGTACAGTCCTCTGGGTTTTCCATGCATGTTTTAGCTGTAGGAAGATCCCTTGAACCTGCAGATTTGGGACCCATTGAATGGGTACCAGGTAGTATTACTTTAAAGGGTGTGCATTTCCTCACCCAACCTCACATTTCTCTTAGCGCAAACAGTTTCCAGCCTTATGTCTCATCCTGCTGTGGGTCTAGATGTGTTCAATCCATGTTGCATCACCGTCCCTGAGGAAAAGTTGTAAGAGGTTTTCTCTGTCTCTCTGTCGTTTATTTTTTTCAATTTATTACTATATTGGTTACAGCTGATTTTCAAAGCTCTGTTTCTTGCTGCTGTACATCCACTTGATTCGCGTACAGAGAGACATCAATAAATTCTTTTTCAGATTCTTACCAGTCGTATATATTCTTTTCCGGTGACTTGAGTGTGCTGAGTGCAGTTCTTTTAGCTACCGTGTAGGCCTTGTTGATTATCAGTTTGGTATTTGGAATGGTATCTTTGCTAATTTCAACCTCCTGGATGATGCCTCACCCCTCCCCACCTTTCCCGTTTAGCAGCCTTATGCGTGTTTTCTACATATTTGACTATGTTTTTGTTTTGTAATTTATTTCATGTGTAGCCATTTTGGATTCCACCTTTAAGTGATATCTTATGATATGTGTCTTTTTCTTTTTGAATTCTGTCACTTAGAATGATCATACGTAACTCCTCCGGAGTTGTTACAACTGGCCATATTTCATTGATTTCCAGGCTGAATAATATTCCACTCTACCTAAGTACCACATCTCTATCCATTTTTTCCCTCCAGAGACATTTAAGTTATATCCTAGTCGAGGATCTTTTAAACAGAGAGGGGGTAAACATTGGGGTGCCTGTGTCCTCTCGATTTTTGTTTTTCCCAAGATATACGCCCATGAGTGCAAGTGCCCTATGCTCTGTAGCTCATTTTTTAGATGCTTTAGTAAACACAATACACTTCTCCAGAATGGCCGTTGGCAATATACATTTCCACTATAAGTCTCACAGGGCTCCCTCTTCTCGTTGCCCTGTCCTGCATTTCTGTTGTTTACGCTTTATGAGGATGGCTCTTCTGACTGATGCGAAGTGATATCTTTTGTAGTATTGACTTCCAGTGCCCACCTGTTTGGTTGGCTAAAAAAGTGTATGCCCTTTTCTTGAATATATACAGAAAAGAACGCATACACCCTTTTTGGCCAACTGCAATGTTGGCAATGTTCAGCTCCTTTTCTTGTGCTTAATGGCGAGTCCTTTCTACCTCCTCAAATCCCTTTCCTGCCATTCTCCCTTGCTTACAAGTCCTTTTCTCTGACTTTCCTCAAGACATTTTTCAGTGATGGATATTTTCAACTCTGCAGTTTTGTGAATTTTACTGCCCCTGAGTTCCATTGTTCAACTCGTGTTTATGGGAACTGGCCACAAAGCAGCAGGATTTCCTCAAGCCCTATACTGTTTCCATGGGCAACCCTAGCCTTTGGTCAATTCGTCTTCCTGATTGGAAATTAGAGTGACATGTGCCTGTCTGAACACCTAGGACTTGTCTCTCATTGTTCCTCATCCTTCCGCTTCATCCTCTGGACAAATTCCAAACTGTACGCAACAGGATGTTGACAGTGCTGACATCTCCAAGTGGGGAGACTGTTAGTAAAGACGCTGGAGGGGTGAACCCGAGCACCAGGAGATGAGGAGATGAGATGCCTTTTCCAAACTCTTCCCGATCAGACGGTATACCATCCTCTGGGTGTGACAGACATGTTTTAGCAGTAGGAAGAGTCCCATTCATGTAAGGAGAACACCAGGGCTTTTTCAAAATCAGTGTCTCCCCGAAACCCAAACTGGGGAAGTTTTTAAGCTACGGCTACACATATGTTCATTAAGGGCCTTGGGAAGTAGGCAGAGTCCAAACTTTAGATGATTGAAGTCTTCAGGGTCAGAAGCACTCACCACCAGCTTCCCTTAGGCTACACTTTAACTGTCATTGATAGATGATGTCAATAAAAATATCTATTCTTTTTCAGATTATTTCCCCTTATAGGTTATTGCAAAATGTTGAGTGTAGTTCCCTGTGCTATACAGTAGTTCCTTGTTGATGATCTATTTTATACATAGCAGTGTGTATGTGTTAATTCCAAACTGTTAATTTATCCCTCCTCCCACCTTTCCCCTTTGGTAATAATAAATTATAAGATTTTATACTTCTCAGAAATGGGGGAGCTGAAAGAGAGGTATCATTTTCAATGGAAAAGCATTTAAAACAAGATTGAAGGTTTAACCAAGATTATTAGCTGTACATCCTTGGAAAGAAATCACTTCGTTTCTCTAATATTGACCTGACAAATAAGACAAACCTTTTCACTGAACTTGCTTATAAAAAGTGATGGAAATATCAAATGGAAGTGTTAAAAACATCTTATTTTACCCGAGCCTTATACACTGTTCTATGTTAACTACAGTTTGGCTCACACATCTGTTCATTGAGGTGACAATAGTCTCAATTTCTGTTACTGATCCTCCAGAGTGGACCCCAACAAGTGTCCCCCTGCCCAGTGTCATTGGGGCCAACAGATCGAGACTGAGTTTGGTTCACAAGCAAAGGAAACTTTATATTTTGATCAGAGAATGGAGAGGTGAGAGCATGCACTACCCCGTGGGCTGTGGGCTGGGCTGCTGTGTAGAGATCCTGTCAGAGTCAGTGGGAGGGAGGGAGGCGGCGGAGCTCTCGAGGGCCGGGTTGGCTGTAGCTCAGGCTCTATATCGTGGAGTCTGCACTGGGCCCCAGGAGCTGAGGTGTCGACCCAGCCATTCTGCACTAGGAAATCTGGTCTGAAGTGCCGGGTGTGGAACCTCTGCATGCGGGACCCTAGGAGCACGTGAAATTAGACAAAGCACAAAGGATAAAAAAGGTTAGACTTGACTTTATTGCCCAGATTCTATTTTTATCTCCCAGGGATTTTTAATGGGCTTTGCTGGGGACAAACCCCTCCTCTGCCTTTTGTCCCGTTCCTCATTCTTGGAGTGCTGAGGGTGCAGACCCTTCTTCTGTAACTGCTGAGTGCTGAGTTGGGAGCCCTCATACCCTGGGGCGAGGGTCAGAGCTTCTCCCCAGCAGCCTCCCGGTGACGTTGATTGTCCCCAGGACCCCTGCCTCCCTGCTCGTCCACCTGAGCACCAGCATTGGAAGTGTTATAGATTCTAATGACCTTTAAGGGTCCAGGAAAGAGATGTGCAGAGACGCTGTGGGGGCCGGTTTCACCCCGCCCCACATTTGTTCGGCCACCTTAGGCTGACCGTCTCTGCCAGCCTAGATGCTCTGACCAGTAGTCTGCGCTTTCTTCAATTAGGCCCCTGAATTAACGTACAAACAGCACCAGGTGTCAGAGCCCTGCCCGCTCAACTCCCAGACAGTCCAGGGTCAGTGGTGACCAAGGACCATGATGGCTACTGAGTCAACAGCCTTTTGAAGTAAACAGGAGTCCAGCCGGTCTTATTGGCCACCATCATCACGGTGTCTGTAGGCTTTTCTATGGTGACAGTGTGGTATACTGTTCCCCCGCCAAGATTATTAGCTCCCCTCTGGGTGCAGTAAGTCCTGCAAGCAGTAGTCTACTCTTTTGGGACACACTCTTGTTGTTTTATGAGAGAAACTCCAGGTCAAGTGATGTTCACACGAGTCGTCATGGTGCCCTGTTGCCCCCGGTTATCTCTCTGGATGTTGGAGTTGGAGGGCCTCCTCACTCGAGGTCGGTGTGCCCACGGAGCGAACCCTGCAACTTCAGGGCATGGTTGGTGGTTAGGATCACCACGTGGGGTCCTTTTCCCTTAGGAGGGAGGTGGCCTTTTGGGCTGCTGATTTCCAGGTTTTTAGATACCGCCAGTATCTTGGCCAGATGTGGCAGTGGGCCAAGCCCCTTAGTGACCGTAGTTTATCCTACCTGGATGGCATTCTTGCATTGTTCCATTTCAAGTGGTCCCAGTTTTTGCACTAATTCTCCAATGGCGATTCACCTTTCACCGGGAATGTAAAGGTCAAAGGGTTTAGCTAAATTAGGGAGTTCCAGGGCAAGGGTCTGAATTGACTGCTCTTTCCATTCTTGAAAGGCCACTTCTGGATTCTATTCAAAAGGATCATCATCTTTTCCTTTCAGTGTTTCATATAGAGGCCCAGCTAGTAGACTGTAGTTAGGGATCCAGAAGCAGCAAACCCTGGCCTCCCCAGGAACCCCTAAGCTGTCTTCTAGTTTTAGAAAGGGGTAAGGCTGAAAATGGTTTCTTCCCTTTCCTGGGATGGGCTTCTCTGACCTTCTGTGAGAATGAAGCCCAGGCAGGTCACCGCAGTCTGTGATATTTGAGCTTTTTCTTGGACAACTTCTATCCTTTATTGGCTTGGTAGTTCAGAGGCCTCCTTAGTAGGGCTGGTGATCAGAATGTCGTCTGCATATTGAAGGAGGGTTTCCTTTTCCAGAGGTAGAACTTTTAGGTCTTTAGCTAAGCTTTCCCCAAAGATGGTGTGGGAATTTTTGCACCCTTGGGGCCAGACGGCCCGGAAGTATTGTTTTAGTTGTATGTGGAGTCCTGCCACTCACAAGCCAAAATTTCTTGTGACTCTGGGACTAATGGAATACAAAAGAAGGCATCATTGAAGACTAATACAGAATACCATGTCCTGGTGGTTGGTAGAATGACCAGCAGGGTGTAGGAATTAGGAGCAACTGGAGGTATATCCTCGGTGGCTTCACTGACTGTCCTGACATCCTTTACCAGGTCCCCAGCAGCCCATGGGGCTCTCGTGGTCAGACCAATCCCAGAATATGGAGCTCACCTGGGCAGGTACCCCACCCCCACCCCAGCCCTCGGGGCTCTCGTGGTCAGGCCCCTCCCAGGATACAGAGCTACCCTTGCAGGTACCGTGGCAGGGCTGGGCACACAGGAACCGTGCACATAGCCCTCATTGCAGAGCACCCCCACCTCACCTGTCGCTCAGAGCTGACACAGAGCACCTCAGAGCAGGACTTGAACTAACAAACAGCAGCTGCGACAGGTCTGTGACCCTGGGCATCACTCCGTGAGGCCTCCCTCCACCTGGTCTTCCAGAGACTTCCACTGCACCTGGGGCACCAGGCCTCTGTCTCCAACCACCACCCACCCCTCCTCTGCCTGACTCCTGGGTTCCTCTCATTAGGAGAGGGTTTTCTTGAAGTTGTCTCCCACTCATGGGCCAGATAAAATGATTAGAAAACAAGCCAAAGCTGCAGCCCCTTGTCTATCCTGACTCTCAGGAGCCCACACCTGTTCCTTGGACCTGGCCGGTTCAGCAAGTTCCATTTTCTGCAACTGTGAGCCCCTGAGGGGTGATGATTGGCTGACCTGGGCAGCCTTACCGTGCCGGCCAGCCCTCCCCAGGTGTGCCTGGGTTGAGATCAATATAAATACCACTCCAGGCAGCAAGAGCCCCTGCAGCCGTGCCTGACGCCATTTTCTCTGCCCTGTCAGCAGTCTCGGGGCTGGGCTGGTAGGAGGGAGTGAGAGGCCACGGCTTTGTGGGTGGCCCAGTGTGAGTGGGGCTCTGCTGGACTTTCTGCAGCAGTTGCCAGGCTGCCACCTGCTAAAGAAGAGGATGTGTCACCCATACCTGCTGCTGGAATTTCTCCCTGGGCAGAGGTGAGGAAGGAAAAAAGCAGTGGGGGCAGGGACAGGACGGGTATCTCAGGCAGGGAAATGGAAATCTTCCAGAAGAGCACCCAGGGCCAGGACCATCCTGGCTGGCCTGCAGGCACCAAGTCGGCCGGCATGCTGTCACTCGTGTGGCTCTATGGCCCTTCCTCTAGGCTTTCAAGTCCTTGTATATATTCAGGTGTTTTACCTGGGACGGGTGGGAATAGTTCAGCAGCAACTGGCCTGGGGCTCAGCTCACGTTTACTCACAGATGCCTCGGCACGGTGCCCCAGCTTTGCAATGAGGACGCTTGTTGCGTGGGGGCTGCTGGCTGAATGGGAGACGATTCCCCACCACTGACCAACTTCAGAATTGTTTACAACTGGAGCAAGTGCCCTGATACGGTTTTCCTCTGTGTAACTGGTGGGTTCTGTGTTTTTTTTCTCTTTTTCGTTTTTGGTTCAAGGTAGATTTTATTCCTCTTTTTTGTATTTACAGATATAAGCATGGAAATAATTTATTCATATAAATACATGTATGTGCAGGGAATAATTGTTTTTTCTGTTTTATTTTTTAAATTTTACTTCTTTTTAATTTTGAATTTTATTTTATATTTTTATACAGCAGGTTCTTATTGGTTATCTATTTTATACATATAAATGTATACATGCCAATCCCAGTCTCTCAACTCCTCCCACCACCACCCCCCCAACAGCTTTCCCCCCTTGTTGTCCATACGTTTGTTGTCTACATCTGTTGCTCTGTTTATGCCTTGCAAAATGGTTAATCTGTACAGTTTTTCTAGGTTCCACATATATGCATGAATATACAAGATTTGTTTTTCTCTTTCTGACTTACTTCACTCTGTATGACAGTCTCTAGATCCATCGACGTCTCTACAAATGACCCAATTTCATTCCTTTTCATGGCTTAGTAATATTCCATTTTATATATGTACCACAGCTTTATGCATTCGTCTGTCTGTGGGCATTTAGGTTGCTTCCATTACCTCGATATTGTAAATAGTGATGCAATGAACATTGCGGTGAATGACTCTTTTTGATTTATGGTTTTGTCTGGGTATATGTCCAGTACTGAGATTGCTGTATCATATGGTAATTCTATTGTTAGTTTCTTAAGAAATTCCATATTGTTCTCCATAATGACTGTATCAATTTATATTCCCAACAATAGTGGAAGAGGGTTCCTTTTCTCCACACCCTTTCCAGCATTTTTTGTTTGTAGATTTTCAATGATGCCTATTCTACCAGGTGTGAGGTGATACCTCATTGTTGAATCCATTTCGTTGAGCAAGGGGTAGCTCTTGTCTATTACATATTTGGCTTATGGAACGGCATCTGTGCTAATTTCAAACTCTGCTTTTATGCAGCACCCCAACTCACCTTCCCCCTTAAGCAGGCATAAGTTGGTTTTCTAAACTTGAGACCCTGTTCTGTTTTGTAATTCAGTTCATGTGTAGCCAAGTTCACATTCCGTGTATTAGTGATACCTTATGATGTTTCTTTTTCTGTGTGACTTATTTCACTTAGAATCATCGTGCCTCATCCACTCATTATGCTGGTACGGGCCTGGTGACATAGATTTCATTGCTGAGTGGTATTCTGTTGTACAGAAGTACCGCAACTTCTTTATCCATTATTTGCTCTCTGGGATATTTAACTTGTGCCGTAGAAGAGATTCCTGTAAAAAGAGCCGTCCCAAATTTTGGGGTTGCTGTGTCTTTTTGATATTAATTTCCCTAAGCTATAGGACCATAAGTGGAAGTGCCCTAGGCTCTGTTGCTTTGTTTTTTAGATGTTTCAGGAAACACCATACACTTCTCCCAAGTGTCTGTTGGCAATTTACATCCCGCCCATCAGCATAACAAGGCTCCCATTTCTCCATGGCCTGTCCTGCCTTTCTGGATTTTACACTTTATTCTGATGGCCCTTTTGACCGGGGGGAAGTGAGACTTCATTGTAGTGCAGATTTCCTTTGCAAGCTTGCTTGGTTGGCCAAAAAGGGCGTATGCGTTTTTTCCTGAATATATTCAGGAAAAAACGCATATGCTCTTTTGGCAAAGTGCATCATTGTGGACGTTCTGCCTCTTTTCCTACGCTTTCAATGCAATTCCAGTCTACCTCCTGAAATCGGTATCCTGCAATTCTGCCCCGCTTTCAAGTCCTCTTGGAAGCCTTACTTCAGTCTATTTTTGGACGATAGCTGTCATTTATAACTCTGCAGGTTTGTGAATTACAGAGACCCTGAGCTCCTTTCTTCAACTCGCTTTCTTTTGAGCTGGCCGCAACACCGCAGGATGGCTTCAGGCCCTAATCTGGTTCTGGCACGGCACGCTGAGCCTTTGGTTATTTCCTCTTCCTGGTGGGAAATGAGAGTTAAATTTGCCCGTCCAGACACCTCCAGCTAGTCTCTCATTGGTTCTCGCTATTCCTGTTCATCTTCCGCAGAAATTGCAAACTGGGCCAAACAGGAGGTTAAAGGTTCTGACTCTCCAAGTTGGGAGAGTGTTAGTAAAGGGTCTGGAATGTTGCACCCGAGTACCAGGGGAGGAAAACTGAGACATATTTGAACACGTCTCCCGTTCACACGGTTGATCATACTCTGGGTTCCACATGCATGTTTTAGCTGAAGGAAGAATACCTTAAACCTGGAGAGTTGAGACCCGTGGAATGGGTACCATGCAATATGACTTCTAAGGGTCTTCATTTGCTCACCGAACCTCTCCAAACCTATCACTGCTGCGTTTATGCCCCTGTACACACGCTTGATTCTCTTTCGGAGACATAGCAATCCATAGGTTTTAAGATACTTACTAGTCAGGTACATTCTTAGGCGTTTAATATGGGGTGTTGAGTCCATTTCGTTGAGCAAGGAGTAGCTCTTGTCTATTCCATATTTGGCTTAAGGAACTTTATCTGTGCTCATTTCAATCTCTGGTTTTATGCAGCACCCCAACTCACCTTCCCCCTTAAGCAAGCGTAAGTTGGTTTTCTAAACTTGAGACACTGTTCTGTTTTGTAATTCAGTTCATGTGTAGCCAAGTTCACATTCTGTGTATTAGTGATACCTTATGATGTTTCTTTTCTGTGTGACTTATTTCAGTTCGAATCATCATACCTGAATCCACTCATTATGCTGCTGCGGGCCTGATGACATAGATTTCATTGCTGAGTGATATTGCATTGTACGTAAGTACCACAAGTTCTTTATCCATTTTTCACTTTCTGCGATATTGAACTTGTACCGTAAATGAGGTTCTTGTAAACAGAGCCGTCCCAAACTTTGGGGTGGCTGTGTCTTTTTGATTTTAATTTCCCTAAGCTATAGGACCATAAGTGGAAGTGCCCTAGGCTCTGTTGCTTTGTTTTTTAGATGTTTCAGGAAACACCATACACTTCTCCAGAGTGGCTGTTGGCAATTTACATCCCGCCCATCAGCATAACAAGGCTCCCAGTTCTCCATGGCCTGTCGTGCCTTTATGGATTTTACACTTTTTTCAGATGGCCCTTTTGACCGGGTGGAAGTGAGACTTCATTGTAGTGCAGATTTCCTTTGCAAGCTTGCTTGGTTGGCCAAAAAGGGCGTATGCGTTTTTTCCTGAATATATTCAGGAAAAAACGCATACGCCCTTTTTGGCCAAGTGAATCATTGTCGAGTTTCTGACTCTCTTCATATGCTTTCAATGCAATTCCAGTCTACCTCCTGAAATCGGTTTCCTGCAATTCTGCCTTGCTTTCAATGCCTCTTCATAGCCTTACCTCAATATATTTTTTAAAAATAGTTGGCCTTTATAACTCTGCAGGTTTTTGAATTGCAGTGGCCCTTAGCTCCATTTTTTAGCTCTTATTTTTGTGGTCTTGCCCCATAACCACAGGATTCCTTGAAGCCCTATTTTTCTTCTGGGGCACCTTGCTGTGCCTTTGGTTAATTCTTCTTACTGATGTGATATTAGAGTGACATGTGCCCATTGAAACCGCTACAGCTAGTTTCTCACTGGTTCCCCCTATTCCCATTCATCCTCTGCACTAACTGCAGACTGTGCGATACCAGAACTTAAAGGCATTGACTCCATGTGGGGATGTTGTTAGTAAAGCGGCTGGAATGTCGATCCGGAGCCCCAGGAGGGGAAAAATGAGGTGCGTTTTAGAAACCTTTCCCGATCATATGGTATACCAGTCGCTGGGTTTCCCAAGCATGGTTTAGCTGTAGGAAGATTCCCTTCAACCTGGAGTGTTGGGACCCTTGGACTGAGTAGCATGAAGTATTGCATTAAACTTTTGGCAGTTGCTCACCAAAGCTCACCAATCCTGTCAGCCCCAAGTGTCCAGCCTTATGTCTTATCCAGCTGTGGGTTTATATGTGGTCAATCCAGGTTGCATCACAGCCCCTGAGCGAATTTTGTAAGAATTTTTCTCTCTTTCATTGTTTCAGTGTTTTGTTTTTAAAATTTATTTCTATAATGGGGTTTAGCTCCTTTTCACTGCTGTGTTTGTGCCGCTCTGCACACACTTGATTCCCTTATGGAGATATATCAATACATGGGTTTTAGGATTCTTATTACTCAGATATATTTCTCTGCGGTGTATAGGGTGTGTTGAGGCCAGTTCATTGAGCAAGGTGTAGATCTTGTCTAATACCTATTTGGTTTATTGAACGGTATCTGTGCTAATTTCAAACTCTGGTTTTATGCATCACCCCACCTCTCCTTTCCCCTTAAGCTGACATAAGTGTGTTTTCTAAATGTGAGACACTGTTCTGTTCTGTAATTCATTTCTTGTGCAGCCATATTTACCCTCCCTCTATAAGTGATATCTTATGATATGTTTCTTTTTCTGTTTGACTTATTTCAAGTAGTATTATCGGACCTAAATCCACTCTTTATCCTTCTACTAGCCTTATTACATTGATTTCATGGTGAAGAGATATTCCATTGTACATAAGTACCACATCTTCTTTATCCATTGTTCTCTTTCCTGGGATATTTAAGGTGTACTGAAGTTGAGGTTCTTGTAAACAGAGTAGCCCTAAACTGTGGTGTGCTTGTGTCTTGTTGATTTTTAGACTTCCCTAGATATACTCCCATGATTGGAAGTGTCCTATGCTCTGTAGCTCTGTTTTTTAGATGATTTAGGAACCACCATACACTTCTCCAGAGTGGCTCTCGGCAGTTCACACACTGCCCATCAGCGTATAAAGGCTCCCTGTTCTCCATGGCCTGTCCTGCATTTCTGGTTTTTACAATTTTTTAGGATGGCCCTTTTGACCGGTGGGAAGTGAGACTTCTTTGTTGTGCACATTTGCATTGCTTGCTTGCTTCGTTGCCCATAAAGTGCGTATGCATTTTTTCCTGGATATAATCAGGAAAAAACGCATACGCCCTTTTGGGCCAACTGCATCATTGTCGAAATTCTGCCGCTTTTCATGTGCGTTAAAGACGAGTCCAATCTATCTCTTGAAATCTGTTTCTTGCAATTCTGTCTTGCATTCAGATCCTCTTCTTTGCCTTACCTCAACATATTTTTGGACGTTAGTTTTCATTTATAACTCTGCAGGTTTGTGAATTGCAGTGACCCTGAGCTCCATTTTTTAAGTTGCTCTTTTGTGAGCTGGCCTCAAACCCGCAGGATTGCTTCAGGCCCTATTTTGGCTCCGGCGAGGCAGGCTGAGCCTTTCTTTAATTCTTATTCTTAATGGGAAATTAGAGTGATATGTGCCCGTCCAAACCCCTACAACTCTTCTCTCATTGGTTCCCCCTCTTCCCGTTCATCCTCCTCACAATTTGCAAAATGTGTGAAACAGAAGTTTAAATGTGCTGATTCTCCAAGTGGGGAGATTCTAAGTAGCGTGGCTGGAATGGTGAACAGGAGCACCAGGAGAGGATAAATGAGGTGCATTTTAGACACATCTCCCGATCACATGGTGTACAGTCCTCTGGGTTTTCCATGCATGTTTTAGCTGTAGGAAGATCCCTTGAACCTGCAGATTTGGGACCCATTGAATGGGTACCAGGTAGTATTACTTTAAAGGGTGTGCATTTCCTCACCCAACCTCACATTTCTCTTAGCGCAAACAGTTTCCAGCCTTATGTCTCATCCTGCTGTGGGTCTAGATGTGTTCAATCCATGTTGCATCACCGTCCCTGAGGAAAAGTTGTAAGAGGTTTTCTCTGTCTCTCTGTCGTTTATTTTTTTCAATTTATTACTATATTGGTTACAGCTGATTTTCAAAGCTCTGTTTCTTGCTGCTGTACCTCCACTTGATTCGCGTACAGAGAGACATCAATAAATTCTTTTTCAGATTCTTACCAGTCGTATATATTCTTTTCCGGTGACTTGAGTGTGCTGAGTGCAGTTCTTTTAGCTACCGTGTAGGCCTTGTTGATTATCAGTTTGGTATTTGGAATGGTATCTTTGCTAATTTCAACCTCCTGGATGATGCCTCACCCCTCCCCACCTTTCCCGTTTAGCAGCCTTATGCGTGTTTTCTACATATTTGACTATGTTTTTGTTTTGTAATTTATTTCATGTGTAGCCATTTTGGATTCCACCTTTAAGTGATATCTTATGATATGTGTCTTTTTCTTTTTGAATTCTGTCACTTAGAATGATCATACGTAACTCCTCCGGAGTTGTTACAACTGGCCATATTTCATTGATTTCCAGGCTGAATAATATTCCACTCTACCTAAGTACCACATCTCTATCCATTTTTTCCCTCCAGAGACATTTAAGTTATATCCTAGTCGAGGATCTTTTAAACAGAGAGGGGGTAAACATTGGGGTGCCTGTGTCCTCTCGATTTTTGTTTTTCCCAAGATATACGCCCATGAGTGCAAGTGCCCTATGCTCTGTAGCTCATTTTTTAGATGCTTTAGTAAACACAATACACTTCTCCAGAATGGCCGTTGGCAATATACATTTCCACTATAAGTCTCACAGGGCTCCCTCTTCTCGTTGCCCTGTCCTGCATTTCTGTTGTTTACGCTTTATGAGGATGGCTCTTCTGACTGATGCGAAGTGATATCTTTTGTAGTATTGACTTCCAGTGCCCACCTGTTTGGTTGGCTAAAAAAGTGTATGCCCTTTTCTTGAATATATACAGAAAAGAACGCATACACCCTTTTTGGCCAACTGCAATGTTGGCAATGTTCAGCTCCTTTTCTTGTGCTTAATGGCGAGTCCTTTCTACCTCCTCAAATCCCTTTCCTGCCATTCTCCCTTGCTTACAAGTCCTTTTCTCTGACTTTCCTCAAGACATTTTTCAGTGATGGATATTTTCAACTCTGCAGTTTTGTGAATTTTACTGCCCCTGAGTTCCATTGTTCAACTCGTGTTTATGGGAACTGGCCACAAAGCAGCGGGATTTCCTCAAGCCCTATACTGTTTCCATGGGCAACCCTAGCCTTTGGTCAATTCGTCTTCCTGATTGGAAATTAGAGTGACATGTGCCTGTCTGAACACCTAGGACTTGTCTCTCATTGTTCCTCATCCTTCCGCTTCATCCTCTGGACAAATTCCAAACTGTACGCAACAGGATGTTGACAGTGCTGACATCTCCAAGTGGGGAGACTGTTAGTAAAGACGCTGGAGGGGTGAACCCGAGCACCAGGAGATGAGGAGATGAGATGCCTTTTCCAAACTCTTCCCGATCAGACGGTATACCATCCTCTGGGTGTGACAGACATGTTTTAGCAGTAGGAAGAGTCCCATTCATGTAAGGAGAACACCAGGGCTTTTTCAAAATCAGTGTCTCCCCGAAACCCAAACTGGGGAAGTTTTTAAGCTACGGCTACACATATGTTCATTAAGGGCCTTGGGAAGTAGGCAGAGTCCAAACTTTAGATGATTGAAGTCTTCAGGGTCAGAAGCACTCACCACCAGCTTCCCTTAGGCTACACTTTAACTGTCATTGATAGATGATGTCAATAAAAATATCTATTCTTTTTCAGATTATTTCCCCTTATAGGTTATTGCAAAATGTTGAGTGTAGTTCCCTGTGCTATACAGTAGTTCCTTGTTGATGATCTATTTTATACATAGCAGTGTGTATGTGTTAATTCCAAACTGTTAATTTATCCCTCCTCCCACCTTTCCCCTTTGGTAATAATAAATTATAAGATTTTATACTTCTCAGAAATGGGGGAGCTGAAAGAGAGGTATCATTTTCAATGGAAAAGCATTTAAAACAAGATTGAAGGTTTAACCAAGATTATTAGCTGTACATCCTTGGAAAGAAATCACTTCGTTTCTCTAATATTGACCTGACAAATAAGACAAACCTTTTCACTGAACTTGCTTATAAAAAGTGATGGAAATATCAAATGGAAGTGTTAAAAACATCTTATTTTACCCGAGCCTTATACACTGTTCTATGTTAACTACAGTTTGGCTCACACATCTGTTCATTGAGGTGACAATAGTCTCAATTTCTGTTACTGATCCTCCAGAGTGGACCCCAACAAGTGTCCCCCTGCCCAGTGTCATTGGGGCCAACAGATCGAGACTGAGTTTGGTTCACAAGCAAAGGAAACTTTATATTTTGATCAGAGAATGGAGAGGTGAGAGCATGCACTACCCCGTGGGCTGTGGGCTGGGCTGCTGTGTAGAGATCCTGTCAGAGTCAGTGGGAGGGAGGGAGGCGGCGGAGCTCTCGAGGGCCGGGTTGGCTGTAGCTCAGGCTCTATATCGTGGAGTCTGCACTGGGCCCCAGGAGCTGAGGTGTCGACCCAGCCATTCTGCACTAGGAAATCTGGTCTGAAGTGCCGGGTGTGGAACCTCTGCATGCGGGACCCTAGGAGCACGTGAAATTAGACAAAGCACAAAGGATAAAAAAGGTTAGACTTGACTTTATTGCCCAGATTCTATTTTTATCTCCCAGGGATTTTTAATGGGCTTTGCTGGGGACAAACCCCTCCTCTGCCTTTTGTCCCGTTCCTCATTCTTGGAGTGCTGAGGGTGCAGACCCTTCTTCTGTAACTGCTGAGTGCTGAGTTGGGAGCCCTCATACCCTGGGGCGAGGGTCAGAGCTTCTCCCCAGCAGCCTCCCGGTGACGTTGATTGTCCCCAGGACCCCTGCCTCCCTGCTCGTCCACCTGAGCACCAGCATTGGAAGTGTTATAGATTCTAATGACCTTTAAGGGTCCAGGAAAGAGATGTGCAGAGACGCTGTGGGGGCCGGTTTCACCCCGCCCCACATTTGTTCGGCCACCTTAGGCTGACCGTCTCTGCCAGCCTAGATGCTCTGACCAGTAGTCTGCGCTTTCTTCAATTAGGCCCCTGAATTAACGTACAAACAGCACCAGGTGTCAGAGCCCTGCCCGCTCAACTCCCAGACAGTCCAGGGTCAGTGGTGACCAAGGACCATGATGGCTACTGAGTCAACAGCCTTTTGAAGTAAACAGGAGTCCAGCCGGTCTTATTGGCCACCATCATCACGGTGTCTGTAGGCTTTTCTATGGTGACAGTGTGGTATACTGTTCCCCCGCCAAGATTATTAGCTCCCCTCTGGGTGCAGTAAGTCCTGCAAGCAGTAGTCTACTCTTTTGGGACACACTCTTGTTGTTTTATGAGAGAAACTCCAGGTCAAGTGATGTTCACACGAGTCGTCATGGTGCCCTGTTGCCCCCGGTTATCTCTCTGGATGTTGGAGTTGGAGGGCCTCCTCACTCGAGGTCGGTGTGCCCACGGAGCGAACCCTGCAACTTCAGGGCATGGTTGGTGGTTAGGATCACCACGTGGGGTCCTTTTCCCTTAGGAGGGAGGTGGCCTTTTGGGCTGCTGATTTCCAGGTTTTTAGATACCGCCAGTATCTTGGCCAGATGTGGCAGTGGGCCAAGCCCCTTAGTGACCGTAGTTTATCCTACCTGGATGGCATTCTTGCATTGTTCCATTTCAAGTGGTCCCAGTTTTTGCACTAATTCTCCAATGGCGATTCACCTTTCACCGGGAATGTAAAGGTCAAAGGGTTTAGCTAAATTAGGGAGTTCCAGGGCAAGGGTCTGAATTGACTGCTCTTTCCATTCTTGAAAGGCCACTTCTGGATTCTATTCAAAAGGATCATCATCTTTTCCTTTCAGTGTTTCATATAGAGGCCCAGCTAGTAGACTGTAGTTAGGGATCCAGAAGCAGCAAACCCTGGCCTCCCCAGGAACCCCTAAGCTGTCTTCTAGTTTTAGAAAGGGGTAAGGCTGAAAATGGTTTCTTCCCTTTCCTGGGATGGGCTTCTCTGACCTTCTGTGAGAATGAAGCCCAGGCAGGTCACCGCAGTCTGTGATATTTGAGCTTTTTCTTGGACAACTTCTATCCTTTATTGGCTTGGTAGTTCAGAGGCCTCCTTAGTAGGGCTGGTGATCAGAATGTCGTCTGCATATTGAAGGAGGGTTTCCTTTTCCAGAGGTAGAACTTTTAGGTCTTTAGCTAAGCTTTCCCCAAAGATGGTGTGGGAATTTTTGCACCCTTGGGGCCAGACGGCCCGGAAGTATTGTTTTAGTTGTATGTTGAGTCCTGCCACTCACAAGCCAAAATTTCTTGTGACTCTGGGACTAATGGAATACAAAAGAAGGCATCATTGAAGACTAATACAGAATACCATGTCCTGGTGGTTGGTAGAATGACCAGCAGGGTGTAGGAATTAGGAGCAACTGGAGGTATATCCTCGGTGGCTTCACTGACTGTCCTGACATCCTTTACCAGGTCCCCAGCAGCCCATGGGGCTCTCGTGGTCAGACCAATCCCAGAATATGGAGCTCACCTGGGCAGGTACCCCACCCCCACCCCAGCCCTCGGGGCTCTCGTGGTCAGGCCCCTCCCAGGATACAGAGCTACCCTTGCAGGTACCGTGGCAGGGCTGGGCACACAGGAACCGTGCACATAGCCCTCATTGCAGAGCACCCCCACCTCACCTGTCGCTCAGAGCTGACACAGAGCACCTCAGAGCAGGACTTGAACTAACAAACAGCAGCTGCGACAGGTCTGTGACCCTGGGCATCACTCCGTGAGGCCTCCCTCCACCTGGTCTTCCAGAGACTTCCACTGCACCTGGGGCACCAGGCCTCTGTCTCCAACCACCACCCACCCCTCCTCTGCCTGACTCCTGGGTTCCTCTCATTAGGAGAGGGTTTTCTTGAAGTTGTCTCCCACTCATGGGCCAGATAAAATGATTAGAAAACAAGCCAAAGCTGCAGCCCCTTGTCTATCCTGACTCTCAGGAGCCCACACCTGTTCCTTGGACCTGGCCGGTTCAGCAAGTTCCATTTTCTGCAACTGTGAGCCCCTGAGGGGTGATGATTGGCTGACCTGGGCAGCCTTACCGTGCCGGCCAGCCCTCCCCAGGTGTGCCTGGGTTGAGATCAATATAAATACCACTCCAGGCAGCAAGAGCCCCTGCAGCCGTGCCTGACGCCATTTTCTCTGCCCTGTCAGCAGTCTCGGGGCTGGGCTGGTAGGAGGGAGTGAGAGGCCACGGCTTTGTGGGTGGCCCAGTGTGAGTGGGGCTCTGCTGGACTTTCTGCAGCAGTTGCCAGGCTGCCACCTGCTAAAGAAGAGGATGTGTCACCCATACCTGCTGCTGGAATTTCTCCCTGGGCAGAGGTGAGGAAGGAAAAAAGCAGTGGGGGCAGGGACAGGACGGGTATCTCAGGCAGGGAAATGGAAATCTTCCAGAAGAGCACCCAGGGCCAGGACCATCCTGGCTGGCCTGCAGGCACCAAGTCGGCCGGCATGCTGTCACTCGTGTGGCTCTATGGCCCTTCCTCTAGGCTTTCAAGTCCTTGTATATATTCAGGTGTTTTACCTGGGACGGGTGGGAATAGTTCAGCAGCAACTGGCCTGGGGCTCAGCTCACGTTTACTCACAGATGCCTCGGCACGGTGCCCCAGCTTTGCAATGAGGACGCTTGTTGCGTGGGGGCTGCTGGCTGAATGGGAGACGATTCCCCACCACTGACCAACTTCAGAATTGTTTACAACTGGAGCAAGTGCCCTGATACGGTTTTCCTCTGTGTAACTGGTGGGTTCTGTGTTTTTTTTCTCTTTTTCGTTTTTGGTTCAAGGTAGATTTTATTCCTCTTTTTTGTATTTACAGATATAAGCATGGAAATAATTTATTCATATAAATACATGTATGTGCAGGGAATAATTGTTTTTTCTGTTTTATTTTTTAAATTTTACTTCTTTTTAATTTTGAATTTTATTTTATATTTTTATACAGCAGGTTCTTATTGGTTATCTATTTTATACATATAAATGTATACATGCCAATCCCAGTCTCTCAACTCCTCCCACCACCACCCCCCCAACAGCTTTCCCCCCTTGTTGTCCATACGTTTGTTGTCTACATCTGTTGCTCTGTTTATGCCTTGCAAAATGGTTAATCTGTACAGTTTTTCTAGGTTCCACATATATGCATGAATATACAAGATTTGTTTTTCTCTTTCTGACTTACTTCACTCTGTATGACAGTCTCTAGATCCATCGACGTCTCTACAAATGACCCAATTTCATTCCTTTTCATGGCTTAGTAATATTCCATTTTATATATGTACCACAGCTTTATGCATTCGTCTGTCTGTGGGCATTTAGGTTGCTTCCATTACCTCGATATTGTAAATAGTGATGCAATGAACATTGCGGTGAATGACTCTTTTTGATTTATGGTTTTGTCTGGGTATATGTCCAGTACTGAGATTGCTGTATCATATGGTAATTCTATTGTTAGTTTCTTAAGAAATTCCATATTGTTCTCCATAATGACTGTATCAATTTATATTCCCAACAATAGTGGAAGAGGGTTCCTT
Organism: Stenella coeruleoalba; assembly: GCF_951394435.1. NCBI lineage: Eukaryota > Metazoa > Chordata > Mammalia > Artiodactyla > Delphinidae > Stenella > Stenella coeruleoalba. Next base: position 594,918 of record NW_027646216.1, read on the forward strand.
TTCTCCACACCCTTTCCAGCATTTTTTGTTTGTAGATTTTCAATGATGCCTATTCTACCAGGTGTGAGGTGATACCTCATTGTTGAATCCATTTCGTTGAGCAAGGGGTAGCTCTTGTCTATTACATATTTGGCTTATGGAACGGCATCTGTGCTAATTTCAAACTCTGCTTTTATGCAGCACCCCAACTCACCTTCCCCCTTAAGCAGGCATAAGTTGGTTTTCTAAACTTGAGACCCTGTTCTGTTTTGTAATTCAGTTCATGTGTAGCCAAGTTCACATTCCGTGTATTAGTGATACCTTATGATGTTTCTTTTTCTGTGTGACTTATTTCACTTAGAATCATCGTGCCTCATCCACTCATTATGCTGGTACGGGCCTGGTGACATAGATTTCATTGCTGAGTGGTATTCTGTTGTACAGAAGTACCGCAACTTCTTTATCCATTATTTGCTCTCTGGGATATTTAACTTGTGCCGTAGAAGAGATTCCTGTAAAAAGAGCCGTCCCAAATTTTGGGGTTGCTGTGTCTTTTTGATATTAATTTCCCTAAGCTATAGGACCATAAGTGGAAGTGCCCTAGGCTCTGTTGCTTTGTTTTTTAGATGTTTCAGGAAACACCATACACTTCTCCCAAGTGTCTGTTGGCAATTTACATCCCGCCCATCAGCATAACAAGGCTCCCATTTCTCCATGGCCTGTCCTGCCTTTCTGGATTTTACACTTTATTCTGATGGCCCTTTTGACCGGGGGGAAGTGAGACTTCATTGTAGTGCAGATTTCCTTTGCAAGCTTGCTTGGTTGGCCAAAAAGGGCGTATGCGTTTTTTCCTGAATATATTCAGGAAAAAACGCATATGCTCTTTTGGCAAAGTGCATCATTGTGGACGTTCTGCCTCTTTTCCTACGCTTTCAATGCAATTCCAGTCTACCTCCTGAAATCGGTATCCTGCAATTCTGCCCCGCTTTCAAGTCCTCTTGGAAGCCTTACTTCAGTCTATTTTTGGACGATAGCTGTCATTTATAACTCTGCAGGTTTGTGAATT